>NC_141269.1:3983500-4603000 GCF_054856545.1 Hippocampus guttulatus | reverse complement strand
GCTATTGATTAACTTCTGCACTATGAGCAACCTATTACAAAGGTAAATTGCCGAGTGTTACGCATATTTGGTCACACCGCCGTCCGTCCGTCTGTCTGTTTACTTTTTGTTCTGCTGCAGGCGAGGTGCGCTGTGCTTAATTTCTTCAGTAAATTACCAGCTAAAAGGCCGTGGTGGCACGCGCTATTACTTAGACGCCAACAATAAGAGTTCATTGCAGCGCCGGTGGTGCTAATAATAATTATAAATTCATGTCAGAGTCGCATCATTGCAGCACTTCCACCCTCGTGTGTAATCATTTGTAGGCACGATTTAAACAATGAAGGAACCGTTCTAAACTATGTTATTATAATGTTATAACACCGTTGTAAGCATTAAAGAAGCGCTTTTGAGCAAAACTGAGTATTGCCACACTTGCAGTCTCTCAATTGTTAGTTGTGAGCACTGCATGGAGATTGTTTGCAATATCCTTTCACTAAAGGCAAGTCAAAATATTAGGAACAGCGCGAGATATGATCCAGTGCAGTGGCGTGCAACTGCAAACTACAAGCACTAAAGTAAGTGTGTGTGCGCGTGGATCTGCAAGTGCTTTAAGTCACAGAAGCAGTTTCCGTGCATATACTGTGCCCCCCGCCCCGCCCAACTCCCCCTGACACTCCTCAATAATACCCCCCACCCCTGTCCTCCTCTCCCGCCATGCTGTTCCACTTACACTCTTGGAATAGTGCACCCCACTTGCATACTGATAAGCACATGTGAACACAACACGTACTCGCACACAGTAAGAAAACCACATGCACATGTTCGCTCGCTGCACACTAATTCATTCAGGAACACTTCGGGTTTCAGCACCAGAACCCTTTTGTGCAATTAGAGAGGAAGAAGGGGGAGTGTGTTTGCTGGCATGACATTTTTCTTTTCTCTTTTTTTTTTGTTTTGTTTTTTCGACCTCTTTTCCCCTCTTCTCGAGTGACCGCCAAGGGGAAAATAGTGCAAGTGTGATGGGATAAAAAGTGGCCCATCACTGTGGCCTAAAATAAGTTTAGGGGACCACGATGTTTTTTTTTTGTGGACCATTTCAAGAAAATAGTGGAAAATTGTAACATGTGTGTGTATGCGCGTATGTATACATAAAAAACAAGCAAACCAACAATACAATGGTTGAGCGGGGTGGGCAAACTTTGAGCACGAGGGCCAAGTTTTCAGTTTTTAAAGAGACGGATGGGTCAGGTCATTTGTAGATGAACTTAAAACGACTAATAAATCAGTTAAAGGTTTGGGGCAAGTAGAAACAGTCTGCGAACATTTTTGCAACCTTTTACGAACACTGACGAAAATCCCAAATTTGCCCCGTTCACAAGCATTCGCTGCTCAGTGAGATACCAACTTAAATGCGATTTTCCGCCATCTTGGTGCCCAAGCTTCAATCAGGCAAAAGTGGTACTTTGGCACCATCGTCTGGCATCTTGGTGCCGTGGAAATAATGCTAGGAACGACCGTATAAAGAAGTATGTTGAGGAGCTTCATAATTAGCTTTGATAAATCGAATTATTATCATCTTTCGAGGGGGCGTCAATTACAGGGCTCTTGATAATATGAATGCTTGGCAGGCCACATTAAAGAATGCGCCATCGGACTGTACTTTGCCCCCAACCCTGGTTTTGGCGGGCCGGTCTCTGACCTGCAGTATGTAGCCCCGCACGTAGTCCCGCAGGGTCCAGCCCAGGCCGTGCAGGATGTGCAGCACCTCCTCCTGCTTGAGCACGGAGAAGAGGCGGTCCAGCAGGATCTTGAGCCGTACCGGCACCGCCTGCGTGCCGTACAGCATCAGGCTGCTGATGTCGAACACCACATTCGACTGCACGATCTCCACCTGCGTCGGGTGGTACAGGTGCTGCGTGCTCAGCTTGTCCAGGGCTGTACATACACACACACACACACACACACACACACACACACACACACAAATAATAATAAATAAAAAATAACTGACTGAGTCATTAGGTTTTATCTCATCGAAAGTTCTCCACTGGCCGGGGGAGTCAATTTACTGACCCGCAAATGGGGCGAGACCTTGATTTGTACATTAGTGGAATTTTTTTTTTTTTGTACAATATAGTCGGGTCAAGGCAAAAAGAAAAGAACTGCGCATCACTAACCAGCATTCCAAAAACATGCACGCTTGGTTCATTGAAGACTCTTAAGTGTCGCATCAGATACGTATCAGATTGATATCCGCATTCAAAAGAGGCCAAGCTGTGGGAAAAAAAAATCGGATTTCTGGTATTCAGATGTATTGTTGCTAAAAATTGGAACTAACCTGCAGTATAACCGTGCTCTTGAAGTGACAGGTAACAAAACAGCCAAACAAATAAAGAAATCAATTCCAAATCCACATTGCAATGTAGTAGAAAGTAACTTTCATATCGTAAAGGCTGCAAAGAATGTTGTCCTCAAAACATTTCTACCTCCTCCCGCCTCACCCCTCGGTCATTCTTAACTGTGGCACCCATGTGTGACGTTTTTTTTAAAATGTCACTTGGCGTCATGCTTTGTCCGCCTGTTCCGTGGCGAGTACATGCCAAGATCGAATCTAACGATAAAACTCCCAATTGGATATCACACCCGACAGTATAAACATAGCCTTCGTATTCTTCCTTAACTTGACCCCATGAGCAGCAATCTTAAATTTCTTCAGTCTATGCAACATCTAATGTGTACTCCACATTGATTTTCTTTGAAAAAAAGTCCTTCTCGCTACATTATGTTGCTCTGGCCTTCGGGGGGAGGGGGGGGGGGGGGGAGGCACAACAACTTGCAACAAGGTTTTGGGTGCATGGAGCCTGACAAGCGTAAATCGGGGAAAACCAAAACCCTAAGCGAGTTTGCGACCTCAGTCAACTCTTCCTCTGGTCGATCAGTCCTCTCTCCTCTCCTTCCTGCTGTCCCCGCCCCCCTCTCGTCCCTCCTCTCACCCTTCCTTCCCCCTCCGCGCCTGTCTGGGTGACACCTGGCCCGGTCTCGCTTTCTCTGATCCCGGGACCAGGAGCCTCGCCTGACGACGCCTCGCCGCCAGACACGAACGTAATAAAAAATGAAGAAGTGCTTGTCAGAGTGGCTGCCAATGCTGACATGAAATGAAAAGTTGAGGGAGGGCTGGAAGGGAGGGGGGGCCCGCCAGGGGGGGGGGGGGCGGACGCCTGACACTTCAACGGGGAGAGGCTGGGAAATATTCGCCCAGGTCCTTATGTTGATTCACCCAGAGAGCCCCACGGCCCCGCTATGGTGAGCCAAACAGGTGTTTTCTTTTATCCGGCTTTCTTCCACGCCTTTTTCTCTTTGTACTTTTGGGTTCTTTGTTTTTTTTTTGTTTTTCTTTTATTACACCTGTGTGAAGTGCTAAAGTGCGGCTTTTGGGGATCATCCAAGATGCGAAAACAAAGCTTACCAGAAGAATGCAGGCGAACGTTTTTGTGACAATTGTGCGTTTTCATGTCCCTAATGTCACCTTTTTCTTCTTTGCCTCGCGGCAGTTAAAGTTGCAAGTTGGCATTATACTTTTGTCATGAAAGTTAACGCTAGTTAATTTATTTTTACACTTGCATGACAGTTACTAGTTTTAAAATGCTATAAAATGTTGAATTTTCCCAACACTCACAAACAAGAAAAAGAACAAGAGTTTTTTAGATTTTTAGGCTTTAAAATATATATATATATATATCATGAATGACTTCCTTTTACATTTGATTGACAGGACGAATTTTGCATGTTCGGCTTTATCTTTAGCTTTTCTCGACAATTATTTAAAATGGAGAGGAATTAGTGCGTTTGAATAAGCGGTCAGCTCAAAGGTTCCACTGTCAGCCAGTTTGGAAGTCCTTTACTGGTTTGTGATAAAGTTCACAAAGTGAATACAAATGAACTTACCGTGAGCTACCCAGCCATGTTTGCAGTGGTCGCATGTGCGCAAGTGAATCTTGCCCGGCTGGAAGCACTCACACGTGCAGTTGACCAGCGTGCAGCGAATGGCCTGCAGGGGACACAAACAAATCCGCATGATTACAAGAAACGTTCATTTGAGGTTGACGTTGTCGGGATTGAAAAGAGTTCTCCACAGAAACAAAAAGAAATCTCCTCCATGCAGCGATCCGCTGGCGTGCTGTAAATATGCCGAAGTTCAATAACTTATGGGAGCACTTTACTGTGCTGATTGCTGTCATTTCTGCTTGCGTTCCCACATGTCGACAATCTCACATTGACACCTACGGGGCACTTTGTAGTCTTTAATGAAGCTAACGTGCATGTTTTGTCTTTAAAACCCCACAAAAATGAACTGTGACACAGTTGAGCTAAACACGACTTGGTGCTGTTCTGTGACAACAAATTTCCACGTCAACAAATTTTTACTCAATCAATACCGGAATATTTTTATAATTCTAATAGGAGACAGCAAGCATACACAACTATAAATGATTAATTTGCATGGCGATCGTTGAAATCCTAGCTTATGCTAACTAGCGCTAGGTACTGACAAAGCTAGCACTTTCTGGTCAAACAGACTTTTTTTTTTTTTGATTTCTTGGGAACGAAGTTTCTGCTTCGGTTGTTCATTTGAGTATCTTACTGTATATTTTATATGCATATTTGTTGGAACTAAGCGTTCATTTCTGGAGAAATTCCATGTAAATGCTGAATGAAATTACAGTCAAACCTCGGTTTTTGAACGTCTCTATTATCGACCATATCAGATTTCGACCAGAAATATCGAGATTTTTACGCCTCAGATTACGACCGAAAACCAGTTTTCGACCAAACTGAGCAAAGCCGAATATGCTTTCTTACACGAGGAAGTGACGCTTCCTCGTGTATCGTTCATTGTGAGCAGATGTGTTTGTTGTGATTTACGCAAATCTTTTTTTTTTTTGTTATTTCTGCGTAGTGTATTAGCCCCTAATCATGGGCGAATACAATAGTTTCGGATTTCGAACAAATCGCTTTTCGAACAGCCTTCTGAAACGGATTATGGTCAAAAACCGAGGTATGACTGTATATGAAAGTATGTGGAATGATATTAAATGATGATTACGGCACATTCTGACTCACGAACAAATCTGTGTTACAGCCGTTCCCGCCATAGGAATGGAACGCTGCCGCAAACTGATCAGACATTCGGCATATGCGCAGCTGCTACGTTTTGCAGCCCGCCTCTTCTCATCAGCAGAATCTTGCCGGTCTGGTGAGTGGCTCACGCTTATCAGAATCTTTATGAATTTACGGTCGGCGGCCGTGAGAATCATGCAAGTCGCAGAATTGTGGCGGGTCATAGTCCAGCGTCTGCACAATCTGACCATCTGGGTTTCACAATGTCCCGGATTGGTCGATCAGAGCGGATCAGGAGGAAGACCGACCTTTAGGTTGCACATATGTCATAGTTCAGCACTTTTATGCACGTTCTGCTTAGACAACATGAACAACTTGGAAGGATTGGACGGATATTGTCCAATGCTGGATGTGAAAACTACTACTTTCCACCATATCGACACAGACAGATGTGACCATTTTTAACATCTTCGGTAAAGCGAGGCCCGCATTGGCATTTCAATGTTTGCTGTCATTTATTTGCTGGTGTCTCTTGCCAAGATGCTATCCTCTTATTCTTAAGTTGGGAACTTGATACATTGAGTTCAGTGGGAAAATGTTACAATGAATCAACTTGGAACATGAAGGCATTGCCTCAAATATACGGTTCACGCAGTGAGCAAATTGCTGCCTTTTGCTAATTAGCGTCATGTGCGGCGGGCCTAACGGTAGCGGCGGCGGCAGCAGATGCAAACAAACAAAAGCGCACCTCCGCTGTTTACGAGCCGGCGTCTGACAGCTGACGAGATAGTTAAGGGGCGTCTAATATGGCAATTAGAGCGTGGCATTATCTGCGGGGCTGCCGCTGTGACAAGGCGCCCCTCTCATCACGGACTTATTACGCCAGCTAGCAGCAAGCGCTCATATCTGGGCCATTAAGCAGACTGCGGCATTAAGACACATTAAAGCAGCGAGAGGCAGTAAGGGCAGAATAAAACAAAGGGCGCAGGCGGAGGGGGTGCGCTCTTGTATTTTATTTTATTTTTTCGATTGACTCCCACTTGGAGCTAGCGAGAGATGTGAAAGGCTTCGCGATTCAAGAATGACAGAGGAAGAAGTTGAAAGAATACAAATTGATTACAAGGCTCTTAATAAGGAAGCGACCGTGCAGATGCGTCCAACCCGGCCATCAGAAACATCTGTGTTTGCTTTAACAGACGAAACAAAAGAGACAAAAAGAATAAACACGGCTCCCCCCACTTCCCACCCCCCCATCCCCTTGTACAAGTCTCTGTGCGACCGAATGGGTCTGTTTTGTGCTTGGCCCGCGTTATAACCTGGCCCGGCTTTGGTCAGGGACGAGTACCGGGCCGGGATCCCACCACTCCCCTCGCGCATATTTGTCACAGAAGGCTGGGGGGAAGGGGGAGGAGCTTGTGTTATCTGAGGCCAGGCCAGAAATGTGGCATTAGTCACTATGTTAGCGTCTCGCCAGGGTTTCCTCTTTGGCTCGCAGCAAGTAGACGAACATGGGATAAAGGACAGGACAGCAGAAGAGGGGGGGCTGTGTTTTTTATGACAAATGGTATGGCTCATATTCAGTGGGTTTTTTTTTTTGTTTTTTTTTTTAGTTTGCATTGTCAAGCATGCCAAAATAACCAACCCATACTATACGACTTTGCATCAAACTTTAGTTTGGGTACCGGTCACAGTCATGCAGGTTAGGTCAGGTGGGTTCTGTGGTTTCTTTGTGGGGGTCATAAAATATTGAGTTCACTTTAGCTCACTTGTATATATTGTTCGTGAGGGTCCCCAAATATCACACTGGTACTGTACAACGCTTCGACATCCTTACCGAATGACTTTTAAGCAATCTTTGGATGGCGTACGAGTCGCATTAGCATTAGCTACATTTCTTATTTGCTCCATTTTGATATACTACCACTTACAGTAGTCAGTTCACTTTGGTTTGAATTTTCGGGAACCTCCTCTGTAAACGGGTCCTCAAATATTAAACCAGGACGTATGACTTTTCAGAATTTTTTTTTTTTGTACTGTGGTACCAGTAAAAGTTTAGTTTGGTAATGCAAACTCTCCTTTTCAGCAATCCTCCATTGTATCGGTTCGGTAAACATTTTTTTGGTACTTCTGGAGTAAAGGAACAATTGCACAGTCCATTCTGCTTATTCATTTGTTGCTCAGCAAAGATTCAACTCTTCTAATCAGGACCCGAAGTGAAACGACCCAAAAATGTTTGGGGTCTCGGCCGAGTGTCACGCAGCTGCCGATTAGCTGTCGCGGTCAACAACTTGACTCAGTCTGCATCATTCTCAGCCCTTATCTGACTCAAGTGTGTGTCTCATTGCGGGCTAGTGTTTAGCTGCGGGCTTGATGTTTCATGGCTGTTTTGCTTGGCCAGCAGCGCCTGTCCCGGCCAACTTGTAAACACTCATGACCGGCGACGGCCCGGACTCACCGTGACGAACGTTAGCACGACAGATGGGTGGAAGCATCGTAGCATTCGAACACGATGGTTCCAGGCTGGACTCTTGGCTCGGGTGCGCCTTGTAAACAGACCCCGTGGCCCCGGACCAACGGCGACACATGCAACTGAGCCGGAGCGGGAATCAGACGTCAGCGAAGACACAATGAGACCACAGAAGCAATGGTGATCTTTGACTAATAGCATCCTGTTCAGCTGCACTACCGCACTGTCGTTTTGAATGTCGTAAATGCACGCCAGTGGGCTTTTGTTTTCTCTCTCCCAGCATCTCTGCACAATGCAAAGCCTGCGCAGATGGTCTCGCACTGCGCCTTCCAACTATAACCGAATCCCTTTACCCGTGTTCGACACGTCGCCACAGACCGCAGTTCTTGTCGGGCGAGTTAAGCAAAGCCGGGCTCGTAAATGAAAACCCCCTGTGCGTAGCATGTGTGCGCCTCGTGTTTTGCCCGTTTGGGATCAGTCGGCGCTCAAGCCGGTTGTACAACACCGGGAGCATCTTGTCCTCTCGTCTTCCCCCAGCCGCGAGGTATTATCTCATCGGCGAGCTTTAGCTGCTGAAAACGTTGCCAATTTCCTGACAGAAATGTGCAGCCAATGTGTGCCGGGGAAGAGAGGCGCGGCGGCGTTGCGTGTCATAAAGATGGGCCCCGGCCTCGGAATTGAGACGTCAGGACCGCACAGTGTCCATATTGGAACCAGGTGACAAATAACACAAGACGAATAAAGAAAGGCTTTGTAGTTGAGTGTAGTCATAATGTACGAGGAAGCACAGAACTTATGCTAATGCTAATTGCTGGTTCGTTTTTATTTCTGCTTGTTGATGAGGTTTGCTTAGACACACAGCCTTTTTTTTTTCTTGTGATACCATCAAAGAAGAGCGTCAGTGATGTAAGAGAGGGGAAGTGAAACGATAACCATGGAGAAGGAAATGGAACTGAGGTGACATAACAGTGCAACTGGTTGCTCAGTACAATATGAGCAATAGTGTAAATTGAATACCAAGTACATATGCTAGCATAACTGCTAACTAGCATCCATCGACTGTCTGGGATTTTGAACGGAGGAGTTTCACTTGGGTTTGGTTCTAATGTGGTGAGCTAAATCTCTACAATGTTTTAGTCGATTAAGATGTTTAACTCGTACTTTAAAATGTTGCCTGGAGAGTAAACAAATGACTGTTTTGAACACCTGTCAGTTTTACAACAGGCGGCAGTTGGAGTCTAGAACAGATCAATTCTTAAAAAGTAAACAACAACCAGCGTCACATTTTATATTTTCGAGGCGTTCATTTTCACTGATCCTAATTAGGATTGTTTGGCCATTAGTGGAGTTCGATGTGCCGCTTTGATTCAGATCTGACTTTAAAAAGCAAAGCGAACAAATACAGATGAAACTCGGAGATGGTTTTCTGAAGCAAAATGAAAGTGGTGGACTGACGGCGGGTGGGGGGGGGGGGGCTGACTTAAAAAAAAAACAGCTTGTGCTTGTCCATTCAATCCCCACCGTGCAAAAAAAGGCCTGTCGCCCCTGTCAGTTCTGCTTTGGAGCCCCAGCGGCTGCCAGTCGCTGAGGCAGAGGTCCCTGTCCTCTGTGCAGCTGTGCATCTGGGCTCTGACACGGGCCACGGCGGGCCAGAGCTATGCTAATGGCAACCAAATGGGCCGTGAGTCCCCGGTGGATTGGCAGGGAGATGCATGTGTTTTCGTGTATTCGTGTGCTCTCCTTCCGTCTTCCTTCCTTCACTTCAAGGCCCATACATGGAAGCAACCCGGTCTGCTCCCTACACTCTTCACTAATGATCTCCGACAAACTATGAGTCATGTGTCACTAATATTTAGCTTTATTACAATAAAAAATTGTGACTAAAGCGGGGTGCACGCATTCCGGTAATCAGGCCTAATTTGAGCAATTTTCCCCTCTTCTGATCGAGGTTGGCAAAGATCTGATAAGCGGATGAAAGATAAATCCCAAACGATTATCCTGTGATGTAGGGTGACTTTTCCTTCCTGATGTCAGTGGTAAACCTGTTCATTGTTTATGCTCAACCTCCCCCCGCCCAACAAAAAAAGAAAAAAAAAAGACTTTACACTTGCACTATCGCCCCACAAAAATACAATTGTTTAGTTTTTGTGTAATGAAAAAAAAACAGTGGACAGTTTATCATGTTATCAGGTGACAGGGTGCAGGAAAGGGTTAAATCGCAATTGCAATATGGAAGGGGGGAAAAAATGCAATTAAATCATTCTTCAAAATCATGGCGGCCGACCATAACACCCCCCCCCCCCCCCCCCCACCGCTCCCGTGGATTGATTTGCATCGGTATTGCCATTGACCCCGACTGCAAAGTATCTCTTCACAAACAAAACCGGATTATCACGGTCATCGGCCATATTGCTTGTTTACATTTACCCGGAACACTTTTCGCAAGCTCCGGCTGGGATGTTTCCAACTCTGCGGCGTTCTTAAAATCAAGCACCAGACATATTTGCCGTGAGCGGCGCAGAGCAGAAGTCAACTGATGAAGCGCTGGCCATGGTGAGAGACAGTGGCAGGGGAGAGCTGAAGAAATTATGAGTCAGGGATGATTCGACGCGCGGCTCGCAAACACATAGTTGCATTGTGACGGCGACAGGAGGCCACCATTGCCGAGGCTCCGCCAGTCTGACATTTTAGTCATCACACTCGTCACGGTCGCCTGCAGGGTGCGACTACACGTACACACACACAAACACACACACACTCTCTCTCTCACGCACTCCCACATTCCTGCTAGTGCAAACACGCACACACACACACGCACAAGAATTCCTCTTTTCTAGTCAGCATGCAGCATCTTGAAGCAGCACATTTTCTTCAACATGAATGTAACACTTTGTACAAACGATTCGCGTCCCGGCACAAAAAAAGTAGAGCGCAGCCACTACTCCAATCCGTTACTCAAACATCTTCAAGAGCGTTTACCTCCGCCAGCATTGTAAGCAGACGCGTTCAGGTGTGCGGCGAGCGTTCAACTTCCATGTTTACACCAATCCCAGCCCGATAGATGACAAGCCACAAGTGAGCGACTCAAAAGAAAGTGATAAAAGATCGGAGGGGAGGGAGAGGCATATCCAATGTCTACATGACGGCTGGCCCCACGACAAAAAAAAAAGTGTGTCACTCCCAAAGCTGCACAAGTGTGTGCGTGTCTGTTCGGTGTGCGTAAGGGAGACGCACCAAAAGGAAAAGTCCATCAGGGTGTTTTTCATCTTTATCAGCCTTACAAAGTTCACGAGATAGAGGGGATGAAGTGGCGGCTAGACGCAGTTCCCCAACTCACAAGGAGCAATGACCGCCCTTCAGACCAGACACAGATATTCATCTTGACCTTTCAAGATCCTTCTAAGACCCCCACCTTTTGAGTGTCACTAGCAAAATTTCCCAGCATTTAAATAAGGCCGCTCAGGGCTTTCGACACTGAAGTTAGTAGGACCCCCAATATACCGTTCTGCCATAACTTCAACATATACTGTGCACGGCGCATCATGCATGAATAGAAAATAAAACCTAAGCTTACACATGACATCTTACTGTGACAATGGGGGAAAAAAAGGGCCCAAGTCACCACTTTGGCAAAAGAGCAAGGCCAAGAACTATTTAATTGATTGCCATTTGTTAGCTCACAAGCCTGCAGATGAAAACACACACACACACACAACCAAATGAGCCCCATCTGTGTAATGCTACTCATTTGCCAGAAACCAGGAAGTAGGAAGTAACGCAAGGACAAACAAACAAACAAAAATGGTGTTTGACTCACGAAGGAAGCACGCCCCTTCCCACCTCAAAATTGTACTGTCCCAATGATCATGTCATTGTTCAAGAACCACAAAGTTCAGAAACTAGCTAACGTACACACAGACAACAAAAAAGAAAAATACTGCACACCTTCATAATTATTTGGTTCAATGTGTCAAAGAGACCACACCATTATGAGTTTTGTTAGAAGTAGCGCCACGGGTTAAAAATTCCAAGCTCACCATTTTAGGAAAAGAGCAAGGCGAAGACATATTGATTTGATTGCAATTTGTTAGCTAGCACGATGTCACACACTCAACCAAATGAGTCCCAGGCTGTATAATGCTATCATGCTAACATGTTACGTCGTATGCCAGAAACCAGAAAGTAGCCTGCGAGCGAACACGTGGACAAACAAACAAACAAAAATGGTGTTTGATTCACAAGAGAAGTATCCCCGCCACCTCAAAATTTCAAATGGCACAGTCTCAAGAATCTCATGTCATTGTTGGTGAACCAGAAAGATCAGAAACTAGCTACTGTAACACACACACGGACAAAGAAGAAAATACAGATTCACTGTCGTGTTTGTGAGACTTGGAATTTTCGCCACCGTGGTTCATGATAAATTATAGTTACTGTAGTTAAGTCATTTATTCCCTCGTACAAATTCAAAAGATGGTTTCCCCTCGAGTAAGCTAATGTTAGTAAGAGGAGTTTATGTTGTCATGCCATTAGATCACGATGGGAGCAAGAATCAGAAATGGTACGGCCCAAAATATCTTCCCTCATGATTGGTGTGATTGATTATTGTTGTTTATGTCGACTTGAGTCGTGATGACATGACAAGATTTGGTTTCACTGGCTTCTTTTCTTGTATGGTTCACAATAAAGCTTGCTGAAAGCAGATTTTTTTTAAACTTATTTACTATTCAGCCTCAGCCACTACCAACTGTTTTTGACCCCCCCCCCCCCCATTAAAAAGCCATTGACTAAATTCAACACATTAGCAGTCCTTAACAATGACAAATTATGACAAACGCCAGATTGTGAGAATCCTCCTCCTCCTCTTCCTCATACTTTCCCCAACTCGTTTCTCCGCTCGCCAATTGCGTGTTAACATTTCACCGCATCCCGACGCTAACGCCGGCCTAATGAATCTCGTGCCTTTGCGCGGGCCGGCGTTAAATCGGCCCGTAAAGTGTTCGCAGCTGCGATGCTTTGCCTCGCCTTGGCAGCGGCATTGACTTTGGGTGGGAGGGGCGTTGGTGGTGCTGGTGGTGCTGGTGGTGGAGGGGGTTACACATGTGAGTGCAGCTGGGCCAGGGCAGGATGGGAGGAAGAGGATGAGCGAGGAGGTGGTATGAAGGGACGAAGAGGAGTTGGCAAAAAAAAGACCACAAGTCTCCGTGTTTCCAGCTGCTTTTCTCAGGGGCTCGGTTTCCGACCCCCCTCCTCTTCCTCACTGTTTTTTTTTTTTTTCGCAAGGCCTTTCAGGTCCCAGGTTGCTTGAAGAATCACAAACACACACACATACGCACACAGTCGCACATTCGCACACAGTTACAGTGAGACACCCACTTCCACCCTCCCTTTCCACGCCTCACTTTGGGCCATCTTTGTTTAGACAGGGCTCAGGAGTTCCAGAAAAGCTCTCTCAGATGTGCTGAAGTAAGGGGAAAAACAAAACAAACTGACCCTCACTCACACACACACACACACACACACACACACACACACACACACACACACTCCAAATGTACCAACAAGTACTTTGCACTCGCACATGTGACATGCACAAGCTAACAAACGTAAGAGCCAAAATAACATTTTCGACCACAAAAATCACCCCCAAAAAGGTGCACTTTTCTTTGCCGAGGTATGCATTCTTTTATCGTGTGTTGCTTGGTGTGTGTGTGTGCGTGTGTGTCCCGATGCCTGGATCACAGCGGCGCGGCGGGCCCGGAGCATACCTCGACATGTGTTACCTCTTTGTAATATTGACTTTGTTATAGCTAGACGAGTGGGAGAGTCGGGCCAGAGAGCGGGGGCCTTGCAGTAGTGAGGCCCCCCGAGTTCGCCTGAAAACAAATACCTGAACGAACTGTGAAAATAGAAAACACAGAACCACAATGGCCAGCCAAAAAAAAAAGAAAGAAAAAAAATAGAGTGAAAGAAACGGAATCAAATAAACAAAAATTTTCACTAGCCCTACCTGACCTTTTATAATGTCGCTCGGATTCAGATCCTGTTTCGGCATTGTTTTCAACTGAACACAGATAAATCTGTGTTGTTTTGTTGTTGACTAGTGTGTGTGTGTGTGTGTGTGTGTGTGTGTGTATATATATATACAACAAGTACATTTCGGAGATGTAAAGTAGATCACATTATGGTTCCTATTTAAATACCGCAAAAAGTATCTTTCAGAAGTGCAGAGGAAATGAATTCAATTTTTACGTGATCCATGTAAAGTTGCACATTTTTCTGGCTAGTTTTTGGTTGAAAAATGGTGGAAAGCACATAGGTGTGAAACTCGAGGTGGAGGGCCAGATTCGGCCCCCCTACATCCTGTAATGTGGCCCGCGAAAGCAAATCACGTGTGTCAACTTCCGCAATCCTTGCTGAAATTTCTACCACAATTTCAAATTTTGCAAGATTTTGTTTTTCTCCTTTTTAAACATACTATTATCCTTGACTTCTGATTTCAAAACTAGTACTCAACCAATTTGTTTTGTATATGTGATAATAGGATGAGACGACGAAATATTTGGTTTCACTTTGAGGGAAGCCATAACTACAATGTGCCCTGTGCAAAAAAAATCTGTTTGACCCTCCTGCAAGATTAGCCTTCAGTAGATCATGGATCAGGACTCGGTAAGCGCATCATTTTTGTGGAATAGTTTGATGAACTGATTCACTCTCAACTAGTTCACTGTCTTCAGAGTACAAAATGGCGCCCGCAATGAGAAGTTACCGATTGTGTTCAATATAACAATGAGCAGGTTCATTGATCGCTAATTGTGACATTTTGTGACTAAATCAAGAAAGATCAGCGACATCAAAGTCCTTTAAAATGAGGGAAAGGACTTGAATGAATGCAGACGTGAAGCAGGGGCGCGCTCGTTGTGTTTATTTGCAGAAATAAAAGATTGATTATCATCTCCCTCCCGGTCCCGCGAGTGCAACTCCCATCTCGTCTCTCTGCCCGTGACTTTTGCTTACGCCTTTGAATAATAAAGGCGATCCATTTGAATATTCCCTCTGTATTTAAAAGGGGGAAGGGAGAAAAATATCTTTTTTTTTTTCTTCAGCGATATTAGGCATGCTAATTGGGCTCTTTGGACCTTCCCGATAGAAAGGAGAAATTAATTACTTATGTCGACAAAAATGTCAGACACGTCGATCTAATAAGTACATCTGTTTGCAAGCCGCCTTGTGGCTTTACTCCCGCTCGTTTGTGTGTGCGTGTGTGTCCACTCGCGTTGCGTCTAATGAAAGAGACACTAACACAAAAGCTTTGACGTCCTCCTCGCGCTCCTCTAATATTCATTTTTGATTTCTTGCGCCCATCAGCCTCTACGGCATGAAAAGTGACTCTCGCGAATGTACTGTATGCGCGTGCGTGTTTGCCATGTAAGCTAATTTTTTATGCTCAAACATGCCACTTTGTAATTATTTGCGTGCCAGTTCGTGTTTGCACATCCGTCACGTTGAGGATTAAAATAAATAAAGAAATTAAACAAAACAGCCTTTTCCCTCGCTTTTGGCTCTTTTTCAGCCCTCAACTAAAAAGCCATATCAGCCCCTCTTTTTTTTTTTTTTTTTTGATCAAGCTCGACTAAAACGTCGACTTGCAAAAGATGATGACGAGCCCTTGAAGTGGTAATGAGACTCTTCGCTAACCGTAAGTCAGCAAAGCGTGAGGACCACCAGAATGACGGTTACACATCCGACCCCCAAAAATGTACACAGCATGATTGAAGCGTGATAACATCGTATGTCTTCAAATCGGGAATGTGGCAAATGTCGATACAAATCTTGATACCGGGCGAATAAGCGTCATCGAGGTTGATGCCAATTTTCTGCCCACACAACTCAAATAAATACACGTTGAAACAACATCAAAAGCATTGACAGACAAATTTATGCGGCCTCAATTTTCTATCGGAGATGCTTGCCCATCACCGAATAAGCAAAATAGTTGTCGTCACTTGCGGCCAGGGGAGTCATGTGGATTGTTTTCATGTGTTCTGTCAGTGTAAACTCAGCCGTAACCGATGAACGTTTTGCTCGAAATGTTCGTGCGAGGCAAGAGGAGGTGGCTTTATTTATACAGCACAATTCACGTACAAGACAAGTCAATGTGCTTCGCGCAAGCAAACACGCAGCACCGGAAAGCATTTGCAAAGACGACGGCTCACGACATTCAGAAGCAAAGCAGAGAAAACAAAAGTAGCATACCCAAATTAGGAAAACATCACACAGCGATAATGAACAAATTAAAAAAAAAATCTGGCTCTTGAATCCGAGGTGACCTTTGCAAATGAATGGTTTTTGTCTTTAAAACAGATTTTATTTTTCACGTAAAGACAATTTAGACACATAATCATGAACAAACTGATCACATGATTTTTCTTCCCTTTTTCTAAAAAAAAAAAAATCATTTTAATGTCATAGTGAATAAAGTGTGTCTCCCCCCCTACAGCAATCCTGTCAAAAATATTAGTAAAAGTACAAAGTCAATTTCAAAAGTGATCCAATCGCAACATTCTTTTTCGGGTGAGATTTAGTCCAAAGGACGAGACCACAAGAATTACAGAGAAAAGAACGTCTTAAGTCTAATCAAGAGGGCCGAAGTCAGGATTCGAAACGGTGACCTCTTTCAATTGTAAGGCCGACAGGCTCACCACTATAACAATCTTCTGCTGTAACCTGAATGTGCCACCAAAAATATTAGCACAAAAAAAAAATAAAAAATCAGCTATACAGCAAACGTATCTTGTGTTTTTGTCTTTGGTAATGAATCCCCACTAATCATTCACGACATATCTGACATTTCATGGTTCATCCTAAATGTATTTATTTCATTCTTGCAATCAAATCAGCTGGCTCCAGATCCATTTTTTTTAGTGGACTGTACATGTCCTTTAAAAAAAAAAAAAAACAATATTGAAACCCAAATGATTCTATTACATGCACCCACGTGACAAAATAAAATCCAGCAAATTCAACACACCATTTTTTTCAGTGTAGGCTCACCCGAGACCCTGATGAGGACAAAAAAAATAAATAAATAAAGATGCATGGCTGGCTTGCTTTGATTTCTCTATTTTGCAACATGAGAGAGTCAAAACTACAAGCTCAGTCGTCAACTCTCTGACGGCGTCAATCAAAGCAGGCACGATCTACCTTCCTGCACTGTCGTGTGCTCGCAGGCGGGCGGCTGCTCGAGCGCCCCTTCCAGAGTACCCCCCCAACCCCCACCCCTCACCCCCCTACCCTCCTCGAGGGTCCCGTCCCTGCTGCGGGCCGGCGAGCGACAGCTTGCGCGGTGATGCTCCAGCGATAGGCATCATCGGCCTCACTGCAGACTAATTGGTCCGCCGCTCCTCTGAGTGGCCTCGCTAATTAATTAGAAAGGCAGCAGAGCTGAAATTTTTAATCAGGACGTCGGGCTCGCCAGCAAAAAGCGAGGTGCAGGGGAGGAGAGATTTGTTTGAGAAAGGGGGGAGGCAGTCGGGGGAGGTTTCTGGGACATGCATCACCTCATCATCCTGTGTAATCCACCTGACACTGATCTCCCACGTCGCCCTGTGAAGTGTCGCGTGTTTGGATACTCGCATGATCTGGCCGTGTGATAAGAGAGACGATTATGGATTTTTAAAATTTTTTTTTTAATTATGAAGAAGTGGCATAGTAGTTTGCACATGTGCTTGATTTCGATACCACTCTTAGGAGGGAGCAACAAAGCCGGGACGGCTCTTGCTCTGTGCATGCCGAATGAGCAGGGCGTTGCTCTGAAATTTCACAGTTCACCCATCACAAAACATGACACTTGCTGTCCGAGAATTTCTATTTCAAACGTTTTCGACAAATGCTGCCGCTGACTCATCTAGCGGTAGGATTCCATGTCGCTGTATGAACGTGCGCACGTTTGTGACACGATCCCGCTTCGTGAGGTTCTGTATAAAAAGCGAAGGCAGCCTTCTTAAATGACTCAGAAAAGAGGCTAAAAATATCTACATGAAACCTCCGATATTTGCTGACACAGGAAATGTAAAATCGTGGCGCTGATCCAAACTTGGATCGTTCGGCGGAGTTTCGTCTCGCTATCTAATCCCATTACAGCATAATATTATTTTGCCCATTTCTCTTCATTTTGTACTAGGCTAATTGAAAGCAGTCACTCAATCTTACTGTCAAAAAACTGTAAGAATTACAAGCTGCTTAGGATAACAGTCGCTTGGTTTCGAGTTGCTTTGAGTGACATGAGCCGGGGGTGAAATGGCTTTTCAGCTTTGGGACAACGTCTTTGTAGCAGAAGTCAAACATGCTAACATGGCCAGCGGATGCAGGAGTCGTCAACTTGATCGTTCATGGCGTGATACTAGATACATTGACTGGTCAAGAGAGAATTAAGACGTTTTTTGTGGCGCAGTGGGAAGAGGGCAACGCACTTATTCCTTTGACAAAGAGAGATGATTTGGTGTTTAGGGAATTATTGCTAACATGCTAACACCATCAGCTACACACACGGATGGATGTCTGTTGCTTGGACAAAGAGAATCATAACCTGGACCGAAATTCAAATGTAACGTTTTCTCCTCCAAAACAAATCCAAGTCGAGGTCAACCTTTCCAAAGGAACAAACTAACACGCAAGATGCTTCTTTTGCAAACAAAATAAACTATAACGAGCAACTAGCAACACCTTGCTATTGTTCCAGTCTTATCGTCCAAAACAAACACACGCCGCCATTTTTTATGGCTTTGTTTCACAGGTGGTTAGTCAAAAGAGGGACGGCCACATTATTATTGTGGCGTTAGGCCGATCATCTTTATTAGGGCTGTGGGTCGCTCGCGTGGGGAAGACAGCTGGCGCAGTGATGGAAAGTCGGGGCCGTGTTCTATTTAACATAAAGTATGTTTTCGAAACCATTTCCGGCTTTGAACATCTACTCCAAAGAATCACTAGGGTCGCCTCTCCGGCTTATTTGACAGTCGTGAAAGAAAATGTCATGAAGCAGCGGTGACGCTCGCAGGCCGCGTCCTCCTCGCAAGACAGCTTTGTGCTGCAGCTGCACATATGCTCCCGAGGCAGGAAGATACGCGCTCTGTCGCCGTGCTAATTAGCATGTGTTAGCTGGTGAGAGAGAGAGAACGAGAGAGGGAAAGAGGGGCAGCCCTCTGTGATGTGTACTGAAGTGGAGTAAAACACTGGGGCAAGAACTGCGCTAATGGCCCATTTCCTCCCAGTGGGGGCCCCTCCCTGATGCCTGCACACGCGCTGGCATCAGTGCAGCCACGGGGCGCCCGCCGGGCTGCCAAGGCGCCAGCGGGGGCAAAGGTACGCCAGCGACCAGCCCGGATGTCATCGTTCTACACACTGCGCTGAGCTTTGTCACGTAACGGCGGGTGACAGCGACACGCTAACGCATGCTAATGCGTTCACCAGCCTGTTAAATGCAAGGGGGGAAGTAGACTGGGTGACAAAAGTGGGGCAGCTCTTGTACGTAGTGCGAGACACATGATTGAATTGCATTTTTTATTTTGTTGCTGTATGGCGCAAATGTGGTTGAGATTTTATTTTTTATTGCAATGTAATTTTTAATGAAAAAGACATTTTATGCAAAATCAGTTGCTTAGCTACTCTGCAATGGGCATCATTCGCTACCATTTACACAGCAAAGTGCATTTTAGGGCAAAGACATGACGGTACAATTCGGAAAGTTTTTTTTTTGGTGGAACCATTCCACCAGCGCAGCTCGAGCAAGGGCCGCAGGGTCACTGCTCCCCACTGAAATATGTTTGGACCCAACAAGGGCCAGGCCAGATAATTGACTTTTACGTATTTTCCAATTTTTATTTGATTTTTTCGAAGTCTGTTTTTTTTTTCTCCACATTTCCTCTGTTTTCTGTCGAGAACATACAGTGATTGTTTTTCAGTGTTTAGTGAAGATTTCGTGGGGGTTATTTAAAAAAAAAGTGTGGGGGGGGGGGAGGGGGTGGCCCCCGGAGATAGCCTTGCCCCCCCAAGATTAAAATCTATCTCCGCTACTGAACTCTCCTCTGCATTTTTTGCACTCATTTTGAAACTTCCTAAGTTGCCGTCAATACCCTGTCTAAATAGGAAAGTAGTTGCTGTCATGGAAATATGTTGAACCACACTGTCAAAAATCACCAACAAAAATAATCATCAAAATATATCTGGATGTTGTCCCAAATTTCCCCTTAAGCTAAACTTTCAAATACAAATTTCCCAAAATTCACCGCGGGAATTTTCTGTCCTTTTAGTCAACCGACCTCCGCAAGTGGATTATTTACAGGAGTGTTGGCAGCCTGCTTGGCACTCAGTTAGCAGTGGCGAGTGTATCTCTGTCAGCGTGAGTAAACAAACAGTGGCGACATGCTTTGACAGAGCAATGGCAAGCCACCCCCCAACCCCCCCCCCCCCCCACACACACACACACATGCACAGGGGACAGTGGGCAGAAAAAGAAGAAGAGATGGGGGGGGGGGTGTATGGGGGAGTGCATCCATATTTATAGGGCCTTTCTAGCGTTTGTCCCCAGGCCAAATTGTGTGACTACACTCAGCTAATGTCAGAGCAGCACTTAAAGCAGGCATTTCCAGCATGTCGGGGCCAGCGGGGAATACACGGGATGGATGCGAGGAACACATTTTTTTTTTTTTTTCAAATAAGAAGACGCTCTTGTGTGTTGTTGGCTTGGTCAATCGTGTTCTCACCATTCAGCCTTCAGTCAAGGAAAGAGGCACGTTGTAACTGAGATTTCCTCGTGGTCGGCTTGCCTTCCAGAGGTGACGTCATAGCTGCGCAACGCATTGAATTCTCCATGAATGAAAAATGGCACATGAATTCGTCAGTCATAACCCCCGATTATTTTTTGGGGGGCTGTTTTTTTTGTTTTGGGGGGGGGGGGTTGCCTATTTTGCTGTAAAAATCCTCAGTTAACAATGGTCTCGACGTAAGATGTGCGGGGAATCCATAAATTCACATATTCACTTTTTTTTTTCTCTAGCAACTACATTGCAAACTTACCTGTACAACTATTTTTGTGCCCGAGAGGCAAATGTCCATACTAGGACTAGAATGTCCTTATTGACTATGGTCACCTGTTGCTATGTTGATTTTGTGTCAGGCGACCCCTGCCCTGTCACCCTGGTGATACCCCCGATGAGACGGGAGCGAGAGGGATGAAAGAGCTCTTTTTAGCATCGACTTTCATCATCTGAGTTAGCGCTTAATCGCTTTGCCAGGGCCATTATGCGTCCATTACGACGATTGGGGACTACGTTGTTTGTTTGCTGCCAGTTGCGCCGACGGTCTTTTGAGGCAAACTGAAGTTTTGAAAGGGCAGAGGCGGAGCCGAATGTTTTCAGCGGGGTGGACAGGTTGACACCGCGACTCATTCGCACGCAGAGGTTGTGAGATCTGCCTTGGCTATGCAGCACACGTTGCTAAGAAATCATTGTTTGTCATATCCGCTACAGTCAGGGCTTCATCAAATTATTATTTTTTTTACTAACCTTGCCCCAAAAAAATAAAATGACTTTATTCTTTGCCATTTTTTTTGTTTTTGTTTATTGCGTGCTATTCGCTATTCGCGTTTATTTGCTAGCTAACAGACAGTCAGATTCATCGATTGGCCAATGCGATTTTGAATCATGGCAATCGAGGGCTCATTCATTCACTCAAAGAAGCACAATGGCTCTGTTCGACTCGCATTTGAGACGCACAGTTTAATGGAAAATCCGTACCAACCGTCGAAAGGAAATGCCTCGGTTACAGTATTGACAAGTTCATTCCTACGCGTTTAGAGTGACAAGAAACTCATTGCATCACACTCTCTCGAACGGAATCGCTCTGAATGAAGCCAAATCATTCCACTTGAAAACGAAACCGTCTCTGAATCATATCGAGATCACGTATCCAATCCTTCTTTTACCGGAGAGAGGCGCGCTGATCTTCTCGTAAACCAAAGGTGTCAAACAAATTTTGTCGCAGGCCACATTGTAATGTCATGTTCGCTCAGAAAGCCGTGACCATTGTGAAACAATATCAATGTTCCATTTCCTAATCATTGGATGACATAATACACAACAAATTGATGTGGGGCCCCCGGGCTTTGAGCTTGCCACCTCGGACCAAGGCTTTGAGTCGAGACCACATAGCTTCCATCATCCATGTATGACCAGTCCAGGAAGAAGCCACTTGGCAATCGAGGCGAGACCGCCACTTAAAGCCCCCTTCGCTCGCACATTATTAGGCATTGCCATATTTGGGTGCATCTGCCTAATGTATGTCAGTGTGGTGTAAAATTAGAACCCCCCAAAAAAAACAACAAGGCACTGCTTTAAATCCACACACCCCCCACCCCCACCCCCGCCCCCTCCCTTTCCTTATATGCAGGCTTTCTTCCAGCGCCAGACGCTAATAAGCCAGCTAATTCTATTAGGACTTTTTCCAAATCTAAAAAAAAAAGAGCCTGTGTGAATACATTTGCTCTGTAAAGAGGAAAAAAAAACCTCCTGGATGGGCCTCAGTGTTACAAAAGAGCCAAGTTGTTGCTGAGCTTGTTAGCAAAAGACTCTGATCCAAGGCTGGCGACGACATCGAGGTCTCTTAAGTGTCTGTCACCCTGATCCCGCCAGGCGAGAGCGCTTTGTAGGCTCCGCTTCCTTAGACGGCCTCGCCGAGCTGCGGCGGGGGGGGGATACGGAGGTGGGGGGTTGGGCTGAAGAGGAGTCTCACCGCGCTTGTAGCTGCAGGTGACAGCGATGCCTTTTTGTTGTCAAATCCTGATACAGCCTTGACATGAAAACGCGCCGTCCCTGGCCTTCCTTCCTTCCTCTCTGTAGGCCTCAAAGGCTTAGATAGCGAGCAAACGAGTCGCTCTCCTCATCGTCCTCGCTTTCACTCCTCCGCTGCCACCTGCTGCCTCCCTCGCCTATCATGTCCGAGCCACCCCCCCCCTCCCCCCTCTCCCGCTTCCCGCCCGCCTCTGGTTTATAGATCTGAGTATGCTCTCAGGAGGAAAATACAAGTCAAGCCATTGTCATTTCAAACAGCACAATAACCAGACACCGGGCTGCCCACTGACAGCTCTGGGGAACCGGCCTTGGCTTTGACTGTTAGCTACTCTCTTGCTCACTTCCTCAGTCTTTCTTCCTCTCAAACTCACCTCCTTCCCCCTTTCCCCATTGGAGACCCGGTAGCCAGTTGTTTGTTACCGAGCCGCTCCTCACTTGGCAGTGCTGAGGGGGGGTGAGTAAAGAGGGGCAGCGGGGAAGCCAAGGTCGGCTTTCTCCGCGTGACAGTTCGCTGCCTCTCGACAAGGCGGGAAATCAATACTTTTGGACTTGTGGCGCTGCCCTCTGTGTAACATCAACGCTGTCCAGGCACCTCTGACGCATCCCTTCTTGCCAGCCGCCCCCATCCATGCACTTTTTTTTTTTTTGGTGCATATTCTTAATGTGACAATAATGATCCTGTATTTTTCGAACCGGGAGGCGCGCCTCAAATTCTTGACTTTTCTCAGAAATCACCAGGGTGTCTTATAATCCGATGTGCCTTATATATATTTATCAGTTCGTCGGCTTAAATTTGAATTCCTTCCGATTCACATTCGCTCGTAGGCGTACGTCTTTGTCACACCAGAACTCGAACTACTTCCTTCTTCTGTGTCTAAAGAATCATGAGAAACGTAGCTCAAGTAGCCCAATGCCGTAGTCAGGAGAGGCAAACAATACAGCCAGCTTCCAAACCAGCTACCGCACTGAACGACCGATACAAGATGCACTCATCCTGGAAGGGGGATTTCCCCCGTCTGTGGTTCTCCAACTTTTTTTGAACCAAATGAGTTTGTCTTTGCCTACTCGTGAAGTTCTTTGAGACGGGTTTTATGCTGAAGGGCGATATCAGTAAAGTTGACTTGACAGACGATAATAATAATAATAATAATATTCATAATAATGACACGAAATCAGCTGGAAGAGGCTCCAGCTTGCCTGAGACGCAAACGAGGTGAAGCGCCATTGAAAACTTGATGGATGGAAATTTGCAGATCAAGACACCTTTATTAAAAGGAAGATATGCCCGACGTGCTGAATGCCAATTGCCTGGCAGTCGAAGACACTCTTGCGCGCAAAGCTGAGCCGAGGGCCACTCGTTTTTAAGACGGCACTAAAGCCTAATATGCCTCTGTATGCTTTTTCGCTGCCGGGAGAAGGCGCGCGCGAGTGCGTCCCACACCGATTGTTAAGAGAGCGTGCGCAAGGCCAATTACCACTGCCGTCCTTCAGCAGTCAAAGTGACTAAAACTGCTTCCGCCCCCCCTGCGGAAGGGAGGGGGGGGGGGTTTGCGGGGGGGCACAATCGACCGACGTCCCCTCATCCCTCGACGGGACACGCTGAGTGTGTGCAGGCGGATCTCCATCGACATCATCTACCCCCCCCCCCCCCCCCTTGCCTTGCTCCCTCGCTTCAGCCGGAGTCAGGAAAAGGCATCAAATGAAACAGCCACTTTAATGAATTAGATATTGAGCTGTTCATTAAAAAAAATCAAAGTCAGCACGCCAGACACGATGTGGAGTGTAACCCGGGGATGAACGGTTCTTGTTTAGCGGGCTCATAAAGAACACCCCCCCCCCCCCCCCACACCCTCACCTCCCTTACGATCTGATGACTTTACCGAATGTCGGCCAGAAATGTTTAATGTTCGCGAATTAGGTGACTCCGTTGTATTTTTCCTGGCCGGTTGCTCATTTGCGAGGCGACTTCTTGACGTTACACGTTGAGTGGAAAGGTAACGCGATACGCGCGCGCAGGAAGATATCTGTTTTGCTTGGCCCGGACCTGCGGGTCGTTCTTAAAATCCTGCGAGCCGCTCCCAGGACGTTGGCCTGAGGAAGCCTTCTAACAGAGGACAATGATTCAAATCAAATCAAATAGACAGCAATCAGCCGGTGGAAGACAAACAAACACAAAAAAAAAAAAAAAAAAAAGGCAGTCGCGATCGTGGACATGAAGTCTCCGACCGCAGACATGCGGTATTTGATGGAGATTTCTCCCTGCTCTCAAGTCCCATGCCACTCTCTGGATGGAGTAGTGACAAGCCTTTCTCATCAATTTGAAAAAAAAAAAGGGGGGGCTATTGATTTCCCAGTTTGCTTGAATGTGCGACTCGATGCCGACGCTGATTGATGAGAATAGAGAAGCTTGGTGGAGGAATGGGGGCAAAATGACAGAAAGTGACATGATGCAATTCGATCGCACCCTAATTGGGGTGCAGCAAAAAGCAGTTTCACTTTTCAAGATTGCTTTTTTTTTTTCCAATAAAGAATAAAGTCAGATTTTCTATTAATACCCACCTTGGCATGATTATTATTATTAAAATTATTTTATTTTTTACAGTATTATTGAGGAAAAATAGGTTGTACCTTTTTTCCAAAAAAAGAAATTTTTAATGAAATTAAAAATTCTGATGGGAGTACTCAGATTTGTTTGAATTTGTTTTTACCATCATCCAAAATCTTTTTTTTTTTTTTTAATGCTCATGTTGACACCAAGTGACAAAATAACCCTGCAAGATAAGAAAAGTTAGCACCTGACTTGGATCCTGTTTGTGTGTCTCAACAAGAATCACCTGCCCTGCGTTACTTCAATTGGTCCGAGCTGATTTTTTTTTTCATTGCTGTTGAGAAGGCACAAGGGTCAGTTTCTGGCTCTGGGTTTTACTGGACCTTAAAATATATTGCTTTTTTTATAACTTGGGACCGGCGTGATAAATCTATTTAATGTCCATTAGTTATCAGTTAGACATGTAAACTGGTTGCTACTTCCTGAGGCGAACAACAAACCCTGCGAACAAACTTTCAATACAATCCAAACTTCCTGAGTTTGTTGCAAATGTTGCACAAATGGCTGTGACCCGCTTTTTTTTTTTTTTTTTGTGTTGACGTGCTCATCCGTTTCAACAAGATTCAAATGCCCGCTCCTCGTGACGAGTAACACTGGACTGAGACAAAATTCCAAAACACCCAACATCTTCCCTGCCATCGCGCGGCTACGTTTCACGGCGGCTTTTGCCAAAAAAGCAAGCAAAAAAAAAAACAAAAAACAGGGGACCACATGAGCGTTGCACATCTGTACACATCTGTACAGTGTCAGCGGCCTGCCTGGCTCACCAGTGATCAAATGACGAAAAACCAGCACAGCGGAAATAAGTCGTCTGGAGCCCGGGGTGGAAAAAAAGCCCACTTGTCGTCTCCGAGGAAGAACGGGGCTATCGCAAACAAGATCGCTGCGCCTTGTCGTGAAAAGGTGGCCGTTTTTTTGGGCGGACGCGCAGGGTGACCCCTTGCGGATTTTCACCCCAGCCTCCCACAATGAACCTCTGCTCGCATCGCAGAAGCCTCAGGGGTGGGATGGCGCCTTGCCAGTAGCTGTTGCTGTTGTTGGCAGCCGTGATCCTCCGTGGCCTCAGTACTTACTCCGGTTAGGGCATAACATGATACACGCAAAAGGCCGACCAGAGTACAGCGCCACACACATACGCATATGCCGTGCGTGCGCCTCCACACACGTAATTATGCACAAAATCACTCCGCTCGCCACTCATCCAGAGACGAGCCGCGGCCTCAAAGGAAACAAGGCGGGTTAAAAAAGCCCGCCGTATCCTTGACGGCTTCATCTGGTTCCAGTTTGGTGCAGATGCTCCGCTTTTTATTGCAGCACTTCTTGTGTTTCATGGCAGATTTAGTCGGCGGTTTCGGCGCTGGCTACTCCGATGGTGGCACGTCTCCTTGTAAACTGTGGGGCAAACCAATAAGGCACTTTGTCACCCTGACCCCGTTGCGACGCATAAACAGTCGCCTTTTCGATGCGTGGGTCTGTGCGCGTGCGTGTGAGTAATTTGTGGAGTATGAGTTAAGCAGTAAAATTCACCCATTTTAAGCCATCTCAGGAGGCGGCCATGATGCCGCTTTCTGCTCCCTTGTTTTCTGAAGCTGAGCCCTGATTGGTTGTTACTGGGGTTAGGATTTTGGGTCTCTCATACATGCTATGAAAAATGTGCGATAAAAACTGAAAGATATTAAGAGCACATAGTTTGAGTTGAGTATTTTGTCCAGAGCAAACATGGCCTTTTTGTCATACATCTGGTTCGGAAGTATGTGCTCCTATTTGGTTCCCCAATAGAACTGATAAAAATAAAAAATGTTCACCAGTTATTTTGGAATGCACAACTTAACATGATCTTCCACTCAATGAAGTTGTTTGGATGGTGACGTTTCTGCTGCATGCGCCACATACGTAGACCCAAATTGTGTATGAAGTGTCATTTACGAAGTGCTGCCTCCATGAGTGAAAATGCTTTCCTTGTCTTCACAGGTGCTGATTTCCATCCCAACACTCAAGACGTCTGTGTTGAAAACCTCGTCACAACGCCCGAGTTCCGCAGTATGCGAAAAGAGGTAAACACTGGCTCACTTGCATTAGACAGAACCCCCCCCCCCCCCCCCCCTCAAAACAGGCTCATTTTCAGCATGACACCAAATGAAAGAGGCATCAAGTAAATCTGAGGGTAGTTTCCTACTTGCAGGCAGTCTTGCGTGCAGCATGGGTGATCTAGTTGGCAGTGATTTGGGAGCGGGGCGCCGAGCGGCGCTTAACTGGCTCGTTGATGGCTGAAACGATTTCATCACTATCAAGGACGGCGACGGCGGCTTTCCGCGTCGCTCCGCCAGATGCTCGGGGACCCGCTCGCTTCTTCACGCCGACTATCCTCAAACCGACCGTGATTTCAAGTCACCGTACTCCGTCGAGCTCTTTATAAGGGCTTTTTTTTCTTCTTCCTCTTCCGTCCTGCGTTAATTTGTACAAATTGTTTGGTAAGAAAGAATGAAAAATTACACTGACACATGAGAATGTCATGAGAATCGCATGAGAGAACTTTTTTTGTGGGGGTGGGCTGGTGTGGGGATTAAGTGAGACTTTTTTTTTTTAATTGAAAAAAAGTACGGTCACAAGAAAACAATTGCATTTTTGATTTAAAAAAATGTTTAAATCCTAATTAATAAATAAACTAAACTATAAAATAACCACTTTTTTTCGAGAAAAGAAAAAAGTTGAATGAAGTTTGATCGTTTTTCAGGGAAAAAAATGTTCATCTTCCAAGTATAAAGTCAGAATCTTTTTGTCTAATTTTTTTTTTTAATATTACGATTTATGAGTTCTTCAGGGATTTTAAAGTAAAAATGCATTCAAAACAATCACATAAGAAATTATTTTTAAACATTTTTATGAATACTTCAAGCGATGCCACTCAATATTCAGAGGGAAATAAAATCATCTTGTTTCAAGAATTTTTTGAGGGGGGAGAATACCAGTGTCATAAGGCGGTGCTGTCAAAACTCATTTTTATACCGGGTCACATTGTTTTGTTATGACTGTGAAACCACATCAGTGGACAATACAGTACACAAGACATTTACGGAGAGCTAGTTCTGAAATCAGAAGTCAAGGATAATAGTTTGTTCAACCATTGTTGAAGCTACCGGACAAACGTAACAATTGTAGGACAGTTTGAAATTTGTTGTCCCGGAAGTTGACGTGCTTGATTTGCTTTCGTGGGCTGCATCAAACAATGTGTTGTAAGGTCTTCTTTGTCTTGATTTTTGACAGTTTCTGAGGATCGCGTAACATTTTGAGAGGTAAAAAAGAATTTTTCTCGATGTCGTCGTAGTCCGAGATGACGGTCCCAATTTGTCTCCATTGACGTGAATTTCGATTTTCCGGGACACAGCTGTCACACATTCATCGGCGCCTCCCTCATTTATAGAAGTACTTCCATCTACTTGTCATGACAAGTATGACATGATGTTCAACTCAGTCGTTCGCGACACGACACAAAGTCCCCCCCCCCCCCGCCTCCATTTATTGCAGCCCAATCACAGGGGGATGTTTGCAATGTGCGCACTGCGTGACCCGCCACTTATTTACAGCCCGATGACTAATCAACATGTGTTTTCACTGCGCAGGTACTCCGGTGTCGGCCATTTGGCCTTAATACAATAACTGATTGCCTTTAATCACAGCCAAATGTGATTTTTTTTTTTTCTCATAAGTAACGCTGAATCACTTCCACATACCTGAAAGTCAGAGAATATTGATTTTACAAGGCTCATTAGGAAAGTCACTTTGAGAGTGAACTTGAGTGTGGACGCTATGTGTGTGTGTGTGTTTGTTTTTTGGGGATGTTTTGCATGCACGGTTATAATTTTCCCAGAGCCTCATTGATTCTGACGCTCCCGCCCCCCCGAGAAACAAGGGGGAGGATTATGTGGTTGCAGATATTAGGCCATTCATTTCGCAAGCTTACATGTGAAAATATTGACGCTTCCCAGACGCGCCCGACGAGATCCTCTCCATTCCGGTCGTCAGGCCTAGCGGATATAAATCTGTCCGACTATGCCGCATTGATACGCTATCGATTTAATAGTTGAGGGGATTGGGGGCAGGGGGCGGGAATCTCGTAAATAAGCAAATGTTTTGGATTTTGATTGAATTATTCAAGTCTTTAATTGATTTTCTTCGGGATAGTCTAGCATTGTCTGCTGAAATGACAGCCTGAGAACTATTTGATGAAGAATACAAAAACAAACAAAACATCAGATGACAGGGCCCCCTTAAAAATTGTCAGTTTCAGGGTCAGTCTGTTGACTATCGTGCGGCAAGGCAAAGCGGCTTTATTTGTGTAGCACATTTCATACACCAGGCTACTCCATGTGCTTCACAACACCGAAGAAGCATTTACACACAAAACAGCACATTTTCAAAATCAAAGCAGAGAAAACAGCTGCTAAAAACAACAAATATTGACAACATTCAAACACCAGAAAAAAGCTAAAGTCGCATGTGACACCGATACAGCCTTTGGAGTTTGTTGTGACCTGAGACTCAATTTTGCCCGGCTAACCTATTCGAAAAATCCCATGTCTTGCTATTAGCTTAGCCTGTTAGCATTTCGCTAAGAGTAAAGCAGCTTTCACTTTACCACTGCACACAACTCCAAGAGATACTTTTCTGACACTGATAAAACAGACAGACAAGCAAGAGTGTGATTTCTCGATTTATGCCCCGGGGGTCAACATACTGCCCCCTACTGGCTCGGAATGTGGTCATAAATCAGATCTCATTCATTGCCAGGTACATATTTTTATGTCTTTTTTTTTTATGTGGGAGGAGAAAAAGAGGATCTGAAAATGGCTGGCATTGATTGAGTTAATCGCTGAATAAACATGAGTGGGATCACACACACACACACACACACACACACACACGAATTGATACACAATAAGAAAACAGGCTTCCAGTGAAATGGAACTCGCATCCCAGCAGAGCAGTACTTGGGATAGGCAGTCTGAAGGGGAACAGAAGAAGCGGGAAAGAGTGCAAAGGTTGTCACACACGAGTCACAGAAGAAGGAGGGTGGAGGAAGGGTGGTGGAGGGTGTCGGTGAGGCGGAGGGGTTTGTGTTAGGGGATTTTGCGTTCCAGCCCTCTCAACATCTGTTATTCGTTTGTCCCGAGCTGGGAGGAAAATAGCAGGAAGCATTCTGGCGGTGGCGCAAGATGAAAAGACAAGAAAATTGAATAAAAAAACATGTGTCGCACATACGCGGCCGCTGATTGGACGCGTCCCGCAGAATTATGTGCCCTCCCCGGGGGGTCGCTGCCAGCTTGCACAAGCAGACGCACAAATGCACGCGCACTAATGCGGGAAGATTCCTCTCATTCATAAAAAGAGCTTGGCGCACCCCCATTGGCAAAACATCACACTGTTGTGACCGTCCAAACCTCAGCGGAATGAAGTAACCCCTGCCATGTCGCGGGTCATCTTTCGCATCACCGCTAAATAGCCGACTTTTTTAAGATAACAGTTATGGGTTTTCACTGTCTGAATTTATAATGGTACACCTTTGGTGGGAGCACCACGTTGCCGGACAGCATGAGCAAGAAAAAGAAGGTCCCCAACAGGTTTATAAGAACCGTGACATCAATGCTAATTTCCGTTAGCCCATCAATAAAGTTTCACACTATAAGATAGCGTTAAGCTCGCGTACTTAGGCTTAGGAAATGCTTTGATAGAACATTTTGGTGCTCGATGTTTGTTTTGCTGAAAGTATTTATGTGTAAACAGCTTGAAGTGAGCGCGTATAGCATTTACTCAAAGTAATGTCCTATGATAGTCTCCCATTTATTGACAGCAAGAGAGTGAAAGCAGGCGTGCGGAGAAGTTTAAAAAGTGTGTCTTCATGGGTTTGCTGTTAATGCGTTTCGGAAGCATGTTCTGCTGTCCCACAGTTCAATAAGTAACAGCTTCATTTTGTGAGCGACCAACAAATAGGCTCATTTCGCATCATAACGTAACGGCACGGTTCCATGCGCAAGCTTTACTTTTGACTGTGTGTGTACTTTGCCCTCATGTTTAATTACACTTCTGCTTCGCTTTGAGGCAGAGGCAAACAGTGCTATAATTACCACAAACACCTGCTTTAATTTTTCATGGATATCTACCCAGTGTGTGTGTGTGTGTTCATATTTATTCCGCGTGAGCCTGTCGCAAGAATATTTGTTGCAAATAATGTTCAGGTGAAATTTGACCTTTGCAGCGTCTTATTCCTGGGGGATATCAGATCAACATCATTTCCCCAAACTTTGGTTTTTTGCTGTTCATCTTTGAACAAGCACAACCTTGAAATATTTATAGTCACTTTTTACTGGGCCAAGGAGACAACGATCTATTAAAAATGAGCAACATGCATAAAAGTGTGGGTGAAGAGCGCTGCGGGACGACAAAGGTGTGAGCCATTGCTAAATGTACCGTAACGGGCCGGGGAGAGAAGTCATGAAGGCGGAAGCTATTATCACTGTTAGTCAATTGGCTAGTTAAATGTATTTTTGCACACAGATAGATCCTTAGATTTGCTAACTATTTTGTCCTTCATCGAGAGAGAAAGAACACAGTGAGTTTGCATTGCTATAGTTAGGTAGCTAATCGGCTAGCAAACTGGATTTGACATATCTTCAAGGTTCTCATGCAAGGTTATGAAAAGAATCGTCTTGCTAGATATTTGTTTTGTCCACGAGTATTGTGCTTTTATATGTGAAAAAGCGGGGGTCAAGCATTGAGGTATTGTTTGTCCTTTGTTTCGCTAGGTAGCTAGCTAGTTGGTTAGCTAGCAAACACAGCCATTATTAATTGAATTTACTTTCTAAGAACTTTTCTTAAGCTCAATAAATATCAAGCAATTAAGCTCAAAAGATCACAAAGTAAAGCATTTTTAAAGAAGATCAGTAAGCGTCGAGCTAAATATTCCTACAGGTCTGCAGTATCGATATCCATCCAAAATATGATTGAACCATCTATCAATAGTGAAGCGAAAACAGAATGAAGTGAAGTATGACGTTACCATTGGTGTTTGCTAGTTAGTTACCTCATGACTTTGCTTCTAAGCACAAAAAGCTTTGGCTTTTATTTGTGATTGTCATTACTTTAGCCGGTTAGTTCCGCAGATATCGATGTTGTTTTTTGGCAATAAGAAAACCACAATACATTTTTGCAATCATTAAAGTTATTGTCCCCTTTCCGCAGTTCCAGTCTGCTTGTGTATGGGGTAGCCGGCTTGGGGGGGGTTGTCATGTGTGTGTAGAAGTCAGCGCATTCGCTAGCCTTGGTGGGGGTCTGTGCTCTACTGACAAGCATAGTTTCACTTTATTGGATCGGCTCTTGCCGTGTCAGCACCATCAGCGAAGAGAACATATGCACTTAAAGGCAATATGCTAACACGCTGTAAGCCCCTAACAGAGGCACACATACGCACGCACACAAGTTGTGTGGGTGGTTACGGAGGGGGTAGGGGTGAGGGGGGGGGGGGATACTTGGAGCTTCTTGCATGCTTTGCTGCTCTTTGATATGCACCACTCATTAAAAATAGATGGTGAGCAATCATTACAGGCATTGGAATTAATCTAATTAGCCCGGCGCGCTCGGCCTCTCTCCAGCTCCGCAAACAGAGCCACCCGGTACTCGGCGGCGGCGAACGCTACCTAGCTACTGCTGCGTACTTGACTTAGGGAGCGGGTATGTAGGCAGTGGGGGTCCGGGGTGGTGGGGGTTGAGATAATCCGCCTTGACTTATTAATAGGCGCAAACAAGATTTAGCGGCTCAAAGCAAACAAATGATGGGAGAGAAGAACAAGAGGATGGCAGTGAGGGACAAAGAGCAACGTGAAGAGAAAGCGAGCAAGCGGGGATGAATTATTTAAGCCGGCGTAGACTTGATACGCATTGAAAAGTGCAGCTACGAGCAGTAACACCCACTCAGCTTTTTTTTTTTTTCTCCGCACAATCATGGAAAATATCTTAATTAATCCGGCATTTTGGACAATTCTACGCTTTAGGTGTCGAGAAGTGTCCTTCTGAAATGAAGTCAGGAACCCCTTTCACACTGGTCAGTTTTTCCAGCTCGCAGGTTTGTGTGTCAAGGAACCGATGCGGTAATTGGGGGTTAAAGGTGACCCGCAAATTATCTGGTGTCTTAATATGAAAAAAATAAAATCAAAATCCTAGCATGTACCAGGAAAAAGTCTGCAAAGCCCCTCTCCGTCATCACCTTGGCTGAAGGCAGCTGCAAAGGGTTATGGGTATTTTTGCATTATGAAGTGCAAACTGCCCTTTTTATGTTCACTGCTCCACGCTGCCAGGGCATTTCGTCTCACAAGCTTTTCACAACTCCTCATTCAGCACGGTTCACAAATGCAGATGCTCGATGATGCATGAGTCTTGATTCCAACACTGGTGGAAAATGGAAAAGGGCAAGAGGAGGCAATTTTGAAAATGGATGGAAAACCTACAACTCCCACAATGCCCTAGTCAAAGTGACAGCTGCGCTCTGGCCAACACAGCTTTAATCTGCTATCGACGCCATTCAATTTTCCTGCTGGTCACTTACTGACTGAGCAGATTGTAACATTTGAGGATATCCAGTACGTCTAGAAATGCTATAAAAAAAAAATAAACCCACAGATTTTTTTCCTTCCAAATGTTTGTTTTTAACTAAAAAAAGGGGTTAAAAAGTGAGAAAAAACAGCATTTGGGGTATTTTTGTTACTTGTGTCGCAGAAGAGAAAAGAAAATCCCACAAAATGTTAAGAAAACTAAATTACTAAGAACAAGTCTATTGTGATTTTTTGGGGGAGGTGAAATGCAAAAAACAAGTGACTTGCCCTTTTTGTTCGTTTTGATAAAAATTATAACTTATATTTTTGAAAAAAACAAAATTAGGCAGAAAAAAGCCTAACAAAAAAAAACAAAGAAACTAAACTAAATCATTTTTTGTTTGTCTGTCTGAAAATGCCTTATTTAACTTAGTCTCTTTTTTTTAAATACCATAAAAAGCTGGCATTTGAAAAGGGGTTCTTAGAGCTTTTTTATTCACTGTAGAAAAACCAAAGCACTTTTTGTCACTGATTTGATGCAAACATTTGCCCGTGAGCGCAACGTGCGATTTGCTGTATAAGTGGATGAAACACCAGTCCCCATGAAAACACACAAACCGGGCCAATTAGCGTCAGGAGACAATTTCAGAAGCGGCTCGCCCTCGATGGGACATAATCGCTCTGAAAGCAAAAGCTACTCTGTGAAACAAGAAAAAGTGTATATCTTGGACTCCGCTCGCACTCCAATTACACGGACATTCTTGGCACGGCTCATCGCGCGCGGCTAACACGGTACATACTGTAGCCAAAAGAACTTTTCGGGACACTTATCAGGACTTGTGACACCAAACTATTTGCAACACACACAGAAAAAAAGGTTTGTTTTCTTGGCCGGCTCTTTGGAGCGCGTCTTTGTTCCTCGTCTCCCTCGCACTCCTCACTTGCAGACGTGAGGTGAAGGAATGAGGGAGGCAGAGTGGTAACACACGGTACCATGAGGAGCCCGAGGCCGGCCCTCCCTCACATGGCGCGCACTCAACCAGGCCGGCGGCCCCCACGGCACGCACACAATGCAAGCAAATGATACAGTATTTGGATTGAATTATCCCTTATTTTCAAATCATGGCAGCAAAAACATACTGACAGTTTACTCGGGGTGCGGCGCAGAGAAAAGGTTGGGAGCTTCTGGTCTATATCAGGGGGTTGTACAGCAGGGGTTGCATATATAAATGTTAGTTGATTTTTTTTTTGTCTTAAATTCAGAGGAAATAGTTCTTCAAATGCCACTTAACTAAAGGGCGCAACAGCCTCGGAACCGTTTTCTAAGGGTGCGGCACGTAGAAAAGGCCGAGAGAGGCTGGTCTGAGGTTCCCAAACTCGCATTGTGTGTATTCATGCCTTTGGTTGGCTCGCTTGTCAGTGCTATGAACTTTCTACATCTTGAAATAAAGAACTCATGAGCGCTTTACTAGGGGTGCGGTGCATAGAAAAGGTTGGAAGCTTCTGTTCTGTGTTCGGGGTTCCACGCGGGGGTTGCGCATATAAATGTTAGTTGAAATTTTTTTTTTTGTCTTAGATTCAGAGGAAATAGTTCTTCAAATGCCACTCAACTAAAGGGTGCAACAGCCTAGGAACAGTTTTCTAAGGGTGTGGCACGTAGAAAAGCCCAAGAGGCTGGTCTAAGGTTCCCAAATGGGTTTTGTGTGTATTGATGTCATGGGTTGGCTTGCTTGTCAGTGCTATGAACTTTCTTCATCTTGAAATAAAGAACTCATCGACACTTTACTTGGGGTGCGGTACGTAGAAAAGGTTGGGAGCTTCTGGTCTGTATCAGGGGTTGCACGCAGGAGTTGCGTATGTGAATAATAGTTGATTTATTATTTATTTGTGTCTTAGATTCAAAGGAAATGGTTCTTCAAATGCCACTTAACTAAAGGTTGCAACAGACTCTGAACCGTTTTCTAAGGGTGTGGCACGTAGAAAAGGCAGAGAGGCTGGTCTAAGGTTCCCAAATGGGTTTTGTATGTATTAATGTCATTGGTTGGCTTGTATGTAAGTAAAATGAACTTTCTTCATCTTGAAATAAAGAACTCATTGAAACTTTACTTGGGGAGCGGTACGTAGAAAAGGTTGGAAGCTTTTGGTCTGTATCAGTTTTTCCACGCAGGGCTTGCATGTATAAATGTATTCATATTTCTGTCTTTGTCTTAAACTCAGAGGAAATTCATCTTCAGTTAGCATTTATCTAAAGGATGTGACAGCTTAGGAACAGTTTTCTCAGGGTGCGGCACGTAGAGAAGGCTGGAAGAGGCTAGTCTGAGGTTCCCGACTGGGTGATGCATGTATTGATGCACTTGGTAGGCTTGTATCTCAATAAAATGAACTTTCTTCATCTTGAAAGAGAGAACCTGCTAACATTTTAATAGCGGGTGGGGCGCATCGAAAAATGTCTAGCCGCTGTTCTATACAAGGGGGTTCCCAACTGGGCATGCATTCGTCAAGCACATTATACAGTATTTAGACTCAATTATCCCTTATTTTCAGCAGGCTGGAATAATCGGATCAGAGAATGGCTGAGATGTATCAGAGCAAGAATATACTCAAAGTTTAGGTATGGTGCATAAAAATGGTGGGGAGCTACTGGTCATTAGCGGTGTTCCCAACATGTATGAGTGTAGATTTGTATTTATTTATTTTTTTTGTTGGTCTTAAATCAGGAGGAAATTCTTTTTCAAACGTGGCTTTAATTTTATTAACCGTCTCTACCGTTTTCTTATGCCGCAAAGAAAAGATTGGTGGCTTCTGGTCTATGTACTCACACACACATGCACACACACACACACACACACACACACACGCTGCACACAAACAAACACACACGCCTTGTCTCACTTCCTTCCCCATGCCCGCTCGGCGCGGCACGCTCTGCATGCGTGCCGTCATATCTCTTCCAGCGCTTAATTGTCCCAACTTGCGACGTCTCTTCCTGCCACCGGCCGCAGTCTAGAGGAAGTGAAATCCTCCTAAGTGACTTGTCACTACGCATCAGCCTCAGGCGGAGGCGGCAAAGGCGCCCCCCCCCCCCACCCCCACCCCTTCACTCCTCCCTCCATCCCTCTTTCTGCCTTCATCTTGCTGAGATTCCCCACTTCTGCTTTCTCTCCATGTTGTCTCCCCCTCCACCCTCCGCAATGGTATTGCGGTCACTCTCTCGACTTCCTCCCCCCTTTTTTCTTTCTGTCTATCGTCAAGCCACAGTCACATCACAAGCTGCTCTCCGCTCATTCCTTGTTCCCCCGACTTGATGGGGGGGGGGGGGGGAGCGGGGGGGGCAGGCGTTGAGTGACTTTAGAAAGGTACACACACACACACACAGTAGGCCTATGTACAGTGGGGCTTAAGTACAGCATGGGTGACCTTCGAGGTGACCTTAAAATGTCACAACTCGGTGATGCATGCGTCACATTTTAAATTACTCATGTACAAAAATCCCCTTAAGTCCCATTGAAATGTACTTCAGCGGGATATATGTGTGTGTGTGTGTGTGTGTGTGTGTGTGTGTGTGTGCGTGTGTGTGTGTGACACACATTCATGTCAAAATCAAAAGGTAAGCAGAGCTGCATTAACCTTTGTCGGCTGCATGGATGAGCGTTAGCTTCTGTTTGATAAAGCAGCATGAGTGGAGTGGCGTTTGCCTTTGGCTATGTGTCCGCTGCTTGCACCACACGAACGGATCGGCACACTTATTGACAGGCGTCTGAAGTGCTGCCCCCCGAAGTGAAAATGCTTTTCGCTTTCGAAGCCGCTTGCCAAGATGCAACGCCTCATAGCCGCTGTCGCTTGTCACGGTGATGATGGGCGGACTCACCAACGGCCCAAAAAAGTAGGTTGATTTCAGCAAGGCAAGAACTTGCGAGTAAAGTATGCGTAATTCGTTATCTTTGCCGTACTTTCTTAAAACACCATGGAAATGTTTTAAATATATCAAATGTCTCCTTTCTGTGACTTCATTGCTTCATCGCGTCGTCTTTCAAGAGCCCCAACTTAGTACATGAAGATGTTGGCCGAATGAAGCAAAAAGCTGAGGTGGGGAAAACAAAACAGCAATTTGTCATTAGCGAGCGAGCAGATTGCGTGTTTGTTTTGGTCACGGCCAGGCGTGTTTGCTGACGCTCTTTTAGCCAGAACCGACGTTTTATGGAGCGTTTCATTAGAGACGCGAACGGCGCAGGCAGCCATCAATCTATCATTTGTCCACCAATCATGTGCGGCCGGGGGCAGGGCTTAGTTGGGGGAGGGGGGTCTGGCAGAGATGGACACTCGGTTGGGAAAAGGAGTGGGGCGGGGGGCTTGGGGGGGTCACTCACTCATCACTTGGATGTCGTCCGAGTGTGTGTATGTGTGCGGCTGTGTATGCGTGTCTGTGTGAGACGAGTAAAGGGTCAGGCTTTGGTCACCAGATGGTAAATGTTTGGACTGGACCACAGCAAGCTAGCAGGGGGACAGTCTCTTTTACTCCCCTTGAATCTCGCTTTTCTGGCCGATCGTAGCGTGAAGACGCGCACCGTGTGAGCGATGGGTGATAATAGAGCAGACACTAACAAATGCGCACCTCTCGGCTGGAGGCTCACAAGACGCTCGATACCGATAACGAAGTGCAACACGGCCGAACGGAGATGTTTGCTTGTGCGTCTCATGTAATCTTTTCTTCAGAAATAATTTGTAAATGGATTTTTAGTTTTTTTTTGGTAATTATTTTCCATCCGTGTGCTTTGACATCACATTCAATACATGATGTCACAATACGAGGTAACTACATGTCTGCATTACTTACGTATTTTTCATTTTTACAATTTAAGAGTGCGGGGGGTGGGGGGCGCAATGCCAAGTCCAGCTTCCGTTACCATGACGACCGATGCAGAGCTAGCACCTAGTTGAGCCCCGAGTTCCAAAGAAAAACCAAGCGCAAAATACGACGTGCACGTAAGCCCCATTGCATGCAGTCCTAGCGTGGATCGTATTTTCACCTGTGGAGGCAGCACGTCATCATCGCCGAATCACACATAGTTCAGCAGATCTGTTTATTTGGTGCATGAAGAAGACGCGCAAAAGAGAGTATTTGCAAACAAGCAATTAATAGTCACTTTTATCTCATGTGTCCAACAAAACTGCGGTCACAGCTCAACAAAAACCTCGTACCGTTCCTATTCCTCACAGCATGCCACAATCTTTAAACGGCATGTTTACAGGTTTATTTGACTTTGGAATCAGCATATGTGATTACATTTGATGATGATTTACTGTCTGGTTGAAATTCCCAATCCAAGGATGTTGCAACTTGGTGCATGTGCTCTGAAGCAAAACGGACTTTCATTGGTATATTTCATTCTGTCAAAACATCAACATTGACGTAAACGATGGCCTTCAAGTACAGCTTGATGACGGACAGCGCCGCTAGTGGCGGTACCGAAGGGGGGTGGTGGGGAGGGGCTCACACGATACAGATTGGATATGGCGATTAACCCCCTTGCAAATTTCAATCATTCAGGTACAGAACCGAACTGTTCTGCTTTGCTTGCTATTCGAGCCGGTTGCGGTTTACACAGAACTGTGCTGGACCTTGTCACCGTGTGTGGCCTTACAATGTGCAGGCTGCTCAGAATATAAGCCCCACTGTTCATGTGGTTATTAAAAACCAATCCCCTGCTACACACACACACACATAGTGCTTCCCTTTCAGTCTCGGAATCAGCGACATAACAATGTTGGCTGGCCAGTGTTACGCGCGGGGGGCCACGGAAGGGAGCAGAGCTGGACCCAGAAAAAGGGGGATTTGGGCCAGGACAACCCAGGGGAGAAGGCGTTTTTGAGCGCGAGTCGACAAATAAAGACATGAGCGATGGACGAGATGGTGAAAATAGAGATGAGAAGTCAGTAAAAGTGGGCGGGGGTGGAAGAAAGTCGTACCAGCAGCCGCGACGCCAATTCAGCACTTTAACAAATCGATGCCCCTTGAGGAGCACCGTCGGCACCCTCACTAAGTGCGAGTGTGTGTGTGTGTGTGTGTGTGTGTGTGTGTGTGTGTGTGTGTGTGTGTGTGTGTGTGTGTTGATAGTGTCGGTGTGAGGTCGCAAGTCCACATTAAGGCCCGATAATGTGTTAATTTATAACGCCACCATCGGGAAAGCCGGCCTGATCCATCTGTGTCAGCCGCTAGGCCCGGCGTATTCATCATCCCGAGCCCAGAAATGAGCGCTCCGCCGAGATTAAGCCACTCGCTCGCGCAATTTCTCCTCTTCTTTCTTTTATCTATCGCATCCTTCCACACCCCCTCCGCTACCTCGCCTGCTTTTGGGTCAGGGTGATCAATTAAGCCCTGTCAGGGGCCACTAGAGCCTCCACCCTGCAGACATCACTATCTACCCAGAGACACTTAAGCTGAGCTTTGATGGCGACCCCCCCCCCCCCCAGCACCCCCATCCCCCGATACCGCCACCTGGCCTGGGGAGCGTGCTGCATGGGTGGCTTCGATTGTGATGATCGGGGACTGAATTACACTCCTTGACTTTTATGAACTTGCACTCTGTTATTGACATAACAGATTGTAGCGTGAAACAATGCAAACGTGTGTGCAAGAATGGGTTTTATTTAAGGGGGCCCCCGGCACGCATAAATCTGCGACGCACAGCCCGGCCTGTCATAACACGTCTGGAGTTGTAATTACCTCCACCAAGGATATTTTCAATGCCGTTTTTGTGCGCGCTATGTTTTTTGACAGTAAAGCAAAGTGCACATCATTTGATTTTTTAAAAAAATCAAAACTTATGCAGTGGACCAGGTTGGCCAGCAAATGGCAACAATCCACCCATAAGTGATGTCCATTATAAATGCATTTTTTTTCTGAACAATTATTCCAAAAATAGTTTTAAAAGAACATAAACAGTTGCAGCTCAGCTCGAGTTCTGACCAGAACAAAGAGATCAGAACATATTACTTTAATCAAGGCTTTTACAGTGGCTCCCAGTCACCTTCAGAATACATTTTAAAATTCTGCAACTGGTCTACAATAACTAAACGGGTCGGGTCCTGAAGACATTAAAGAAATGCGAAGTGAATAATAACCCAGTTCAGCTCTGAGGTCTCAATTAGTGGAGCCCAGGTTTCAAATCAAACATGGTGAAGCAGCATTTGGTTGTTATGCTGCACACAAGTGGAATAAGCTGCAAACAGAAGTACAGTCCCCCCCCCCATCCCCAAGTATAAATACTTTTAAATGCAGGTTATAAAAAATATATCCTTTTTTTGATCCCTTTGATTAAGGACTTTTCAGTATTAAACTCAATTTCGCTGTCAATCATTTTCGAAAGCTACTTTTTCATTTCCTTCAGCAAAAATCTTTGAAAACACCATGCAGAATTTCCGCGCCGAGTACTGTGTCGGCTTTGCGCGGGTGGCTCATGCGCTCATGGCGAGCGGCAGGACTGCTCTCATCACACACAAGGGGCCGGGGGGGGGGGGGGGGGGTTAATCAATACACACACTCTCGATTCAATTTCACCACATCGCCATCAGTGCACACAAACATGGGCGAGTGCGCCCGCGTGAGCCGACTTGACGCGAAACCACGTTGCCAGACACGGTCGTTGTTCCTTTTTATATGCGCCTGCCCAAGCCGGGGGGGGGCGGGTTGGTACGCTGGAAACCAGCGGCGGTCGCGGGGAGTGAGACTAAGGAAAGACAAGCTGGGAATTCTACCTTTAAAGTGTCCGCGAGTCATCAGGAACGGAGAAAGGGAATCTGCCCATTAAGACTAAGTGGATATCTATTAGATCATGGAGGTAAGGAGGTGGCCATTTACCATCAGTGCAACTCACAAACAAGCCTGCTTGGACCCTGGAGTGTTTTATTAGGCTCGGAGCAACGAACTTTCTCTCGCAAACTTTGCCGTTTCGTTTTTCACTACAACAGCGTCACGAAGGATAGTGGCAGTGGGGTCCCCGGAATAAGAAGTCGCATTTGAAGACGGTGAATTGGGATGTGTCGTTATGTTCATTAGAGGTCTTGATAGTGACAGCAGTAAAAAAGAAAAGAAGAAAAAAATGTTTTCAACGTAAAAGAAGGCCACATGTGAAGGAATCTTTCACTCAAAACAGCCTCTCTATACTGTAACTGCAACTTTTGAGTGCCTTACTGCGCTGTGTCCTAAACAGCATAGTTTTGGCAATTTATTGACGGGGGGGGGGGGGGTGGAAACCTTGTTTGATGGCATTTGTGGCCTTGAAATGCAGCCCCTGCGTCACAAAGGATAGTGGCAATAAAAAGTCACATTTGAAGACGGTGACTTGGGACGTGTCATTTTGGCATTTTGTTCGTTAGAGGGCTTGATAGTGATAGCAGTTAAAAAAAAATTCAGAAAACGTAAAAGAAGGCCACATTTGAAGGAATCTTTCACTCAAAACAGCCTGTTTATCCTGTAACTGCAACTTTTGCATGCCTGACTGCGGTGTGTCCTAAACAGCATCGTTTTGGCAATTTATTGACAGGAAAAAAAAAAAGTGACGGAAACCCTGTTTGACGGCATTTGTGTCCTTCAAATGCAGCCCCTGAGTTGAGCTTGCAGTCAAAGAAGCTTAAAAATGTGTCGAAGGAGACATTTTATACACGTTCACAATGGTGATGATGACTTCGGACACGGCCTTCGCAGACAAGCACTTGTTAGTGTTTGCATACTATAGCGTTCCCGGTCATTTTTTTTTCATGTTTTAAAAACAGCCATTTTTCCTTCATGGCTGGCGCGTCAGCGAACTGTGTCTCCTTTAGGAGCTTTGTGCGGAGGACATGTGTGCCTGGGACGTCACCTCAGTCAGAGTGAAGGCCATTAAAAGACCATCAAGAGTCACCGCCCAGTCCTGTGAGATCAAACAAACCCTTTGGCCTCTTTCTCTCTCTTTCTCTGCAGCCCCCACCCCCTAACTTCTTCACCAACTATGCCCCCCCCCCCACACCACCACCAACACACGCGCGCGCACACACACACACACTCGTGCTTATCACTGCGGTTCAGTTAATCCTTCCTCCTCCCTTCCATCGTTGCATCCCTCTGGAGGGAGTCAAAAGGGGGGGGGGCCTCCGCCGAAGGCTAAATAGGAGGGGGCAAGTTTGCCACTTGTGCTTGCGACACATAATATGGAGCCGCAATCAACTTTGGCTCATCCTTGGGAACCACCACTGCGGGGAAATGGAGGGGTGACGGTGGGTGGGAGGCTACAGAAAGGAGCGACGTTGGGGCTGGGGGTGGGGCTAAATTAACACTTGACATTCAATACGGTCAGGTCCTTAATTGGCCGGGGCCTTCCTGAGAAGGCAATTTTCTATTCCCCAAACTGCGCCCGTGCTGCGCCGTGTGCCTCTGTCATCTGTGTGTGTGTGTGTGTGTGTGTGTGTGTGTGTGTGTGTGTGTGTGTGTGTGTGTGTGTGTGTGTGTGTGTGTGTGTGTGTGTGTGTGTGTGTGTGTGTGTGTGTGTGTGTGCGCCCGAGATTGACTAAGACAATAGCCACTTTGACTGTCGACGCTGGCGTTTTCACACTTTTTTCCCGGCTCGCTTTAAATTTCTTATCCTGCTCCATAAATCACCGGATGGGTTAAGGTCCTGAATACGTTCCGATACTAATACGATATCAACCGAGTAGGGCTCTGCGGTCGCGTCAGTTAGTGGAGCTCAGAGTTCAAAACAAACACGGTGAAGCAGCATTTGGCTGTTATGCTGGTGAACCTCATTAAGTTGCGTTGTGTATGAAATATGCGCTACAATTTTTTTTTTTAATCGTTAGCGTGTCAACGGGTGAAGTTCAACACCCGAGACACACGACACGCATCGCAATTTATCGCCATCACGCCGATGTCACCGATGCGGCAGTTTGCCTCGAAGGCAGCGTGAAAGTCGTTTCCCCGTCGCGTCACAAAAAAATTCTACAACTTGTCTTTCAATGCCAGCAGGTGTGAAATGATCGTTTTACAAAAGGGGCTTCTCCAAATCTTCGGATGTACGCGGAGGCTCCACTTCCAAAGTGTATGAGAGTCTGGAATGTCTGAAGTTGAACACCTGAAACTCACTGACTCAAAACCTGTTGCGTCAAAAGCGTTTGTGGCAGTTAGTCATGTAATTATCTGAAGGCAGAAAGCCGCAGCGGCTACGGGAAGCAGCACTCGGTCTGCAAGGGACAAGCGAATCAGCGTCATGCATCTAATGCGTCAATTCGCCATGACGGCAGTGTGGAAGTGGCTTTAGGGTGTTTGCATATATCTGCCGGAGTGCGTTTAGGGTGGGGGGGGGGCTCTCGTGGGCAGGGCCCCCCCATTCCTTGCTCTAATGAGGCCAGATGAATTAGTCCAACCGGCCCCATCGCCCTTTTTTCCCCCCATCACCCATCAACCTCACTGCTGCTTGTGTACACGTGCACACCTCAACGTTGAACCACTTTCAACCACTTCCTGTTCCTGTTATTTTTTTTTTTTTCCAGGCTGCCCAGACTCACCCTTGCACTTCCCCGCAGCTCTAGTTACACTTGATGTTATTACAGCTTTCAACCTGAGAGGTATTAGGCTTCCTTGAACAGATCTGACAGCATTTACAACACGGGGCAAGTCGACGCCTCTAATCGCCTCTGTGACTTCAGCCTATTACCAATTGATCCCCCCCTCCCCTTTTCCTCCTCCCCCTTCCTCCGGCAGACCTTCGACCTCCTCCTCCTCGCTTTCTCGCCCGTGTCCTTAATGCGCTTTTGCACATCCTTAAGTGTCATTCCGCCGCGGAGACCGAGCACTTGTTTTGCCTGCCATCCTTATTGATGTCAGCGCTTTTAAATCACAGCCCCAACGTTGATCTTTACCACCCTGGCCTCCTTTCAAGCCGCGGCGAATTTACGAGGCCCCGATACAGGGGAGAAATACCTGAGGAGACGTCGCCGGTTTGCAAAGAATCATCAACAAGGAAAACAAAAGTGTTTTTTTGTTTTGTTTTTTTTAGAGGGGGGTGGGGGCGCGGAGTGGGTGGAAGAAAAACATATCAAATAGATTAAATGGCATGAAATATTAAAGGCTAGTCCGAGTCATGCTCGTCACGGATTGAGACGGCGCTGCAGCCATCCACTTCACGGCTGAGTGTTTCCCAACAATGGAAGAGGCAGGTCAGGCCATTTACCGAGAAAACATCAACATCAAGTGTGTGTGTGTGTGTGTGTGTGTGTGTGTGTGTGTGTGCGCACGCGCGCGCGTGAACAAAACACCTATTTTTCCTTTTAACACACAAACAAAATTTCCCATTTAGGCCCAGACAAGGTTTTTCACTTTGCCCCGCTGTTCCGTCGCTCCGATCACACAATGAATGTCACGAGACCGGTTGGAGAGGGGAAGGAGGGGGGGTCCGCTGACCCCCCACCCCCCCACCCCAACACCAACGTGGGATTATACAAGACTTCATTGGAAGTATAGAAAGTGCGTGTGACAACACATATGCCCCCACCTCCCCACACACACAAAGTCACCCGGCTCAAAAAACACGAGCCACAGGACGCCGACGCGGCTTGCGTTTAACAGCGGCCATTAAACGTCATTAATCCAGCAGTGCAAACATGGCAAACAAATGCTTACACATGTCGTAACAAAACCAAAAAGTAGCTAATGAGACGCCATGTGCGCAAAAAAAGAAAAAGAAAAAAAAAAAGTAATTTGTGCAAAAAGTTTATCTTTGCCTTTGGGAGGGAATCGTCCGTGCATGTGTGTGTTGGCAACGTGCCGACCACGGCCTGTACCACTAGCCTCCCTTCTCCAAAACCTCCCTTGAAAAAAATCCTCCTTGGGCCTCTGGCCATCACATCTCCATTGCAAGTTAAAAAGAAAGAAAGAAAAAAACAGGAGCAAGAAAGTGCACGTGAAGAGACGCGACCGAAAATGTTGTATTCACATCAGAATTTGGATAATTGCCGTGTAGAATGCACTGGCAAAAAATAAAAATTTTAAAAAACAACACAATCACATGAGTCCTCAGCAAAAATGGCTGTCATTACCGCCACGACCGTAAATAAGCGTCATGATGATGATAATGATTTTGAGCAACAATAATAATCATAGCAATCCAGCCCGAGTGCCCCCCGCCCTGCAACAGTGGCGGCATTAGTCACATGGACAACAAGACAAATGAAAGCTTCACTGCCTTGAGAGCTCTCTTGCCACTGCTGATGGGGCAAATTGGCAGCCAGCAGACACGGGAGGGAGGCGTGCTTGTGTGTGTGCCTGAGAGAGAGACAGCGTCCTTGAAGAAACACATAATAATTACAGAAAAAAAAGGAAGAGAGAAAGCAAAAGACTTGCCCGTCACTGGCCCAGCTCCACAAGAGAACAAAATAACAGGAGTTGAGGAATAACAGGAAAAGGGAGAAGCCGGCGCGAAAGTATGGCCCGGGTTCCTGTCACTTAACGCGGGTCACGAGCCGTGTCACCTTCGTCTCAGACGTGCGCTCACGCCTCCCCAAGCGCCGACGCGGGAACGCACGCGTTTCCTGTCGAAAATATTCCACGAGCGCCCCCACCCCGGTCGCAGAGTGCATGTTGACCTGCTGGCACTGAGGCACACAAATACACACATAGCTCTGTGTGTGTGCGTGTGTGGGTGGGTGGGTCGGTGGGTGTTTGTGGGGCTCATTAGCCTGCAACAGGGTGGTGACATCCTGAGCGACACACACACACACACACACTTTCTCCTCACAAGGGTGACTTCGTTCACCGCAGGAAAAGCCAACTAAGCAACGCAGGCCTTTAGACAGTCACCCTGAAGTTCAAGAAGCCAATAGAGTTCCGATCAATCCCTTTCAACGATGTATTTACTTCGCATTTTCATCGATTATTTAAATGCCACCGAACGAGTTCGTTGAAATAATCGGACAAGTCACATTTCGAAGAAGAAGAAAAAAAGCCCCGCTAACTGATTTATTCAATAAGTAAGATTTTTTTTTCAATTATTTCACTCAATTATTTTTAGCTCTTTCCGTGTATTTTTTTTTTCAAGCAAACACAAGCGATAAATTCATTTGTATTACAATAAACAGTATCTGGTTTATTGTACAGAAAGGTTTTGCTCTCGAGCTTATGCTAAAATGAAGGCAGATGAATCATGAATTTATATGAAATACAGCTTATTCATCTACTTTAGAGTTAGAGCTAGTCTATTCCACACTTTGGCTTGCGGTCTTTTAAGTGTTCAATACGGGTGACTTCATCAAGTCAAAAGTCATAAATCAGATGACAATAACCCACCACCAATATGCGACTTTATCGCTTCAAAAGTTCATGTTTCAGGAAAAACAAACAAACAAACAAAACATACAATCCTCTCATATTTTTGTCGACATTGAAGAGATGCAAAAGATATGAACAAATTCTCGCCATTGGGTGTTCGGGTCCCAACGTGGCGGGCAAAATCAGCAGCACACTCGGGCCGGCCGTACACCGAGCGACGCCGTCGACTGAGCTGAACAGATGCGAACGAACGACCGTCGACGACACACACAAGCACAGCATGTGATTGACCCTCGCTTACACAGGTGGTGCGCTGCAATTAAAAAAATTCAATAAAATCCAGTGTCGCGAGGAAAAAATGTTACCGTACAGTATACATTTCTGTTGAACCACAAACAACATGACGCGATTGTTCAAGAGGAAGCAAACTGCACTGGCTGCACAGCCAACAAGTCAAGGGAAAAAGTATCCAGTCATTCATTGACTGCACTCATGTGGTTCAATGACAGAGACTCTCCACACTTTGCTTGAGCCACAAGTTCCCTGTGAAATTACAAATATAATTAAGTATTCTTGTAAAATATGATTTATTTATTTTTTTAATTAATTTATTTTTTTTACTGTATCGTATAGCTTAGCGGTGACTCGCCGCGTCTCGCTTCATACCAGGAAAGCTCGGATGGGGAATTTTCAAACTGCTGTTACATCTGTGACTTTGCGATCCAGTTGCCCGCCCATAGATGCCAAACCCCGCACGTTGCGTGACACTTAAGTCGCATTTGGGCTTCAAAACCCAAATGGGTGATTTCCCATCTCACTCCACACTCGGCTCGGCCCAATTCATTCATTCTTTCGGCCTTGCTGCATCTTTTCCAGAAGGGAAAGGGAGTTTGTCGTCATATGTTGACGTTTTGTGTCTATGGCCGCTGACGTTTGCGGAAAAAGGGAACGTAGATGAACGTACTGTATATCATCATAATATGGTGACGCGACCTCGCCAGGAGTAGCGTGACATCACACACGATCAGAATCATGCATTTGGTCCGGAGAACATACGACAGTACGCATCCCTGAAATTCCTAACCAGGCTTATCTGCACTGACCCAGATGCAGGGCACCAGATGTTGAGGGATGGCTTCAAGTTCAAATTTTCGGACTCAAAGCATAAAAACAAACCACAATACGATATTTACGCAGGGACGATTGAAGGATGCGATTTTTAACCTAGTCATTCTTGAACCGAATTAAAGCAGTGAGGGGGGGGGGGGGAAAGCCTCGAAAACAATCAAGCCACAAATGCTCATAATATCAAAACAGAGCACATGCGGTCCTATTAAACGTGGGCGTCAACTCTCGGGCAACAATAACACAAACGCATGCAAACCGAGCCGCCGCTGATGGCACTAATGGACCACCATTTTTTTTTTTTTTTAACATTTTGTGGCCACTGCATAACTGCGTGGTAAAGCCTCAATTGAGCCTGTTGTGTGGGTTTGGGCTGTTTTGGTAAGATTGACCTCGATTGAGGAAAGGGTTGAGACTGATAGAAAAGGAAGTAAAAGACGAACGTGTGATCGACAGAAGAAGAAAGCCAGCAAAAGGGTGGAGGGGGGTTGCGAGAGGGGGGGGCAGTATGTCATTTTCTTGCAAAAATCTCCTCTTTCACCTCACTGCTCTCTTCCAACTCCTCCAGCCAAGGCCAGCCAAGAGACACTTCACCTCGCACCCGCACACACATGGATTCCCGGCCAACATACACACACACACACACACACTCTCAGCCATACAGTCTTCGTGCACGCTCACCTCTACCATACACACCCACTCCGGCAACTGGCACAAGAGTATTTAGCCACCCACTCAGAAAAATAAATGGCAAGAGAAACAGACACAAACCGGGTGTCAGCGTAGATTCATATGCACACACACACACACACACACACACACACACACACACACACACACACACACACACACATATACACACAAACAAATGCACACACTTGATACCAGATACGTACCGGCATCCCATATACTCGCGTGCAACGACCCATCAAAGTCCGATATGGAAATAATAACACACGCACACAATCAAGTGTGGGTAATTCTGCACATGTGCATGAAATCTCTGCCGCTCACTCCCGAGAATGCATATGCAGCACATATGCAACATGCATGCACGCGCACGCACACACACACACACACACACTCATATTGCGAGTGTATCAATGTGTTAATAGGCACATTATCACTTCCTGATCTGCTCCAAAGAGATTAATGTCATCGTCTTGAAGGCATTTCCGAGACGGCCTCACAATGTACACATAGAGAGAGGATAAAATGGGAAATTAGGGAATAGAGTTACATAAAATACTGATTGTTTAAAAAAATGATTTAAATAAATCAGGATGGAAAAATAATGTCTGCTTATCCGATACATTAAAAATATATTTTTTGCTTTTCCTAAAACACACGCACACACAAAAAAATCCCTGCAAAGGCATTTCCAAACAAACGATTCGACTCTAAAAATAAGAACAAATTGTCTGAATGTTATGTGTGATGATGTTGGATTCATTTGCTTTATTTTGATGACAGTCCCTCTCGCTGATTTTGCTAGTCAAATTGAAAACGCTTTATTGACTAAATTGGTCTGGCTTAAAAAACTGATGCATAAAACTATGAGTGATTTTGCATGTTACTATACACTATTGTTTGTGTGTGTGTGTGTGTGTGTGTGTGTGTGTGTGTGAGAGAGAGAGAGAGAGAGAGACTATTTTCCAAAGATGCATCTAGAATGCCATTATGACGACATGTCTTGCCTAAGTGTGTGTTGCAAAAAAAAAAAGGGGGGGGGGGGGTGCTGCTTGAGTTTTAAGTAGGGGGCGTGGGGGGGGGTGAAACAGTACCTCGTCGAGGTCTCGGCCCATAGTCGACCTGTCGCACTTGATAGGAAGCCGCGTTACAGCACCCTTGCAGGGAGAGAACGGGAGACGCTTTTTTAGAGATAAAGCGTGCACGCGCGCGCGCGCACGCTCACACTTGCATGTGTGCGCGCTCACAGGAGTGTGTTTTTACGGTGTTGCTCAAGTGGTGCTCACTTTGCCGCAGAGGCCGCCTGCGGCTTTGCGCAAAAGCGCAGCGGTGCGGTCCTTAATGGCGCCCCCCCCCCCCCCCCCCCCAAAAAAAAGCAGTTGGTTGTAAACTTTGCAAGAGTCGATTTTTTTTTCTTTCCGTAACCATTTAACGACCGCAACGAGGGAAAATAATCGATCCTCGTCATTTAAATGTTTGTCTTTCCCTTCTTGCCTCCGTCAAATAATTATTTTCTCCGTTTTATTCAACGCATTTTTCGCCTTTTCGGAAATGCAATCGAAGCCGATTTATTGATTTGAGGCAAGCTGTGCATTTCTTCAGGAGGCTCTTGTGCGGCCTTTTTATTTTTTTTAACAACTCAACCATAATGTGTCAAAATCTTTTACTTTAAATCGGTCGATTTAAAGTATAACATAAATGAAATATCTAAACGTTCTTGTTGTTTTTCCCCCCAAGAAAATAAATTGACACGTTTCCAAAATGTGTTCTATGAATTTGAAATCTGTCAAATAAAGAAGGCGTTTAAAAATGTGTTTCCCCCACACTGAATCCAGTCTGAATTTGCTCATTTCTTTCCGAACGCCACTGATCTCCCCTGTTGATTTGTGCCACGAATAATTTGCCTCGAATAATGTGACATCGCTCGTTTACATTTTTTCCTTCCAAACACTTTCTACCAACGGCACGTATTTTCTCCTATATGATACATTTATATTTTTTTATTCCTGTTTCATCCTACTTTGAAAGGTCATTTCCCTTGCAAATTTCCGCAATTTACGCACGTCTTAAAAATATGATTGAAGGCCCCGACGGACGACAAAAACGAATCCTCCTCTCTCCTTGGCCTTTCCCCCCCCCCCCTTTCCTCCCTTTCTCCTTTTTTTTCCAAACGTCTTTGTCAACAGCCCAGGGCGCTGCCCATCACAAAGTCTTTATTATCAAATAAAAATCACGGAGTATGGCAAGGCAAATAAACAAAAAGGAAGGCGATTGTGACAAATCAACCAGTTTAACGAAACCCCCTAAAAAACCGCCATGGACGCGAATTAGGGGGGCTCATTTGGAAGTGCTTGTCCACGGGACCCTAATCCACCTGACCCCCTTCATCTGCATGCAGCGTTCTTAATTCGAGTAGAAAAAAAAGAAGAAAGCATTCTGATGCATCGCTGCAGCTTTACGAAATATGTCAAATAATGCACCATTTAAATAGTGTTCACCTAAACGGGATTTTAAACAACCCCCCCCCCCCCCCTCCACCCGCTGCAGCTCGAAAGTTTCTCCCACTTTTGCACCTCACGTGCTTGTTGCGCAACCGTGACAGCGTGTGCCTGGTACCGGGAGCATCGCAGGTCCCGCTATGATGGACTGCAAGCCAACAAGCATCCTCTCTATCTTTACCGTCTCCCCCCTCACACGCACGCCACACGCACGCACACGCACGCACACAACCGTTTCGTCCCCTTTCAATAGCCACCCGAAACTTCGCTTAAAAACCCTCAGCGAAATAAAACAAACAACCGATTTTCTCACCAACTAATAAAGTAGAAACTTAAACGAGTAGATCGTAACACCCGCGGGAGGCCGGCAAAAATATCGGGGACGTACGGTGGTGCTTCACACCGCCTCCATCCTCCGACCACCGGACAGCCGGTGCGTGCTCGCTCGCGGCTCCTCCGCGCTCACGTAGCCGCGTTGGGAGCTCCCTGCCCCCGGCCACGTGAAGTTAAACATCCCGCTCCGAACACATGGAGGTTTTACAAGTCCAAGCAATGTCACTTCAAAGCAACCATCGACTCCACGCGATCCATCACATTAGATGGATTTTGCATTTTCCATATATTTTTTTTCTACACAGTTTTTGATGTTTTGTATGCACATCAGTTGTGAAATAACCCACCAGCAGGAGTTGAGAGTTTGACCCCCCCCCCCCCCTCCAACAACCATTTAACATTGGGACAACCGCAGTGTTGTGGGGTAGAAGATGAAGGATGGTGTGTGTGTGGGGGGGGGGGGGCGGGGGGGGGTTCATACCTGCTGGGACATTCTGTAGAGGAGGTTGCCGTCAGTGCTCTGCTGTTGCCATGTCCCCATGAAGCCCGGCTGCTCAGCACTAGGCGGTCTGGTGCTGAACTGCATGGAGCTCTCGCCCGCTCCGCCGGCGCCCACACCGCCGCTGCGACTACTGGAGGGCTCGCTCTCGGGGCCGGCGGCGGCTCCGTGGTCAGCCTTGGCTGCAGCAGGCTGAGGAGGAGGCGGCGTGCTGGGCGTCTCCGGGTCACTGCTCGTGGTCGTGGTGGTCGCGGTGGCGGCGGTGGGCTCCTGTGGGGCTGTGTGGCGCTCACTGCTGCCTCTCACATCTGCCTCCTTGGACTTGATGGAGAGAGAGAAAGGGGGAGGAGGGGAGTGGGGGGGGGGGGAGAGAGAAAAGTAAGTGAAGGTGGGTTCTTTTGGGGTTGCCCTTCCTCTTTTTGCGTGGAGTGTGTGGCCAATTTGCAACGGGGGCCTTGAATTGGAGGGGATGAGAACGCGCAATCGGGACCCCAAAAATGTGTGTGTGTGGGTGGAGCGGGGGGGAGGCACCGTCCGTACACATACACACACACACACACACACGCCGCAAAAACACATCGAAAAGTATCATCAAACCCCACTCGAGTGCAGAAAAAGCAACACAAAGCGTCTTACCATCAACTCTGTGTGTGTCCCAGCAAAGTGAAGATGAGGAGTGGGAGCGCGCCACGAGCTTCCCCTCTCTCTCTCTCTTTCTCTCTCTCTCACTCTAGTCTCCTCTCTTCTATGCTCTCCCTCGTTCCTTCTTCCTCTTTGACCGTGTCCCCCTCGCCTTCGTCTTCCAAGTCCTCCTCCTCCTTCTCTCTCCGTAGTCCGCCGAGGAAGTGGCCACAGCGCCTCAGCCCGACTCGCGTGTGTGTGCGTAAGAGTGTGTGTGTGTGTGCGCTGCTCCGGACTGAGATGCTCAATGACATCGCGCCACACGCTTCCTCTCTCTCTCTCTCTCTTTCTCCCGCTCGCTCCTTCCCTATACGCACACACCCACACACGCACACACACACACACGCGCCACCTCAGCTCGGGGTGAAGGAGGCGGGGGCAAAGTGAAGGAGGGAGAGAGGTGGAGGGATTGGTGGTGGTTGGGGGTCCTGCTGCCTCATTACCATGTTTGCACACAGTCGCCCGGTGGGACCGTCCCGACATACGCGCGCACACGGTCACGTCCATTTCAACAAGGCGTGTGTGTGTGTGTGTGTGTGTGTGTGTGTGTGTGTGTGTGTGTGTGTGTGTGTGTGTGTGTGTGTGTGTGTGTGTGTGCGTGCGTGTGTGTGCGTGTGTGTTTGTGCGCGCGTGTGCGTGTGTGTGCGTGTGTGTGTGCGCGCGTGTGTGTGTGTGTGTGCGCGCGCGCGCGTGTGTGTGTGTGTGTGCGTGCGTGTGACAAATATCACCAGCACCTCTCATATGTGAACAAAATGTAGAATTTTATCAAACCGTGCCAATTTGGGGTTACAATAAAAGAATACAAAAACAATCGTTATACAGAGAGCCCCAAAAATATGCACCACCGCTATCAATATGTAACATGTTATTTTTATGACAGGATGACCAGCTTTCTTGCTTATTTCAAAAGCATGTATGTTAGTTCACTCTCTAAATCAATGCTTCTCAACCATTTTCTGTTACACCCCTTCTCAGGAAAAAGAAAACATTTCACACCCCCTCCAACTCTCTTCCGTTACAATAAATAGTAATATTTGCATATGCATAACACTGTGTCTTTACTAACATGAAGGCAAACACGATAATAAAGAAATATAGACCAATTTACAACAAAGACTAACTGTATTATTTGTTCACTGCACTTCATATTCCTGTGTGGTATTCATGCTGGGGGGTGGGGGGGATCTTCACCTGAGAGGTAATACTCCTTGCAAACACTGACAATGACAGCAACCCTGCCACCTACTGTTGTGGATGTGCAATTACACTTTAGTCTGGCAAATAAAATAAAAAAACACTTCCCCAAGCTAGCTGGGGTTTTCAAAGGGTAGGTCACAAGCTGAAAAGGGTTCGCAGACCATCTCAGCATTTTATTTGTCAAATTAATAACATGGGCAAGGCTGATCATTTTTAAATAAGAATGTGAATGCCTATGCTCAATGCACAGATGCATGTGAAATATCACATTTTGTGACATGATTTGCATTCTAATTTTTAAAATTTGTTAGCAATGCAAATTTTGCAGATAAATGTGTCTTATTACCACAAAACTTGCAAATGAAATAAAAGGGGGGGGGCAGAGGGAAAGAATCAATAGATTTGTTTTATACTGATAAAAATCTGCTGCCTTTGTTTGACTTTCCGTGACTCTAATGAGAGACTAATGGAACCCAGGCAGCAGTCTGCCACCAGCACCCCCCCCCCCCCCCACACACACACACCCCACAGAGGTTCACAGATTTTAATTAAGAAAAAAATGAGGAAGAGGTTCCATTTTAGCCAAATTGGTCCCCACAGCAGCAGCAGCAGCAGTCAAAAAGAGAGGAAAGGGTAGGGGGGCGTGCACACACACACACACACACACACACCAGGGCGTAGATGTATGCGACTTAGAGTGGGTCACATCTTCAACAATGAAGACATCCCGTCTGCTGCTCCTCCTCCTGATCTTCTTTCCCGCCACCTTTCGGCGTAAATCTGTTTTTCCGCCGTCATGACAGAAATGGCCTGAGTGCACCTCCCAGCCGAGCCTCGTCACCAAGGCGAACTTGGAGTCAAAAGAGAGCAAATTGCGCCAGAAATTGCACATCAAAGCTGTTTTGTTTGTGTTGCGCCCGGCTGGTGAGAATTGTTGAAATCGCCCCAATTGCATGAGACCAACTATTTTCTTTTCTTAGCTATGCATTTGTCTTGTAGCTTGATTGTGATCGGTGATAGACTGCTTCATGTTTTCACCTTTTGAGAAAATGATCATCTGGCCAGAACCCTGACCTAAATCGAATTTAAAAAATACCATGATTAAAAAAAAAAAAAAAACCCACTCTCGTGAATTGCGTTAAAAATGTAGCACACCTTTCAAGAGGAGAAATTTGAAAATAACCCACCCTGACACGTAATAATTTGACCGTTCGAGGAAGCGTGGCCAGAACCCAGAACTAAAGTTGATTGAAATCCAGCAGGGGTGACCTGAAGGGGGCATGATGCCCTTACAATCTGACAGTCTAGGAGTGCTCCTGCCACGCCTGTCAATTTTCATTTCTTTTGTGTGTTTTTGTTGTGGCGTCACGGTGAACAGCTGGTTGGCACATCCGCCTCACAGTTCAGTTGGAATCCGGGCTCTTGTGGACTTTTGCATGTTATACGTTCTTCACACATTCCATCAGTTACAAAGTAGTTAGTCCCAAAAACAGAACTGAAGACTAAGCTGTCATTAAGTGTGAAAGTGTACACGTCGGTGAGTGGTTGCGTTTCTTTCCAAAGATATTTTCAAATGTATTTTGATCCTTATATCCGGCTAACACAAAAATCTCCCAAAAGAATATTTGCGTTTTCTTTTTCAATTAGATTGCACATTTTCAAATGTCATTGTTTTAAAAAAAGAAAAAAAAAGTATTGTGATAGGGTTTTTTTTCTTAGTAAGCCCTGATTTAATCTATGTCACGGTATTGCATACCAACATGATATTTTACTGGAAGTATACGGCATGTAACAAACCTGCAATACGTTCAGTTTTCAAGAAAATTCGCCTGCCGAGTGCACATTTTATTTTTCAATTCAGTTGTGCATGTTGCAATTTAATTCTCACCACAAAGCATTTCCAGTACTGTTTTTTTTATTTTTTTACATTTGACAATTTTAGCAATCTCAGCAAGAAATGTGTCTCCTCTTGTCCCTGCAGTCTTACTAATGTAAAACGTGTAATGCGTGGAACTTAATTCGATAAAATGACAATATGGAGGCTGAGATCCACATTTTCTTGGAAATGTACTTCCTTTCTTTTTTCTTTTTCAAGTGGCACTCTTGTGTTTCAAGGCAAGCTCGGTGCCGCAGCATCTAGTTAACAGCTGTCATTTGTGCACTCGCCTCGGATGCTGGTAATGGCGAGGACAAAAAGAAAGTGAAATAACGGACACGTTTGCAAGGAAAATGACAAGATGCTGCAGGACGATGTTAAAAAAAAAGAAGAAGCAAATACGACGGTTTCTTTTTTAGAAATACTAATGGAAAGTGCCACAGCCTGTCGCCCAACCCCCCTTCCCCCCACCACCTCCGGGAAAGGGTCCATGACCAAGACCGTATAATTAACTAGCGGCTCAGCTACGGATCAATTACCAGACAAGCAAGTGATAGGCGAATCAATTCAAGATCATCAGCCTCGTTATCAGTGTTGCAACTCATTAGAGGAAAAGTGTGGTAGAGGGAGAGCTAGATGATATGGGGATGGGTGAGGGAGGAGTCGAGTGGCTTTTGTTTTTTGTTTTTTCTCTTTTTTTTTTTTTTGGTGGCAGCGTGAAGCCCGTAAAGACAGAGCGTAGCCGGCTCCGCGGCAACAGCCACTGAGGCTTGTATGGATCAATAGAAGAGTGGCCGTGAGGTTAAAGCTCTGCCACTGCATCCTTACTCCCTCGACACACGAACACACAAACACACTCTGACATGACAACAACACCTCTGTAAAAAGTCTGCATTAGCTCAATGGTCTCATCTAGTCTGATAGTATCTTCTTCGGAAATGAGGGTTACCCCCCCCCCCCCCCCCCCCAAAAATACCCAAAAAGATTTTTGTCAAATTCCGAATCGTACCATCTGAAAGATGATTTCTGCCTATGAGAGAAGTAATACTTGATAAACACAAACACTGACTCCAGCAAATATTGGGGGGGGGGGGGGGGGGGGGGGGGCAACTGGTTGTACTCAATGGCTCAGGGTTGCGACCGTCTTTGAAGCGCAAGTTTTTGTCAACCGCGAATGAATTTAGGGGTGAATTAGTTAGTTTGAAGTGCCTTCGCTTGAGTGCCGTTTAGACCGAAGCAGGAGCACATGGCTTTGGGCTGCTACCGTCATTTTGCTAATGGTTTTATCTCATCCACTGTGAAACAAGTTAATTAGTTTGAAGTTTTGTTCCTTACTTTGAATGCTGCCTACACCCAAATAGTAGTAATGGATCCAGGGGGCTACTTCCTGTGACCACACGCACACACACGACTAAGAACTGCGATTACTAAATACCAAATAGCTTAGAACGTGTTTTTCCTTAGCTTCCACTAAGTCACACAAATTCATCTTTTTAATGGCCGATATATTTTACATGTAGATGGCATAAAAAAGAGGAACACAATCGAGAAAAGTTCAACTGGTCTTGCATGATTTCTTTAGCTAGTCAGCCAATCACTTAGTTAGCCAGTTAGCTAGCTAATCTGAAGTGTTTTTCCTCAGCCCAGAGGCTTCCACTAAGTCACACAAATTCATCTTTTTAATGGCCAAAATATTTTACATGTAGATGGCATAAAAAAAGGAGGAACACAATCTGAGAAAAGTTCATCAACTGGTCTTGAATTATTTCTTTAGTCAGTCAGACAATCACTTAGTTAGCCAGTTAGCTAGCTAATCCGAAGAGTTTTTCCTTAGCCCAGAGGCTTCCACTAAATCACACAAATTCATCTTTTTAATGGCCGAAATTTTGTTGATGGCATAAAAAGAGCAGCAACACAATCTGAGAAAAGTTCATCTTCCGAGTGAAACACTTTCACACGTTCTCAGGGCAAAACGTCGAAGTGGCACCTGGCCCTAAAGTGGGAGCCCGTGGCTCAGGGCTGCTATTGTCTTTGACTTTTGGCTAATATTTTACGTCAACTGCTTTCACGCAATTATAGTTAGTCCGCTAGTTAGTTCGAAGTGACGTTCCTGAGCTCGAGTGCTCGCTGCCTCGATCTGAGGGGGGGGAGCACATGGCTCAGGGCTGGTACTGTCGGTGACCTGATTTAAGCGTCACAGAGATGTTCAGAGGCAAATACGTCTGCACTGTGTGCATTTCGTCCATGTCACAAGGCATGGCGTGTCGATCAGATGGCACTGGGATAGAAGTGTCACTGTTTGCCGACAGAGCCGCAGGGCATCACATGATGGCCGCTCGCTTGTGATTGCGGGCGAAGGGGAAAGAGCACCCAAAGGTCTCACCGTAATGAGACGCAGCCACATGATCGCTGGGATCTGCTAATGAGTGCAACTTCTCTCAACGACGTCATTCAACATATGTGGAAGAATTTGATGACTTTTAAATTTCAAAACATATTCCTGTTTTTAATGCAAAAACAGGGAAGCCCGTGATTATTCCTTGACGGTCATGATCAAATAGAATGAAGCTTTGAATGGTTTCTTTTGGCAAGCACATTCTGTTGACTCAAACTTACAGCCCCCTTGTTGTTTCTTCAAAACCGTTTTATAAATAATCAAATAAATATTCACGTTTATTCTTACGCTCACAGACCAAAAACATTTAAGTGAAGTTCATTGAAGACTAACTTGTCCATATTTGTTTACGGTGAACACAAAAAGGTTTGCACACCCCTGTTCAAATGGCAAGTTTTAGTGATGCGAAAACATTGAAATATTATCATTGCAAATCTTTTTTTTTTTTTTTTGCTCACCCATATTTGGAAAATCTAAACCTGTGCCACCTATTCCCAATAAGATTTCATCTTTTTAGTTCATTGTTCATCCATCCATCCATTTTCTGATCCGCTTTACCCTCACAAGGTGTCGCGGGCGTGCTGGAACCTCTCCCAGTTGTTTTCGGGCAGTAGGCGGGGGACACCCTGAACCGGTTGCCAGCCAGTCGCAGGGCCATCATTATCGTGAAAACTTCAAATATACCTCTACAACCTATTTAAATCAAATGGGGAACAAAAAACATTTTTCAATTGAAAAATATTGCCTCCGACTACCCCCCCCCCCCCCCCCCCCCCGCTGAAGTTGGTCTGTTCTTGTCGGCTTTTCCTAACAATTGTCTGGCGACCAGTTTAGGGCGCTTTGCTGCTGTGAGCCTGGCGAAAAGAGAACACGAAAGAAAGGCTGCGTACATCTTCGTACAGTTTGTCTCGTCCTAAAAACTGAAATGGCCTTTGACTGGCAAAAAGGTCGACGCTGTTCTCCAACTTTTTAATGGATGAAAGACGTGATAATGAGAATGGAGACAACGTTGAGGGAGGGAGAGGAAGAGTCGGAGTTCCATCGCTTGCCTAATGACCGCGGCGCATCCTCCCGCTCTTTCTCCCTTTTTCCTCTCTCCGCTCACACTTGGGTAATTCTCCTCTAATCATCTCCACCCTCATTTTACTGCCCTGCGAGCTCTCTCTCCCTCCCGCTCGCCCGCCCTCCTTCTTCTCTCCTCACCTCATCATACAGGCCTCCACCTCATCGCCGCCTCGCCTCCATCCCTTCAGTTTTGTCCTCTCCCACTGACCCGTACCTGCCCCCCCCCCCCACACCCCAAGTCACAGGGCCTTGTGTCTCTACCTGCCAGCCTCCCTGACAGCCCCCCCGTCCCCCTTTCACCCCCATGAGAGGAGACCGGCTGACCATCCGGAACACCGCCGTGGCAACCCCTGCCAGCGCCCCCTATTTCACACCCATCTTCCCTCCCCCTTTGCCTCCACCAGCAGCCTGATCTCCCCCTTAAACCACCGAGAGTTTGACAAAGTGCTTCTTTGCACTTCTTCTCTTTGTCTCTCATTACTTCATTTCAAACTTTAATTATTATTATTTATTTTTTTTTTACTTTAACCTTCTTCTGCTCTTATGTCAGTCCAATCCAAGGTATGCTGTCCGTTTAGTAGCCATCAGCGAGCCCGGCAAAGGGAATCTTACATCTAGCGCCACCCTACATCCAAACTCGGATTTTGGATCAACAATTTTGTCCCTTGTTGTTCACAGAGAAATCGAGGAAAATGAGGAAAAGTTCACATCAGAATGTTAAAGCTAATTCATTGCACCTCTCCACAAAGTTTTACTGGCAAGTGATTGAGTAGCTTTTTGCGTCGACTGCTCGGAGCGAGCCCGGAAATTCATGCCGACTGTGGCATTTTACCCTCTGAGGCTTTGTGACAAAAAGTGCCGTGGCGTGTATGTGCAGATGTGTCCTCAGTGAGGGGTTGCGGGAGGGGTGGATTGCGGGCAACCAGCTGTGCGTGCGCTCCGTGGTGAGCTGGTGAAGTAATGGGAACCTCACATTAAATACGGGGCCCAACTTATTGTGAGTAACAGGGAAGTTCGCGACTGCTTTTGATATGGCCAAAACAAGTGACCTCACGCAATGCCGGGAGACATTCCAAAAGATCTGTGCGCCATCTGAAAAAAATAAATATCACCCCCCCCCCCCCCCAAAAAAAAAAAAAAAATAGAATGCAGCTCTGCTGGGATCGAGAAGGAGAAGGAGGAGAAACATGTGGGTTACATTAGGCGGCCGAGTATTTATTTATGGCGCACACGACAAGGAACATAACCGCTGACAGCACAACAAACACTCTGGTGACTTGATGATGCCTCAATAAAGTTTAATGTCACACAAACCATCCTGATGTTGTAAAAAACAAAAAAAATAAATAAAACATAACGATCGCTGCTTGATTTATGATGAGTAAAATAAAAGGGAGGCGTTAAGCTGAGGAAGAAGTGCTTTCATTCCGTTTTGCATGACGGTCCGGTCGGACCACAACAAAGCCTGAGTCAACTCGAAGGAGTCCATCTGAAAACCGAAATGATCTCACATGATGACAATTTTAATAAAAGTACGTCAATGATTCGACGCAAATGTATATCACAAATTGCGCCTTCGTAATGGATGGATGTCATGAGTTACCACATAAGATAATTCTTGCGTTATTTTGAAAAACCTTGAAATATGTAAAAGATTTTACAGCAGAACAGCGTAGAGGGCTACGATATTTAATTTGATATTTTACTGAACTTTAAAGAACAACTTTTGATCCTGAATCACGTATTTCCTTCACTGCTAAATCCTTAGCATTTATGAGCTACTCTCCTGTTCCATCACAAAGAACAGTAAAAAAAATATACAGGTATATATACAGTATATATATATATATAATACATCGCTCAAGATCTTGGCGGTCTAATAAAAACAGCTTTAATGATCTAGCGATTAAAATAACATGCTTCATAATTTGGCGGTAGCCATCACGACGTTGTCTTGATTGAAAAGTCGTTAATTTGACGAGCTGTGACTGAAAAATGTGAGACGCGTTAGAATGGCGAGCGACAGGCCAAAACAACAGGTGGTGCTATTGTATTGTGCTGTTTTCCAAAACTGCCAATCAGAAGCAAGAAGAAAGACACATGGTGGAAAACATCAAACGAAAAGGAAAAGGAATTTTTACAGGTGGACTCGGAGTTTGGTGATGCACGTTTTAATATTCAGATATTTTGGGGTTATGGGACGGAGGCGTACAGACAGAGCGAGTTCCAACACTTCAAATATTCGGTAAGGGTCAGCAAGGGAGAGTCCAAAACAAAATGCAGTGCAGCTCATCCTCTGGCTTTCAGATGTCACGGCTGCCGATCGGCTTTCAAACGTCACACAAATTCCATCTTCTTTGTTTTAATATTATTATTACTTTGCCATATAAATCACCTGGACTGTCTGAGACTCTTTGAAGTTGAGGAAATTCTGATTGGCAAATTACCAAAACGATTCAAATCAAAGAAATGACAGAAAATAACAAAGTCAATCCATGAAATCAAATGAGACGAGCCCCAAACTGCCAATTGCTAAATACGGGACTCTCTTCAAACCTGCCGTCGTTTTAAAATAAAAGTCACGCTAAAGGCTCATATTTGTGTCCTGAAGTCCAAGAACGAGCTCAATCAGTGCCGAAAGGGGAACTAAGGAGGGGAAAGCTGAAATAACGATGGTTCCACCATCAGGTTTCAATTACAAGAGAGGGAGCGTGGGTTAAGCGAACATCAAGTGGTATTAAAATATATCGGGGGTCACTGGCATTTGGAGGCTTTGTTGAAAGCTCTCGTGTATTAACACACGCTTGCGCGCCGCCGAGCTGCGTTATTTGATTATTGCGAGTGTAGTCGCAGATTTGGCGTGACGGCTTTTCGCTTGACACTCGTCTGGGAGCCACCTCCACGCAGAATAACCTACCGGCATAAAATGACTGATTGCAGAAGCTTATTCAAGGCTGGTTCAGTCCCACAAACACGTTGATGAAATCTGACAACCTAAAGGCTCAATCACACAACCTGAACGTGAAGACACACACACAAAAAAAAAAAAAAATGGGTATCTGAAGACAGAGACACCAGTGACATCTCACAAACTCACAATCCAAACACAAAAGCTGAACCCGAACACGCACGACCAAAATCCTTAAACACAACTTGAAACCTACGACAGAACCCGCTAGCAGAATTAAGACGCAACCTGAAGACTCAATGGCACAACCCTGAACTGCGTACACAATCCCGACCCAACAAACAAAACAAAAAAAACGCCACAAACGTACGATTGCCGGATGTTTTTTAACTTAGGCCGTCTCAGAAACGTTGCCCGGCGCGTTTAATAAGATTTTCTAACGTTGGCAGTTCCCACCGATCCTGAACCTCACATAGTCCTCCTACGATTCTTTGTGTGTTGACCGTTCTGTCTGTCCTCGTTTGAGAATCTGTCCTCCGTCACGTCTTGTTCCGTCAGCCCCGCAGAGGCCGACCGATGGCTTGGGCATCCCCAGAGGCGACAGACATAAAGGGGCTGCGAATGGATGGATGGATAGTGAAGGGGACGAAACCGGCGGCTAAATTATTAAGTGACACTCTGCTGCACTTTCAGACACACACACACACACACATACAGTATGCGGCGAGAGGGTAAAAGCATTAGGACATTTAGCCCCCTGAATGCACCCGACAACTCCACTACATGCTAACTCGCGTCAAAATCATCAAACTGGGCCTGGGGCTCTTAAAATTTTTACGCCATGGCTTGAAGGGACGTTGAGGAGCCTCGGAGGCTTTTTCCGAGAGTGAGTGGCCCTGTCATCGTCGCCGATAAATAAGTAACGACGCTAAGCAGCATCGGCCGCAGAGTTGACAGCGCCAAGTCACTGTGAACATCAGCGAGCCGACGCGTACGTGGGTGGGTGGTGTGCCCTCGGACAGCTTCCGAGGGAAGGGCGGTGGGGAAGGGGCGGCAACTCTTACTCGAATGTGCTAAAGTGGGCTTTTGTTCACTTAGGTTGCACCTGGCCTTGATTTCCTGACGACAAGGCTAAAGCACACCAAGGCCAAGCTCCTCTTTAATTTGCCACATCAGGAGACTTGGATGATGGGCCATTTGACTAGCTTTGGACTCCCGGTACCGTGTTAAGGCTAACAGGGAGCCGGGAACACAGGCGCCCAGTTTTACTTAGTGGCAAACAGGATTACACAAGAGAGTGGATCAACGATCGCAGTGGTTCTAAAACTGGAGTCCCCCGACTCCCGGGGACCGTGTGAGGGTCTGCAGAATCATTTGCAATAACTTGTAAATTATTTTTTGGGTAATCCTGTGCAAAATACACATTGCTGTTCCTTTCAGATTTGAACTTTTATGGTTTGTGGAAGTAAATACCGTGGAATGTGGATTTCATGGCCGAATTGGAGGATTGGCTCATCCGTTCGAAACTCTGTCTGCCCTGCAAAAATGGCTGCTAAATCTGCCCATGCAATGTTTGGATGGGAAAGTTGCCCCTGCCAACATTGCCGCCACGTTGAAACGCTTTTTAGCCTGCTCTAGTCTACTGTAAAGGCTGTTTATCTATGACGAGAGAGAGAGAGAGAGAGAGAGAGCAGCGCGAGCCGTAAACGAGACCACTCTCTGTTTGTAGATGATGTCACAGCGCCGTTTAACTTGCGGCTCTATTGTATGGAAAACAATTCTATTATTATAAGCTTTTTAATTGAATGAAACAAAAATAGATATACTTTTTTCAAAAATGTTTTGAGCGTAGGAAAAAGGAATGGCGTTGTCTTGAAAGAACGTTGGACTTTTAATCACAAGCAAAGCAAAAAAGGCAATTGATCAGATTAAAAAAAAAACCCTCACAATTTCCATTAAGTTGTTTTTAAATGCAGCGAGTTCCAAAAATCACCACAATTATAACCTTGATTTAATTTAGTTTGTGAGGCGGTTACTAATCTCATTAATGCTTTTTTTTTTTTCTCCAACGTGGTAATGGGAAAACAAAACATTTTAACAGAAGTTTAAAAAAAAAGTATACCATAGGACTCAATGGTGCTATGACGTGCTCGACGCAACAAAAACCGTTTGTGTGCCAGTGAAGGCCCTTCATTTTGTGTGTGTGTGTGTGTGTGCGTGTGCAGCTCTGCGTGTGCAAAGCCATCTAATAGCAAGCGGAGACACCTTTAATTAACACACAGAAGAGGGTCCGGGGGGGGGGGTGAGCGGGCAGGGCACATGTGCGACGAGTTCCTTCGCAGCCAACCTGCGGGACGCACGAGCCTAATCAGAGCCTTTTAAGTCATGCCATGCTCGTGCCGGAGGATTCACCCAAGACACACTTTTTTTTCTTAGTCGGAAAAAACGAGACAAGCCGAGGAGAACAAAACAAGATAGGCCCTAAAAAAATTGAGTGAGACAACAAACAATTTGAAGTTACGGTTATTGTAAAACTGGCAAAAAAAAAATGTAGCTATGTGGAATGTCTGTCCATTCGTTCATTCAGTCATAAAAACAAACTAGTCGCTCGCTCAACTAAATAGCAGAAGGTTGTTTCGTGTGCGCCGCTGACTCACGCATTCAATCACAAATCGAACGGCAGCCCTGTTAGATTTGCCATTGGCGGTCGGCGGAAGAGGATAGAAGCACTCGCGTCTGCTTTAGCCGACGAAAGTTGTGCCAAACTAGATCTAAACGCACCATCGGAACATCGTTAAGCCTATCTACAACCCAAGTTCGTGGATGCAACATATTCCACGAGGGCAAACGTGCTTGCCGTGCTAAGTGCTAGCTGCTACGTCGCTCGGAGAAGACTTATTTTTGCGTTAAAAATAACCCAACCCCCACCTCCCCACTACTCCTGCCAATTTGGACAGGAGCCCCACCGCCAAAGACGAATTACACCACACCACCACATCACATCTCAAAGCCTATCAATCTTCCGCCCCTGGAAGGCATCGCTCTTCTAATGAATGATTACGGCTTTCCATATAGGAAGTAGCCGTGCCAAAGTGTTGCCAGCGCCGCCATCTTTTAGCACGACTGACAGCTGATGAGGCGGGGAGGTTGTGTGGTTGCGTAACGGAGGAAGTCGACAGGGGAAGAAGTCAGGAAATAATACGGTCATCGCAATCGCTACTGTAGGAGGAGCTAATGGGATTGGAGTCATTCAAATGCCCACGAGAGCGCCACCTCTGGTGCACGAAGCGCTGCACAAACAAGTGCAACATTTGTATTATATACATATATGTACTGTATATATATATATATATATAGTATAATTCCATGCCACCATTCATTTTCAGTGTTGTTTTTTTTTCTAAATGTCAAATATTTCAGAAATTAAATGATACATTTATTATTAGTTTTGAAATGTTTGTTTGATTGTTTGTTTGTTTTTCCAGTGCAGATAGGCTAGATTAAGCCCTCAAAGTGCAAACAAAGTAGTTTGATTCTCTTTTCCTTTTTTAAAATTTGTGTTTGGCAAAGCAATATGTATTATTCAAACAATCTTGATCAAAAATTTGTAACAATATTCAGAATAATACCAGACTGTAAAGAAATGGTGGATCGCTTTGCCTCTGATTGGCTACAACCGTCTCAGGGGTAGATGTCAGTTCAGCACGTCACCTGTTGCTTCAACATGTGTGCCTCACACCATGTGAATACATATTTATTGAGATTAATTACCAAAAACAATAACCTCCATCCATGAATGAGGGCGGTATTAGTTCCATTCAGGCATTTCTCCACTTTGAACAGCAAACGTGTTGCACGGCAGCTACGGGCACACAAATACAATTAAAGCGGATTGGACAGAGAGGTAGTGCAGTACACAGTCCTTCATCCCGCACATGATGCATTTATGTGTGCAAGGGGGGTTCGGGGGGGGGGGGGTAGCGATATGAAATTCTCCCACGCATGAGAGCAGATGGAGGAAGTGGTGGCGAACGCAGGGAGGGAAAGCAGCGGGCAGAACAGCGGGGTGGGCTGTGCTGGGAGCAGGGGCGTGTCGTTTAAAAAAGTGGCTGACTCAGCGATGGCCATTGGTGGCGCCGGCGATGCAGTGGAGCATCAGGAAAACACACGCTGAACACGCAGGACGAGTACCACTTTGGACTCATTTACTTCATGTGGGCTATTATTCTTCTTATAAGCAAACATAATCAACATGTTTTTGTCCCACACATTTCCAAATGGAGTGGAACAGTGAGAGTGATTCCTTTATTTTGACAGTGGACTTAAAACTGTTTGTCAAAACATGATGATTTCAGCTTTCGTCTTCAGGTCTTTTCGGTACATCTGGATTTGATACGCAATTTCGAAGATAGCCACTGATAGCCACCAAACCGCTAGCTAGCTAGCGGGCTACAATAGATAGACAGACATAATGCGGGGGAACGAATGAATCACCACCATTGCATTACAAAAGTACATTATTGTGTAAGAGTTGTTGATTTTTACACTAGCCAGATATGAATCTCGTATTACAAATGTCTTGTAACTTCAAGAGGAAGTTAACACAAACTTTTACCAGAAGCGCGCAACAGATGATGTTCACTGAGGCTCAGGAGGGAGCGAGAGAGCTGAGAGAAAGTGCAAAGAAAGCACAAGCGAGGGAGACATAGCTGCAAATGACTCAAGCCAGTGGGGAAATTCCTTAGACAGCACCACTAGCAGCGAAGGCTAAACACAGCCGCCGCGTCCGGAGTGTTGGCAGACACAAAACACAGCCGCAGTCCCGGGGCCCCAGACGCAGCTCTCGAAACCTTATCAATGTATATCATCGGCCTTATCTATATGATGTGCTCGTACATGCTAGCGCACCACTTCAAATAAACTTCAGTTTGAACTTTAAAAACAACAATATGTAGCTGCTGTTTGGTCAACCTTCAAATTATATGCATCAAAATCAAGTAGAACATCACGGACCTCACGTGACCAAAACCAGAAAACAGGTGAGCTCATTCTCAAGCTGAGCATGTGGGCACTTTAATGTCAAATTCAGTCGACATCAGGTGGTAGTACCGGACAAAATGGCCGCCCCAGGCGACGGACAAAATGAGTGGATTTTTCTGCGTAATTTTTTTTATTCCATAATCGCAATATTAAGCAGAATGTCCTATTTAGAATAGTGGGGGTACATAGAACATATATGGCCTGACTTACACTTGAAATAGGCAAATACTGTTCTTTAAAAGTCACTCCTGGCCTTGGCAGTGTGCTTGAGGGAAGTTTTGCTTGACAGAAGTTCAGCCTCCAAAGTTTTTTGTGGCTTCAGATTGATTTCTTTACGTTGGGCTCAGGGGCGGGCGACTTTGGATCCTTCACGTTACGCAGTATTTCTGCTCCGTACAGCTGCTTTAGTTGCTTGAAGTCAGCAATTATTGGTCATTAAAAGTCACTTCTTGTTGACTCTTGACCTTGGCTAGGTGTTTGAAATATTACACACACTCCAAGCTCCGCATGAGCCTGCCTCTTTTTGTCTCACTAAAAAAATCTCAAGCAAATCTGTCAAATGTGTGCCTTTATTTATTTGCCTGAAAGAAGCTAAAGCCTTCAGTTTCAATTTTCCCACCGGCCCGTCCAGTTGCCCACTGCCAGTAACTTATTTTGATGGGGACAGCGCGGTCCTAATGGCACGGCAGGAATTTGCAAACAGAGACGGGGGGAGCAAACCAAGGTTATGGAGACGGAGGGGGGCACGGGCATGCTCCCAAACGCAGGCATGCGGCGATATGGACGGCACAATCTGGGGTCCTTTCTGCTGACGAGCCACGCTAAGACTCACGGCAAGGGAATGTAAGGCCTTTGCCGAGTGCCAACTTTCGCAGAAGGCAGAAAGCGTTTGAAGACGGCAAACACTCTGGCTGCACTCAGCACATCTTGATGTTGAGGACAACAAAAACATAAATAAAACCACACCCCATCCAAAGCCTTCTCCCTCTGATGAAGGGAGTAGAATCTCACTGGACACATGCCAATTGAGTATCGACGTATTTGTGTCATTTATGGCAAAGCAAATATGTCCTTAGTTGCTGTGAGCAGCATTGTAATGACACTGGCAAAAGGGACACCTACCCCAAAAGTTTTGTAATTGCCTGTCGATGCCACAGGATGGCGACAAATACCTTTTTGTTTGAATAGACAAGGCTTTGACTTCATTAAATGAAGCTCCTCCTCTTATGTCAACAAAGTTCCTTAGCCTCAAGATGCTCCAAGATGGCACCAAAGCAATATTTATATAGACCCACATTAGACATGACTTTCAGCTATGAGAAATTTTTAGAATTGACTATTAATTATCTTAATCAAAACATCAGATGAAAATGGATTTTGCATTGTTAAAAGCATACACGTGAGGGGTTTTAAGATATTTATATCTTATATTTAAGATACTCCGAGGTACCTAGTATCTGTACCTCGGAGTCTTTACGGGTTCAAAAGGCCGGGCCTGGCCTGGTGAGTGATATGGGTGTCAGCCTTTGAGGGAGAAAAGTTGGCTGGCTGTTATCTGGCTGGTTATCAAAGGTGCACCCCGATGTCCCGAATGTATACCCTAGCCATTGTGTACCCGATGGGAGCAAGGGTGCGAGGACCCGTTCATCACTGCGCTGCTTGCTGTTTTATCTTTATGAATCAACTAAAACAGAAAATCTTGCGACATCACTTCTCTTGCCGCTGTGCCAAAAACCACATGATACAAGTCAACACGGGACCCTGAATCTGACGTGCAGGGGGATGACCGTAAGCGCGCCCTCCAATAAACATTAGTTTCATTCTCATGAGCACAAATAGCCGCGATACCCAAAAGCAGCGTTTTACCTTGCCCCCTTTCCTTGGGACTCATGTGAAAGTAATTAAGTCCAGAAAGAGAGTGAAAGTGAGAAAGAGAAAGAAGGGGAGGGTTGGGGGGATAGTACATTCCGTTTGGCCCAAAGTGAGAGGCTCGGTGGGTGTCTGAGGGCTGCCAGTAATTGCTTCCATATAGGACCCATCTATGGTCACACACATACACTCGTTGCCATGTTAAAAACACACACACACACACACACACACACATTCATAAAAAGCCACCGTTCCAAAATGTCCAAGGGGTAAAAGTTGGAGTGACTCAGAGCAGCTGCACAAGGCAGACAAGACAGGTTGTTACCTGCACGAGGGCGTTACATCAGCGTCTAAATATAATGACATGACTGTGCTTTGCTGAGTGTCCCTGAAACCAATGAACCGCTTCACAGCTGCACAATGGACCACAACTGTGCAGGTATGCCAGGGAGGAAGAAAAAAAAATCCACTGCTTGTCACACCACCGTTCGGAGGTGAGCTTTAAGAAACAAATCGAAAACGCAAACCTGATCAGTGTCTCCATGTCGGCTCTTGGACTAGTTGTGCGAAATTATTTTATTCAGACGGTCCTATTTTTTTTTGAAAAACAAATGTGCTCTCCACTGAGCGAAAACAATCTTTGCACAAAAACGCCTCTCACAATCTTCTGATATTTATTTCTTTTTTATTATTATTTTGTTGCTCTTGGCTGCTCACGGTGTATTAAGATGATTAAGTGGGATAGAATACAACATTTGGTGACAAAACGCCAAACGTCGGTTTCCATTTTTAGGTCTTCCAACAAAGTGTCTCCTAAAGGCTTCAAGGAGCTGTTTATTCACCAAACCAAGGCATTCCCGAACAAGCCCAGGAATTTCAAGGAGTGTTTCTTTCGGTCCACCCGTGCCCTAAGCGAGGTGAAATTAGGTGCTCTTTTTTTTTTTTTTTTTTTTTTGTCGCATGACTCGGCACGACTCGGTAATTGTAATCCCTCCCTGCAATGTACACTGGTTGAGCAAATGGAGCGAGGAGAAGGCAAAGACAAGGACCAGACAAGTACCACTGGAAAAGAAAAAAAATAAATAAATGAAAGGTTGAGAGCCGCTCGACACCAGCTGGCACAAAGAAATGTCAGCCCTTGTCATCACTTTGTCTTGAACGCAAATACGTCGGCAGTCGCACCTAAAGGCATGGACTGTTTACTCCGTCCCATCTGCGAGTTACTCCCCTCCCAGAGAGAAAAACGTTTGAAAAACATGTCTTTCATTTCAAGTAATGCTGAACAATCCATTTTTTTCCCCTCGATATTGTGATTACAATTTCATGTGTGATTTTGTCCTGGTCCTCTTTTGATGCATTTTTCAATTCATTGTTCAGCGCTACTGAAAACTCAAAAGACAACTTCTACTCTCAAAACGTGAAATCTGGTCCACCGATAATTATCTCTTCTTCGTCTTCGACAGTTGCCGTCTTCTCTCTTGATTCGAGAACTTCAGAAACATTACAAACGGCAAACTGTCCATTCTCTTTGACTTCTCTGACAGTTTACACCTTCTCGTTTCTCTGTTTGAATGTGGTAGGAATGATCATGAAAAGTAGAAGTGATGAGATGAACCGCCTGAAATCCATCTTCATTGATGTGACCAAATATGGTTGGTTTCACGATAAACGCTTCACCTTACCGCGACCCGCAGACATGCATAGACATCCTCAACTCGGCTGCTCAAAGCAAAATTTGTGGCACTTTCGCAAACGCGAAACACACGCCTCCTTCAACCATATCCCACGCTCGTAAATTAACTTCCTGTTTATAGATGTCATTAAAAAAAAAAAAAAGCCGACAGCGGCGTGACTGAATGAGGCTGAGGGCACATAAAGAACGCCACAAAAATCTGCATTTAGTGAGAATTAATCATTTAAAAAGCCGTAGCTGAGTGGGAGTCGTTGGGAAATCACTTTCAAGCGCTTTCGCAGGTGTAAACGGTCACCGCGACACACAAAAAGCAGGACCGCCTGTATCGTAAAATAAAATCTTAGCTTTACTGGAGTTCAAATAGCAGACGGGACTCACTGACTAGCCATGCAGCCGCGTTTATGTGACCGACACCGCTCGAGCATGTTAGCGCAGTAGAACGACCGGCCGCTGGGGACCCACCACTTCTCAGATACTAAAATGAATGAACATAACACACACACATACACGTAGGAACCCACCCACCAGGCCATGTTCCCACCTGAGCAGTATTTTTAAATGACTGTTAGCAACTGAGCTAACAAATCAAAGGCATGTGGGGGTTAGCAGCGGGTTGAAATCATGCGAAACGCACTATATATGCTGTGTGTGTGTTTGTGTGTGTGTGAATGCCCTTGTGTATGGCTGCCGAGTTACCCACCTCTTGGTAACTTTAACTCATCAGTATGGGTAGTTTTTACTCCTCATTGGATCAAAATCTTGGACCAGTGTGCATTGGCTCGGTCCCTTTTGGAACCCAGCGCTGGGTTAGCTATTTCATACAATTTGCATTACTTTTGAACCAACAAGTTGATGAATGCAGAAATATAGATTCAATTGAATGCAAAGCCAAACAAATCACAATTTTGTCGAGAGTAACAGTGAGATAAAATTGCTCAAGCTCTGTAAAATAGAAGTATGATGTCCGTTAGTAGCCATTGCTGGATAGAGCGATGGCTCCTATAAAATAATCCATCCAAATCCAAATATCCAAGAGGATAGTTCGAGCGTGGGTTTTTTTTCCCTCTCCCTACCCAGCGTTTTTCCTTTCTGAATTCTGATTGTAATTTCCCCATTGCGGGACAAATAAAGGATATCTTATCTTATCTTATCTTATAACCCAATTTGGGTAAAAAAAAATGGACTGACCCGCTAGTTGGGTCAATTTAACCCAAATTTCTGGGTTGTTTTGCACATAACAATCCAGAAAGCAGGTCGTTCCATTTTTGAACCAAACTGATTTTTTTTTAAACCAGCAGTTTTTCAAGTGTCATAATAGATGAAAATATTGATAATCAAAAGTTTCTAAGTCAGTTGCCTTCCACAGCAAGTGACTCAGATGATATGTTTGGCACAGTTTTTAACACCAGATGCTTTTCCTGAAACAACCATGCCCATTTTCCATGGGTGGGCCAACCCCCCCCCCACCCCCCCACCCCCAGACCCAAATTTGAACCCCAATCCCTGTGTCCAAAGTCTGTGGTGTTACCCACCCGGCTGCCACCAACATTTTCAAAGAATGGTTCACTGAAGTGACTTCAGAACACAAAACTCCCAAGCTCATCAATCCGCCTCAATCCAATCTTCAATCCGATCCACTGGGTCTAAATTATTAACCCAACCTTGGGTAACAGTAACCCAATTGGCACAATATCCACAGTTACCCGTCGAGCGGGTTTGGATAACAACCGAGTATTTGTCAGTGTGTATTCTTTCAAAGGAGCAAGCTCTCAGCCCACCTTGGCAGCCCATTACAACCACAATTCCAATCTTTCCCCGCTGTCACCCGACACACACGGCGTGGGCCGCGGCCTCATTGAAGCCGAACCCACGTGGGACAACTCCGCCAAGATTGGCGAGCTCCGAGAGTACGGCGCTGAGTGTTTTTGCGTGTGTGGCGCGCATAAACGCGTGTGTCTGTCCTGGCGGAGTGGCTGTCACCGTATCAGCCAGATAAGGCGGCATTCAGCAGCCGTTGCCGGTAATGATGCTGGGACCTCTGAGGCGAGTGGAGGGGAGGTGCTGTTTCCTGCTGATCTCATCACAACACGGTCGCACAACAGCATCTTATATACACACAGACACAAACAAACAAACACTAATAACCAAAACAACTAGTGTAACTGGAACCCGAAAAAGGTCCAGAATCAAATAAAATTTTGTGTGTGTTTGTGTGTGTGTGTGTGTGTGTTGTGTATTGTATTGTATTGTGTATTGTATTGTGTGTGTGTGAAAAAAGTAATTTTTTAATGACTATACTTGAATATGAATAAAATAACAATTAACAATAGCAACAAAAACATAAAATGAATAACTAATCATTTCTAAATGATAAATGATTTTTTTGTTGCTTTATTGTTGACAGTATTGGCCGTTTTTTTTTTAACATATCGGGTACTCGTAGAGGGTTTCGTTACCAGCCACCAAGACTGAAAGGGATACTTTTCCACTGTTGCAATTTTTTTGCAGTAAAAAGTTAATATTTTGTGGATTATGAAATTGATCATTTCATTATGCATTTTGCCTCTTGCTGTCGCCTGGAAATGACATCACAAGTACTCAGGGCTCAGGTAACAACCAATGACAGCTCAGCGTGTGAACTTCACATGAGCCGCGATTGGTTGTTACGACAAACACCAGATACAAATGTCAAAAATGTATATTTTTCCACATTAGGCAGAATCCAATGCCAATTGAAGGTAAAGTGGATTAAAAAGGTAAAAATGTCAGGCCGCAATTTGTTGACCATAATATGAAAGAATGCCGGCAGTGCTGAAATCATGATTTTCAGGACAATCGCTCCTTTCGTCGACCACTGAACGGTGAAAATCCAGAAGTGGGTGGTTACTGAGGCGCCCTACTTGGCAGGATCCACATGTTTGGCAGACACTCCAAGGAGATAGAAAAACAGGTTAAGAACCGACACGTATCGAATCTTACATCCCGGCGAAAAAACAAACCAGAAAGCTCGCGACACAATGTAATTCATGCATGGAAATTGGAACTGCAGAAGCTAATATATTCTCCAGCGTGCCTTTCCTTATGTTTGGCCTGACAAAAAGGATGTGGTGAGAAGTCAGAGAAATGATACAACACAAAGCGCCAGTGTCCTGTGCCTAACCCGAAGCCGCCGCTGCTTCCGCGTGTCATCTTGGAGAGGTTTTGCGGTGCAAACTCCAGGAGCGAAGCGTCAGAACGCTCGCAATCCAAAAAGCCTGGCCTAGATCGAACCACGGCTAAGCACGGCCAGCCAAAGAGTGAGCCGTCGCCAGTGGATGGAGTGTTGTGTGTTTGTCGAGCTTGTTTGCCTCACCACAATCAAAGAAAGGATGCGGGTGACTCTCCATTGGCATTAGTGCTGAACAATTATGAAAAACAATCCAGCTATGATATTTTATCCATAAATCTTTTGTTCTCATAGATTAGGCCTTTGCCAAAATGAAGATAAATTCATTCACATGAAAGACAGCTATTTATTTACTTCAATTAGAGTTGTTGACTACAAACACTTCACAATATTCTACAAAACAAGTGTGGCGTAAACTGAAGTCGCAAATCAGATTACAACAGTAGTGCAAATTCATCTGTGGCTTTATCAACTTCAACTTTTCATATTTCATGAAACGATGACATGCAAACGTGGACTGCACTTCTTAAGCACTTAACTTTATCTATCTATCTATCTATCTAGCTAGCTAGCTAGCTAATTATCTGTCTGGCTATCTATCTATCAAGCTAGCTAGCTAGCTTGCTAGTTAGCTAGCTAGCTATATTCACAATAGATAGAGAGAGAGAGAGAGAGAGAGATGATTTCAGGATGGCGTTGCATTGGTGTTGTCAGCAACTATGTAATGGCATTAAAACTGTGATAAGGTAAACCAAAATATCAAGGAGCTAAGTTGAGCTAGCAGTCACACCACCTCGCGGGCCAACTTCAGATCAATAATTTTTTTAAGTTAGCTTTTTGACATGTCTCAATGACGACACACACGCCAAATGAACTGTTACTAGAAGCTTGGAAAAAACAAGAGAGGTTACTGTGGGCTCATATGAAGTCCCGGCACACTTGAGGCTAAAATTGATAAGTAGCAGTACTCTGTACCACTACGTACCGGCCCACTCAAAGCACTGCATATAATCGAAACCTGTATGAGTAGGTTAAAAAAAATCATCATAAAGCATCTGTCTGTAAATGTGAGTACCAAAGTGAGTGGAAAGAAATTAACACGTGTCGCAAAGGGCAATTAACAGTCTGCCAGTCTTCTCATACGCCGTACATCATCACTCTCCGTGAGTGGATGCTTCAAATTACAACAAACTGCCAACTCCAATCAAGGCAGCATGAGGACACAACTTGTACAGTTGCTAAACAAGTTGATAAGAGTTGCGCGTAGGGCCTGTGCTTTTTTTTTTCGTGTGTGTAGAGTGTGTAACAAAGTACCTCCATCAGAAAGTTGACACAATGACTGAACAGACAAGAGTAGCAGTGTGTGTGATAATGCATTAACCCGCGATGAGGTGGACGACCTACGAGACCCTTCATTCATCTCTGTCTCTCCCTCTCTCTCTCTCTCACACACACACACACACACATGGTTTTTGTGTGTTATTGGGGACCCTAATTGTGACACTAGCTGCTTGTGAAGGACGCTTTTCATTCGCGCCGACATAAGCAAAACAGGTCAGTAGAGTATACAAAAACATTCGGCGCGATCCACCCATTAGTTGCCGGGGGCTGTGATCCGCGAGGTGTGATAAAAGCGACCCCAGCGCGTAACTTTCCGAGGAGCCGAGAAGAGATCTAAAGAAACACGGAGGGCAGCAAAGGAGACGACGCGAGTGGAAAAAGCTCACTTTTTGCGGCACAATGGCGCGGCGAAAAGCTTTGACGAGAACCGGGGAGCGGACGCGAGCGACGGTGGCTCCAGTGAAAGCATGTCACGTCGTAATGAATGGGGCAACAGATAAGAGGTGCATGTAGCAATTATTGTGGAGAGGCCATTAAGGGCCAGGAGGGTAGCTTCTTTCGACTACCACAGCAGCTGACTAATGGACAACATCCTGCCTTCATCTCGACAGCGCATATTGTACTCACTTGGTGCACTTTTAGGAGTGTTTCTTTTTTTTTTGACATTAAGAAAAAAAACATGGTTTTACGTCTTGTAGACGATGTTCTTTTACCATCAACCCTGTACAGCTTTGGTCACCCGGAGTTAACCAGGCCTTATCTATCTCCCATATTTTTCTGACCACAAGGCGCACGTAAAATCCTTTAACATTCTCAAAAAATATGCCTTGTAATGTGGCGCGACCTTATGTATGGATAGATGTCACCTTTTCAGTTTGTCACATTGAATCCAAATCCCTTCCTATTACCGTATTTGCCTCAAACTATTTTCCTTCGTATTTCATGTTTCACACTCTCATCTCTCCAGTGCCATCTGCGCCCATGAACGGCAGGAATTTCTCTTTCATAAATTAATTAAATGAAATGTGTTAGCAGCACACACATCTTCCTTTTCAACAAATCTCAACTGCACCTCTTGTCGACCTGTCATAAGTCAGCAACTTAATAATCACAGGTAAGGGGAAGAGCTGTTAAAAAAAAAAAAAAAGAATTCACGCCAAGTGCATATGCTTGCAAGAGTCTGATCTATTTCAAGATTTTATCCATACTGCACACGTGCACGTCGAGCGTCCATTGAAATGACACTACACTTATTAGCATTTCATTGCCATGGGTGCCTGTGCTGTTAGCCTTGGGCGTTGCTGTTGGCATCATCCAGCATCACACAAACACACACATATTACTAAAGAAGTGCAAGGAGAAAGCGAAGTCTTGATGCTGTGTACGTGTGTGTGTGTGTGTGTGTGTGTGTGTGTGTGTGCGTGTGCGTGTGTGTGTGTGTGTGCGTGTGTGTGTCAGACTGAAAGAGGCGTGCACGTTGCCGCTTGTCAGCCAGGCCTCAACTACAAACTTAAAAACTAAATTTACCTTTCATGAAGAACGACAAGGAAGAGAAAATGGGAGATGAAGGAATGCAAAGTTCAAATTGAAAGCGAAATTGATTTAAAAAAAAAAAGTGAGTGCACTACATGGTTGCAACCAGCAGAGGCGCTGTTTAGCGATGGGCATGTAGTTTGCTTTCAATGAATCTGCACGATTCTGCTCAATGTGACGCTGGTATGGGGACAACACTTCTGAGCGTTCGGAGAGTTAGCTTGATGCACTCGTATTTCCTAACAAACAAAAAAGGCATTTTATTCTATATCACATTCACCATATGTATAGCGTGTAACTCTCATGTCTCACGGTTCTGAATTCGAATCGTGTCTTTGTCTCCAAGGTTCGATTTGTTTTTAGTCTATATCACAGATGTTGCCATCCAAATCGGGTCAATTTAATACTTTTTCACTAATCAATATTATTGGTCAGTTCTCATGTTATTCTTACAAATTACTGACCAAGTGCTGAAAATGGTTTGAATGTAAATGGCTCAAGAAATATGCTGTTTTTGGTGTGATTTTTATTATTATTATTATTATTATTATTATTTTGTTAAGGGCCTGAAAAGTTATTGTTTTGCATATGTGAAGTATCTGGATGACAGTTTTTGGTTGGATGGATATTTCCCCATAGTCACTTGAGAAAATTACCTTCATCTACTTGCTTATCATTTGTCGACTTCTTTGCCATGATGACACAGAGGTTACATGACGGTAGCAAAGGGGTTAACATGGAGGCGCATGTTTTTTTTCGGGAGGGGGGCGGGGGGAGACAACCTCGCTTCAAATGAGCTGTGCGCCCGCTCTTGTGGCGGTAATGGGAAAATTGCAGCGGAGAGGAAGGACACACACAATTAAAATCTGGCGAGTGGCTCTGTGGTGGGTGGGCGGTAGGAAGGAGGAGATAGAGTGAAGTGGGGGCTCAAAAAGAAGGCAGAAACCCCCTCAGGACGAGAAGTGATTTATCCGAAAGATGGCTCTTTGTGCACTGGCGGGCGCTGAGCATTCCACGCCGGGTGACAGCGGCCCAGATGTCAATCAAATTAGCGTCCATTTGTGGATGATTTGCCCGTGTCATTGGCAATAACGCCTGGCCGCATCTGACGGGCGAGCGCAGAGGAGTTCACTTCGTGGCAGCCGCTTTCCCCGTGAATGTCATCGGCCCACTTATCGCGTCCCTCCGCCGGGACGGAAGTGAAGAAGGAGGAGGAGATCCTCGCTTCCGCCGAGTGGCTCGCGAGCGCATGCAAATGGCCGACCCGCATCTGGGGAGAGGTTGGCTCGGCATTTAATGGAGTTGGGGGCAAAACTCATTTTGCAGCCCAGATCCACGGAAGAGAATAATAATATCCGTGTGTGTGTGTGTGTGTGTATCTACATATTTAATGTTTTCAATTTCCAACAATTAAAAAAAATGTCACTGGTGTCACTAGGACGCGGCTAATTCCAGTATCGAATACAAATCATCAAAGAAATTGCTTCTCCAATTGTGTGGCTGTAGGCATTGTTGCAACAGTGCCTTTTCCGGAAATGACTTTCTTCATTTTTCTGATTGATGAAAGCCTTTTGGTTGGAGATTTCTCAAATTGTCAAGGGGGGGCAAAGTTAACTCACAAAAATTACAAGATAATAGAAATGTATATCTTAGTGGTGTTTCGGCTGTAGAGGGGAACCATAAATACTTGCGGTTTAGCAGTAACAGATTTACCTTTTCAATTATTATTTTTTCAACCCCAAATTATTTCCCGATTTTTTTGGGGGGCGGGGTGGAAAACATATCTTAAAGGTTTCTCAAAGTTTTTGGAAGGATTTTTGGGGGAGTTAAAAATATTTAGTTTATTTCCAATGCATGGGGATTTTTGCGATTGGCGGGGGATAGGGGCTTGTAAGCTGAGTTCACAGCCCGCATTTCGGACCTCCTAACCAACGGATCCTAAGATTGGAGCTTTCACAAATTTCAGCGTTCACAAATTACGATTTATGGAGGACTGGCCGGGGGGGGTATCCATTGGGCTCATGTGCCTTATTCTGGATAAAAATGCCCAACCTCGCCCCCAGGAATTCGGGCCATTTCTATACCTGATTCGATGAGGTTCTGAGTAGGATGAGGGTTTATGAGTAACTGTATGTTTCAGGGTGAGGGTTAGACACCGTCCACAACGTGACACGGCAGATTTGGATAGTGACCATTGCTTTCAACGCAAGGCCCTTAATACGCTTGTTCGGGCCATGTGGCTTCCAGGCTTTGTTACGGCGCTGTTGCTACCACTGAAAGCGACCGATCCCAGAATCATCTTCCTCCCACCTTCTGTTAGTCAGAAAAAGGACACGGAAAAGAAAATAACGCAGCATTTTATCTGCACTGTGAAAGGGGGCCACTTTACAAGACCGAACCGCTTGAGTCGCTTCACAGATATGATCCTCGCTGTGATATTTTTACACAAGGCGGCCATGATTGATTAGCCATTCTCGAGCGCCCCCACCCCCGCCCCCCCAATCCCTTTTTCTTTTTTTACGTCCGTGCTATATATGGTAATGAAGTGAATAGGTGCATGTTAGCACGCGTCGCTAGCACTGTCATTAACATAACAGCGGCAAGGCTTGATGAGCAGTGGGACGTGGCGTCATGCGGTTGTCATGTCTTGTCCTGGCGAGGCGAAAAATGCAGAGGTGTTGGCACACACACACGCACACACACACACATGCACACGCACACAGGCAATGGAAAGGTGGGGCCTGTCACTGCTCAGTCACCGACTCCCTCCATTTAATGCAAGTCCTGTCACAACAAGACAGCGGCAGCATGAAGAGCATCACCTACAGGCACCACACCTCCACCGTCTTGACTGACTGTCTCACGGCACAAACGCACACACACGGACACACAATGTCACCCTGGATCAATATGGCCTAATGTGACCCAATGTGACGCCGAGTGGACCCATATATCTGTCGAATGAAAACACGGGTCCAAATTGTTTGAATTTTAACCCCAGAAAGGGACTGTTGTAAATGGCATTGCTTCAATCGTTATTTTTATTTTACTAAGAATAATCATTGTGCAGTTACAAAACGGACAAATAGTACCGTCATTATCGAATATTTTTAGGATTCATTCTTCTATCCATGGGCACGGTGGTATACTGGTAAGCAAATCTGCCTCACAGTGCAGAGGTCAAGAGTTCAATTCCAGCCCGGGCCTTCCTGTGGGGAGTTTGCATGCTTATATTATATTATATTGTAATATTATTTGGACATTGTGGAACGTATTGCATCTTATATCAACATTTTATTTCAATACAATCCAAATCCAAGTATTAGATTATCTATTATTATTAAAGTTGAGTTTTCTATTCAAGTGTGACCTTCAGATCACAAGTAAAAAGCTTTCTCAATTGCACTTTTCACTAATGTTGCCTTTCCCAGAAACCGCTTTCTTCAGGCTTCTGATTGGCTGAAATGCGCCAAAGTAATGATGCGAAATGCGGCCTTCCCCCACATCGTGGCTTCACACACACATTTCTCTTTTGCAAATGACATCACCGCTCCTCCATCATCAAGCCTACATTTATTCAGTGCGCTACTACACAGCCGAGTTATGAATTAGCATCCGTTTGCGTTCAGTTTGGGTTTGATTGTTACCCCGGCCTGGAGTGAGAGAGACGATGTGACCACATGAAGTGCATAGAGGAGGAGAAGCAGACGGAGGAGGTAAAGAAGTACAGTTAATGTCAGGATGTGCCCCATAATGACTCGTGTAAGCTCTGCTGGGAGCTTCCTTTCGCGCCAGCTCCGCAGAGGCTAGCTTGATTGGGGATAATTGGCTAGCCTTCACTAGCGGTTAGCATCCAGGCGTGGAGATCGAGGAGGGCATAGGAGAGGGCATGGGGGCTCAAGACACACTCCACTATATCTATATATGTACTCACAGACACACACTTTGGGAGACACAAATTCATGCAGACACACAAGACAGTTAAATTAGGCAAGCTAGAAGTTCAGAGAAATATCTTCATCGGGTTTTAAAAAGAACAAAACACAACTTCAAAGTCTGTTTTATGTGAATCTTGCCAGACTCTATCTCAGTGAGAATCATCGCTTGTCTTTTGCTGCTCTCCCGGCAGTCAATAAGCGACATCAAAAGTGCATTGTGACTGTGGCTCTCCTTTCCCACTTATGGGGGCATTATAGCGAATCGTGTACCGTGACATCCCGTTAAAAATGATCACTTCAAAAAGAAAATGTGATCAGCCACGACGTTGCGAGTCAACACTGTCGTACTTCAAATTAGTAACTCAAATGAAAGGTTACATTTCCTAAATAAGAACTCAACACTTGGCCTCTTAAACGTATGCTTTACCTTGTCACACATTTTAGCCGTGCTTTGTCAAAGTGCTCTGTAGCAACTTGCCAGTGTGACTCATGTGCCATCCCGATCAAAAAAGAAAAAAAAAATAAGGTCATAAAAGAATGCAAGAGGAAATTTGTTTCATTCGTCGGAGGGTTGCCAACTTAACACCTGCCCCCCCCCACCCCCTCTTCCCATGGTGACTGTTTTAGCACCCGTGTTACAAGTGGCCCCCGTGTTGCTGTTATTTTATTTTATTTATTTTTTGTTACGCTGACCCGCCGTGCTCTGCTGAGTCACCGCTTGGCTGCTCGCAACATGCGCACCGTCGCCAGGGCTGCAGGGCGCAACAAGCTTCAGTGGGAGAACACTTGGCACAAGAGTGGGCCTGCAGGGGGGTGGGGGGTGTAGAGTGGGTGGCTCTTCACTTGCTCTCGCTCAAAGGAAAGCCATTGTAGTTACAGGAGTGTGTGTGTGTGTGTGTGTGTGTGTGTGTGTGCGCGCTATATAAATACAGTCGTTATAAATTACAAATTTGATTGTTAGCATGAAGCAAGTAAACTAGAGACAACCTACTAAGTGCACAACGTTACTACCTCTCTCTCATTTACACACACAAATAAAACAGACTGCGAACAATGTATGGGGCTCTTAAATTATAATTACGGGACACAATCTCTGTCGGTGTAAACATTCATGCAAAAAAAAACATTCATTCTAAAAAATATATAGGACACATAAATTAGTTTCATACTTTAAAGTTATTTCATTTTTAGAGACGTAAAATGTGTTTTTGTGTGTTCATTAATTTTTTTTAGAGCTATAAATGTTTTTTTGTGTTATGATCAGTGAAAAATAGTTTACTCTCATATTTGTTGCGAATGAGTCAGAGTGTACGACTAGATTTATGACTTGCCTGAACCGAGTCGTGACTTGGAATTTGGTGGTGACACGATTTGACTTGATTTTTATTTTCCACCGTCACGAGGGACTTGCTTGAAACGTGAAGGTTATGATTTGAGACTTGCGCACATGTGACCTACTCCAGCTTCTGTCAATATTACTCAGGATCACTCGGTCGTCATGAAAATGAAATGAAATGAAATGGAACTCTCAGGTCTCATTCCAAGTGGCCAAACAGGGGCGGTATGATGATATTTAAAGCCAGCCGTAACAATAAACCTCGCACCCGCTTTTTCACGGCAAATCCTCAAAACGATCTGTCAATTCTGCCCGCATAGGTTGTCAAAGGCAAATACACAAATCATCCAGCTGTATGATTGGGGCTCATTTGACCAAATTCCTGGGGAGGAGTTTTGCTCAAAGTACGAGCCCTCGCATTCACCCAAAATGGCTGCTGAGGAACGAAATGTCTCCTGAGCGCGCAATGACTGGAGGGAATCCCCCTTCAACGTGTCGCTCTACATGTTTGGACGACCCTCCATTATAAGCGTGACCTTGTGTAATCAGCAGAGTTCACACAGGGGCTTCCTTTGAGCCAGCACGCACGCCACGCGGCTTCACGAATCAGCAAGGGGGTCCGTGCAGTCACCACACCCGAGAGGACACTGTTGTTGGGGTGGGGGTGGGCGCGCGGGGGGGGGGGGGGGGTCTTATTGAATGGCAGGAAATTCCTTTGTCACTACCTGCTAAGATGTTGAAGGGAAAATGATGCTATGTACTTTTTTCCCCAGTGTATTTATTGTTATTCAGTGTTCTGTTCACTGCATTATTTAAGCGTTAATTTAGTTCATCTCTACAAGACTGTAGAGATGATCGTGGACTTCAGGAAACATTCTTCTCCACAGTTGCCCCTCACACTATCCAACTGCCCCGTGTCAACCGTCGAGACCTTCAAGTTCCTGGGAATCACAGTCTCCCAGGACATGAAGTGGGAAGTCAACACCATCTCCATCCTGAAAAGGGCCCGGCAGAGGATGTACTTCCTGAGGCTGCTGAGGAAGCATGGCCTGCCACAGGAGGTGCTACGACAGTTCTACACGGCAGTCATCGAATCAATCCTGTGTTCTTCCATCACGGTTTGGTTTGGGGCCGCCACAAAAAAGGACAAAATCCGACTTCAACGGACAGTTAGGACGGCGGAAAAAATCATCGGCACCGCCCTACCCACTCTTGAGGACTTGCGCACTGCAAGAATCAAGACAAGGGCACGGAAAATCCTCCTGGATCCCCCGCACCCTGCCCACCACCTTTTCCAGCTACTCCCCTCAGGCAGACGCTACAGATCCATGCGCACCAAATCCAGTAGACACTTAAACAGCTTCTTCCCTCTAGCCATTAACTCCTTAAACAGTAACTGACGTAGTCACTCTTCTTGTACTACAAATACTGCTACTGGTTACTCTAAAATGGTTCAATGATTTGTTGTTTACGATGATACTAATGCAGCGTGTTATACCGGAGACAAATTCCTTGTGTGTTCTACATACTTGGCCAATAAAGATGATTCTGATTCTGATTCTGATTGTTTTTTTAATACAGTGTACAGTAGTTCCTTGAGACACAGGTGACCTGACCTATACGATTTTTGATATTCAAGCTGTCATTCAGCTGATTTTTTAAGTTATTTATTCATTTTTTTTGCTCAACTTCAAAATAAGCAGCAATTTGGCAAATATTGGGCAGTTGATCAAAATAGTGGCTTCAGGCACTCATTCTCAGACTCCCATTTGAGGTCTAGTGTCAAACTAAACATCAAACAAGAGAATCACCCGTTTTGTATTTCAACCAATCACATATCGTAGCATTGCCTTAAAATTTCTTAATGCTAAGAATCAATGCATAACGCCATTGATATGCTAACGGCTAGCATGGCTAGTCAGTTTTAAAAGACATCCCATCGTCATACCATCAGACCCTGCCTCTTCAAGGCACTTACAGTATATGACACAAACGTTGCAATACATAAAGTATTTTTCATATAGTTTATGCTTGCAATTGTTGCTTTTGTGTGTGTGTGTGTGTGTGTGTACAATTTTTTTGTGTGGAAAATGCGCTGTAATTAGTTCAAATCATTCATGTTTTTAGGCTGATTCAGATTTTTATCAAGATAAAATGACCAAAACCAATCATCAGCTAATAGTTTTAAAAAATCTAAAATGACCAAAGTGGGCATTTTAACAACAAAATATTTGTCTTATTTTGCAATGTGTTCATGTGCATTAAAAAACAGCAAAAATTGGATTGATAAAACCTGACTTTTGCTGATGTTTAAAGAGGTGATATCAGCCAGGCCCGAGTTTAAATATCTTCAAAACACGTGGGAGGGCTAAAACTCTGATGAAACATTATACGGTCTCACTTATGCGGATTTTCAACGATGGCGGGAGTATCTGAAACGTACCCCGTCATAAACGGGTGTTCACTGCAACTCCGATTGTCACACACATGCACTTGCATATAGATGGACATAAATCTGCAGCCAGATGTCCATGGGAAGGGAGGCCAGTATGGCCTATTACTCAAGCACACACACACGTACACAGAGCCCGGAGTGTCAGTAAGCAGGGGAGTGTCCCGATGCTGGAATGCAAGGGATGATAAGTTCTTGGAGGTGTCAGGGGAAGAGCGGCGCGCTGTTACAGCCAGACACCTAACAACAACTCCACCCCGCTTCCGACTCCTCGCTGACCATTTTATCTCTCCTCTCCCGTTTTTTTGTTTTTTTCCCCTTTCCCTCCCTCCCTGCTTGTCTCGACTTCCTGCGCCGTCCGCCTCTTTGTCCCCTCGCTTGGCTCCTGATTGCGTCACCTTATGCACTCCAACTGGTGACTAAAAGCAGAGACTTCCAGCTCATGCCCTGTCCTATCCTGTCCTGTCCTGTCTCGTCCTGTCCCATTTTCTACTTGTCATTCCATTTCTCCCGCTTTCTCCACAAATGACTTTCTTCCCACTTCTGATTGACTCGCGGCTGTATATTTTGTTGTATTATTTCTCACTTTGTGGGTGGGCAGCCCCTCCAGAGACTAAAATATTTGTGAAACAGCAATTAAAACTCACTGTCAGGTTTTTCAGAAATCCATTGGATTTGCGTTGTCTGACTGGGAATGCTCAGGTGTGAAACTACTGAGCTTGCATTCAATTCCACACAATATTTGACTTCTATATGTTAGCTGCACTTGCAAACAATTACGCATGCGCACAATTTTGTGATTTGTTTATTTTCCTTTCGTGTTGTTTTGCTGTTGCGTGGCCTCAAAGAGATACGTTCCCTTTGTCTGCAGAAATTCAAACCCTCGACTTGCCTGCCATGCTCGATTACTGTTGCCGAGCTGCGAAACAATACACTGTCCCCAGTGTTTCCATATTTTGTTAAAAAACCACACACACACACACACACACACACACACACACACACACGCACATTTGTCCCCATTACACTTTCACACATCTCTCTTGCTTTTTATCAGCCCAAAATAGAAAAATCATGATCCAGCAGAGTCACCTGGTCACCGTGGTCGCTGGCTGCTTCTGCAAACATCGGACAAAAACGTACTTTTTAAGAAAATATGTCCCGCATATTCAGAGTAAAACTTTGATTTTGACGGTGGGGGATGGGGGAAAGCCGCCCAGGGTTTCTCAACGGCTAATCAGAGGACTTCCCGGAACTTTTGAATACAATGCAGATGTTATCACGGTGGAGCAATTTGCAAGCCATTTGTCACATCTTGACGCCGGGTCCACACATACTTATAATCGGTCCTACCGGTAATTTGAGCCAGATGCCCCACTTCCGATTCAAGTCAGTAAAAGTGTGTTAAGAGCAAATGTTGCTCCTTGATCTGATGAGGACGATTGTAAACGGCAAACTGGTTTCAGTACCGACGATGGCAAATCCCCATCACCGAGCCAGCAAAGACCCGATTCTCGGATGTCTCAAAAACGTGATCCTGAGCGATCAGCCTGTGGTGAATGCTGTGTATGGAGAGCTTCGCAATTGGGGGCGTGGATAGGGTTACTCATATAATTTAAAAAATACGTTTAAAAAATTGGGAGAAAAATGGGTGCCTTCTCATGTTTGTACAGAATCACCCGTTTCTTTTTTTTTTTTTTTGTACATACCCCCAAAATGAAAATGTTTTGTACAAAACAACCCAGAAAGTTGGGTCAAAATTTCGACCCAAATTGGGTTATTTTTGACCCGGCAGTTTTAGGAGTGGTATGGTGTGCGTTCTGGATCATCTCATGTATACCACACACACTAGAAGAGTAATAGGCACACTACACACTTAAAATAAAAAAAGCTGGGTTGTTTACCGAATCGACTCGCTGGGTAGCTTTGAATTTTGAGCAGATTAGGTTACTTTTACCCTTCCATCCATTCATCCATTTTCCGAACCGCTTGATCCTCACTAGGGTCGCGGGGGGTGCTGGAGCCTATCCCAGCCGTCTTCGGGCAGTAGGCGGGGACACCCTGAATCAGTTGCCAGCCAATCGCAGGGCACACAGAGACGAACAACCATTCACGCCCACACTCGCACCTAGGGACAATTTAGAGCGTCCAATCAGCCTGCCATGCATGTTTTTGGAATGTGGGAGGAAACCGGAGCACCCGGAGAAAACCCACGCAGGCCCGGGGAGAACATGCAAACTCCACACAGGGAGACCGGAGCTGGAATTGAACCCGGTACCTCTGCACTGTGAAGCCGATGTGCTAACCACTGGACTACCGGGCCGCCCGTTACTTTTACCCATGGTTGGGTTAGTTATTTTGACCCAGAGGATTGAGTTGAAGACCGCATTTGGCTGGTCTGAAGCTGGTCGCCATTTTGGACAGCTGTGCGCTGAAATTGAAGCGTCAACAGAAAGTTGCTGCTTCTTAGAAATCGTCGGAAATAAAACGAGCATGATCTTTCCCCGCCGCTATCACGCATAACCCAGTGGTCCATTCCTCGGTAGCTTTATCAGGATAGTTTTTGCCTCTTTTCGATGAAAAACTTTTCCCAGCGTGCTGGGTATAGATCACTTGGCATTGGCGCAGTCCTTTTGAATCAATTTGGGTTAGCCGGAAGTTTTAAAAGTATACTTGTCACATCCTGTATTTTTGTGTCACTCCAGACTAGCCCAACACTTGAGACAGCCGCTGCTGTTGTGTTCCCGGGCTTATAAAGACCATCTTTGTGTCTGATTTGGATGAAAAACCGAACCTGAGAGAGACCTGGCTTGGACTATATTTATTTGTCACGCGTTTCTACGAGGGGATTTTGCCGCGTTGAAAGCGGTTGGCGGTAGCATGAAAGCGTTGAGTCATGCTAATAAATGCAATTGAATAAAAAGCAGATGCTCAAACTTTCCCCAGTCGTGAAGCACTGGCGCAAACGCGCGAGCGGAGGGAAGACGGAGGAGCCGTTTGTGTTTCCAGGTCGCGATGATATCACCTGTTGTTTGAAGTCCTTCGAATGACATTGAAAGGAAGCACAAGTTGTATGTGTTAAATGTTTTTTGTTTTAAGGGGGAAATTATTCATTGATGTAAATGTGCATGAGTCATCCTGGAATGCTGCGGGGATTCCAAAAAGTAATTGATTGCTGGATAGTATTTGTTCAATTCCAAGATGACTGTCTCTGAATTGTACACACCGAGTGTAGATTGTGACCGATTTGTGGAGCTACGATAAGAACTAGCGATGACAGTCGAGAAGTGGCGTAAGACGGCGCGTTATTATAAAGCCAACTCACGAGACGAAGAGGAGTCGAACGTACAGACGAAATGAAAGGAATTTTGATGGATCACAGAAACTGGACATATGCATGGTAACATTTGATAGACTGATTGTCACAGCAGTAAGATTCCAGAAATTTGAAATTTGATGTGCATTCCATCATCGTGGCCAATACACACAATGTATTTTGAGACGATGCCAACGTTAAGATACATTCACGATACGCCTAAAGCCACTCCCAATAGGTGTGTTAGGGTGGTTGTGTTTGTGACCAACAGGTGGCACCGTAGAGCTCTTGCTGCAGTGGCATTGTGTCATTAGTTTGTGTTTTGTTAAAAGGACTCCCTGCCCGACCAGTCGGGTCGGGGCATTGTGTTTGTTATTGTTTGTATCTGCTCGTGTTTGTATATTTTTGTTCAATACATCTTGTCAAGTCTACCCTACTCCTCCCTGCCTCCCGGCTTTTTTGGGGGTCCTCTACCACCTCACAAATGTAAAGTTGAGCTACTCGCTAAAAAACTGTTTTGGTGCTCAAGCTAAAGCTGTGTCTAATATTTATAGCGCCATTTTGTCTTATTTTAAGGCCAAGAAAATATTTTTTTAAGTAAGGGGAGGAATTTTTTGGGTCAGGCTTGTGCAATGGAAAAAGTGCTTTGTCACCTTTTTGGGGTATCTATGGGATGGCACAGATATTTTTGAGCCACCGTCAGTTGTTGGAAGATGCTTGCTCTCATACTTACTTACTGTGCTTGTATTGAATAGCAACATGAAATCTGATACCATTTTCATGCATTCACGTATTCATTCACTCAGTCAACCAAATCTCTCGGATTTTTTTTTTTGATAAAGTGAAAGTCAAGCCTTTTATTTATTTTTCATATTTACATTGTTTGAAAAAAACGATCATAATTTTTTTTGAAAATTGTTCAGATCAGCGACAGGGAGACTAGCGATGGTGACAACCTTTGCGCAACCTCCGGCCGCACCCGGCTGCACCCTACCCCTGAGTCAACGCTTGGCGGACCAGACGAGACGTTTGCCTGAAATCCCCTCACACCGAAGCGATTATCCATTTATAGGACAGACGAGCGGCAGTCCTATGAAATTCCGCCGAGGCGCTTTTCGAGCCGCGCTTCCAAGATGCAACGAGAGGCACGCCGCCTGTCAGCAAACGTCCGAGCGTGTAAAAACACTTCGGAAGCCAGAGGGTGACTGAAGCATCCATTTTAGCCCGTCACCACTTAAGTGGCTGGAATGGGTGTTAAGGCAGCGCGCGACGTGGGGTGACGACTGGATGCGGGGGTAATTGTCCGAACTAGGAGGAAGTGCGGAGGAGACACGCTCGGTCGAGCAGGAGGACGCGCGGGCGGGGTTCATCGGCGACGACAACGGCCCCTCCGAATCGGCGGTCAACCTTCGTGAGCGGGCCCCGATCAGTGCGGCCCCATTGAACACGTCACAGCCAAATGAGGGGGTTGGTGCGGGCCCGAACGGCTGTCAACACCTGACGTATGGGGAAAGGAGTGACAGGATGGAGGAAACCAAGACCGAATGTGGAGTTGAAGAAGAAGAAGAAGCCTTTGGTATTAAGTCCGGTGGTCTTTGATTCAACCTTTGTGGATTAGCACAGCCACGAAAACAAGTATCACCTTCCAGAAACGTGCAATATGATCTTTTACCTTCCAGAGGCGCTAGAACTTAGCACAGCCGAGGGACTTCGGAAGGGAAAAAATGCTTAAATCTCCGGTGACAGATTTGTCAGGGAACGCCCCCCCCCCCCCCTCATTTCAGGGTTGCCCATTTCCTGAGCATTCGTCGGTGACCCAAGTTGAAGAAAGTGCGCAGCAAGACAGATTTTCTAACTTGCAGCACATATGATTGATAACTTTATTTATATCACACTTTCAGAACAGCTGCGGCTGTAACAATGCGCATGGCAGAACGTTTCACATCAAATAGCGGGAATAGAACAGAACACGGATCATAAAACATCAACAATAATACAAGCGGAACAAGGCAAAATATGCCTCTTGATGAATACTCTCAACTGATTAATAGTGTTGCGCTTGCCTTTCGCTGTCCCTCTCGATTTGTGGCGCCTGCAACTTCAATTACGCACAAACACACGCATATCCCGACACTCACATACACGACTTCCTGCGTCCGTCCATAAATCACATCCCTCACAAGACAAAGAATGTGACACTGAAAGCTGGCGGGGAGGAGCGAGAGAAGTCTTGTGAACTGGGCCTGATCATTGCCAAAGTGCCTTGAGGAACGGGTGGTGGTGGGGGCGGAAGCGGGGAGGGGTGATGACAAAGATGGAATACCCCCACTGCACACACACACGATCCATCCCGGCCCCCCTTTTGCCCCTTCTCCCCTCTAATGCAGGTAAAGATTGTGCAGTGCAGGACACATCTGAGGCCCTCCCTCCTGAGGGGGCGCTGGGGAACATTCCTCCAGCTTTGACTCCTCCACTCTGGGCATTAATCCCCTACAGCTGTGCCCCCCCCCCGACCCCCCCTCCATACACCCTTTACCACCCACCCTTCCACCACTCACTTCTATCCCCCTCACTCCGGCTGGCCCTTGCAGAACCTCATAATACATTTTTCACAAACAAGTGACATGTGTTCAACAGGCCAGTTCAGGTCCAAGAACGCACACCCAACGTCACGGTGACACACGCTCATATGCTTTCTTATGAGTAGCGGGGACGCAGTGACAAACATAAAAACAAGAACACAGAAAAGGCCCCTCGGCTGTGCCCCGGAGCCTTTCCCCATGGCGAGTGAGGCTTCACCGGGCAGGACCTCAGGACAGGCCGACACCAACTCCTTCGCCCCTTCCCTTTGGAGGCGCAGTGCATCTCCTCCCTTCATATTTAATAGCGAGACGCACCAACGAGGAATAATTTACAAGAGGGCCCCTGCAAAACATCAATTATGGAGGAAATATAGGCGATGGAGATAAACAGCGTTTCAGCAATATGGGGAGGCCTTCCTTCTTCGATGACAATCCGGCGGATCCTATCAAGCCACGCTCGTACGATTTGCTGTTTGAGCTATTCTATATTGTCCATGATCAAAGATAGTTGCTGAAATCATGAAAACTCTGACAACTATGTCATACTCACTTGTGAATACATAGCATTAAACAGATTTTTTACACAAGAGCCCCTTCGTTCAAAACGGTGGTCATCCCGTGAGTCATTTGGGTGCTAAGCCTGTACACCTGCGAGCTAGCTAGTGGCTAGCGCCTCTAGTCGTCGCCAAGCGACAACACACGGTGAGGTGTAGTCCAGCCACGGGAATATTTAAGGTTGACTATTTAAGTCTCTCTCGCTCTCGTGAAGAAAAAAAAATATATACAGTATATATATGTTGAGAAAGATGCAAAATGAAGTGGTGTCCATTTTAAAGGGGGCGTGGTTTCAGCCATCAGCAGACACGCCCACATTTAAAAAATGGGGGAAAATGCTTGATTTTTTCAATTTGGAAGCCTTATTTTCCGTTCTTTACACATTTTCAAGAAAAATCAAAAAAGAAAAAAAATACTCATAAGTTAACGCCTCTGCACGATTCATCATGACACCAAAGTTTTCCAAAGTCTAAAGTTGCAGGATTTCATATTTGTACTATACTTCTGAATTCCCACAATTCCTTTCGAACCAAATAAGTGCGTGGGTCCAAACTGAGCAATGCACTTCGCATGTATTGTCACCCCGCGACCCCCCCCCGCCCGCCCCACAGTGACACACAAGTACACATTCACAAGCACACCCTCGTACGCACACATGCACAAAAACATACACGTGCACACAGTGTAACAGACAGGAGCAGAGTTAATAAGCCATGTCCCAGGAGATGCCGCTGTGCCATCGCACGTGTGTGTGTGTGTGTGTGTGTGTGTGTGTGTGTGTGTGTGTGTGTGTGTGTGTGTGTGTGTGTGTGTGTGTGTGCTTGTGTGTGTGTGTCACAGAGGCTCATAGGAGTAAATTAAAACACACTTTAATAAAGTGACCAGAGGCGAAGCCTGTAGGGCACCCGCTTCAACAAACACACACACGCACACACACAAAAACACACATTGACTCCTGGGACAGGATGGAGAGGTATCCTCGTGAAAGGAATGTGGACAGATGGGGGTGGAGATGGAAGGAGGTGCTGGGCAGGAGTAGAGCGGTCCACAGGGGAGAAGGGAGGAGTGGATGGGGGAGGAAAAGCGAGGCCGAGGGCTGGCCGGCAGTCTTATTGTGTTCCCTCGGTCTCCGCAAAGACCAGGTGTGCCTCAACAATCGCAGATACTGCTGCCCCCCCCCACCCCCAATGAGAACACTTTGTGGTGTCTGAATTCCGGATTGATATTTGATAACCAATATGTTCTTCCCACCTAATCTGTCTTTACCGATGAGCGTCACAAAGATAAAGCAAAAATTACACAAGCATGCTGGGGGAACCCCCTGACCCCCCCAAAAAAGTGTTTGGGTTCTGAATGGATGACTTATTTTCAATCCTGCTCGGTTCTTCTCGAAAAAAGAGTGATGCATCCCCAAAAATATATTGTTTAAATTTTGACCTGGAAGTAAAATCACTGATAGTTTTTCTTCTTTCTCATACTCTTCTTTAATTATCACTAACCCCCCCCAAAAAAACTCAGAAGAAAAAGCTAAATCCTCACGAGCTAATCATTTGTTGTTCGACTTTAAAGTCAAACGATTTTCCATGAACGTCCCTTTAACGGCTTAATTTGCTATGTGAAGCGAAATACTGTACCTCCCACTCGCTCATCCTGTCCCTACTCCAGTACATTCTAATGGTCCGTTTCCTTACACACACACACGCACACACGCGCACACACACACACGCACACACACACACACACACGCACACACACACACACACACACAATCATGGGCTGTGTCCAAGTGCTGGGGACTTCCACTAACATAGCTGCCAAGACTTCCAAAGAAGACCCGATAGGAGCACTGCACACACACACACACACACACGCACTTCCCAATGAAAACGCCTCCTTCCCCTTTGATTGATGCCAGTCGGTCCCCTCAGCTGCAAGGTGGGAACCAGGTGAAGAGACCCCCGTGCGAGGTTGCTGTACTGCACCCTGTTTTGCAAACCTGGGGTGGGTTGGGTTTTTTGGGTGGGGGGGGGGGGGGGGTTGGGGAGTGGGAAGAGATGGGAGAGGGTAGATAGGAGCGCGTCCCCACCACAGCTGTTGAAGCATTCGAGGCGAGGAGGGAGTCCTTCGGGGTAAGGGGGGACCGGCCAGGGCGGTGATGAAAATCCCCCAGGAGAGAAGTGAGGGGAATTCTTCTCTGTTATTTGTTATGGGAAGAAGACGGAGAAGAAAGGGACAGGAGGACAGGAGAGGATGCCTTTGTATGTGTGTATGTGTATGTGTGCGTGTGCGTGTGTGTGTGTGTGTGTGTTGGGGGGTGGGGGTTGTCTGCTCAGGTGCTAGATGGGTTCCTCACAAAGCAAAATGCCACGCCAAGGAGCAAGATGGAAAGTCAAGATTTACAGCATCTAAAGTGGTGCCTTACGATATGCAGCAGTTTGGCAAATTCACGCAAAAAAGTGGCTCAATATACTGTCAACCTGAACATAAAACAAAAACAAGTGCACTTTGTGGTCAGCCAAATAACTGTCGAAAGAAAGGCCCGGCTCACTTCATGCTAACACTACTTAGCATCTTCGTTGCGGCACGTAAACCCTCCCTCTCAGGAACGGATTGATCACACAAATGGTTCCGTGGCGAATCGTACTCACAGTGATATACTCTTTAGCGCTTGCGTAGAATGACGAATGGCGCCGTACTGATGAGCCCGGAGAGGAGTTGACATGTTATGAATCCCACGAGTGTTCTAAGCAGCACATGCTCCATTGCAGAGAGACAAAGGACTGTCTAAAACTCAAGTGGGATTCATAACAACATCCCAACTCCTCTTGCTGTATGAATTGTTATTAAAAATAGTAAGTTGATGCTAAACTGTCTCGTAATAAATACAGTAAAGTCCTCATAAAAAATATTTGAAGACAGCCAGCCTAATTGTGACCAGGCTGGCCCGTAAACAGCCAAAATACACGGATAGGAGACGCCCAGTGAAATGCACCTGGAAAAAAACAACTTTCCATATACAGGTATTCAATTTTTCAAGTGTGACTCAAAATACTTCACTTTGTATATTTGCATTCTACCAATTGCCATATTGGTGGCCCAACCAGGAAGCTGCTCATGTGGTGTTAGCATCAGTGCTAATGCTAGTTTTCCGCATTGTCTACAGTGCTTTCAACGTGAATCTCCTCGCTAAACTTTGCTGCTGAAGGAGGAGCGAAAAAACAACCCCCTCCCTCCAAAAAAACTAAAAAACCTCATTGTTACGTATTGTTGCTTTAAACTGGGCTCTCACTTTTATGTGAACGCACGCACGGCCATGTGTGTTTATAATGGGACGCTTCCCTACTGTGAATGTATTCAAATGGGACTTGGCAGCGCACGCAAATACCTCCGCCCGAGAGCTCTAAACATACACAGCCCGCAAGTTACAACAGTGTGCACGTGTGTGAGTCGCCACACACACACACACACACACACACACACACACGCACGCACACGATTGCGATAATAAGTAATGGCTGCTTATCGAGCCAATGTGTTTCTACTTTTCTAATCGGCATCATTTATTACGGGCAAAAAGCAGAAGAAGGAACATAGCCACGGTCAATATTATGTCTTGGCACGGCCACCCGTGTGGGTCCTGAATGTAGGAGCTCATGCACGATAACACACATGATTGCACGTTCACTTTTGCTCCCGCAGGACCCTTTACCGAAAATATATGTTTTATTGAGGGAGTGTTAAAAAAAATAATAATAAAGCTTTTCAACATGAAATAAAATGCAGCTTGTCGTCACAGTGAAATATGAGCGCTGATACAGAAGATGGAACAAATGTAGTCGGAACAGTTTTTTTTCTAAGCACACACACACTGATACCCTGTATTCCCTCATGTCGTGTTTATTTACTCAAATAATGATAGTTGCAAGGATGCGTTTGAGGTCAGGCATTTATTCAACCGAATCATACTTTTTTTTTTCAAGTGGAGAATGGCATTAACAACAAACTCACGACACCAACTGTTGTTTAGCCTTGTGGATTAGGATTTGGCATTTATTTGAGGTGTGGCGTTAAAGGACCAACACATGAAGTAAACAGAAAAATGAAATCGTTGGCAGACTTTATTGGACTGACGTGTGACGAGGAATATGGTGTGTGTGTGTGCGTGTGTGTGTGTGTGTGTGTGTGTACGATAGGAGTGTTTAAGGAGCCTGGGGTCTCTGAAGGATTAATGGTGGCAGGCCAAGCAGGGTAATCAGGACAGCGGATAAGTCCTGGTCATCCAGGCGTTGAGCTGAATAAACATGAGAGCCCCGTGATATCTCCTGCACACACACACGCACGCACACGCACACAGAAATAATCGCACACATGCACATACGTCAACCGCATGGAGAGGGAGCCTGGCTCGTTCCAGAGGATGATGCCAATCAAGGGGCACACACGCGTACACCCCCCCCCCCCCCACACACACACACACAGATAAAGGCCTCCTAACTTCATGTTATACTTTCTGGACATTTTATTAGGTACACTTCACTGCCAAAAATTGTACTGGGGGCGGGGTGGGGGGGGTTGTTAAGACAGCCTAAAAGGAATAAAGGGCGCGACAAATTATTGCTAAGGTCCCAGCGGGTGTTCACTTTTTTACGCCCCGGTGATCTAGTGGTTAGCGCGTAGACCTCACAGTACAGAGGTGCAGGGTTCGATTCCGGCCTCCCTATGTGGGACTTGCATGTTCTCCGCGTGCCTGTGTGGGTTTTCTTCAGGTACTCCGGTTTCCTCCCACATTCCAAAAACATGCATGGCAGGTTAACGGAACACTCTAAATTTTCCCTCGGTGTCATTGCGAGCGTGGATAGTTGTTTGTCTCTGTGTGCCCTGCGATTGGCTGGCAACCGGTTCAGGGTGTCCCCTGCCTACTGCCCGAAGACAGCTGGGATAGGCTCCAGCACCCCCCACGACCTTTTTTTTTAGGATAAAATGGATCGGAAAATGGATGGATGGATGGATATTTTACATATATATATAGATATATAGATATATAGATAGATAGATATACTGTGTATATATATACAGTATATAAAACAAGTTTTTCTCTCATAAAAGGAAGACTTTACCCTCTGTTGAATTGTGGTAGTACTCTGTAGTACAACTTTGTTCTCATAAAATTCTGATGGCCTTGTGGACGCCATCTGCGCGCATTTTAAAGGTGCGCATCTCATGCATGCGTGCGAAAGCAAGAGCAAAAGCTGTGGGCCAAAATGGCAGCTACCAAGCGGGAGAGCGGGACATTCCTGCGAGATGACAAGCCGTCACAGTCACACAGCGGCGCAGGAATGCTGAAAAAAACAGACAGGCTGGGGGGGGGAGGGAGGATGAGCGAGGGGGCGCGCGGTAGTGGGCAACAGAGAGGAAAGAGTGTCATTTCATCAGACCTTGTAGCTACGGGCCCCCCCCCCCCCCAAAAAAGAAGAAATGGGAAGCTACTCTAATTAGTTTGTGCTCACCGGGAAAGGATGGAGAGTGAAGTGGATGGGAGACGTCTGACTTTTACCCCCACACAAAGTCCCCCTCTTTCCACCCATCCAATTTCTGTCATGCGACTGAAAAAGCGCCGGAGGGGTGAAAAAAAAAAGCTAGTGGTGGTGGGATCCGGGAACAAATCTGTATATGCGTGCCTAAACTTTCGAGGTGAGCCTTCCGTTAATGACGAAGCAGGGGGCCGGCGGGTAGGGAGGCTGGGTGGGGTGGGGGGGGTATGCAGGAATGCGTCTGGTGGCAGCAAGTGTGAACACTTGCGAATATGCGCTCCAGATGTGTCGGCCTGTCACACCGCGAGTAAACACCCGCGCTGATAGACAGCTCGGGACTGGATGGCCCCACCGGCACTTGCCCCTTGGGAGCCAGGCCGGACGAGGGGGTGGGGGGTGCTCGGGGAGAGGAGGGGCGCAGAGGGGCTCTCACCCCGAGGACACGTGCGTCCGCACACTTTTTTTCTCAGGGCATTCTCAGGATGTGATGACTTTTCGAATATGATGACTTATTCGTCTACATTTTCCGACTGAAGAGTTGTAAGGGAGGTCCAACATTAATGGTAGCCCGATGGCCAGTAGGGCACTGTGTCAGGCCACCAGATGCCTTACGAATACTGGCCCGACCAGACCATTACAAAGTTCTTAAATAAATACAATGAAATGAACACATTCTTGCTTTTAACCCCAAAATATTTAGTTGATATTAAATTGGTATTTTCTTGTTGTTTATTGGATATTCCATTTTATATGGCCCAAACAAATTACATGCAAAACCACTACCATACAGAACTAATATTGTCATAAAGGCTGAATAATATAGCGTAAAGATGCTAAATATTGAATCATAATTTATTATAATACAATCATGTGTCATATTCGATCATGAATAGATATTTATGGGACCAGTACCAGTTCTAACACGGCCACCACTGAAAAAGTTTTAATGATTGACCCTGTTGTAATAATTTGCCAAATTTTGGGGGGGGAAAAATGCCACTTTTTTCCAACATAACACTACGCCTAGATACTCTTTATTGGAGGGTTGTGAACTGAGGGACTGCAGCCAAGAGCGGGACACCCTGAGGACCCGTGCATCCTGGCAGTCTGGACACAGATGAGACACTGGGAGAGGAAACGAGAGAACGGGAGAAAGAAGTTAAGAGGGAAAAAAAATCGAAGGGGGGGGGGCGGTAAAAACTCGAGGAGGGAGGACTGGGCCCGATTGTTCCCCCCTGTCCCTCCTTCGTGTGGCCTCCGAGGGGGCTCCTTGCAACCTCAGCAAATTTCCGTCTGGCACGGAGTTGCGAGCTCCTGGGAGCAAACTGAAACATGAACTGCGAGAGGAGGGGACGCCAGGCAGCGGAGAGAGGGAACAAGAAGGCAAAGGAGAGGGAATTCAAGGGGAAGGAGGTTTGGGGGTGGAGAGGGAGGGGGGCACCAAGCTGGAGAAGCCGCCAGCAGGCGGTCCACCAGGGTTGATCTGACACATGTACTCGGGACTTGTTTATTGAACAAAACATGGCTTTAGTGAGGTTTGTGCAGAAGCTTTTTTTTTTTTTTTCCAGTTTCAGGACCGAGTGACTCAAACCGCCAACATATCGTCCTTCGGATCATGCGATTAGGCTGCAGTGACACTTTAAGCTGAAAAAATATCAGAAGCAAGTGAAAGTGAAGAAGCAAATGTGCCGCACACGTGAAAGGTGTTGCGTGCCCGTGTTTTTCCAACTGCTGCCCGTGTTGTTTTAGCTGCACCAGATGGGAGCGCTCCTGCAGAGTGAGCGTGATTGGATGACTGGGCGTACCGCAGGTCAGGTGACCCAGAAGGTGTCACGGGTCTCCAAAACCCTCCCGTGGTTGAGTTCAGATTAGGTTGCTACCATTATCGACAGAAAATGGTGTGACATCAGACACATGGAACCATCCATCCATTTCTGTCCGTTTGGGGGAAAATGTGGACTATGAACCACGGATTGATCGGCAGGCAATCACAGAGCGACTTTGAATGGCTATTACAAGATAAATCTTAAATAAGAATAAATGAAAACATGTAAATAAGACATCCACACACTTCTGTATCGATGCGAGGTTTTTGTGGGATAAAAAAAATATATATGTACATTTCTTTCAACATTAATGTGACCCACAACTTGTACAATCAAGTGAAAAAAATATTTTCAAGAGTGGAAGCAAAAATAAACAATTGGGAAAAGTGGTTGCACAAGTCAGCACACACCTGCCACCATTTAAAATGCCTCACTGGGTAGTGAACACCTCAGCTGGGTATTTGATCGAACGAACCGTTGACAGTTCGTTTGAAATGCATTAAGAGTGACCGTAACATACCGTTGAACGGGTTGGAAACTTGGGTGGGATTAAATGGAACACTCCTAAAATGGTCCAGGTCCTACTTAGAGGAAGGGAGCTTGTACTTTGTGAGCATTGGAAGTTTTGAATCTTATCGAATGGCCATGACATGTGGGGTTCCTCAAGGGTCCGTCCTTTCACCCCTTCTGTTCAGTATGTTAATGTTACCTTTGGGTCATATTTTGGAAAAGGTTGTTTGTGTCTTGGAGAATAAAAAAAGACCCATGGCCATTGGACTAAATTTCCTTGACAATGGGGAAAATGAATGCCATTACTTTCCAGTTCTGAGCTCCTCTTTCAATGTTAAACTAAGGAGAATCATGGAGGCGTTACCTTTGGTACTCCCCTTTGGTACTCCCCTTTGCTGTGCAAACGTCCTGTTTTCCTTTTTTAGGCAGTCACGCCTGTTTAAAATCCTAAGGGCTCACTTTGACAACGATTCAAACACTGAGAAATGTTTTTTTCCGTCAAAAAGTACAAATCTCATCTTGCAAGGGCACACGAGAAGTAATTCGTTTTTATCAAGGTGTTCCAAAACCACCACAGTTGATCTGCAAAATGTGAGTTGAGGCTTCGGAGATGGGGGCTGAAGCCGACACATTTGAGCCATGTCAGGTGAGATGCAGCCGCTATCGGATAGCAGGCGCCGATGACACCAATGCATTAAGCAGCTGTCCACTCTGATGATCATTAGTGAGATACGGATGCAGTCGAGCAGCGAGCGGCATGCCGCTGCGCTACAAAGCCAACTCTCCAGGGGCAAATGCGGGGTGGATGAGTCTAAACAACATCAAGTCACCGCAGCCCTCAGAGACACGGTCCAAACTTCGTCACGCACAAACAAACACAGCACTGTATTTGCGATACAAAAAAAATACCGTACGGCCACAGCGGCAGCTTCAGGAAAACTATTTCCTCGAGCATCTGTTCTCCGTGTAGCTTGACATCAAACTGGTGACTGGCGGGCTAAATAAATAACAGTCCGTCTAGAATTTTATGGTCCTGTTTCCCTGTTACTGCTTTGATAGTGCTGGACTACATAGTCGTAAAAAAAAATGGTTTGCCTGATATTTCCCCAGTCAGTGCCAAGTAGTAAAATATTCTTTTCTAGAGATATAATGTAGGGGCGAGGTGGCCATCGGGAGGTTCGGGAGACTTCATGTACGGTCGCTCCATTCCTGGCTGATATTGTCAAGGTCAGTTTGTGTGTGTGTCTTTTTGTGGTTTGTTTTAAATGATTTATGGGCTACCGTAGCTGCAGCTCATGACAGCTTCCAGTGAAACGTAAAAATCTGATGTCAATATTTAAGTGTAAACATGCTGAGGAGTGTGACAAGTGGAGGAAGAGAAGGCTGCTGACAATTTGAGCTGTGACTACAGAGCTTTCACCGCTTCCTGGTGTGAATTCACGTACTTTAGTTCACACATAAGGGAGGGGCGGGGCTTTGAGGATAAAGTTGTACATGTTCGAGAAAAAAATGGGCCAAAATGAAGTTTTCATCAGAACATTTTGGACTTGGAAAATTTACTAAATACTGTGATTGGGATATTATGTCACGATTTGGTAAATTCATTCATTCATTTTACGCTTTATCCTCACAAGGGTCGTGGGTGGTGCTGGAGCCTATCCCAGCTGTCTTCGGGCAGTAGGCGGGGGACACCCTGAACCGGTTGCCAGCCAATCGCAGAGCACACAGAGACGAACAACCATCCACGCTCACACTCACACCCACACCCAGGGACAATTTGAATTGAATAGAATTGATTAGAACTTTATTGTTCTATTCAATTGGACTGTTCAATCTGCCTGCCATGCATATTTTTGGAATGTGGGAGGAAACCGGACTACCCGTTGAAAACCCACGCACCCAGGGAGAACATGCAAACTCCACACAGGGAGGCCGAAGCTGGAATTGTACCCGGTACCTCTGCAATGTGAGGTTGACGTGCTAACCACTGGACCACTGGGCCACCACAATTTGGTACATGTCATATATTTTCACAAATCTGTATTATTGGGGGCGGCCCGGTAGTCCAGTGGTTAGCACGTCGGCTTCACAGTGCAGAGGTACCGGGTTCGATTCCAGCTCCGGCCTCCCTGTGTGGAGTTTGCATGTTCTCCCCGGGCCTGCGTGGGTTTTCTCCGGGTGCTCCGGTTTCCTCCCACATTCCAAGAACATGCATGGCAGGCTGATTGGACGCTCTAAAATTGTCCCTACGTGTGAGTGTGGGCGTGGATGGTTGTTCGTCTCTGTGTGCCCTGCGATTGGCTGGCAACTGATTCGGGGTGTCCCCCGCCTACTGCCCGGAGACGGCTGGGATAGGCTCCAGCACCCCCCGCGACCCTAGTGAGGATCAAGCGGTTCGGAAAATGGATGGATGGATGTATTATTGGCTCGTTGTGTTTGACAATGCAATCTTAATGGTTCAACAAGCGCGACGTTATTAGAGTTCTCTTCAAAAGTGATTTTGGAGCTACGAGGAGGCCGCCTGACGCCAACGAAATTGCAATATACTGTATTCGCTCTATTCTATACTACCGCATACGTTTTTTGTTGCAATATCACATATTCTCACAATTTTCTTCCCCCATCATGATTCCAACACTCGTTTGTGTATGGGAATCACACTGAAGGGTTAATCCTGCCTTTTATTTTCGTTATGCAAAGATGTTACCTTCCTGGTTCGAAGGTTAAGCCAAAGCAGCCCGAGGACCCCACCGATGCTAAAACCAGGGAAGGTGACCTGTGTAATGCTTCGGGTTGCATGGGTGTTTGTAATCAAAGCAAGGAAAAGTATTAAAGCTTAACTTTGTCGGCCTTTAGACATCTCCGAGATATAACCTTGTTCTTTGATTATCCCGACGATCTGACCAACAAAGAGAATTGCGGTTACAACGTGACGTCTCATTAGCTTAATTACCAGCTTTAGGAAGGGGATTAGCGGCTATTAATCAGAAACGGCTAACGAGAGAAGCGGCTCTTTTCCGATCAAATTGGTTGCCGCGAGCAGCAAACCGAGTGATCCGTTGTTAGCTGGTCTGAGATGAGGAGGGGAAAAAATGCTAATTGAAACACGAATGAAGAAAAGGCAAGGCCAGAAAAAAGAAAGAATCAAGAATATATGAATTTATATTTGGTTGGTACACATTGTACCTCACTGACGTACGTATTTGTGATCATAAAAATTGGACAGCTTTAAAGCTTTACGATTGTCGGCCCTGGCGCTTTTCTGTGCAGATCCAATAACATTGGTCAACAACAAATTTTCATCCAAAATGGCGTTATGTGTCGCTTAATGTATTTTTGAAACTGATTTTAAAAAATAAATAAAAAACCCGAGCTTTTTTGTCTAGACAAGATTGCGCAATACAGATTTTACCATGTGTTGTAATTTATAGGCATGACAAAAAAAAGAAAAAAGTCCACAGCGCCACGGATGACTCGTCTCTTCCGAGCCGGAGACTATGATTGAATATTCGTATCGCGTTGGGACACGCCGTTCCCGGTGGACCACCGCCCCTGCTTTTGCCTGGCCTCGTGATTTGGACGGCAATCAAGCAAGACACCGGGGAGGCCGTTCGAAAACCACAAGAGTGCTTCAATGTACTTGTGATCGAATCAAACTGGGGAGTTGAGGACAGACAATATGGAAGCGACTATCAAAATGCCCTCTAATGGCCCGACGAGTGGTCCTCGAATATGAGACGGAGGGCTTTTACAGAGCCCCTTTCAGAGCGGTGGCCCATAGGAGGGATGCGCAGTGGAGTGTCAGAGGCTGTGATGTTTATTTGATCCCGCCCGGGAATGCGCCAGAGCTCTCAGTTCAGTCTGAGCCAGAGGGCAGCAGCACAAGGGAGCTCCGGAGGCACTTCCCGCAGCAGACCCCAACAATTTGCTTTAACTGCTCGAGCAGCCTCACAACACACACTTATTACATCAAGCATTTCACGTGAAAATCTGCACCGAACGATGGAATCAATCGACAGAAAATAGTGTCCAGACCATTCAAATTGCCACAATACCTTCCAAAATGGCCGTCATTCACCACAACACCGCATCCACAGACTGAGGCTGTTCGTGCGCTTCCAGCTCGATAAACTTACTTAAAGTAGACTAGAGCAGGCTGACGAGCGGCCATGTCATTCGGGGCGACTTTCCCATCAAAAGCAAAATATGGACATACGCGACGGTCATGTTAGAAGGGTAGGCAGTCCCGGCAAAGGTATGAAAGCATGGTTAGCTTAGCATGGGTGCAGTCGCATAGCTCAAAACAAGCAAGCCGGCGTCGACCTATTCATATCCGTGGCTGTTGTTTAGAAGTATACATGTCTCTCGAACATGCTATTTTGGGTGCGGTCCACAGATTTTTTATTTTTTTTTGTAAGGTCATTATCTCTACCATCTAATTGTAATGCGGGTGAAAAAAAGGAGATGCTAACGTTGTGGCAAATAACATGACCAGAAACTTACCCTTTCAAAGCACTAACAAGGTAAATTTGGATCAATTAAAACTCAAGTGTCTTTGTTATATTTACTTACAAACATTTTATACTGCACTGGCTACAAAAAAAGACAATAATTTTGTACTGTATTGGGGTGTGACGAAAAAAAGTGCCTTGATGGAACAGACAATCGGCTCCAACTAACGACCCCTTCCCCCAATTAGTTGTTAAATTGACGTTCCATTCTAACAAAAAATAAAACAAAACAATGTATTATAGTATTTCTAGCCCTTATGCCCTTAAAACCTTTGTTGTTCTCCACCACTGAATAACAATTCATAACAGTTTTTAAAATCAGCTCAAAATTATGACTTCACAATGAATTACGCCCAAGGGGAAAAAAATCGAGAGTTAAACAGTAATCCTGTCAAGGACCATTTGAAAATAACAGTGCTACAAAGGGACTTTTACAAACTTGCCTCTTTTTTTTTTTGGAGGGGTGGGGCTAACCCTGTGTGTTATCTTTTGTTATTTCTCACCCAAAATATTTTCCTTGCTTAACAACAGTTTCAAGACCATTGCATCAAATTTACTCTTGACTAGAACCTCTGCATGCAGAATGTCCAAGCTACACGGCATCTGCTGAATGGTGTCCCTTCAACGTACTGTACAGGAAAGAGAGTTTCCCCTCTCACATGACCTACCGCCACACTGACAAATGATTAGGCGGCCGAAAGCATCTCATTATGAGTATTTACGAGAGTCCGCCAGTCAGAGTAATGACAGCTTTACTTCCAAAATGCTGCTCTTTCTTTTCCCCCACCCCCACCCCTCTCTCCCCCACCTCCTTTTTCGTTTTCTAGCTCCCTCAACACACACACACACACACACACACACACACACTCGCTCACTCTGTTTTCCTACATGCAGACACACAACAGAAAAAGTGTTGACAGATGGAAACAATAAGAATGTTTTCTTACTTTGAACCACTATTTTCTGCTCCCTACTTCCATGTGTGTGTGTGTGTGTGTGTGTGTGTTCTCCAGCACGCTATAGAGTGTATGTTTATCTTTACAAGAGCATACTGTGTATAAGAGGCCCTTAAGAATGACATAAGACCTGCTTGACTGTCTTTTTTTTTTTGATGGCAGTAAGGGTTCTAATTTCTGTGTGTGTGTGCGTGTGTGTGCATGTGTGTGTGTGTGTGTGTGTGTGTGTAAGTGGAAGTGTGGTCAGACAGCTTTTCCCACAGGAAAAATGGAAATCTGTTCTTTGACAAAAGTGTCTTACCTCTATTAAGTGTAGATGGCGAAGTGAAAAAAAGGAGTCTGTTAAAATGTAACAATAATAATAATAATAATTTGGGATGTGCGAGTATTGATATCAGATATCGGTATTGGGTCGATACCAGCCTTATTTTAAGCCAGTGATTCGCAACCAGTGTGTCACGGCACATTTGTGTGAGGTGAGAGGTCAAAAAAGTGTGCCATGGGAAATGATCTACAGTGCCTTATTTTGACAAAAAATATTTTTGTTTGCCTACGAATGAGTAAATGCTCTTCAAATGGAGGACGCACATCAATGACCTACACTGTGAATTTTTTGTAAAGTGGTGTGCCGTGATTTTTTTTCCCCCGATGTGAAATACAGTATGTGTCATAATTCGTCAAGGTATTGGGTGTTCATGGAGGCTGCCGATACCAGCCACCGATACTGAATAAATCTCGATAGTGTTGTCATGATTCTGTTTGTGACCAACAGGTGGCACTGTAGGGCTCCACCGGCAGCTGCACACCTGTTGGTCGTTATGTCGTTACTGTTTTAAAAGGACTCCTGGCACAACCACTCGGTGTCGGGTCATTGTTTGTTGCTGTTTGCTACTGTCATGTTTGTTTGTGTGTTTGCTCTCGGTCGTGGTTAGTTTTTGCTTCAGTCATGGTTTATGTTTGCTACTTTGGATTCTTTTTGTTGTTAGTGCTCTTTTTGTTTAGGATTTAGTTTTCTCTGTGTTTTAATACAATTAGTCAAGTACACCCTGCTCCTCCCTCTTGCCTGCTTTTTGGGGTCCACCACCACCTCGCAACGTGACAAGTGTGACACATCGACGAAGCATCATCTGTGTCCGAAAGGTCGTTGTTTACCATTTTCTTGTTATTTGTGTTGAATGAAAATGGATATTTCCAAAATACTACAGGTATTGATCCTCAGGATCAATTAGCTTGTTGCGATCCAGAGCAGGTAACTGTCGACTGAGAGGTCAGCACGTCTGCTTCACAGTTCCGAGGTTCTGAGTTTGAATCACGGCTCCTGCGTGCCTGCACGACATGACTCAAGTGTACCCACGCAGGGATTCTTTTACGTACCACTAGAGGGAGCTCATGCAGAAGTATTGGTAATAGTTCACACACAATCAATTGCATGACAAAAAAATGGATGGATTACTGGACCTTTAAGTTCAAAGTGGCTTATTGAGCATTGTTGGTTGAAATCAAGTTTTGGTCACAAATAAATAACTTTCACTGTGATCATATATATATGATTATTTTTTTTCTTTATCAATACACACAATCCAACCATCCAAGAGAGTGAAGCGATCTCTTATTAGTTTAGATCTTCTTGCCTTGGGGGGCCAGAAGGCGATGAGATATTTGACCAAACGCGCAAACCAATAAGGGGCCATCGATTAGATAGAATGAGCACCTTATTGGAGACACTGGTGGCTAGGTAGAGATTAAAAAAAAAAAAAGTGCAACAAAGTAATGGAGAAATCACAAGTTAGAAGTTTTTCTGTTTATGCTTTGGATCCTTTAAATCACCTACCTTTGGCCAAGAAATGAGGGCTCATATCAGGGCCCATCGTTAAGGGTGGCCCAGTGGCCCTGTCACTTTGTTAGGGCACCGAAGAGATTTCACAAAGAAATACGATGAACTCAACATTCTTGCTTTTTACGCTGAGAATTTTGGGGAAATCAATCAAGTCCTTTTATGGCATTGCGCACACGTCCAGGCTAAATCGACATGAAAACAATTCAACTTAGTTTCTAAAAATGTATTCTCTGTTGTTTCTCGCTTCAGTGAGCGCTCACTCGCAAATTTCGACGGGGCGCTCTTCAACCTCTGTGGCCAATCCCTCATTCCCGACGGGCTACTACTACCCCTGCCACGTTGTCGCCGTTTACGACTCTTCGTAACAACATGCGGTTCATGTTACCGTGATGTAAATGCTGATGTCGACTGTATCGGAAAACAAAACAAAAAAAGAAGTAAAAAAACCTTGGCAATGTGCGGTCATTACAGTCCACATTTACCATTGGCACGGAGGCGGGATGATGTTTGTGTTGTAAATACGACGCGAGTGGCGGCTATAATATGAATTGGCTGCAACTGGATACTTGTGACTGGGGGGCAAATGGATCTAATGGTACTCTTAATGCCGGCCTTGAATAATGAGGCCTTTGTCTAATAAAACTGGAAAGCCTCCAAATACCTATAGGGACCTGGGCCAGTTAGAGCAATAACAGTCTATCAAAAGAGAAAGCAAAGTCATTACTTAGAGGCTAATAAATACAAGCTCTGTGCTGGGGGGCGCGGCGGAGAGGAAGGAAGACGGACGGACAGGGACCAAAAGGAAGAGGAAGAGAAAAGACAGAAGTGGAAAAGAAGAGAGAAAATAGGAAGAGCAAGGCGCGATTAATCCATTTTTCTTTTTTTTTTTAGCAGTTAGTTGCCAGCTTCTGCGGGAATATATCATTTCAAGTGTTTTTAAATGGATGTAGCTGATCATAGGAAAGCTGTACTGTATATATTCAGAAAATCGTGTATTATTTATTTTCGGAGGGTTTTACTCTTTCACAGTGATGACTGTCAAGTGAGGTCAGAGATTTTAGATGTACAAAAAAGATTTTCCGCCCTCATAAACTCTCATAATTATTATTATGTTATTTTATTTTTTCAAGTTCTTCCACTTTAATGTAGAAAATCATCCGACAAAGACAAGATTCTGGAAATAAACATAACATGCAGTTTTTAAATGGTGGATTGATGTCTCTTTAAAAGCTGTTGGAACCTGTGTGGGGAAACCATTCACTGACCACTCCCAAACCTGATTGCATCCAGACCTGTCCAATCAAGATATCGCCTAAAAAGAAGCCGTCTGGCAAAATCAGTCAAAAGGTCTCAGGAAGCTGCCCCAAAATGCCACGATCCAAAGAAATTCCAAAACAGATGAAAAATAAAGTAAAATCACTTCAATCCGTCTGGAAAGGGTGACAAAGGCAAGTCCAGCACCCCCCACAACAAAAAAAACAACTCATTAATTCACGTTAAATGAATGAATATTTCAAAACAATTTCAGCCTGAATTTTACATGACAGAAAATTTACAGCAGTAGCTCAATCAGTCTAAAATGAAATGTGTCATTTTTAAGATGAATGCAGAATCAAAAATGGGACATTTTTGTCACCAAGGAACCAATGTGCTGGGGTTTTTTTTTTTTTTTTTGTGGTTTTGCCATTTTGGCCCAAAATGTCCCAAAGATGTCTTAAAGGTTCAAGTATAACCACACTCGCCGAATCCCAACACGGCGTGCGACGTGAATAAAGGCAGCCTTGGAAGAGTTTCTAAAGATTTAAGCACATAAATAAAGAGCGATGGACCTTGATCACCAGGCAGGTGACAAGCACGACTATAAAGAAGTTAACTTTTTTTTTCTTCATCTTTAAAATTGAAAACTATTTCACGCGCCGCCTCGTAATTGCTTCGCCAAACGAAGTTGAGCTATGCAAGGCCCGCCAAACAAAGAGCACAATCATAGCCACGGTGAGCGCTCCGACAGTAGCCAAGGGCACGGCTCGCACAACACTGTCCCTTATTCAAAGTGTGTGTGGGTGGGGGGGGCACGTTAAAATAAGGGTCACGCTTCAAAGTCAAGATTGTTTCTAAACATTTTGTAGCACTGATTGAAAAATAAGACGGCGCACTTTGGTCATTTCTGTCACAGACTAAACAAACGGCTCATCCTGACTGGGTCATGATCTGCGTTTTTTCTTGGGTGACTTTTTGGATTTGCTTTGCGTTTTGTTTTCATCTCATTTGCAAGTCGGCCCTGCTCCTTGTTTCGACCAATCAGGGACCTCCGAGCCCGTCACGCAAAGTATTTCTGTGACTTGGCATCTCAGTCTCAACACTAGGGGGCACTACAGAGAGATGCAATAGATAAGAGCCAAAACAGAAATATGAAGAAGAGTTTCCAGTTTGCTGGATTAACAAGCAGGAATGCAGCTAGCTCTTTGTGTTCACTACGAAATAAAGGTGGGAAAAAGAAATATAAGACTGCTTCTTGAGAACAACACAAGTTGTAAAATGAAACTGTGCCCATGACAACTGCAGTGATACTATGCAACCGATACTGCGGAAGGATCGGCACCTATGTCGGTACATCCCCCGTTTGCTGTCCTTGCCATACATCCTGTGTCATGTCATGTTGCCCGTCGCCAGTGGAGGTGAGTCTCTCCCCTTGTGTCTACCGCCGACCAACATAACTTCTTCTCTGACTAGGGACTCAAGTGAAGCTGTCGAAGCGGCGATGGTTTTGCGGGAGGTCTTTGTATTCAACGTCACGTCCACTGCACGCGAGGCGTACCGGACGAACATTCGCTACTCAAACTGACAAGGTAAGAAGACACTGACGAAGTGCTGCCTCCACGAGTGAAATTACAATCCATTTTATGAGGTTTACAGTGGCCTGTGTGGATTGCAGTTGACATTCGCTTCTTTCGACTCATAGGCAAGCCGAGAAAGAGAAAGTAAATTCTTGATACTTGGGGTAATTTTGACAAAAGCAAGACACCAGAGAATTATTTTTAAAATGCATAATATATCACGCATGCAGTAGATTTGGGTGCAGATTTAAGTCAACCTGGCCTTGACAGAGGTCTACGGAAAAGAAGACAAAGAAATATTCACATGGAGCCAGGGTCAGGTTGCGCTCCTGCACAGCGATGTTCCTCTCGGCAAGGAACAGTCAGATGCTCAAGGCGTTGTCGCAGTGAGACAGCCAATAGTTAACTTGCAAAAACTCTCGCCTCTTCTTGAATATGAAAATGTCAAAATGTCTTTTTGTGGACGTGCCGGCTGATTGGGTTCAAAATATATCTTTTGTGTCGCCCGTCCTGGAACGTTTTGGACACATCCCGTAGTCCGAGGTGTGCAAGGAAATCAAATTGGCACAATGACACTCATGAGGCTCCTCCTCACCCAAAATACAAGACCACCATGTCATGTTTCACAGCCAAATGAGGGCCCGAAGCACTTCTACAGTTGTTGAGGCCATGGGACGACTTGGAACATCGAGAAAAAGAGAGCCACTAGTGACAGACCGACGGAAGTGTAATGCAAAATTCCTTACAAGCCATTAAAAACGGAATTCCTACAATAAGCACTTGCGTTTTCACTGCAGCTCCTCCACCACGCTCGTCCGCTCACGTTTCCGTCAACAACTTACTTTCCCGCCCGCTATCAACATGTGGCGCGGCAAAGCCAAGAGGAGCTTTCGCCACAGGAGATGGGCGGCGGTGTCAAGCTCTTTCCTCCCCGTTTTTCCCCCTCTTCCCTTTGCGCCCCGCGCTCCCGTGGTCCCTCAGAACAGGCCGACTCTCTCTTCATATTGAGTTGCCATAGTAGAAGGAGGCCTGAGGAATCTAATAACTGTGACAGTGGGGCTTTTTTTGGCATTGTTCCTAAAGCTGTGCAGACTGTCTGCTGGCTCTAATGAAAGGTTAAACGAATAGGACAAAGTGACAGGAGGTACAATAAAGAAACATGGAAGAGGACAGAGAGTGTGTGTGTGTGTGTGTGTGTGTGTGTGTGTGTGTGTGTGTGTGTGTGTGTGTGTGTGTGTGTGTGTGTGTGTGTGTGTGTGTGTGTGTGTGCGTGTGTGTGTTAGCGTGCGTGTCTTTTGAGACCATGCCCCATTGGTAGCCGATCAAAAGGACGGCCACATTATTGAGACCCTACATGTGAGACTTTCGTCAGATTGAAATGTACTCGACTTAATATCGTCGTGTCTCATGTCCATCCAGAGTTTAAAAAAAAAAAGTGGCCATTTTTCTATAAATTACATCCTTGTCCTCAATATTTTTATTTCAACACAATTGTACTGTCCCAAAAAAATATATATTATCTTATATATATTATCAAACTGGTTGACAAAAATATATGAAGTCAACGTTTTTCTTTTTGAACGATGGAATCAGTCGGAAACGGACTTTTTTCAGATTGGTTAGTTGGTTGGTTGGTTGGTTTGTTCGGGTGCTGTTTGTTGGTTGAGTGGTTGGTAGCTTGGGTTGTAGGTTTAGTTGGTAGCTTAGTTAGCATCTTACTGTTTAGCTTGGTTGAATGTAGGTAGCTTTTTGGTTGGTTGATTACTTAGTTGGTAGTTTAGTTGTTTGTAGGTTGGTTGGCTGATAGATTAGTTGGTAGTTGAGTTAGTATCTTACTTGGTAGCTTGGTTGTTTGTAGGTAGCTTTTTGGTTGGTTGGTTGGTATCTAGCTTAGTTGGGAGCTTGGTTGTTTGTAGGTAGATTGCTGGTTGGTTAGACAGTTGGTTGGTTGTTGAGTATGTAGTCAAGTTCAATCGGGAATTGTTTTCAGGGTTATGCACAATGTACATATATTTTAGTGAAGACTTTTGTTCTTTGTGAGCAGCGTTATGAAAAGAGACACTCAATTAGTTTAAGTGGTGACAATTCAAAGTAGAGAAAAAGTCGGAATATTTTTGGGCACTTTTCCCAGAACCTATTCTGTACAATTACAGAAACGGAACGGGGCTGTAAAATGTCTCGTGAATATTTCACCTTGTAAGCATCAGGTGGGACAGCGCCGCTGTAAAAGCAGAGTCTGCAATGCCGAAACACTGCCTTGTGTTGTGTTGAAAGCAATTGTCGCCGGCCCACAAATATGTCATTGTCATACATCATTCTTGCAAAGTGCTGTGTTGCTGCGCAAAAGTGGATAACATTGCAGCGATATCCCGCTTCGCTGGGTACTGTGTAAAAGAAGACGGCACATAATCAATGTCGGGTCAACTCCTATGTGAGAGTTGTTACGGGGTGTCCAGATAAGAATGATTTCATCTTTATCTATGATAATCCAAGATTTTTAATTCATTTATTCTTTTATTTATTTATTTTTAATTCAAATGTATGGAAATATACAGTAGTCCTCTAAATATCTATTAGCGCTTATCTTTCATTCTTATTTATGGTCTTGGCAGGGCTGCTAGCTACCAGTCGTCTAATAAACATGAAACCTCGCGAAACTTTTAGTACAATTTCCTGCAAAAATCTCATGAGAACGCTTAATGCGCAAAGCAGATGTGTGCGTGCCATGCCCTGCACGTTGACACAGATGGTCCGAAAGAATTCCACCACGGGGTCCTTTGACAAACGTTAAGGTCATCAAGCAGCAGAGCGACGAGGTGGGTGGAGGGCGGGGTTCACGTCAGACGCATGTTCTGTCTTGTGCCTGCGCCTGCCCTGGCGGAATGCAGAGTCACATGAAAGAGGCCCTATTTCTCCCCGCCTGCCGCGCTGGGAGACTTGTCTCCTGTGTCCTCCTCAAAAGCGCCACTGTCCCCCCACCAGCCGACACGCTACCTGTCAGCAGAATTCCCCCCGCGGCTCTAAAAACATCACCGACGCCACTGCGCCCCGCCCGCTCGCAGAAACGACCGCCTGCTCTTTTCAAACGGGCCGCCAACACGTTACTCCAAAACTGCTGCTATATTGAAATATAACGAAATGAATAAAGTAATTAAAAAGTGATTAGAATCAGGGAAAAAAATGTGTCGATTTAAAAGATGCCACTGCATTGAATTGAATTAAATTGTCTTTTGGGGGGGGGGGATGCCCCCGTAACACCACCATGACTTAACTTTGACGAGAACACCAATCCTGTAGTTTTCATTCTTTGGGGGGGGGGGGGGGTGTATGAATAGCCCAAAAACATGAACAAGTAACACAAAGCGACAACATCCTGCCCTGATTCAGCTGGAGTCAAATTCTGAAGTAAAGTGTGGAAGGGGTGGGGGGGGGGGGGGGGGTCCTTCAGCAAGGCTGAAAGAGCATTAAAAAAAACATGATCGCTTCAATGAAGGTCCACTTATTGTCAGTGTAAACCTTGTGGGTTATAAAGAAAGCAGATGAATGTGTTTCTGAACCTGTTTAGCATTTAAACTCGGGGACTGAGCAGACTAGACGAGCATTATTTTACTTTGCATGACATTATTACACACCAAGATGAAGTTGGTATCGTTCGGTAGGCCTGCACAATGGAGCCAATTCAATTTGGACAATGTTCGCTATTTGTGAATGAAAAAGAATCGGTAATTACGTACACTGCAGCACACTGGTCCAGAGGTTAGCGCGTCTGCCTGACAGTTCTTAGGTCCTGGGTTCGACTCTCAGCTCAGACCTTCCAGTGTGGAGTTTGCAACGGGTTGAGGGAGTCGTTCGTCCATGCTCGCCTTGATCTTTCCTGCGACTGACTGGCGACTCGGCTAAAGTATCCCGCATTTCCCTCAGCCAAAATTAAAGACTGAATTGTTCAAAGGTGTTCATGTTAATCATTGCTTGTCTGCTGCACGTGCCCAAAGATTGACTGTCGCATACAGAATAAATTGAAGAATATATTGGCATTATTTTTTTTTTTAAACCTGTGATAAGGCAAACAATTTGGAATTTTTCATGATTGGGGGGGGGGGGGGGGGGGGGTCCACAGCCCTGTATCCCACTAGAATAGATCCGCCCCTGCCCTGACTGGGTCGCCCTATTAAAAGAAGTGTTGTTACTATTTTCTAATGGCCCTGAAACTATAGTTAGGACACCACTGCTCTAAATTGCCCATCGGTGAGAATTTAAGTGCCTGCGATTGTCTGGTGATCAGTCCAGGGTTTACCTCACTTCTCCCCCCCAAAAAAAAGGGTCAATGTTGGTGTGAATATTTGTTTGTTCATATGTGCCCTGAGCTCACCCGTCACCCTGCCGTCGACTGATTTATTTCAGGACAAAGTGGCCAATAACAGTATTGGTCGACATGCTTGGGGAGAATGTCTGGAATGAACTACAAGGGGGATGAGGGAGGGGGGGGGTACACTTTCTCCAGCCGTTTGCTGCGTATATAAACAGGTTCTAAATGAGAACATTCTGGAGTGAGCCGTTCTCGCAGGAAAAGTAACTTTTGTCGGGTAGAGCTCCTCCACGCCAGCGATTCCAAAGTCAACATACTACGTCTCGGTCCTCAGGAATTTTTCATGAGCCACCACTTATCTTGTCATATCACATTTCTCACGCCAGCTTTTCGGCAGGGAACAGAAAAGACACCTCGAGGGCAAATGATTCTCTTTGAATCAAATCACCCCCGCGTGGCCCGAGGTGATCTTTTTTCCACCGCGCCTAAGATTCAGCGGCACGCTGATGCGCGAACATGGAAAGAACCTGCGCAGAAAGTCATCTGAAGTCACTGTAAAAAAAAAAAGAAAGAAACAAAGAGAGTTGTTGGAGTTTCCAGCGAGCAGCTTTTATGGCAGTAGGGAGCTGTAAAAAGTCAATGACACCACGTAAGCGCGAATGTCCCAGCAGAACCATTTCTCTCCCATTTGGGAGGCGGCTCCTTGCGTAACATCACTTTGAATTACAGTCCGCTCAGCGACGTATGGATTACTATTGAAATGTAATTCCACTACCGACTGGGCTGTTGACACGCCACCACACGGAAATGTTTTTGGGGGGGGGGGGGTCGCACTAACTGCTAATTAGTTGTGGATAAATCCAATTAAAGCAGCAGGGGGGTTTTCCTCCAGGGCTCCCCCTATAGTAGTGAAGTGTAATTGATGTTTAAGACACAAATATTGAAAAATATGCGCTTCCATTCTGAATTAGAGATCATGGCTTAATAGATATCAGCATTACTCACTGCAGCTCATGAGTGAGTTGAGAGAGCAACCGCGTGCAAGTTTTTTGCTTTTGCTTTTCCCTTTTGTGGCTTTTTTTTTTAACCGTGTGTGAAAACAATGACCGTTGCGCCGTTGTGGGTGTGAACGCAGCTGAGTCGATTCAACACCAATCAACGCGTCTCATCTCATTCCCTATGAACGTGGCACAGTCACATCTCACATGGAAACATATTTTTGCGGAAAAGGACGCAATGTTGTGTATGTGGCCAGAGCATCAGAAGCGGGTACCCTCGTGGAACGAGCTTGTGAATCACCGCTGACGATTTTAAGATATTCCGGGACCTCGTGTATCTATAAAGCAACAATTAGAGAACTTTTTGTTAACTTGGTTTTATTCATTCATTCATTTTCCAATCCGCTTATCCTCATAAGGGTCACGGGGGGTGCTGGAGCCTATCCCAGCTGTCTTCAGGCAGTAGGCGGGGGACACCCTGAACCGGTTGCCAGCCAATTGCAGGGCACACAGAGACGAACAACCATCCACGCTCACACTCACACCTAGGAACAATTTAGAGCGTTCAATCAGCCTGCCACGCATGTTTTTGGAATGTGGTAGGAAAACGGAGTACCCAGAGAAAACCCACGCAAGCCCGGGGAGTACATGCAAACTCCACACAGGGAGGCCGGAGCTGGCATTGAACCCCGAATCTCTGCACTGTGAGGTCGATGTGCTAACCACTGGATCACCGGGCCGCCAACTTTGTTTTCCTTAAAAAAAAAAAAAAAAACTGTGCTTGACATTATCAGAACCATTAGATTATGTCTTGAGGTAGCCACCATATCAGTTACAAATAATTGCCTAACGGCAAATCTCTTTACCATTACATGTTGCTGAACCATCAAGAAACATTTTGGAATCTATTCTTTCAAACTAGCCCAAATTACAGCGAAAAATGTTGAGAATTGCAAGTGCGCCTTTGAAAATGGTCTTCCTTTCTAATCGCGCACGAAATGCACGGTGGTGAGCGCACTGGGTGTGTTTGCGTTTTTTTTCTTCCTGTTCCTTTCTCGGGAAATTGAATTTGGATGAGCATTTAAAAATGCAGCCTGACAAAAAGGATGGGGCGGGGGGCAGTGTAAGTACACGTTTCAGGTTCCACTTTAAACACTTTTTGTGGTCTTTCTTGATTGTAATCAGATTAGAGACAGCCATCAGTATGAGGCAAAAGGCGATCTATCTTTGAGCAGATTTAAACGACCGCAGATAGAAATCTATGTGATAAGGCAAGAGTAAAAACACACTAAATGCTCCTGTCATAACAGCCGTTAAGCCCGTTGATCAGTGTCCATTGTTTATGTCAGGTAGCGAGGAGTTTTAAAATGTATTCGCAGGAAATTAAAGTCTAAGTGAGGCGGGAGGATTCAATTTCTTCTGCAGTGCTGCTGAGGCACCGAGAAGCCTAATTATATCTATTAGGTGTTTATTGTTTCGAATTATTAACGTCTCACCCGTTGCTTTCTTAAAATTAAGAAGCCAGCCGTGCAATTTGTTTTAAGTACTCTGCCTCTGCTGCAGTCTGGTGTCTTGTTCCAACATTTTTTCCATCTCCAGCCGCCACAGGTGTGTGACCCTCGCCCCGCTCCACTCCCTTTTCACAATATTACCTTTTCTGTTGTGGCCAAGACGCACCGTTGGGCCACCTGAGACATTAGTGGGGCCAAATGGGCGCAGCGGCGACCCTCCCCTAGATGGATAAATACACCGCAAGAATGTTGCTTTGAAATCACTGTCTGGATAAAGTTCCTCTAAAATAAATGTGTTCTTTTTTTCTTTTTTTTTTTGGTCCCCCTCCTCTTCCTACCCCGCGTGTCTCACATACTTTGTATTCACCCGCGCATTGCTGAGGTTTTAACTTCACAGCAGAGCTTTGTGGAGGATGGACGAGCACGGAGGCCATCTCGCGATTGTCTCCCAAATCAAAACGGATGCTAATAATAATCGGAATAATGAATTTGATGTTAAAATTGAAAATGAAAAATAAACATCAGAGATATTCTGTTTCAACTGGAAGTGTGGACTTCCACTACACTGTGGCTTCCTCTCAATTTTTGGGGAGTCAGTGTTCAAACATCTTAAAAATCGCAAAATGGGTGATTTTGCATCGCAGTTTGCAGGTCAAAATTCGCATTTTGCGCCTCATTAAAAGCTGAGATCACAGATTTTTAAGTTGTGACTATAAATGAACCCCGGAGACAGTCCCACAAAGCTTTGCTGGGCTGGACGTATATGTACATTAACGTGTAGCTAGCAACGACCTTCGGCTGGCTAGCTAGTGTGGCAAAATATGTTACAAAGTCGCTTCTAAGTCATGGTTCATCGCCTCGATGGCGACAATAAGCTATGTTTCTCACATGTATCGTATCGTTCTGACAAACGGATGATGATGAGTAACGAACAGAAGATAGAGAAGCCATGCTAATTGCTAAGCTAACCGAAAGTTGGCAAGTAATCTTGAAACACCGGAATGAAGTCCTGGAGCTGTGTTAAAGTGAAGTGCATCCAACTTTCAAGAGCAAAATTAAAGGCAATTTGATTCGTGTCTGGAGTGAAAATTATACTCAATAATGCTACACAGCTAAAAACGACCAGATACCGGAAATGAAATCCTTTACGTTCCAGCGTATAAAGTTACAACTATATTAATGTAGAACATTTCATATTTACAATATTGATATTTGTTTGTTTTTTGGCATAAAGTCCTGGGTTTTGATTTTGTGTGTGTGGTTATTTTTTTAATTGCCACAGCTAAAAAAAAATTCTAAACTTAAGAAAATACCGTTGCATGGTGTGACTGTATCATCTTTGGTTGACTATTTGAGTCGTTGTTCATGCAAGTGAGCAGTCTTTTGTGTCAAGTGCAAGGTCTGACTTATATTCGCCATTGATGTGGTTATCAAAAGAAATCGTTTAATAGAGTTGGTCTCTTAACATTGTTATCATTACGCACGGCATTCTATTTCAAATTAAGAGAAAGGGATGTGGCAGTCTGCAGTACAGTTAGAATGGAGAGCATGGAGTGTTCTGGTTCTTGGGCAGTTATCAGAGGAAACCAGCAGGGGGTACAGGGTAGGGTTGATGGGGTCGGAGCGGAGCACCTCTAAGCAGCCTTTCTCTTCATTAGCAGCCTCTCTAAGGGCCAGCGGCAGAGAGGGTCTTCACTGGCCCACCTGTCCAGGAGATTATTGAACCGACTAACCGGCAGCGCGGCACACGCACTTCTCTCCCCTTTCATGATTCCCGAAGTACCAAAGGAATCACGACCGGGCTGACAACCTCCGCTTTTTTTTCCACTCCTTTTTTTCTTTTCCTTTTTTTGCTTTCCACCTCGCGCATGATTAGCTGGAGGAACATTTATAGCAACACTGCTACGAATGTTTATATATTGCGTATGCTAATAGCATCGCCATTTCTCAACAAAAATGACCACTTGATCAAAGTACAAAATGGGGTTCTTATTGAGGAAGGGAATTTAGTACTTTTCACATTTCACAAATTCACCAGAATCAAATTATTGGACAAGAGCAAGAAAGTGAATGATGTCATGGTCTCATCTAATCAGATTGCTCCGATGTCATCCCCGCACTGTTAACATGGGGGGCAATCTCGGAAGTGCTGTGATATGCCGCGATGCTTGTTAAGTCCAGTCAAATTTACTTTGATAGCCCTTAATCACAGAAGAGTCTCAAAGGGCTTGACGTGCCGTGCCCGCTGTTGACAAATATTGTTCAACCTAACACACCATTTCTGTGGCACTTTTTCTTCACGAGTCCTTTTCATCATTCATCTCCACTAACGAGAGCCCACGGCAACACTTGTGATCGTAATCCATGGCTCGCACAATCCCAATACCTGCAGAAGTGAAGGCGCTTTGTTTGCTGGTCGAGAAAATGTGAATTGCACACGCACACGCACGCACATGCCCTCTGCCAGGGAAGAGAGATAAAAGTCATGAAATGGCATCCCTGGAACGTAAATTGGCATTCTTCACGAACAATTCCGAAATATCCCCGACACACAAAAACACACACAGTCAAGCCAGGCCAAAAATCCTCTGAAACACACACACACACACACACACACACACACTCACTCATTGATGAATGTGTGAAGGTACTTTGGCGGTGCTTTCAATTGGGGGGTCATTCATTCATCTCACACTGTTCTGTTATTCCTGCTCTCTTCTTGCTCTTAGCTGTCCACTAAAATGTACGACATGGACATGGCATGCGTGTGTTACTGTGTGTGTGTGTGTGTGTGTTACATTTTGTCTGAGCTCGATGTCTCCTCCCTTTATAATTCTGATGAGAGGACAGCATTGTAAAATATTGTCTTCACCTTTTATGTGCCTTGCCAGCCGAGAAACCTTTTTTCACCCCAAAATGAACAACCATGTAAGGGGTGGTTGTTTCAGGAAGTCCCCCAAAACAAACTGAAATTGTCACCCACTGCACAGATGAGGCCTTGAGGAATTTTAGGCCTTAACATAATCCACAAAATGTAACAAAATGAATGTCCATGGCTCATTGGTGACATTTCGAGGTCAATTGGGCAGTTTTAAATAAATCACTGCAGGTGGTTTAGACTGGACACATGAAATTAGATGCCACTTTTGCTGCTTCAATGTCAGTTTTTGATCAGTTAGTTATAAATTTACTTCAGATTTGCAAGAATGTGCCATTTTCTCCTTTCTTGTGAGGTTAGGGGCTGTATTTGGTTGGTTAATGTGGGGGGAGAAAAACAAAAAAGTGACAGAAAAATGACAAATGCGTGATAAGTTTTCGTTTGCTCTGATGCGTTCACGTACCGCAGACTAAATCAAGTGAAACCCAGTGTCGTCTCCTGATTCTGCATTTCCTAACCAGAATAAGATTAATATGGAAACAAAAATCGTAATTACCATGGCTGCATGACGCATCTGACAGAACTGACGAACTCCTTTGGCACGTTGGCAAACTTTGCGTCCTCCGGCACACAAAAAGCCTGCTTTCGCCCTCAAGCGGGGAACTTTCTCCTCGACGCCGCTGCTCGCCGCGTGCCGGGAATCGGCGCCGAATTAGAAAACTTGTACTTGATACTCGTAGGTGATTCTTTGGTGGAGGAGGCTTCGGAACCTGCTTGGGTGGTGGTAGTGGGGGGGGCAACTCGCGAGTCACCCAGATTCGGGAAAGTCGGACGCTGACGCGCAATCACGACGTCGCCTTCTTTTCCTTCGTCTTTTCCCCCTTTTCCTTTCTTAGTTTGCCTTCTTAACGAGAGAAGCCGACAAGCTCAACGTGTCTGTCCTACCTTGTGGAAAAGCTAGGAGAGAAAAGAAAAACGCCTCCCCGGCCCCCACGCACACGCACTCCCCTGGATGGTTGTCCGTCTGCGCAGCCCTGCAGGGAAGGTGTTCTGTCTGCAAGCTTCTTCGCGCTCCGTGTGTGACTTACTTGGTTGTTTGATGAGTTTGTGTCACGGACCAAGTGTGGCGTCTTTGTGCAAGCAACACGAACAAGAGGAAACTTTCTTTCTTCTTGTTCAACGCGTGGGTCAAATGATTAGAGACTGCGCTCAATTAAAAGTTCGCGTCATCGTTTTAGTATGATCGCACAAAAACAGTGGGGAATTCTCTGAAACTTTTTGAATGCAGGGTCCCCCAGTGGGGCGAGGGGCATTTTTTTTTCAAAACACCAGATGCATTCACACTGCACGTATACACAGTAAGTGCTTCTCAACTCACCCCTGTGACTATAAATCGTATCATTTGTCTATAAAATTGAAAATGCATTTTCCCTGAATGCCACAGTTTACAGAAAATCTCGATCTCTTGATAGAAATTCCTCAGCAAAGAAAGAGGATTTACGAAAGGAGTTAAACTCTGCCCTGCATTAATGGAAAATAAATCAGAAAGAAAACGGCAACATCTAGCATCCTCCGGTGCTGCTATTTTGGTGAGCAACGGAGTTCAAAAGGATGCAATTGTTTCCTGATGCTATAAGGGAGGTGCAGTTTTATACCTGTCAACTCATACGGTTTAGCCATAGTTCATACGGATTTTGTGGTGAATCTTACTATATGGCCGTATCGCACAAATCATACGGATTCTGACAATTTCCGTTTTTTTCCCCCCTAACAGGTAGTTCCGTTTGCTTTTGCCCAGAATGGTGCTAGTCTACTCGAATGCTTTCATTTCCAAAGTAAATATGAATGGATGCTGTAACTTCGAGCCGATGGGTCAGCATTTGGAGTTGGTGAAAAAAGTAACGCAGGAATACAACTGAACACAGTAATGCCACTAAGTAGAATGATGATTAGACATTAACCAGACATTGTATTATGGAGATCTACAATACATATCATTGAAAATTTCGTGGGGTTTTTTCTGCCGTTATTTTGACATATAAAATGCTTTGGTATGTTATAAGGATTTTTTTGCTCTTTATAAGGATTTTTTTGGTAGTTTATACAGGTTGGCGCTCCGAAAAGTTGACAGGTATGCTATTTGAAGGAAGCTTTTGACTGTATTTGCCTTAAGTGGATGGAAAACGGTGTGTATACAGGCAGCCAAATCCCAAGGGAGCCATTCCGACCAAGTCAAGCGTCCGGAAGCGCCACTTGCATGTTTTGGTCAAGGGGTAAATAATCGGTCTGGGATTAGGCTTGTGTTGAATTCATTGGCGGTTAACAAGCTGCAGAGGTCCCACTCTATGCATATTCATAGCTTGGCTGAAGCCGTGGGAGAGTGAAGACCATATGCCTGTTCGACCGAGTGCTTGACTTTGCTAATTAAACGAGATATTACAAACTCGTATCTGAGCCAAAAGCCCACATGTACAATACAGCCTGGAAGTAAACTCACAAGTCACACTATTCGGTACACCTGCACAATCTGAAGGGAATCGACACAAGGATGATAATGCTGTGTCAAATACTTGAATCATAACATTCTGTACATAAAATATGAATTGTTTTGATATTGTCGTGTTTCTTCTTGTATAATCAGGGCATTTTTCCTCATAGGCTTGTGACTTTTACTCATAAAATGATATGGTACTGTAATTCCTGAATTTTCCATCTGGGGATCATTCTAACATTATTTTATTTGACAGAATTTTTTTTTGTAAACTATACAACTGTATTTTTAAACGGCTATATTCTTTTTGTCCTGGGAAAAAAAAACATTTCTTCACATGAAATATTTTTCCAACTTAAACAACCTGCAGACGTTTTGTCTTAACCAATATTGTGTTTTTCTAAAATACAACTTTGTTCTCATAAAATTGCATAAGATTTTTTTTTTCAGTTTTGTGGGGCTCAACACAGAAACAAATCACACTTTTGCGTGTTCCCATACAAACAAGCTGCACTTTGAATTGACAATCATTTACTGACGAGAAAGCAAATGTCTGTGGGATGGATATGATTTCATCGAAACGGCCAAAATAAGAATTTTCAAGGCTCTCTTTACAAGAGAGGATTGGTTTCTGGACGAGATCATGGTTCAGATTAAAATGCCTCATGATTTTCTTTCTAATAAACTCTGGAATTGTGAAATCCTGTAGTTTCAGGGGGGGAAAAACCTGCCTGTTTTTCTTGCGATTTATCATTGCAGCCATCTGATTATCCCATTTACACAGGGAACCAAAAAAATACTGTGAAACGAAGATTTCATGGGAAGATCATTTTTACATCATAACTCTGTCATTCTAACAATCCTTAGGTGCTGCTTTTGGCCCGTTTTAATGGTGAGCCAAGGTAGTTAGCCAGTAAGTGAGCATACTGTGTGTGTGTGTGTGTGTGTATTTGTTGCTGTGACAAGTCCCCCACCCTTCATTATTCAGGCAGTGGGTCTAAATGATGGTAATGATAATGAGCTATTGAACCTGCCACCTCCTGGGACAGCCATCAGCTTATGCCCCTGTACATCAGGAGTCAAACCCTCTGAGGTTCATCTCTTCATTAAGTCCCGGTCACTCGCAACAGCAGCACATGCAGTAAAGAGTCTGAAAAGGTCACTTGAGCTGCTTTGCAGTTCTTCAGATTGTCAAGATATACAAACCATGCAGCCTTGTTATAATCACAGTATTTTCTGATGTAAATATATTGTGGGGGATATATTGTGGAAATTTGACTCCGAGCTTCAAAATAAGTAATTTTACATTCCGGTTTGTGAGACAGATTTAGCATTTTGCGCCTCATGAATACATACTGAACAGCAAAACTCTGAATCAAGTTTAGGCAGAAGTTGAGGAACGCGCTGTGGTACTTATGCAGAAGCAGCTAGCTAGCAACAGCTTTGACTTGCTACTGTTTAATAAAACCCTTGATGAAACTCAGCTAAATTAAAAAGTTGCCCCTCCTCAAAGTCATTAATTTGCAATACTGCTCCGCAAAGAAAGGCATTATTTCGAACCTTGTATCTAAATAAAGGGGGGGGGGGGGGGGGGGACGAAACACCATTCACAAGGACTTCGTCAAAGCACCTCTGCTGTGTTAGCATATATTAGCATTAGCTAACAGTGTTTTCAGTGTTCACTGTATTAACCCGAGTAATTCAACAACTTAGTGTTGCTAACATGAGTTGGAATCTTCAAGCACTGGAATTGTAGCAGTCACTCGCTTTATTGTAATCACAAAGCCATTGCAATGAAAGTCATACTCGGATTTGGCCTAACATTGATGGAGCAACGTGAGCATGGTTCATGTTCATGAGACAGGACCACCCCATTGTAATGGGCTCATTGCAGTGCGGCGGTAAGACACGCGGGATCTGTCTTAAAAAAATATATATATATGATACGCGTAATGACTGGTGAAATGTGGCAAAACGTAAGGAAATGAGAAACTTTTTTCAACAAAGGAACCACAAAAATGTGAGAAATTATATAAGTGAAATAACATAAGTGAAAAACAACGGTAACAAAAGGTCGTCATGACAAAAGACTGCGCTTAAAAATAGCCAACAAGTCAGAATTGCCCAAGAAAGCCCAGCAGTGTAAACTCAGCCTAAATGCAAATGTCCTTCATCTCCCCAAACTAACAAAGAGGCAGACCACAGGTGTTGGGAATACTTTGCTCATCCCAATGCTGTTTTTCACGAGGGCAACCTTTACATTGGGCAATCAATGTCCCAAGTCCTTGGTCTTTTCTTTTCTCCTCGGGGGAAATAAGAACTTTAAACAGCCTCAACAGTGTAATTTACCCTTTGAGCAAGAAAAGGACAAGATCCCTGGGGGAAATACTCCGATCTCATTCCCACACTTCCTGAGTCGTCCACATTGGTGCGCTTCGCGGGACCGTGCATACGTCAGCGTCATGTACTGTATGTACGGTACTGTATATACGTTCCGTTTCTGCTTTGAGGAGGTGGCCTGAAAGTGGATCAATTCCTCTTCTGTGATGGGACCAGAAGGTCAGCAGTTAAACAACAAGGCCATACCACTTCGATGGGCCTGCGGTACAGGCATGACAAAGTGGGCTTGTGCAGGAAAATCATCAGATACATCCAGATGTGCGCATGACAGCGGTAGTACAAAGGAGAGTAGTGTTCGTGGTATGTTTGGTGAACCAGAGTGTGTCTTCTGATTGGAAAGGGGTCAAAACGATTTGGTGATCAAGTTCAATGGAAAGAGGGATTTTTTGGGGGGTAATCAATCATCTCCCATCCTCATTCAAAGGTAGTAATATTGTAATATACCTGGTTAATTTTAAAAGACAGTAACTGGCCTTTGTTCCAAATTCTTATGCATGTAGGATTAACATTTTATATATGTACTGTATGTATGTGTGTATGTATGTGTGTATCTACTGTATATATATATGTGTGTGTGTGTGTACAGTATATAGAGAGAGGGGTTTTTTTCACAAAAAATGATCGAATTTTGGGGGACCTAAACATGCACAAAAACTCACTAAATATTTTGCACACTGATAGGCCCTGGTGGAGAATTTGATTTTTTTTTAAAAATGGTCATAAACAATGAAAACAAAATGGGTCTACAGCGCCAACTAGTGGTGTAACCTAAAAACCCATCCCTGTACGTTTGAGCTAGTCTACCGGTGTCAAACTCAAGGCCCAGAGGCCAGATCCGGCCCACTACATCATATTATGTGGCCCGCGAAAGCAAATCAAGCAGGTCAACTTCCATGATGCTTGCTAAAATCGAAACCAAAATTTCAACTTGTCATATGTGGTAAATAATTAATGTTGGCATATTGCAAGTATTTTCTTGTTCCGTTATTACAGTGACTTGAACAAGAGTTGAACAAACTACTATTCTTTGCTGTTGATTTCAAAATGTGTTTTCCATTAATTGTGTACTTTATATGTCATAATACGCGGAGGCGAATAAACATTTACAGTATACGGTTTCAAAGTCATAATGGCCCTCTAAGGGAAACTGTGACAACAACGTAGCCTGCCACAAAAATGAATTTGACACCTCTGACCTCGGCCGACAAAAATTGGCAGGCACGTGTAGAACGAAGACGTACAAAAAAAAGTCCATTGCAGCCATAGTCTAAAATGAGCAGGAGGTGAACTATCAATTTTTGAAAGTCCAATTTGACTTGGGTCATACTTTGATTTCAAACTTCGGCTATACCATCTTAAGACCTGGGAAAACAAGAGGTAAAAAAAAAATCTTGAGGTTTCGAAGGTTTTGACGCGCTGTTTAAACGTCAGTGGTTGAGCAGCGTTGACGCCCCCCCCCCCCCCCACGTTGAACAAGAACGAAGCCATTTAGCAAATAAAGATATCAGCCATGCTCCAAAGTGACTCAAGTGACTTCATCTCTTGCATGTAGTCTCATTTCCACCCAGTGGGATGGATGTTCTACAAAACACTCTGTTAGTCTTGACATCCCTGCTGGCATTTGTACAATCGCTCGCTGTTCCTCTGGTACTTGAAGTGCCTTTTGTCATCTCACGCAGGTCTCAGGTTCTTCAGCATCAAAGCCATAGACGCCGATAGTGCATGACAATATCCCCACTTACCTTCAGGCAACAGGCGGAGGAGACCTGCTTTGTACAACTCTCCGCGGAGTGTCGCGTTTTGTGCCTCTCCTCCTCTACGCCGCCTGCCTGCGTCGGCACAGTGTTGGAGCTCGTCGTCGGGGGTCTTTGGGGAATTTTTCATGCCGCTGCATTTGCATCATCGCAATTGTAGCGACCCTCCTACAATTGGTCGAGTAAATGCGACAGAGCAATCACACTTTTCAGTCACTCTGCTCAGCAAATTAGAGCGAAAAGAGAAAATTGATTTTAATATACAGTATATTTTAAAAAGCTATTTATTTAATTCTTTTTATTGGCAATCTTAAAAATGAGATTGGTACGAAAAGAAGATGAGCATCCAAATTAGGAGGATGGCATTTGTGTCATAATGTGAATGAAGATAGTTTTTTTTCCCAACCATCATTTGTCAGCATTTTCAGTGACAGAGACTCACCACGCGTTGCTTTCAACAGTCCCAATGCGATCAGTTCAATTCAGAGAGCACAACGACATGGATGAATCAAAATATTCACAGACATGCTCTGCCAATTTGTGTATTGCATTTGGAAAATGTATTTATCTAAATGAAAAAAAAATCATGGATATATTTTCATTTCATTCCTGTGGTATTACAGAGACTGATTTCCCCATTTGGTTGTGTATCAAAGTAGCTCTGCTGTCACTGCAGTGACTGTGTTTGTGGTTTCTGGTTGAGAGGTATGTCGGTCTGTCACATCCAGGCCAGAGGCAAAGCTGGAGGGTCTATGAAAATGTATCCTTTTTTGCCTAAATGCAGGAAGTGTGTCCTGGCTAATATGAGTGATTGCTCATATCTCCCATTTATGTGCTTTAATCTGTCCAAAGCAAGTCAGACTGCATTTGAAAATGGTAAATACAAGGTGTTTGCACAGTCAAAACATGGTGGAATATGCCGGTGCAGATCAGGGAAGCATATGGAAGTGTTCAAATGACTGTATGATATAGATGTGATGCTGATTTTATTCATTTGTTTTTGTAAATATTTTGATGTTCAAAAGACTTGTTCCAATGTGTTCTTGCATGCGGTCAGAAACAGGGCTGTTCTACTGATGCATGACGGTGATTAATCCCTGTGACCAAATACAGAGAGGAACATTCAAATAAATCACATGTCAGTTTATTTATCTGACCGAGGGCGCGGGCAGATGTCGCACATTATCTGGCAATTTAGCGCCACTAAAATGAATTTTTCGCAAATGAGCGTCCTAATGACAAGCTGCGTTCTTGGGTCAAGAAAGCATGCTAAATCCATCGAGTGAAACAGATGAAACAACATTTGTGTGGCTGCGGAGAAGCTATTTGTCATATTTCTTCATTTTCCTCGAACTCTGACACTAAGACGGTAAGCACATTAGCCACACAAAATGGAGTGGCCATGCCTAATTGGCAATGCAGATGTCTATCCCTCCATTTTGTGTAGCAATTGTCCTCATTAGAGTCAGGGGTGATCTGAAACAGGTGCTTTTCTCACATTACTTTTGGGTGAGATGCAGTGTATACCCTGGACAGGTCACCAGCAAATCGAAGGGCACATAAAGACAAAGAAGCATTCACACTCACATTCACTCGACTGAACAATTTAGAATCTTCAATTAACCTACCATGCATGTTTTTGGACACATGGCAGGAAACCAAAAGGCGGCCCGGTAGTCCAGTGGTTAGCACGTCGGCTTCACAGTGCAGAGGTACCGGGTTCAATTCCAGCTCCGGCCTCCCTGTGTGGAGTTTGCATGTTCTCCCCGGGCCTGCGTGGGTTTTCTCCGGGTGCTCCGGTTTCCTCCCACATTCCAAAAACATGCATGGCAGGCTGATTGGACGCTCTAAATTGACCCTAGGTGTGAGTGTGGGCGTGAATGGTTGTTCGTCTCTGTGTGCCCTGCGATTGGCTGGCAACTGATTCAGGGTGTCCCCGCCTACTGCCCGAAGACGGCTGGGATAGGCTCCAGCACCCCCCGCGACCCTAGTGAGGATCAAGCGGTTCGGAAAATGGAATGGGCAGGAAACCAGAGTACCTGGAGGAAACCCACACAAGCATGGGGAAGAAGATATAACTGCATACAAGAAGGCTAGGAGCCCAGATTTGAACCCACAAGCGCTTTTGTGGTAATGGTAAAGGGGCAGGATTCGAAAGAGTGTTTCTTCATCCTACTCATATTTGGAATGGCATCGCACAATGTTTTAATAGGGGACATGTTTTTGTACTTGCATGTTTAAAACCAATCCATTAATAGTTTGAAGCCTTTTTTGACAATTGATCTGAATAGAGAATGCAATTTCTGGAGTGATTGTGCTGAATGAAAATATAAATTCATAAATGTCTGGACTCTGGAGAGAAAACATTCACGGCAGTGTACATGGAATATACTACAATTTGGACTTTCTAACAAACTAGAGCCTCGTGGGAATTCTTAGTTGGGTTTATTTTGTATTTATAAAGGACACGTGTGTTTTGTTAGGAAGATAAAAAATGTTTTAAAAAATTAACACGCAGATATACAGTACTGTATTTGTAATGGATTTTGTCAATGTCATATGTTGCCTTGAACTGTCGTAAAACGTCGTGTTCTTCATGACGTAGCCAGTAACAGCGGGCTGGTTTGAAATGAGGAAGCCATTGAGAAAAATACCGTAGAAAGCATGTTGGATGCTATTGACAATCATGATAAATAAAGTCTCGTTTGAACGTGATATCTCTGGATCACGCTCTTGACCCAAGGCGGACCTTTTAACGGCGACTGAAACTCACACGAACGAGTGCGCATTAGCTGTCGGCTAACGCCTTAGCAGGCTTAGCTTATTGTGGCTCAGTTCTACTAGTATTGTTCAAAGTTCTTATTTTGAGGGTGAAACTACATTCGTGGGCCCACCATGTCGTCTGCAGACGCCCCTCGTATGTTGGCACTGGAGAAGCAAGTGAGAAGTTTATCGGAGGAGTTGTCGCAATGCCAGGTATGTCGCCAAAACATTTCAAAAAGTGTCGATGATACTGTATTATAGACACGAGTACTGTTTGCATAACTTTTACCGAGCTAAGACACACATTTCACGTTGACAACAGTTTTACGACGCGCAAACCCCCAAAACAATAACGTTACTGAAAGCCGATACACATTAATTGCCAAAACGTGTAAAAGCATTTCATTCGTCTGCCTTGTCACCCTAAGTCGCTGGCAGAGATGAACAAAAATATATTTACTTAACTCGGGTAACTTATTCGTACTTTGTGCGAAGTCAGTCCCCGTAGCCTGTTTATATATTTATTTATTTAGTTGCACTGAAGCCATTCTGCCTTGTGCATGTACTGTAAATCCAAAAACACCTTGAGTCCTCACCGAGCATCATTGAGTAACTTCCCTCCTTAGTTTGTCATTGAGAAAAGTTTCCCTTGCATGCTCGCCACCAGGTGGTGCCTAATGTGAACATGTGAACTGTTGCTGTGCTTTCCAAATGTCACAAGGTAGTCACGCGACAGGTAGTTAATTTCCTGCAACATACTGTAGATTCCATTGACTCACCCTATTGATGAGCGCACTGAAAAAAACAGCATGTAACTTGGACGTTTTACTTCTTAATTGCAAGGAATTGATTGGTGCATCATTAGAAGGCAATAAATCATTTTGAGCGGAAAAGCAAACTTTCCTGTTTTTAATTGCGGGAAGATGTATAAAAAAATGATTAGAATCCGTCAAGTGGAATTTCAACATACACCCCAGCCTGCTGTGTTTTAGTTTTTTTTTGTTGCACATCGATGCAAATCACGTGTGTTTGCATACGCAAAAAGATATGTGAGGATGCAATTCCTTGCTCGAGGGCATCTTGACAGATAAAGGGATGGATATTAAGATATTTTGATGAATCCATAAATAATCATCGATTAATCGAATATTAAATATTCCTCATTCTTAATTTTATTTCATGACTTAATTTAATCAACATATTTTCACCGCAACGTAAGGGGAGTAACCTCTCCAGTCTAAGAGCCGAGAACTTCCCCCTGGTTTCCTTGCCGCCGCGACACACGTAAAGTGCCTGAAACACGCAACATCCTTGGTGGTCTCATCATGGAGTACGACATCAGAGCTTCGGACCCTCTAATTGAGGCGGGGGTGGGGTGGGGGGGGCTTTAGTTCTATAGTGTACCATTTAAATATTGCTATTTGAATATCAGTGATGTCTTAAGTCTCTGGCAAGATGTACTCAGGGACAGCCATTAACTACAAAGGCGCCCATCTGTCAGCCAGCAAGTGCTCCTGCTAGACTGATGCTAATTGAATTATTATGTGTGGCTGGATTCCAGTGGCTCGCCCCCACTATGTTTGGCCCGTGGTGTTTCGGTGTCTTAACATGTAAAATGAATAATTCATCCAGCCATCAAACGCACATTCAACACATGTTTAAGTGCGCGCTGATGAGGTTCTTGACCAAACGCTTGGCTGTCTTAACGGCTAAAGGCGGCTAACGGGCCGGCGTGATTTCAAGATATTCGCTGCCACTTGACTGTAGGCAGAATTGCAGAATCTCCCGCGGCCCTTCTGCTGCGTCTCGGCGCAGATGCATGCGCATCAGCAGAGCCTGACAGTCCTTCCACTTGATATGTTCCACTCATGGTCTCATCAAGGTCCGCGCTGCCATTTTGCTCAATAATTGATGAGACACTTTTGAGATGGGGGCGCTAAAATTCGTGTACTAATTGGAGACCAACGGAGTCCAGTGGGAGGGATGACTTTTATCTTGTGATGATGTGAACATAATTTATCAGATAATTTTATATCAAGTCGATTTGGTATAATTCTGTCTTTTAATGTCAGAAATGTAGTTTTTTTTTAAGATGTCCCTCATTAAATGAAATGTAGCTTTAAAAAAGAAAGAAAACTCCAGAGACAATTTGAATTGGAAATGCGTCGACTTGAGGATGACTCACTCTGTCATCAGTTTTGAGGTTCTCCGGGGCTGCTTACTTTGGGAAAAACAGATCTGGAGAGTGCTTGATTAATGAAGAAACTGCAAGCCCCATATCAAAATGGATGCCAGGCCCTCGCCGATCATAAATAGTTGATCACGACAAGTGTCAATGCATGCTCCCCTTGAGTAGAAGGTCACCTCCCAGACGCCTGCGTTCGGAGGCGCTCACGACTTAACTCGGGCCGATCAAAAATTATTTTGTACGAGACTGCTTAAATTATTGATCGACTCCTCTTTTCCCTGGTATGCTAAATGTCATCAGTGATTCCTCTTCATTTTTGTTTTTTAAGGGGAGAGAAAACTGACATGTTTTGCTGCTGTCCTTAGTGGAAATGAGTCAAAGGAAAGCGTTGCTTCATGTAGTCAGAGTCAAAATTCAAACAACAAGCACTCCTGCTGTGCTGAGGAAAATTTTTGTTCTCTTGTCGCTGTTCATTGACAACCACGTGAGTCTATTTTGTGACAATTTGAGATCTATCTATTTTTCGGGCCTTCAAACATCTACTGAGCAAACACTCCCAGTGTGGTCATGCATGATGTTCTCAAATAAGTTGATGGAATACCCTTTTCTCTCAAAGTAAACCTGTAATGTAACGATTAATAAGAACAAATGTACACACGGGGCTGTAGACTTTTTGCACCAGTGCGCACAACTTTTTTTCTTTGGTGCACCCAAATTTTCGACTGCAATGGGGGCTTTCTTCTGGTGGTGGTGGGTACTATTTTAGGCCAATCAAGAATAACCCATTCTAACGTTGTTTTCCCCAGGCCGATAAAGACTTTGTATGGTCCCTGTGGAAACGACTTCAAGTGGAACATCCAGACTTGACCCAGGCTGTGAGTCTGGTTGTTGAGAGGTGAGTCGATCCATATTTTCTCCAAACCCCACACAGCTGTAGATTGTACATTTCTACTCCCCCTCCCCACTTTTTTTTTTTTTTTAACCTCTCCAGTGCGATGAGATAAGCGCGAAAGTCGCTCGGCGGGCGTAAGGCACCTTGGCCGTTCTACTGGGGTTAGGACGGAATTTGCCGCAGATGCCGATTTAAGCCTTGTGATCCTCTGTATCGCGGTTCAGCCATGGAAACCTTTTTAATGAAAACACTCTTACACGGCTCCCGTTGTGGACCGTCGGAAGACCCCTGGCAACGCGCGTCTTTAACGGATAAATTGAGATTGAATATGACCTTTTTCACCGAGTGGCTAAGATCAGTGGCATGGGAACGTTCGCAAAAGATAAAATATGTACACTTTTCCTGACAATGCCCATGTGTATAAATGTAATCTAATCTAGGAGGCTTCTTGTCTTTGGGGTATGTTTCTGGACAGAAAGATCCAAGGACGGCAATTTCTGGCGCAGATGCTCGGCAGTACGCCGCCTCGAAAGCGGCCCGTGCACCCCTTGACTTCTCAGGTTGTTATTTTGGAAAGCTAACGTTTTTCATCCCTCAAGAGAAGTCATATGGCCCGCAGAACGTTGGAACACTTTCTTCGGGGATGTTCGGATATGATTGAGACGCCTTCACCGGCTTTTGTCGCCGCGGCAACTGCAGAATTTCGTTTTGTGTTCACAAGTCGGATGATGACGAATGTGATGTGATTTCTCTCGTCTGCCGCTTGATCACGTTTGGACATCATGGTCCTTAAATCAACAAGCGAAGCAAGGAGAAATCTCTGTCCGATTTCAAACACCCTGACTCGGTGTCGACAGATGCTCAAAAATTCAATTGACTTGGATGTGGATTTGGGTGAAAAAAATGTGACAGGGACATCCCTATTTAAAATACCGGTACAAAATATGCATTTTGCACTCCGAAAACCGTACCGGAATGGAAAAGAAGTTTTAAAAAACGTACCACATTGAAAACCGTACCGCCATGAAAAATAATAAAACCCAATTTGGGTTAATTTCATTCATCCATGAATGAAATTGGCTGATTCTGATTCCCGATTGAGTTGTTCACGGATTATTTTAATAAAGGCTCAATCCGTCACTTTTTTTTTTAATTGATTAATTGATTCATCCAAATTTTTTTTCTTTTCCATCCACATTTCCATTCCGTTCAAAACATTGCATTTTTCTTTTCAAATTAATAGTGAAGAAACCCGATATTACGATACAGTGACGGGTCTGCTCTGTAGCGTGCAATGTTAAGGAAACGCAGATGGAACGCTACACTGCACACAGGCTGAGCTCTAGATGGCTACAGGCTGCAAAATATGAGCTGCGAAAGATCTTTTTTTTTTTTTTTTTTGCTACCGGCAATGAAAGGCATCGATCGGCATATGCCGATGACGCACTTTTCCACGGAAATCGGCTGATCACGACCTGCGGCCGATCGACGGGAATACCACTATACAATCAGTCATAATTAGACCAGCAACCACTGGAGGAGAACAACAGTCTCATGTATTTATCATGTATTTACTACTCATCCTATGTCTGTTGGCAACTTGGCCCGTGTTCTTTTGGAGGGGTCATTTCTAGCCATGCATCATCCAATGTTACATTGTTGCATCGATAACAAATGTCCTCAACTGATGAGTGACCGCCAGGCCGTCACCTGTATGGTATCTACTTGACACACTTAGTAATGTATAATGAGGTTTGATCTCGACTACAAATTACAAGCGTGAAGGTAGCTTCACAAACATCTGCGCGCAGTAGATAAAATCTGAAGGGCTCTGGGAGTTGTTAGCCGATTCTGAACAGGAGAGTAAAAAAGCTCAACACAGCGTCTAAGTGAGGAGAGAGAGAGAGTTCCTCGGTACAGGTGCCTCCCGTTCTTCCTCCACACCCACTTCAGTTAGTTCACAGCCCCACAGGAAACCCATCAAAGTGTGCCGGTCCGCGGAGACTGCCGGGGAACATCCACCCAGAGATCGCGGTGAGCGTGTGTACTGTATCACCTGATGCGCAGGAGGATATTGACATGGTAATTGTGTCGACTCCAGTCAAGCGCAAGTTCCCACCGGGATCCTCCGCTCAAACCCCCTCCGTCCCCCGTGTGGATTTTTATTTTTTTTTTGTGGGGGGGGGGGGCGAAGCAATTGGTTGCTTTGCAAGGGAATGCGGTGAGCACCGGCGCACCAGGAGATGTAGCTAGGGCAGCTCGCGTTCCATCTCTTAGCCCAAGGGACCCCCAAGATACTTATTTCAGTGTCTGTCAGGGGAGGAGGCTGATCAGGAGAGGCAAAGAGACTGGCGGAAAGGCCTTGAAGACGGGAGGTGTTGCGGGAGTGAGCGATGAGTACGTGGAGTGGGAGGGAGGGGGGAGCCCCGGTGGCCTCGAGCAGTTGAAACAACCCGGTCCCCAATTGCTGCTCTTTTTTTGTCTCCTTCGAAGTTCACACGGTTTTACAGATGCGCTGGGGGCTGAAAGAAAGTTCACTCTGATGCCGCTGTAAATCTTTGGAATGCTACGTATTTTCTTCTTCGTCTGAATATCCGGTAAAAAATGGGAAGAGTGTTAATTGGCTTTGGTGATGGATTTTAGAAGGGACATTATAGAGCGGCTGAGTGGCGTGATGCAACTTGTAGTGTTTGCCAGTAAATCACATTGCAACCATCCACATTCACATTCAGACCTATGGACGATTCAGTCTTCAATTTACCTAACATGCATGTTTTCGGAATGTGGGAGGAAGCCACAGTACCTGCAAAAAACGCGTACAAGCCGACGAAAAACATGCACACACAAGGGCCTGAGCAGATTTGAACCAACCTGGGACATCTCGTCTGTGAGGCAGACGTGCTACACACTAGGGTGCCAAGCTGCCCTCATGTGAAGATCCAAGGGCTGAAACGAGTCCTCAATTAGAGTACCGGTAAGTTAAAAAAAACAAAAAATAGAAATGCTCGAGGCATCAAAATGAAACTAATCTGAAACTCGTACACAACAAATTGCTGAATAACTAGTTTTATAATCAGAAGTCAAGGATAATAGTTGTCCATGTTACTGTAAAAAGGAGTTTGATTCCCCAAAAATTATTTATTACACATGAAAATTTGACATTTTGAGAGATTTTTGCAAAATCCTGGAAGTTGATGCACAAGCCATATGATGTGGTGGGCTGGATCTGGTCTGCTGGCCTGAAATTTGACACGTGTTTCATCCTGATAAGTGTGGAGTCTTATGTATGAACAACTTCCCTTTGCAGTATTTAAAATGGTCCTATGTTGTGTCTTGTGCTCTAGCAGAGTTTGACAAGATCATTTTGCAATGTTCCTTCGTGACTTATTTCCGCCCAGTCTATTTTATTATTATTTTATTTCATTTAATTTTTTTGCAGTCTCAATACATTTCTCCAAGAGAGTCTGTTTTAAAAGCTGACTTTGAAACACCGCTTTTACGTCACGTGCAATTCGGTTGTCAGTCCACCTCATCTGCAGTCGTGCACATCATTCTGTCTTTTAGGGAGAAGCACAAAGGTGAGATGAAGGACAGGAAGGTGTTGGAGATCCTCCAGGCCAAAGACTTCAAGATACACGATCTGGAGCAGGTACTGTGAAATTTTTTTAAATCTTGCAGCTTGTCGCATTGAGTGCCAAGGTCAGCGCCATTGAAAGCTACAAATCAAGCATGACATTTTGGTGTATGCTTTTATATTCAGTAGGCTGGATTACGGTAATGTTGTCTTTAAAAAAAAAAAAAAAAATCAATCGGGCAGCTGCAGCTGATCCAAAATTCTGCCACCGGTGCGCTTGCAAACCCCAGCAAACTTTACCGCATGACACCTGTCCTGAAATCATTCCACCGGCCTCCCGTGAGTCAAAGACTAGATTTTAAAATCTTGTTGTTCTTGTATAAATCTCTAAATGGTCTTCGATCAAATCGATGTAAGATGTCTGAGTCATCTGGAACAGGTCTATTGTCAGTTCCCGGACCGTGTACAGGCAAAGCGTTTCGCCCTCAAAAGCCGTTGTTCCGTGAGTTAAGTGCGACCAAGGTTCAAATTGTTCTTGCTGACTAGATTATCAACGTTTGAATTTATTTGACGCTCCTACTCCTAAATCTCTATTAAAGGCCCCCCGCCTACCCCTGCTCGCCCCTGCGCTCTTAGCACAGCGATCTGGAAGTAGCGAGGACCGCCTAAATCCACGATCTGGTCGGATCAGAGCCATTTCCCGCATCGCGGCAATTAATTGCATCCCAGAGCAGCGTGTTATTTCAGACGAGTGCGCGCTCGCAGACGGTAGCGGATTATAAAACAATAGCAAATCGCAGCCGCTTGCGCAGCGAGGCCGGAAGGGCCACAAAAGCTGCCATGGAGCTGCTCATGAAATTTGGGTTTGCATCAAGCGTCTGTTCTGTTGCTTGGATATTCCCCCTGAGATATTCCCAATCAATTTTGTGTGCAGCCCAAACCTTGATGACATCATATAATTGATCAACCCTGGTAGATGCTTCCATGAAATTTCAGCCGCTCAAAGCAAGTTTGTCTTATGTATGGATCCTGGGTCGCGAATTCAGACCAAGTGAACAGACTTTTTACCACCCGGGAGCTCAAAATGCATCATTTGACTTCAATCTTCTCTTTTGCTGGATTTCTGTCGGTAGAAAGTGTCAGAAAAGCAGCAAGAGGTCAACAAGCTTCTCCAAAGATGCCCGTCGATGGACGAGGAGGCTTCTTTAATGAAGAGCGAGCTGGAAGACGTCAACCAACAACTGCACGACAAGAGCAAACAACTGCAGGTTGGTCCGACGCGTTCTCTTTTTGCGCGGCATCCAATGTGACGTGTGCCCCTTGAGCTTTGTCTTGCTACAGACAACAGAGAATACTTAAAAGCTGGTAAGGACGTGCAAGAACAAGCAAACCAAAAAAGGCAGGTTGTTAACTGACTGTGTCAGCGGGGAGGAGAGTGGAACAAGTGTGTCGTATGGTGTGGCCTGCCCAAAATTATCATAGCACGGGACCCGGCGATGTTTAATTGATAGAAGAACGGCCCTCTCGCGGTTTTTGGTGCGGTCTCACAGCGAGGGATGGCAGGGGGACAGCATCAAAAGGGGGAGCCTAATGGGCCTTGCGGCCAGCGCCGTTCTCATTAGAACTGACACGGCGGCCCCTCTACCTGCATGTGTCCGGCGAGCACAGCCAGCGGCTAGCGCAGCCGGCGGCTTGCTCGCTCGCACGGACCCCTCAGCACAGGTGACCTTGGCCAATCAGTGGCTCATGCGGGCATCTCCCGGAATAAATTAAGGGGAAAAAAAAAACTAAATATCAAAGCCTCGCCAGTCATTACATATTCATTGCAGGGTAAAACCTCGACTGTTGCATGTATAAAAACCCAAGGGGCAACGCATAACGGTGATACCCACAATCGGTGAGGAAAAAAAAAAACGTGCCTTTCGAAAAATTTAGCAGTGGTCTCCAGATGAACCGTGATGATAGCTAGGGTTCACCGCATTTAAAATTATATACGACACTTCCAGATCAGTTCAGAACATTTTGACCCACCCTGGTAGTAGGCAATCACAGAAGCAGGGGCAAGCAAAACCTCCGCTGTATCAACTTTTTCTTTTTCCTCGTGTTATTGTTTATTTGCCCCTCTCGACCCCGTCTCCTGACACGCACACCTCCCTCGTCCTCATCCAGGAATGGAAGACGGCGTGCGGTAGGAAAGAGGAGGAGGCGCAGCAGGTGGCGCGTGCGCTCGAGGAGGAGAAAGGGGGATTAACGTCCCGCTGTGTCGCCCTGCAAGCTGACCTGGAGGAGAAAGAGAGGCAGGCCAAGCACCAGCGTGACCAGAGGGAGGCTGCCCAGGCCAGAGTCAAGGTTTGAATAATACACACGGGACGGTCCTGGTCTTTTATGGTGTTTCCATTCCTTCTACACACCCTTGACATCTGTGATCCCTCACTCCCTTTTCCTCTCAAACTAACATCAGGGAAGAAAAAAAAAAGAATTTAAAAGCAGCATCCATTCAATGTATACATCCCAATAGTAAAAAAGCTGGCTTTTTGGGTGGCGGGTACATGTGGTTACTCCACCAAGGGGGTGACATTTCTTTGGTCACAATCGGATACACTGATGACAAAATAAATCCATTTTGTTTATAATGAGTGAAATCAGGAAAGAGGCACCCTGAAAAGAAAAAAAAATGTGCGAAAATGATAAGAGGTCATTTTACAGGAAAGGTATCCCCCCCAGAAAAACAAATATTTGGAAAATAATGTTCCTATTTTTGTGAGTGAATGTGATAATTCCCTAAAATAAGTGAAACACTCAGCACGGACATGTAAGTTTCTATATATGCAGTAGCATTCCTTAATAGTTCAACAATAATGTGTAATTTTACAACTATCTACAACTTCAGTAGTGTGCAGGCATTATTCCCATAAAATTAAGACAATACTTTTTCAGGATCATTGTGCTTTTGGTTTCTTGTATCATTCTTACTTTATTCCAGTAGAATTGCCTTTTTTTCCATATCAATATTTTTGTAATTAATTTTGACTCATCAAGCTTGGGAGATTTTTCCTCATAAAATTACTATTCTAATAAAATGGCAACCTTATGTCCTGTTATATTACTTTATCTTATATAACTTTAATCTTAGTGCCACATCATCAGTTCGTGACACAATTTTTTTTCCAACCAAATATATTTTTTTATTCATGTGAACTCATGACTTTATTCTGGTAAAAATGCCATTTTTACTCATGACAATTTCTTCCATGGTGAAGTACTTCTTTTTACCTGTGAAATTGCTGCTTTTTATTTTTTCCTCATATTTCAACTTTGTTCTTGTCACTTTGTGATTAATTGCTCATAGTATTCCAACTTTTTAAATGATGCGAATAATTTTGCATTCTTTTTTCATAAAGATTTTATTTGGCGTAAAATCGTGACTTGAGTCCAGTAAAATAGCAACTTTTTTTTCCTTTTTGATGGTGGTGGGGTGGGTGCCAATCTTGCAACTTCATTCTTGAAAATGTCCCCTCTAATTTACAAATGTAATCACACAAATGACAATTTTTTGGGCTCCTTTATCCTAATTGTCACAACATCAAAATCCTTTTACGCCGAGTCAGAAGCTGTCATGTTTGAACCGCGAACCTCGACACCCAAAATCCCATTGAATATGTCCAGACACGCTTATCTTGGGCGGAATGTCATGTTTGACAGATGAGATGACTTACTGCAACAATTCCTTTATAGGATCTTGAGGAAGAAGTACGCAGCGCCTGGCAGGAGGTCTCCAGGATGCAGAACCACAACAGCACCCTGGCAGCTTGCATCTCACTCAAAGAACAGGAGATGGCAACAAAAGTGGATCAGCTTCATCAACTTGGGTGAGTCGCCCGTGTCACGGTACACCTCCACTACTTTCTCCTGACAACTACGAGTAAATGGTTTACGTTTAATGGTGCGTGTGTTATTAAAATGGAGTGCACCGTGCGTGCAGTTCATGTGGATTACGGTAAGTACGTTGCTTTCAATGCCAAGGCTCGGGGTGACACTGATATTTCCAACCGCGGCTCACCTAAAGCCACCCTGTAAGCCCCCGCATAGTGGATGCGCTTTCAAGGAGGGAGAAAAGGGAAACTGGGCAGGCTTTGGCTAAGCTGTAGTCGATACGATAAAAACTCTGGGAACCGTTAGGAGCCTAAGAGGTAATCTCATCCTTTTTTAATTTTTCTTTTTTTTTTTAAACTACTTTTCTGTTTTAATGGCCGCTGCGCTCTAATGTGTCAGTCACATTCGGAGCTTGCGAAGGCCTCTCAAGGTTTTAGCTTGGTGATTAAAGATGGCTTCATGCGTTAGAGGAGCACTTTACGCTTGTAATTCTCCAGCAACTCTGGGAATTGATCCGTATTAACCATACTTTATCGGTCACACAGTGGTGCCAAAATTAATTTGGGTGAAACGCGTTGTGTGCATGTGCGTCTCAGGCGCGAGTTTGCCGAAGTGCAGACGTTGTACAGACGGAGCACGGAGCACGCAGCGGCCCAGAGCCATCTGATCAAGCAACTGGAGGGACTCAACGTGGAGACACAGAGGGTGATGAGGAACCAGGAAGAAGAGCACACTGCTGACACCACTTCGAGTCAGAAGGTAGACACACACATGCTGAACATTCTCACCTGCACCCGCACTTGCGAATGAGTCACAACCGCGACGCAGCGCACATTAGCCACATATGAGATCTGCTTTTGTTACTGCAATGGTGACGACCAGTGCAATGGTTGTTCTGTTCGTTGGGCCAGAGTCAGAATAAGCAAGCACAACCTGCGAAGAGGAAAGAAGAAAGACCAACAGTTTGCAGTAAAACTCCGTTTGCATTTTCACTAATGGAAGCAGCACTTCATCTGTAATCACGCACTTTTCAATTCATGTCTCAGATCTGTGCATGTTGCCCAGTGGACACTGCCAAACACAAATAAGCCTGTCCCCTAATGAACAGCTTGACCGAAAACTGAAGTGTGTTCCAGTTGTCTGATTCTAATGTTATCAAGCTATCTTATTCTTTTTCAACTCTGCAGCTTTGCTTACCTTTTAGCTTTGCCACGGACAGGTCTTCAAATGAAATCTTTGGTCAGCTTCGAAAATCCACCTTATGACTTGACCTCAAATGTTCCCCCATTGTGTCCTTCCACGTGACATTGACTGACCTCTTCAACACCTCCCACAACCCGATATGTATTTGACACAGCTATACAGCGATTTGAGCCAATGCTACCAGACCCTCATGTCAAGCGAGGCCAAGCTGCGGCAGAGCCACCAGGAGCTGAGCGGCCAGCTGGCCCAGAAAGAGCAGCAGATACTGCAACTGCAGGCCCAGCTGAAAGAACAAAAGCAACAGCGGCGGGAGGACCAACTACAGCTGCAGCAAGCTCAGCGGATAACCAGTTGCATCTCAAGCAACAGACAAACTAACTTGAAGGTGAGCGTTTTCCTGTTGCTCTTGAGTGGTGATTCCCAACCTCTGTATAATGTTATATATAGATAGATAGAAACAGACCAATTACCATTGGAGTGAGGTGATTCATTGGAGCTTATAAGGTGTGGAAAATGATGCCAGGTTGAGTGTTTGACATTCAGTGCAGTGTGAGAGCTCCCTACCTTTGAACTGTCACCCCAGAGGTATAGAGGGTCTTGGAGTGAGATGAAAACACGCATCCAAATTAAGTGGCAATTGGTAGCTAATGAGGTGGAGACGCCCCACCCCCTCCCCCCTTTTTTTAAAGACCATTTAAAGCTAAGATCAGCCTGTAGCCACACAAACTCACTCAACTGGGACTGGACTGAGCAAGATATTAATTTTTATGCCTGCGCAGGCTGTGCTTGTTCAAATTTGACTGCTCGGTAGTCGCCGACAGACTGTCGCAGATATCAGCTCCAAATGGGAAGTGAGACGCGATCGCCCTGCACCACTTAACCCGGTTAATTTAACCAGCCGCCATATGTATAAATGGATCGTTTAGCCAGTAATTAATTATAGTAGTGTAGTGTTCCTGACAGTAATTAATATGATATTTAGAGGAGGTGCCGGTTACGTCGAGCATGTATCTACAGCGGACCCCCTTAAAGTTGAATTCTTCTGAAGTGGTCCAAATTGTTTTGTTTTCGGGGCATATCCTTTGAAGTTGAAGTTCGGGTTCTTTTCTCTGGTCTTCCTTTGTGTTCTCAGGTTTCATTTCACATGACTAAAACACTAATACATATTTAGGTTATTTGAAGTCATATACAGCACATCGTTTTGAATGTGTATGTGGATGCATGTTTTTCTAGATATGCCCAGTGATCGGCCACAATGTCCAGACTCTACCCCACCTGTACCCCAAAATCTCCTGGGATAGGCTCCAGGTCACCTGTGACCCTCGTGAGGATAGTTCAGTTATAAATATCAAAAGGTTGAGTGTACACCTCTTGCTTTTTGGGCTTTTTGTGACACTTATTCCACATGGGATAATGTGCAACAAGAATTTGAACAGTGGAAGTGAGAAGAATAAGAAACAGGGAGCCCTCCAGGTTCAGGTGAGGCAAGGTTCAGCCACCTTGCCTTAAAAAATCTCCACATTCCGCCCTGCTCATTTGTCTGTAATGTCAGGAATTGGAACGCTCTCTATTTCATGTTAAGGGATATATATATATAATGGTGCTGTTTGAGATGCTGCACTTAAAACTACAACCACCAGTGCTGATGTCACCATTTCCCTCGGGATAAATTGATCATCCCTTTTGCCTGAAGCAATTGTCTCTGTCTCAAAAATACATCAAACGGTAACATTTCGTTTTGTTTTGTTTTCCAATACTCCATTGTGAATAAATCATGGTAACAATGGTGCCGCCATGCATGCGCATTAGTGAACTGAGGTTGTTCTTTTGCTTGACTGGAGGGTGGGCGGCGGGTTGAAGTCAGGCTGCAACCAAATCTTGCTAGCGCCTTCAAGAATACGTTCTCCAACAGTTCACCTGGACAGTATGACTATGGGCCCTCATTGAGGTGAGGGTTCTTCGATGCACTCAATCGGGTGGGCGTTCGGTTTCCCACACTGCAATTGTACCGACAAGGTTGTATGTGCGTGAGCGTCCATATTTGTGCACGAGTGGAAAGCATAGAATTAAAAGCGTGCGTGCGTTTGGGTACGTCGTCAGAAATTCCGTAACAAGTTCCTGCGGAACACCTGTTAAATTCTAATGCTCGGGTTGTCGGGGCAGATGTGATTTTAAATGTAAATGTTTGGTTGGAAGTTACCGTCGGAGGCGATCAAAGCGCTGATCGCAACAGGAGCACAAGGCGGAGGGGAGACAGCGCTCATTTGAAAACAGGCCAGAGTGGCGGCTTTGAACACTCCGCTTGTCCCGCGTTGTTAATTTTTTATTTTATTTTTTTTAATCACGGTGCATGTGTGGGTAGGTCTAGGGAATACATGGGAAGAATAACACCCATTGTTCACTTATCTTTATGCTTAGGTAAAAGTGTGATGATAACCACAACATAGACCGTTGCCTGGCTGCACAGAAACATGAGCAGTTTAATAGTAGAAATGTCTGATTCCTTTCAGACTTCTTGAAAGGAATCCTTTTACTTAATTTTAATTTTACCTATACCGAGGCACCGGTAAATGGGCTGTCGCTTATAGAGCGCTTTTCTACCTCGGGTCCTCAGAGCGCTTTACACTGTTACCTCATTCACCAACTCATGACGCAGCATCAGGAACAACTGAGGGTTCAGCATCTCTGTGTTGGGAAACAAACACTCTACCTCTGAGCCGTGCCGCCCAAATTACCTCGAATTTCCATTGAAAATAGTTGGATTTCAACCAGGCAATTGTGTGTCCACTTTGGAGGTTGCACTGCAACTCCGATTTTTTTCAATCTTCAACGCAAGAGTCAAGTTTACTATTGTCGGGGTTTATTTTATTTTTTTTCCTCTCCCCCTGGCTGTCAGTCAGTGTTGTGGGTTGATTAAAGAGCGCCATTACAGTGTAATCCGGAGCAGACCTCAGGCTTTCTGGAAGCTTCGCCAGAGTTCATGAGTGATAATGTGCTCGTCCTGTGGGCACTCGTTCAACTACTGGAAACTCTCCCATCGAGTACTGAGGGGAGGCCAGTTTATTCGCTTTCGGAAAGTTGTATTTGCTCCTCGTGTTCTGCTTTGACTTTGTTATGGCGCCAGCACTTTGCATTCAGGTATTTTTGTTCACTGAACGTTTTGATGCCGTGCTGAGTGGAGATGATGCTCCTGTGAGCCACAAGTTGACCGTTGGTTGCTGGGTTACATTTATTAGCATTTTTCAATCATTGGGTTTGAACGCTATGCTAACATTAGCTAGCCGCTAGCGCTAGGCATGATGTCATCACTTACTACCAGAAGCTGAGTTTCTTTGACTTTTTTTTTTTTAAACGTTCTAATGTTGCGTGTTCCGTCACTAATGGTTTTGATGACAATTTCATCAAATTTCATCAAAACAAGGTAGAGGTTTCAGGATTAACAAGTATGTTTCATATTATTTGAAACCATTCGAACATTATGCCAGGTTTGAATATTAAAATGAGAATAAACAAACACAGATTAAAAAATGATTCATAGATATTGCACATCAATTCACTAAAAATTGTGCCCAACTAAATGTTGGAAAATAAACTGTTCTTAAATAATTACATGCAAATGTACTGAATTAATGAAAAAAAATAATAGTAATGAATAAATCAAGACACTGTAATTCAATCAGTTCTATGACCTGAGAAAGCCACTGTAACTTAATACACAGTTTGAACATTTTATTAATGGATTTGTATTGCCTTAAATGTCTTCTTTAAATCAGTATATGTGTGATGTTGTTTTTACATTAACCCTCAGATACGAAAGATATTATACAGATTAATGTGCAATTACCTTTTTTTCCCCCGCTTGTTTTGTTTCATGTTGCTTCGACTCGGGCAGTTTACCATCTGCTCCGCTCTTTTACCATCACTATCAGAATAGAGCATGTTTAATTTAAATATGATGCAGTCTGCTATTTACACCCCATATATTGGCCTCATCTGCATTGTGTTTGTATTTGGGGGGAATCTCACATTAGAACGCTTCTTCTGAGCTTTTATGAAAAATAAATAACATTGTCAACGCGAGTTGTCATGCGCCCTCTGGAGCCGAGCCTCGTCCGCGGCCAGAGACGTTCCTAATGACATGGACTCCGGCGGTGCGCTTTTACCAGCTCAACTGCTCTCATTAGATGAGAAGCCCGGCCCGTTTGCACAGCCCACCTCATTAACGAAGCACAGCCATGTGCCGCCTTGGCTACATGGCGCTTGTTTAAGCACATATGCGCTGGGGTCAAACAGACTGCGTGGGAGGACTCAGGGCTATGTGGTCACGCACATGCGCGCACACAAATATATACACTGCTTACCTTCTACTCGCCGCTCCCTGTCCTTGTCCAAAGTCCCTCTCCACAGCAGTTACCCGCACACACTCATACATATATGCACACACTTGTTCTTTGAAGAAGCACCCTCTTGCATACCAAGTGTACCTCTTGGCCTGATGGGGAGGCCTGTACCTCGCAGCCCCCTCCAACTTTTTTTATGCCTCAGATCAGTTCCATACACGGCTTGTTGGTGTCCACTCCACAGCTTATTAAAACACGAAAATCATACTTTTACCCCAATTCCAAAAGTTATTTGGATGTGTCATTACCGTTAGAAACCGCTGGCTGACCGATTAAAAATGGCCGACGATGACAGGGGCACATACTGTGTACATAAAATTGAAATTAACGCACATTCACACCCAAAGATGCAAAGATGTATTTGTCTTTTCAGACTACACACATTCAATCCCAGGTACTCATATTTTAAAAAATGTTCAAGCGTTAGGGTAAAAAAAAATTTTTTAAAAGCTTCTGAAAATGTCTGGGACAGGATGAGTTCCAATCACATCTTAAAATGTCGTCCCGGTGCAGATGATGGAGTGTGTGTCTTTGTGAATGCCCGCATCTGTTGTTGTGTGTTGTTTGTGTGCAGCAGGAGCCCCCTCCTGATTGTAGCCGCCGCGTAATTAACATTGATCAGATTTGTTTTGTGGCATAAAGGGCGCACGTGTAGCACATTAGTCCCGGCAAGTCTCATTGCGCATTCAGCTCAAGGGCTCGGCAGCAGACGGGTCACGGGCTTCGGGGAGAGCGATCGCAAGCCTCCCTCCATATGGTCGATCCTCGCCAGCTCACGAGTGCCAGACAAGTTCCCCCAAGAACCTAATCGTGTTCGGTAATTACCAAGACAGGTTTTTTTTTCTTCTTCTTCTTCTCTCTCTTATACATCCCCCTCCCTGCATATCTCAGCCTCCCACTTACCATCTCTGTGCCGTCTGGTCTCACTGCACCTGCATGCTCTTTTCTCCTTCACGCTCACCCCAAGCCTGTTGTTTTCAACTCATGACACCATCATGTCCTCTTTACATCTAAACTCTCCTTTTTATCTTGAACTAGAAAATCATGATGGGAGTGCTATGTATTTTTAGAATACAATCTACTGCCTTTGTTGTTTTGGTACGTTGTACAGTGCATTTTAGAAGTATTGCAAAGGAGAAAAAAAACATCATCAAACTGCTTAATAGCCACTGCTGCTGCTGCTGAGAAAAAAAAAAAAGCCCGTCTGTCTTCATGCCTCTGTAAAAGTGATAAATAATTGTAGAAGATTTGCCAGTATGGCCAGCGTCCATTAAATTAGGCCCCAGATAATTCGGCCAAGCCCCATTTTGACAGGACAATTTAATAAAATATGAACAAACTCTTCCTTACTAATAATTTATCATCCACCTCACCTCCCGCCCGGTTCGCTTAAAGTTGATGACTCCAGCAGTTAATAGGGTCGCGGCCAGATGCCAAATCACCGATAATGCAATCACAACCTCGTTGGAGGTGAAGGGGGGGGTGGGGGGGTAGGTGATGACATCGTTTTCTGCTCAAGAGTAAAACACAGTTGCGAAGGCCCTCTCCCTGTCAGACTTAGATTTGATGAGTTAAGTGTCGACAAGCAGCAGGTGTGGCTTCTTCCTGCCGTGATTTTTATGCCATCTTGTCACAAGGTTTGAACAAAGGTGTGAAGATGTCGGCAAATGTCAAGTTTTAAAGAGCCAAAGAGACGCACCTCAGAAGCGTCTTCAAATCGCACCTTTTTGATGTACCTTTTCTGTTTTGAAATTTTCACTTGATGGCTAATCTGGAGTAAAGTTCAAAGTAAGTTTACTACCGTAGCTTTTTTTTACGGTACAAACTGCGTAAACAACTGGAGGAGGCCTGCTACATTGTGGTTGTATATTACCATGCAGTCAGCTTGTATTTGAATGTAAGCCATTTTAATTATTATGGAATATGTGATTATTTCAATATTATTATGGCGCATAAAACACACTCGGGGACGCTTCCCACCCCACTCCACCGCCACCTTCACATGTGCTAATCTGTGTGTCATGTATTAATGTCTGCCTGTTGGCTAAAGGTTTTTTTTTTTTCCATACTGTGCTCCCCTTACAAGAGCTTAGTCTGGGTTTGGTTTATTTCCCCCCTCCACCTCCCATGTGGGTTTCTTTTTATTTTTTTGTTTTTACATCTGCAAAAATGGGCATTGTACAAAGAGACCTGGTCTCTTGGACGGGTTGTCTGTGCCATTTCGTTGTACCCTGCGGTGCAATGACAATAAAGCTCTTGTGATTCTTATTCTAATTAAAATCTTTTAACCTGTCGCTCTTTGAGTTTTAACGATGTCGCTCAGAGAGCTGTTTGGCCAAACTGTTCCCTCCTGTGGTCTGTGTGGCTTCGGGAATTTGTGGTATCTTTCCGCTTACCCTGACTGGCTATTAGACTGTACGCAAAATGTTTCCACATCTCACCGCGTGCTTCTTTTTTCTTAAAAAGAGCTGAGGACATGCGCGGAAGGAAGCTTGTGGCCATTTCCAATACGGGCTTGAGGGACAAAGGCGCCGCACACTACTGGCTTCAGGCTGCAGGAAATCTTTCGGCAGACACTTCGCTTTCCGAACAATAATCGGATCAGGACAACTGCAGCTTTTAGTTTATCAGTTTTTCTCAAAATTAATAAAAGAAAAAAAATTGCAGCACTTTGACAATACAGGTTTCAAACAGAGTTTGCTGGAGTGCTTGTCAAAAACCAACCACCCGGCCCAAAGTGAGTTGGCCCTCGTTTTGGGAAGGCCCAATCTACTCAAAATTGATCATTGCTGCAGTTTTATAATTCAGTTTTCGCTACAGTGATCTGTTTTCTTTTGGGTTTTTTTGTTGTTGTTCTTTGTCTCCTCTTGAATAAAAGTAGGCAAATCTTGAGAATACAGGTTTACGTACCCACTACTAGTGCACAATGTTAACAATGTTTGCTGTAGTTTTATCTTCCTCACTCTGTACTTTGCTACAGTAGTCTGTTTTTTTCTTTTTTTTTTTAATGGATAGAGAGAGACCCTCTTTCACCTTGCCTAATACGACTTTCTGATCTCTACATTCAACGAGGCTTGATTTGGTGGTACTATTTTGCACCCCCCCCCCCATACTGCTTTTATGCGATTCAGCTCTTCTTGTTGCTGCTGAAAGGTAAGTCACGTCCCCCGAACAAACACTCATACTTGCTCCTTCCGTCCCTTCCAGGCACTTGCATCTGAGCAGACGGTTGCCGCATCTCACAGTCTTCATTGTGAGCATTCAGAGGATAAAGCCCTTCACTACATCTCTCCTGTCAGGAGGCAGCAGGTGGGTCGGCGTCGACACACATTTCTCTTTTAGCCGGTTAGAAGGGCGCGTGTGCGAGGAGCTTACATGGCCGCACTTCCCGAAAATTACCGCGCTCGCGTCAGATCAAAGCCGCGGCGGTGACACGAAGGCAGCGGTGAGTTGAGAGCCATGTGATTCATTAGACCCTTCCTCTGCCAAGCTTTTTTGTCCTGAAAACACACTTACACACGCACACCTCCTTCTGTGATCAGGCCCGGCGTGTGCTGCTGGTTTCACGCATGCCTTGGGCCCAGGCACTGGCCGATTTACCGCTTCAGCGGGACATTATGAACACCAAGACAGGCTTTTGATCTTCTCGCGATTCCTTCTCTTTAAATTTGGCAGGTTTCTAGATGGCCTCACTCGCACAACTAAAGCTGGCCTGAAGAGACGTTGTTTGATTTCTACCACTGTCCTCATTAAAGCTTCAGCGGGAGGCCTTCTGTTCTTCCTCTTGATACACGTAATGCAATTATTTTGCACGAAATGCTTCAATAGTATTGATGCCATTCAACGTTGCTTTCCGAGTCGCGGGCCGGCTCGCTTGCCTCGGGACACGCCCGCACATTATAGAGCATTGTTGTTTACACCTAATTACCATTAAGTTGCTGATTTATCTCATGTCTGCTTGAGTATCATTGGCGCCGCAATCCGATGTCGACAATGTAGTTTTCAACGGAATAATGGCGGGGATGTTAGGCTGATCCATAAAATCAAATCTAGAGCGCACGCCTTCTGATTTCTAAAGCGTTCTTACTTCGCATGTTATTGATGCCGACGTGCTACGTTGAATGCGTCATGTACCTTTTGTTTTACAGGCATCAAAGATTCGGGTTCTTATCAAATTAAAATGACTTAATTTGACCCAGGAGCAGATTAGCTGTATTTCCATTGTTTCCACTTGGGGGGGGCAATAAATATAAAATGAATGTAAAAATGTGACAAATGCCTCAGTATGAAATTGTGATTCTTTGTTTATTTACATCGTGGCTTTTCTTCACAGACCACTTAGCTCACACCTTCTCAAACTGTATCTTTGTCTGCCGCGGTGTTTATGTGCTTCTTTGTGCAAATGGAACCAAGTTGTGCTTTGAGTGCTCTGGATTCACACGAGACATGCTGCTGAAATCGTAAATAAGCCCACTGATAACCGTGACCTCTCTCTCTCTCTCTCTCTCTCTCTCTCTCTCTCTCTCTCTCTCTCTGAGAGATGTGGAGGAAAGGTGAAGAGAGGCAAGAAGATGTCTATGAAAGGTTTCTTCTTGGGGCCCCCACAAAAGCCAGTTTTTATTCCCACTCAGAATAGAGGCTAGTTTCAAATGGTGTTTTTATAACACACACACAGTATCCTGTGCGTGCGTGTGTGTGTGTGTGTGTGTGTGTGTGTGTGTGTGTGCGCGCGCACGATGTGCTTCCATGTTTGCCAAGACATTAGCAGGTGTAACGGTCAGGTCGCGGTCGCCATACCAGCTGCACGACTAATGTTGATCGTGACGCTCTCTGCTTTTTCATCTTTTTATTCTCTTGGCCCTTTTTCTGAGCCAAAAATATCCGTACATGAGTGTGACAGAAAATGCCATCTTCAGAAAATTTCCAATTTTGTTTGAGTCCATCCATCGTCAGGACCGTACGTGACACCTTGCGCGATATGGTATACGTGTACTATATGGTCAACTTTTTCTGAGTCTAACCCTTGTCTTCAAGTTTATACCGCCCTGAAAACTGTCAGTTTAACTAAAAGTGCTTATTATCCTCCTAGAATACCACGCATTGAGAATGTTTTTATTTTAACTTCATCATTGGCCTTTTTTTGGGGGGTGGGGGGGTGATCTGGGATTCCCCTTCTGGCCATTCGCGATGTCCTCGCGGGGTCTGGCCATTTGGCGCGCCTCGCAACAAGAATATGTAGATCAATCTGCTAATTAGTTGCACGCAGCCATTAAGGCTGACTTAAAGCACACGCGGTTGGCACCCGAGCAGACACCGCGGCGGAATGAAGAGCGCCAGGTCACCGGAGTCGGCCAGAGCCGTCGCGCGCATTCCCACACACATACGCCTCCGGAGTGAATCGAATACGTAAGTAAAGATGAACAACGGCGGCGTTCGGTTCAGAAACAGCCATCAGAACGCGAATTAATGATCTGCCATCTTTATCTAACACTCTTCCTCTTTGCACTTCACATCCACTCCGGCTCAAGGACTGCTGTGCGTTTAGGCGCCCTGCTTTTTTTTTTTTTTTCTTTAGCCCGCCATCTGGTCAGGCCTCCTGGGCTCCGCAGGGCGCCTCCCATGGTCTCCTATTCATATTCCATGAGCATATTGTTCCCACTGCTTTTTTTTTTGTTTGTTTTTTTTGTGCACAGCACTTCTTTATTTATTTTCATGTTAGAGGCGAGGCTGGCGAGCAACTGCACCCCCCCCCCCCCCCCCCACACACACACCCCGCCCCGCTCCCCGCTAATCGGTTGTCCTATCAAGTGTAACCTGGAGGCCCCTGGTAGAGCAATTAGAGCGACCTCCCTGCCCACCTCTTGTAATGAAGCCCAGCACATTCTGGAATCTATAGCCCCTTTAGTCTTCCCTAATGGGACATCATTATTGTCAAAGAAACAATGTAAATGGAAATGAACATACTCATTAGCCAGTCGCAGAGAGAAACCTTTGCCGTTCTTTCACACACGCACACGAGCTGAACTTCCTGCCTTCAGCTGATGCAGCCTGCTGCCCCAGCATGCTTTTATTCCTCTGGTAGCCTGTTTGTTTTTGTGAGCATCTGTGTGTACCAAAGTCAGAAATGCGTGTTTTTTTGTTTTTTTTTTGTCAAGGTGAAGAGGGGAATGGGATTATGCGGCCCTTTTTTTCTCTCTCTCTCTCGGCATTCAGTCAGTGTCGACGGTACAGATGTTAATTGTTGCATTGTTACGCGATCCTGCTCTCAACCGAACGCCTCTCTTGGCTTACGTCTCGTCTCCCAGGGTGCACCTGTGCAGCGATCCCGGTCTCTGTCCCCAGCTGGCAGTGCGGAACATTATCATGGCGGAAGAAGGGGCGCACAACAAAGAATTCCAGACCTTGAGGACTTGCTCCGGTCAATGGTGAAGTAGTAGCTCATGTGGATGAAAACATTTTGTGTAGAGTTGGGACCCATTCATAGGATGCCTGACAGGTTGTTCAAAAAGCGGGGTGGGGGGGGGGGGGGGGTTATTTATTTATACAGTATCTCTTAACCAAGTCTTTTGTGAACTGCCCCTTCGAGAAACCGGGCCGTTGTATGTGTTAAATACATCCCAGTGGCTTTGGCCGAGCAACTATTCATTTGCAGTCTGGACACAAAAGGGATGAAGTTCTCCTTCTTTGAAGGGAGTCTCTGAGTCGCCAGTCATCACTGAAGCGGTCAGAAAAGTTGTGATATAGCAACAAAATCAAAGGCAAGCAAATTACTTAATTTTCCCCACTGGTACGACAGTTGAAAAGCGCTTTGGCTAGTTGAGAGGAGTCACTGTTCACTTACCTAAGTGCTACAATATTGCCGTGCACCACCACCGAGTATTTGTTTCCTGTAGTTTATTTTTTTACTTACAGTGGATAACTTCTTTTAACAGTCAAACTTGGGCAGTTAATAACAGTTTTGTGATGGCCACAGTTTGAAATTGAAAACTGTAAGCGTCCAAGACATATTCCCCCCAAAAAAGACGTGTCATTGACTATTGTCAGTAAGTGACTTTGACTTTGGTAACGTCCAATGGCATGTAGCGAGGTCCAGTGCAAACCCTCAGATGGGAGACACTTTCTTGATGACGGTATGTGGCCGGTGGCTCACTTTCCCGTATGTTTGATTACAGCTATCAGCTGCTGTAAGGATGCGAATCTCCGCAGCTCACTGTCACCGTCTCAAACGGTTCAATTGCGATTCCTAGGTGACCTTCTCCAGCACGAATGTTGCCGACACATACACACTCAACCTTTAAGGTAAATTCCCCTGAGGTTGTGCAATGTTTAATTTCACCAAGATTTCCTTTTAAGAGGCGGCAAGTCTTAATGGATTAGTAGCGATTTTTATTTTTTTGTAGCTTTTGAGGCTTTTGGAATTTTAGAGGCGTTGAATAATGTTTGCCAGAAGTCATCAGAAGTCAACCATACAAACAGCACTTGTAGTCAAAGCTTATGTTTTAGTTTATGTCCAGCTGTGGTGATTTTCCTTTGATACTTCTTTTACACTTTGATATTAAGATGAATCACATTCTAGGTATTTGTCAACCCTGAACTCTGAAAACATTTTTGATGCCATGTCTTCCATGTGTCAAAATAGTTGTATTCTGATTGAACTAAGCAGATGAATCTATCCATTTTCGTCCGTCCTAAGGTGCTGCCATCTTGACTTGATACTGCGCTATGCTGTCTGTCGACTGAAATTGAATTCAAACTGCCCTCGGGCTCGCATTGCGAAAGTCACCAGACAGTCAGCAAGCGAGCTGTGACGTTTCCAATGCGACCCTGAAGGCAGTTGAAATTCTGTTTCAGCAGAAAGCGGTACGAGGCCAAAATGAGGACATTGGAAGAGGAAATTGTATTTTGTTTTTCTAATTGCTCGTATGCAAATATTTGTCTCGCAGCTGTCCTCTGTGAATAATCCTCACCCCCTTGTGATTATCTGCCACTTTTGGTCACCGAACAAATGAAACTCGCAAACAACTGCCATTGTAATTCTGTTCGACCTTTGAGGTTCCACTCCAGATTGATCAAATGTCACACATTTTTTGATCAAATGTCACACATTTTTTTTCATAAAACATCCAAGGATGAATTTTACATAGATGGAGAGTAATTTCAATTGCTTTAGTTAACCTCAGACCTACCCTGGAGCGGTCCTCCGCTTCACCTCTCTTTATCCTTCCCGTCTTTTGGGTTGACCGGCGAGCAAGTGATTAAGCAGAGGTCATCTCCCTTTAGAACACAATCCCGAGAACGTATTAGGCATCATTTTCTTGTCAGATCTGAAGTGTCTGACTTAATATCACTGGCAGGCACCGGTGATGCTCGGCATGGATTCAGACGACACGCATGACTGTCTTAGTTAATGGTGCCATTTACGTATCTGCCGCTTGAGGAGCGCTTCGTGAAGGAATGCACAGCGGGAGGGGGAGGGGGGGGGACTGACAACTCAAATGTGGAACTGACTGCATTTATTAATGGTTTGAGTGCATATGGGAAGTACGTGTATGTATAAATGTGTTATTCGTTTTATCGCTGATTGTTTTGGTATTCATCTCATCATTTTTTCAGGAAGAGCCGTGTGAGTTGATAGAATCAATTACATTGACCAATATAATTGGGATCTAAAAAAACTAAAACTTGACTGAAAAAAAATAGCTGGAAAAGAATTAGAATCTTAGGAGAGGCGGTTTGAGGAAGAAACCAATGAATGAGTGAATTATTAAAATTTATTTTAAAAATTGCACTCAAATACTTCAAATATCATCGAAAATATGGCCCAGTGATATGATTGAAAAGATTATCACATTTGTTGAAATTTTGTCTTTTTTTTCTGACATTGGAAATAAGGACCTGGAAAAAAAGGCGGAATTGCGGTAATTTTACTTTAACATAGAATACGTAAAATTTTAATTGAAGCCCACTCAACTATGAAAAAATAAATAAATAAACTGGTCAATATAAGAATTAAATAAATGCTTATTTGCGTTAGAGGCTACCTCCGAAGCAGTATGGTTGATAGTTACATAAACCTTCATTCACACAGTGTTAAGTGTCGTCAATACTCTCGGACTACTTTATCTTTTTAGCGGACCCACAATTGCCATCGTCCATCTCCTATTTTACTTTCCTGTTTTTGATTTGCGTTACCGAGGCTCTTTTATGGCTAACACTGGCGCAAGCACATCAAATTCGGTCTTATTTTTTCATATCATTCGGACAAGGGTGTGGAGACTTTTTGTATCCACTGTAGAAAAAGATCCGGGTCTGCCTATTGAGGACCTCTGGCCTAGATCTCCTGTTAAGCAATGTGCCCTCTGTCAAATTGCCGTCAAGTGACCTCGCCTCCAGCGTCTTGCACTCCAGGCCGCATCTTCTCAACTTGGTCTTTCCAACAGAGTGCCTTTCAAATTGGGATCTATGCCGTTGACATTTTGACCTTCGCAACGAACGGCGGCGGGCAAGCAAACAAACGGCCAATCCTCATTGTCTTCACTTTCAAGCAAACAGTGGCTCGTTGCCGCGTAATTATTTTTCAGCTTGAGAACGTCCACCACATGGGTCGCGTATTGATCTGCGGGCAGGGGGGCTGTGGCGTGATCACCCAGTCGGGCCGCCCATGGGAAGTGCTGACGAAGCCTGGGAATCCACGATTCAGGCTAATGCCCTGCCACTTGTTCCACCCTCCTATGCGTCACCCCTTTGTCACTAGTTAGTAGCACTGCGCCGACTCTGGACCCTTTCATTAGCGCGTTGTTTTTGAGAGGCTGTGGGCTGCTTGAAGGGGCAGAGGATGTCTCGCAGCTGTCCTCTGTGAATAATCCGCGCTAGGGAAAATCCATACTTGTCATTGGCAGTCTCTGTTTGTGCGCACTTGCTGTCCGGCGCATGTTCGTGTGGGCTCTCTCTGTTCTCTTTGTCCTTGTTAATAATAACAGGGCTGAGGGCTCGCATTTCCCTCTCTGCAGGGCAGCCGTGTCATATCAGCAGTAAACAAGCTCCTTCCCTTCAGAAAGACAACTCTCCCAAGCCCTGGCCACTCGAGCAGAAACCTACACCCCCCCCATGCACCCCTCAAACCCACCGCCCTCACCCACTCTTCCTTTCACTTTCCCTCGCGCTTTCTTCCTGTTGTAATTTCTCAGTTTTCACCAGATGCTGTTCTCTCCTTTCACTCGCAGACCCCTGTTTGTCCTGTCGGCCGAAAGCGTTTTCTCGCTCGCCCTCGCTGTTAAGGTCAGAGAGATTGGGGAGGAGGCGGGGAAGGGCCTCTCTTGACAAGAAAAATCCATATGCTGTCTTTTCTTACTCCTCCGTTTTAAAATCAGGAGTCCGATCTGCCTGTGTTTTAATGGCTGTCAACCGGAACGTGACCTACAGCCCACCTACCGGTAGTTTTAAGGACAGGAGATTGTCCAACACAGTGGCAGTGACTGCCTTTCAAGTGGTTCCGTTAAATAATCACCATCATCATCATTTCTTCCAGGTTAACCGTTCAAGCAATATTTTAAGATTTTTTCTCATAACTGACAAATTTTATCCATCACAAGTTGACGACGATATAATGAAAGGATGATACAGTATAGAGTTCAAATCATGTTTTGAAGACAAAGGCGGCTTGACAGATAAAATGCAGGAACCTGTTTGCTGAGCAATGTAGTTCGTGCTGCAATTAATAGAGCCTTGATGAAGTATGATGTGCTAGTGGTTCACACATTTGAATCAGTTTCTGAGGTTCTGAGTCAAATCCTGGCCCACCTGTGTGCATTTTCTGGTTTTCTTTACTTATTTCTGGCCACTTTCCAGGGGAAAAAAAGCAAGTTCGGTCAACAGGCAACATGAGCTGACTGAATTGAAATACTCCAAAATGTCCATATGTGACTGTTTAAAAAAAAAAGCAATTTAATACAACACGTACAACTAATATGAGGACAATTAAAATAAAAATAAGACACACACACTACCATGCAAAACAGTTATTCGTTGAGGTCATTAAGCTTAATTCGCACAAGATTTTCTGAAATCTTGTGTCAAGCCCTGAGGTGAAGATTTGTTTTGTTTAATTATTTAGGCAATTTTTTTTTTCTTTCCCAGGACGTTTTTGGTTTATCTCCACTTTTGTTTGAGCTGGTCAACCTTGGAGGTATAAACTTTTTGATTAACAGTTGTGCTGTCATGTTTCGGTTTGGGACCAGCAGGTGGCATTGTAGGGCTCTCCCCGCAGCTGCACACCTGTTGGTCGTTATGTAATTATTAGTTGTATAAAAGGACTCCCGCCCGAACACTCAGTGTCGGGTCATTGTTTGCTCTTGGCTGCTGTCATGTTTGTTTGTCGCCCTTTGTCTGCTGCTGTCAGGTTTGTTTCGGTCATGTTTTGGTCACGGTTCTGTTTTAGCTTCAGGTGTGGTTTTTGTTTGATACTTTGGGTTCGTTTTGGTTGTTAGCACTTTGTTTCGGATTTAGTTTTCTGTGTTTCATCAACACACTTCTTCAAATACACCCTGCTCCTCCCTCCTGCCTGCTTTTTGTGGTCCTCCACCACCTTGCAACGTGACATGTGCCCCACCTTCTGGGTAATGTAAGCTTAAAACTCGTCAATCAAGACACAAATGTTTATAATCAAAGCTCAATCTGATGGTGTTTGTCTTTTACCTCTATAAAATTCCTTACCCCAGTTAAGGGGTCAAAGGTTCCTCACCCCAAACAATTTTTAGTTTGGTTTCCAAAACAACTATTTCATCAAACAAAATAAGCGCTTCAAAGTTTAATGTCCAGCCAGTTCAATGGTGCTGACATAAATTCTCCATTTCAGTCTCTCTACATGGAGTTGTATGCATGACAAACAAAGCACTTTCAATCAATGTTGTGTTTCTCACAGACTGAGGAGAATGAAGAACTGAGAAAGGCTCACAACAGAAGACGGGAACGCCTTTTAGTAGTACAGAAGAACTACAAGGCCGTCAAAAACCAGCTGAAAGCGGCGGAGAAAGCAAATGACACGTGCGTACAATGTTTTTATGTTTCCTGAATTAAATGATGGACGTTGTAACAATACTTTGTACAGAACCTTGAAGGTGGTGCCACACTAACAATAGACCAAATTCCACAGAAAATGAAAAGGTGTGTTTGGGGAAAGATAAAAAATTTGATGTTGTGTAAATTTCAAGGTAATTAGTTAGAGATAATCATCTTGAAGTAATTCAATCACAGTAGTTACTAATGACTTCATAAATATAATTACTTGTGAAAGAAAACAAATATGGTCGGGTTTGTATTTTTTTAAATATGTCCAATAATTTCTGAGCATGCTTAATTCAAGTATTTTCTTCAGGAATAAAACTCAATGTAGCTTTTTTTTTTTAATTTATTTTTTTAAAGGCTGATTATTTCAATTTCTATACATGATGGAAATTGAAATAAGCGGCACAATCCAGCCGTTTTCATCCTTCTCTTTGGGCGGACTGAAAATGATCTCGCAGTTCCCCTTGGGCTCAGCGGGCAACCGTCACATGACCAAACCCATGCAACAAGTGAGCCCGTGATCGGTTGTAACCTGAGTGAGCCCTTTGGCACTATGATGTCATTTTTCAGTCAAGAGTTCAATCTGAACCATTTCAAAACCGTTTCCACCACTAAGGCCAGGAAAAGAACAGTTTAAATTTATTTGGTGCTAATCAGGTGTGTTAAATGTTGTCAAGTGTGTGTTGACTCCCACTTTACATGACTTTTAGCATGATTGATCAATGCTGAAGAGGGTGTGAACGCGTTATCCCAGTTGTTGTTTTCACTAGTTCTAGGTCACACTGACAAAATGGTTACACTTTTTGGGGGGGTTTTGTACTAGGAAGAGCCTTTTCGTGTCCACGGTGTCTTGTATCAAAAGCACCGTGCCACACCAACACACTGATGCGCTTCATACCCAAGTCTTAAAGTGAACCCTTCTTCTCCACATGAGTTTCAAAGGACCAGAGTGCAGTTATTTATTTATTTATTTTAAAGATCCGCACCAATACCTCCCGCTCACATAGAAAAACTCAGCAATTTTAAGCCTACTAAATCTGTGGCGTTTTGTGCCAAATGCATACTCGGGCTCCTCTCCCACCTCGGCGTTCATTAGGATGTGAGAGCCGGAGGTTGGAGGTGTCTACTCCTGCAGGGTGCAAGGTGCGGAGGAAAGGGAAAGGGCCACTTCCTGCTATATTCAACAGTAACCACAGGATTTTTTTTTTCCCAAACAAAGTGTCAAAATATTAATAAGCGGCTGTTATCTCCATTCATTCACTGCGGCTGTTTAAAAATGCATGTCCGAGTGCACATGGGTGGCGGCTGAACGGGAGCTAAGTACGGACCCCCGTCAGCTGTTTTCTCTCCGGGTTAATTAAAGAAAACAGCGGTGCAACGTGAGCCCGTGAGAAAGTGTGGCGAGCGTGCTCAGCGCCCCGGCTCACGTCAGCTCAGCACGGCTCAGCGCGAAGTGGCTCAGGCGGTGAGAACAAAGGGCGGGCGGAGGCAACGCCGCTTTGGCCCAGTGTTTTTCAGAGCGCCATCAAGGAATGGTATCACGCGAAAATTGACTAACTCTGGAAATGCAGAAGCAACCTGGTCTTAAAACTGGCCGTACACTGTGCAAGTGTTCTCTGAAAATGTCACGTCTGGTGCATTTGATTGAGTAATCATTGCTCTTCAGCTCAGACGCTTTCACCGATTGAAAATGACATTTCATGTTGCTTTGGGTCGCTAATGCTAACCTGTGCTGAAAAAAAACTTCATATGGTATTTCTCTACTGCCTGCGGAAGCCCAGTCAGAGTTTGAGACTTATTTTTCACTCGGAGCTTCAGCTGTCCAAAGTTACGGACCAAAGTCAGAAATGAGGCAACCTCGTTTCCAGTTAGACACTTCCACGTATCCACTCGCCGTCAACTCCAAACAGCTCTTGAAACGACTTGAATGAACTACTTGAGCCTGTTGAAATCATGGAGTCAGTCTCACTGAACACAACAATCTCGTGGTCCTCCGTCACAAGTTGCCAAAGTAGTAATTTATCGACATATATGGAACTTCGAACGTTGATGATGGCCCAAAACTATATCTCTGCATTGTAAATGTCATTTTACAGCTATGAAATTGTTATGAATAGTTATCCGTTTGCTGAGTTGCAGAGAGAGCCACCACCAATGAGGAAAAACCAACATCGAAGCACCGGCCAATCACAAAGCACGTGTCAACTTTGTTGTCTCATTAGCATGCAGACAGCGTGCAGCCCATCCGTCCCCGTGAAACCTCGCTGCCATTCAGCCTTACCGACATATTTTTACAAAACGGCATGGTCGAGAGTGGGGAAAAGCTTACTTCCTGTTTATATTAGAGATGGGAAAAAGTTTTTTAATCATACTGGGTGTGATGGGGCGGGGGGAAGGGGTGCGCAAATAAAATTAAAGGTTATTAAAGCATCCGTACTCTGATCAAAGCTGCGCCCATAAACAGATTCCCCCTGAATCAGAGCAATTAGCCGTAGCGGTGTGGAAAAGTTCTCTTCGTTTCCCCCTGTTTAATAATGGAAACTAGGATACCGTGGGGGGGACGCACTGAGGCCTGAAGACGATAGCTCTCTCATGGCTTCGTGTTCAACAGCTTTTAGGAGCACGCTAAACAAATTAAAATGTATAAAGCTTTACTGTGACTTAAAGCATCTTCCGCGTTTCTTTAGAACGCACCTCACTATCACACTGAGGGAATTGGAACCACTTTGAAGGTAGTGGAGGCCAAATTCTCAGTGACTCCAGAATGAGATTTGCTAAATGGGCACCAACATGACACGCACTAAATACTAATAAAGTTCAAGGGATCCAAATTACGTACGCTTACCAGCGCATCAGCAACATTACAGAGTAGCCGCTAGCTGAACTAGCATTAGCGTAGCATGGTATACATGGTCAATAATGGCCGCTGTCCACCATTTCTGTGAACTTCTTGACCCATAGCGCAAGACTCTTAAAAGTCCAGGATGCTGGAACAGCCCCCCCCCCCCCCCCCCACAACTGGAAATAAGAAAAGAAATGTAACTTCCAGGATCAAACTTGTCGCCGTCATCAAAAACTTTAATATCTCTTCATGCTTTGCATTTTATTGTCACACAACCAATAACATACCGCGACCTTAACTGACAAGACGTTTGGGAAATGGCCAATGGCAATCTGGCTAAAAATTTGATTTCCAACGTGTAGCTGCATCTCAATAAATTTGAACGACGATGAAATCTTAGTTTATTGCAGTAGCAAATGAAAAGGTAATTGAAATTCAATCCTTCAAGTAAAAACTGATTGGGTAAATGTTCAATTCAGTGTTGGAGCCAGCTACTGTAGACAAAACACAAAGTGTCATTAAGTATTTATAAGTGAGGTGTAGACATTTGAAGGGCCCTTGTTTGCATGCAAGCCATTATTTACATTTTCAAGGCGCACTGGGAATGCGCCGCTGCTTGTCCGCGCAAGGCAGCACCCTGGGCTTTCACAAATACATAGGTGGCTACATGATTTGCCACTAAAATGTCAAAGTCAAGGCTGCTCATTTAAATACGGCTAAACCGGCCAGAATAATGAAAACAGAGTGCGACTAAGGGCTTCGCTACCCCGTGCGAATTGGCCGAAGGGCGGCAAGGTAATGTGCTGCACCGACCATTATTCCCACAGTGTAATACTGGCTTTTCATATGTATATCTCTGTGTTCCATAGCCCGTACACGATGTATAATGCAACAAATTAACCGGGACAGTTTGCTATAATACCTGCAGGAAGTAAAAAGTAGGCAATACAGCACTTCCCATCTCTGAACAACTGTATAAAAGCTTCTGTTCTTCTCGGAAGACATTGTACAAGATTTCAATCACGGAGCGGGAACACGAAGTCGATTTTCAATATGCGGCCCCAGCGTGGGAACTTTAAACCGTTCCTTCTCTCCAGGGTATATGTGTGGCAAGCTGTTTGTTTCAGTTCAAACTTTAGCTCCTGCAATGCGAGTGATGTCACGCACGCCGTGATTGCAAGATTACCATTTGACCATTGGGGCGCCGTCGTACTGGTCAGTGGAGACTTCAGTCTTTCCTTTCTCTCATCGACGAGCAGCGTCACACATGTTGATTGTGCAAAAGGAGCGTATTAAACTCGGGACCGCTTGTATGCCAAATGACAATGTGGCTTGTCTAGTTTATGAATGAAAAGGTGAATTGATTGCTTATTCATTGCGTTGTGTTTTAGAATGTGATATCACGTGCATCACTTTGTCATACAAGTCGACGTGGTGACCCCCCCCCCACCAGTTTTGTTTATCTTTTGAGGCATAGGTTCTGGGGTGAGAAAAAAAAGTTTGGACTCAAATGGTATTACCATTGGGCCATCGTTTTTGAATGTTCCACTGTATTGAATCCTGATGGTCTGCATTGGACTTAAAGTTTGGTGTTCACAGGACTCGAAATTCCAGGAGGTGAACTAAGGGGACTATTCCCTAATCGATTGATTGCTTGAGAAATCACTTTGTACTTCAGGCCACGTGGAAGGATGCCACGCGCCGAGCCCTGGCAACTAAGACAAGAGAACAGCGATGCCGTGTGGAACGAACTTGCCTACTTCAAAAACCTCACCCGGAAACTCACTCTGGAAAAGTAAGTCACTTTCGAAGTACTTGACACACTTCTCGGTTTTATCGTCCCCACCATGAGAATACTGACCAACGGATTTTTTTTTTGTTTGTTTTTTTAATTTTATAAATTCACTATGACCTTCCCAACTTCACAGCATCCCTTCAGTCCGTCACATCATTACCCACCAGTGGGGGTTAGACTAAAATCATTAGACTCTCCTCATTTGTTAAATTGGCCACCCAACTCTTCACACATGGAAGCGCAGCGGATACAAATGACGTAGTCACACCAAGGGTGTTGTCACACCTTTAGTCCACGTGATCTGCTACAATTGTGTTGATGAACCTTGTAAAATTGTGAATTTCTTTTGAAAGAGGAGGGGAAAAAAAATTCCAACCAAATCTCGTTCCGTCACTTTGAATCACAAGATTGCGTTTCTGCATGGGACACCCGCGCGGACGATCGAGTCAAATGACGGCAATTTTTTGCTGTCTTTTGACCGCAGTTGGTGTTTGCTTTAAAGTAATGTCCTGTGTGATTATCCTGTGTATTTGTTTTGGAGAAGTGAGAGGTGGGGATCAAACTAATATTTAGCTCACGATGACTTTACTACTGTTATCTTGGGTTCGCGATAGACTACAGAGCTTTTCGGCTTGCGTTATTTGGGTTACGTTTTTGCTAAATGAGCAGAATTCAGTCATAGATAGAAGGCCCCCTAGAACAGTGTTTTCAGTCTTTTTTGTGGGCGACAGGGGAGATCATTTAGACCAGCGGTGCCCAATACATCGACCGGGAGCCAGCGGACTGTCCCAAGTCGACTACGAAGGGTGGGAGGAGGAAATGGCGAAGAAAAAAAAGATTTGTGTGTTTCGGTTTCACTCATGTTCAGGGCCGGCTGTTTCTCATCGTGGCGTGCGTGATCGAAGATCAAAAGTCGATCTTCTGTCAAAAAAAGTTTGGCCACCTCTGATTTAAACAGTGTCGTCTATTTTTGAAACTGTGTTTCTAAATTATTATTTTTTTAATCAGTTTTTACTAGATTGTTCATCTTGTATAGTAAACCAGCGAGCCCACATAACCATTTTGTGACATTACAAAGTCAGCCAACCTAATTCGGTTTCACATACTCACTTATCTGATGTAATAGTGTCATGTATCTTCGTCTATCCGTCTGTGCCAGCGATGTCTAGTGACAGCCGACAGGTAGAACAACGAAATACTCTTCCGGGAAATGGTAGAAGATACAATGAAGTGCCTGTTTGAAATTCCTTAAAGCAGATTGGCTGGTCAGTATGTCCTTCAGCTTTGTGCTTCACACTCAATAAGTTTGGTGTGTAAATTGAGACAATATCCCTTCTGTGATGTTTTTGTGCCAGGAGATTTTCGCAGTGTAAAATATGTGCCTTGTTTGGGGCCCGCTACAGCAAACGTACTTTCACTATTTGGCTGTCTTCCAAAAATGGTGACTAAAATATGCTTCCCTTCCCGCTCCGGTCTTCAAAAACATTTGAAATCCACTTTAGGAGGATTGTACCCTTTTCGGTTCTCTTGCCTCCTTTAGTCTTCTTTTGTGTCTCTTTTTGGAGTTTAACCGTTGTCTGGTTTGATCTCAAGAAGCCCTTGTAAGTGCAGCACTACCGGTGACGCTCCGCACAAAGCTTGGCCTAAAGCCATCATCTTGGCTCCTCCTGTCTCCCCCGGCCTTCACCTTTGCTCACCTCCTCCATCCTCTCTCCTGTGCCTCTGCGCTTTCTTTCCTCTTCACTTTTCCGCCTCGTCTTTCCCGGTTGTCTCCCCCCGGCCCTCCGCGATGCCACATTGCAGGTTGAGGCCAGAATGGTGGTACCCCCCCCACCCCCTCACGCCTCCCCTTCCCTCCGATGCTTCCCCTCTGCTCACCCCCCTGCCCTGTCCTCCTAATCCCAGCTGAGCTCATTATGATATAGCCCGGCTGCCTCTCTCCAAGCCTGAGCTGTCTGAGTTAATTACAGGCTAGTAGCACTAGTGCCGCTGATGCTGCCTGTTAAGGGATGTCCATCCGCCAGCTTGCCTGCCTGGAACTGAGCAGTTCACTGCATAGTCTGGGGGAAATGCGGGCCAGTACTTTGGGGGGGACAGAGGGGATTGGCAAACACGCTACACGCAAGGTCCTTGAAACTGACCTGTGAAGGGAATCCACGAGGGATGACGAGTGCCTGGCCTCTTTTCCTGACAGTGTGACTTGCCTGTCCTGAGGGCTTAGTGTTGATCCCCTTCATGTGCCCCCGACGAGCTTCACTTTATTTTTCACATCACAGCCTCTCACAGGTCAGCCCAGTTACAACGTCAGGTTACATTTGATCACCAGAATCGTCTGGTTATTGGGATGAGACCCTTAATTGTGCTCAAAGTGCACCGTGTGTTGTGTAGGTCATGCCCAAAGTACTGTCGGTCCTCAGTAGAGTTATGGTAGAGCTTTGAACTTCATTTTTTAAAAATCCGTTTCTTCATCTTATTTTAGTTTTAATTTTGGTGTTAGGTTTTTTTTTTCAATATACTTGTCAGGTTCAAGATAAAAAAAAAATAACTGGTATAAATAAATCTATCTACCATTCTCAAATGACTGCTTGATCGTCCTTCTTCTGTATGGACATGCAGCAAAACCAAAATAAATACATTTTTAATGCATCCTGAAAGCGAGTCACATTTTTGCTATAATTAACAGTGAGTTTTATACAAGTACGGTGTAGTTTCAGTTAGTTTTCTTTTTCATCAATACATTTTCGTTTTTATCTTATTTTGTTCACAAAAATGTTGTTTTCCAGTTTAAAGTTTGTTCACGCTACCCACCAAGAAATGTTTAGGGTTTTTTTTTCTTTTTCTATCAACTGTCTCTGAACGGGCGTTATGGACCACTGGACTGCAGCGCGGTTCTACTTGGGTACAAATTTGGGACAGCATTCTGTTCTATACCACTCACTGTAAGATTATTAAGCTCCTCCGTACCTGCAAAAGTCGATCCGTTATAAAGCACAAGCAGCCCAATTTTCTGAAAGTCTAACTCGTGGGGCAAGTCGTCACAGCTTGTTCCTCTGAACGTGTGATGATGATTACGCTTGTGAAGGTTATGCTGCGCAAATGTCGGGCAGTAATCGACTAATGGCCAATTAACTCCCGCTAGTTGAGAATTTAGGACCAAATGAAGACCCATTTAAAAGCTTTAAATGCCAGTGGTGTTCATCGGTCCATTTTTCGTTTTTGGAGCCTTCTTTGTCATGGGACGATGCGCAGATGCTCCTGATCATCTCTTCCGCAAACAACGCTTGTAAAACACCTTCCAGAGGTCCAAAATGACTCTTTGGCTCAGAGAGTACAGCTGGGTTGACTCCTGCGCAGCGGGTCCCACACAGTGCTGAGAGAAGGTTAGCTCCTCCTGTCATATTTGCACTGTAATTCAAGGTTGAGTGAGGAGGTGAAAAATGCGCTTTAATTGACTTTGACTCTGAGCGGCGACTAAATTAAGAGATGCATTTCGACCTCCGAAACTTTTGCCCGCAACGAGGACTATCGTGTTATTGGACTGCACCTGTTGTAAATGTAGTTTGAATGAAAGATTTTCTTCTCAGTGGGTAGTACCAGTGAGTTCTTAAAACTGGTACACGTAAAAAGAAATACTGTAAAAAATGATGTTTAACATCTTAATTTTAAAACTGTGACAATACCAACACATGCTGAAAAACATTCAATGTTATTACTGCTTTTATAGTGTAGGGTGTACTTGTAAGGACCAACATAGCACACTACACGGGCGTTGGGATTATTTTTTAGAGACATTCGATAATCTGATTTTGCTGACAATCGGGCTCAAAATAAGTCCACTTATTGGAACCAGCACAATTACTATCCAATCCAACAAAATAAAAAATGGCAAATTTTATCATGGTGCGACAAAATAAGAAGCATTTAACCAAGAAATCTTTCCTCGTGATTGTGTGAAATTGAATCTTGATTCACTTGTCAGCACTTGTCCTTCAGTTGTTTTCTTTTTTTGCAAGGAATTTGTTAAAATGACACAAAAAAGGTTCTCATAAAGACATTTTTTTTCACAGTTCTAAAATGTTATCAATAAAAATCATTTGAGTGTTCCATTTTGGTATTTAGTAGACCATTTATGGAATTTCGTCAGATGCTCGTCATCACACTATTGCGCACGATCTAGCCACTAATATTTATTATAATATTTTGCGGCGTGGGAACAATTTAGGGGCCATTGGCCAATTTGTGTCAAATTACACAACAAACGTTTCGTCTTTTTTTTTTTAATTTATTGAGATGTCCTCATGGTTGACTGGTAAAGTAAAGGCAGTGCGGGCTCGAAAAACCCACAGTGGGATCCTTTATCTGCCTCATTATGCGCCTTTCTCCACTCGGTGTCCGTGCTTGTTAATTGTAATAAAAGGTTTGTTGGTAAAAAAAGAGGCAGGGATTATTTAGACCTCATAAGTAGAGTAAACACATGCAGTGCGCCCTCAGACTTAAGATGCTGCTCTCAGACGACATCAAAGCATAAATTAGCCAGCGTTTACTGATGGGGGGGGGGGGGCTTTGAGATCATTTGCACTGCTGCAGCAGCAATGTGAGATTCTTTACACGGTGACCATTACAGACATGAACCTCCCCAGTGAGCGACGTTGACTCTAATTAAGTTTAATAAAGTTTACCACCGTGTTCCTCATCTCTCTGCCCGTTTCATCGTGATTTGCTAAAAGGTAATACAAGTAATGAGTTTCTTTTGCCCCCACCCACTGGACCCCAGGCAGAGTTGGAGGAGGGACACATTTTGCTCGCACAAACAGAATGTTTTATGCATGTTGTTAAGTCAGACGACGGAGGATTTTCCCCCCTTCATTTATTATTTGGGGAAATTATTATTTTATTTATTTTTTGCGAGGGAGGCCATAATTTGCTTTGCATTTTGTAATTATAATGCATGCTTTAGTGCTGCCATCCAGTCTTGGCCTCTCTCAAAGCAAAAAATAAATGAAAACATAAATAATGCACGTATTTCAATGGAATCAAATTCAGAAAAATAATTCGCTCTTTGGAAAGATGCTGAAGTGTTCAATTTTTTTTTCAATCTTGATTTGCTTTAGTTGGACACCTGCAGATATCACCAAGATGTATATGCATTCTAACGATGGGACATGAAAGTCGCTCTCACTGAGAGATCCTGCAAAATTGTCACGAGTGAAGATCCAGAACTGTGCCTTTTATACAGAACAGCGAGCCACGCTGCATCCCGCAGTCACATTCGGGGATGCATGATGACGCGTAAAATTCTTATCTGTGCCGCGATGATTGCGTCAGGTGTTTAAAGTGTCACCGCGTAGCATCCCGCTCCTCGTACGGCACCGATACGACATCTGAAGCTTGGAGATGACCAAATCGACCTGGTCCCTTTAATCTCCGTCTGTGCCGTTTTGACAGGAAAAACATAACGGAAAATTCTTGACTTTTAAAGGCATCGTGAAAATGGCTTTACAATTTCAACTAAAATACAGCGCCAGGTTATGCGCTCCCCATTTCAGCCACTTGAGACTTTCGAAGAACAAGGAGCCCTCGAGCGCAAGTTTGACTACGAGGGTAATCCCCAACAGCCCTCAAAACAAGATGATTTTTTCCAACAATAGAAATGCCAGAGGTCCTTACACTTTCTTTCCCTTGATTCCTTGTGAATTCTTGTGTTCTGAGCAAGTGCTCCATGCGCTCTTCCAGGCGCGAGCACAATGGCTGCCAAGGATGCAGCTGTGTTGCGCACCCTTGTGGATCGAAACGGGCGGCGTGTGCTCGGCGCAGCATCGGTAGACTGGAGATCAAATGACATGGAGGGTATTGCTCTAGGCTAAAGTTCTCGCGCTCAATGAGAGAGAGATTTTTTTTGTTCTCAAAAGTGAGGCCAAAAGCTCCAAACACAGACTTACAAGTGTCGTTCGTCCACATCGCCAAGGATCCAGTTGCATCTCTCTGTTGCTTTGTTTGCTTTCTGCAAAAGTCTATCCAAATCCTCCTATTGTTGTTGACTTCTGAAGACATGCGGTACAGCAAAAGTCCAGCACAACCCCACAAGGTACAAACTGCACTGACGTACCTTTTATAGGGTGAAAATGTGTACTCTAATGTGACTCTTTATACTTTTTCAGTGGCTGACAATATAATGTTATGTTTCCAAACTCTAAGCCAATATTCCTTGTACGCTGCCCGTTCACGCCGTGATGGACACTATTGGTGGACATATAGGTGCTAAGCCCTGCCGCAAATTACGACCCCTATATAAAAGTTAACCATTGCCTCTATCAACATACCGCACACTATGACTGTTTAAAATAAGTGCAAATAAATCATCCATCAGTCTCCTCAAATTGAATGGTTTCAGGTTAATTTCATTTCGAAAAAAAAAAAAAGTGCCCCATTCTGCCGAATGACCGCCTTGAACAAAGTCCATGGCAAGACAGCAGATTCGCATACTGCGCTCATTTCTCCCACCAAGTGTAAAAGCGCACGCACGCCGTTGTGGCAATGCTCACCTCCCCCAGGTTCGGTTGTAAAAAGCAAGGCAAGATGTTCTCTTCCTGCTCTCGTGTGGCTGCTTTTTTTTCCCTCTCGTTCAATCTGTGCGAAAGAGTGCGACAGATATAAAAAGTAGATAGGCCTATTTGAAGTGAGGGCCCCGGGGTCAAAGTAGTTAGTTTCAAAATGGAAATTATTTTGAAAGAAGAAAAAAAAAAAGGGCTTTGTTGATGACAATGAAAACGTAAAGCACCTGTGCCCGGCAAATTTGCCACTGCTCAACCCAGCCCCTCTACTGTAAGGCCAATGCAAAGTACGGTTTGGATTTCCAATGGGGGGGGCGGCGCCGCATGCGGAATTTTGTGGTCGCTCTGGAGGTCTACAATAATCAAACATCAAGTAAAAAACTGACTAGATTTCCTTCTGCGCTTTCAGTGTAGCCTTTGTAGCTTCTGCGATATCATCGGATTGCTTTCCCCAATGTGCTGTATGTTCGATCCATTAGTTGCACAGCATGCATAATACAGTGAAGGATTCCTGGGGAAGAATGCACTTGGTTTGGAGCTGCAGATTTGAACTGAAACCGGAGGCTCTCGGCCAACACCGTCCAATATCTGCAATTCAATCCTCTCCTCTCTCGTCACGAAAACACGCTGGCCCTTGAACAAAATTGAATGTTTTGCATGTGATTTTTGGCTTTGGCGTCGATAACGCCGGCATCTTGACGCGTGCGCCAGAGAAACACGAGCTGGGACAGGCATCTTCTACTTACTGCATATTTCAGCTCGTTTGTCCCATTAACAGGCAGGACGCAGGAGGCAGCGCTGGTGCCTCATCGACTTGAGTTCATTTATGGAGGAAAATCCATAAAGGAGCGACACGTATCCATCTGCTTCCTCACCCCCGCCCCTCGGGGAGAGTCATTTGTGTACTTATTTAAGCTGCGGTCAGCCATTAGGCCAGGCGTTTACTGGACTGTGAGGGCTAAAAAGCTAATTATTTCCCTTCCCTGTGCACTTGCTGTAACTTTCCGCAGGTCATTTTCCTGACATTTGGCAGGAAAAACATCTGTAAAATGAAAGTTGTCTCGTTAGTTAATTGCCATTGTGAATGCTATTGTTTGCGCTCACACAAGTGACCTCTTTTAACTCCACAGAGTGGCTCACGTATTTGCCTTTTTTTTTTGCCTCCGCAAATGAGGTTAACAGACGGTAGAATGCCACTCTGCGAGCAGGAGCTTGTTTCTGCCGTTGCACTCCACAGCAAAGGGGAGGGGATAGGAGCCGTGTGTTCTTCAGGTGTGCTCGTCTCAACGGGGGCCTCGTGCGTATCCTCGCAAGGCGTTCACTTGGTGTCCTAATAATAACTTGAAAGTGCAAAGTCTCCAGAATGGCTCCTCGTAATTAGCCTTTAGCAGGAATCAAGCTAATTGCCGGGTGGTAATTGGGCACACTTTCCTAGTCAGATTGTCTGCTGCGTTGCACGCAAACACACCGCGCGGCGACCTCCTACCTTGGCGTTTCATCTCACTTGTCACTTTGATTTACATGTGAATAAATAAAACACGCTTCAATTAATTTCTTCATGTCATCTTCTCTGTGGGGAGGTGAAAGTGGAGCATGGCATTCCAGAAGGAAACGAGTGGCAAATGTTACGACATAAATGAAGGCCGTAATGGGATATTTGTAGAATATGTAAAACCGGTCTTGTTATACAGTGTGGAAAAAAAATTAACCCTTTTTGTTTTCAATGAATGCAGGGCTGGCTTGGAGGAGGAGCTGGACATGCTGCGAGTCCAGGCTGCGATGGATCGGGCCACGGTGAAGGAGCTCAACCTGTGTCTCACTGAAGAACACCAAGGTGAATCAATATGCTTTTTTTTTTTAAATTCGGATCTCTTTTAACGAATGTGACGAAACCTTAATTGCTCAGAAGTTTTCTTCGGCAATCAGCGAGCCCATTTGTGCTGTGTGAGGACACGACAGAATGGCAGGTAGCAGCTGCTGCTATGTGTGAGGAGGGCTTCTTCTATTTCGGCGCTGCGCTTCATGTTGAGAAATGTTTCACTCAGGAGCTTCCACTTTCTGGCATCGGATGGCACATTTGTAACCACGACCAAATAAGAGCGAGCCGGAAATTGGGCACTGTTGTACATGAGCTGTACTCCAGGGTGAAAACCAAGTGCAGTGTAAAAACGGCCTCAAATTTTTTGAGCCGTTGACGTGAAATGTCGCCAACGGAAGTCCTAACGTTGGCAATTGATGTCATATATATATATATATATACACACACACACACACATTTTTTTTTATTGGGGGGGCTGGGCAGAGAAATGTTTTGGCCAACTCTGGATTGAGCATGAATCTGGGAACATAAAAATAAATGGCAATAGCCTACAGAGAGCAGCAGTGGGTCTTTTTTGGATGATATCACAATATATCAAATCAATAATTGACCTTTGTGATAGTGGTGGTCCTCTGGAAGTTTGACTATTACAAGCAGCTTGTCATTCATCAAAGTATTTGTCATGTTAAATCTACAACAGAGAGTCCAAAAATGAGAGAAAAGTTATTTAAATTTCGATGTCGAAGCGATGACGTAATATGCACACATGCATGGCACAATGCACGCACACACTACTAAATACTATTTCGACTAAATAGTGTGTAGTTTGTCAAATATGTAATTGTTACACTGCTGAAGATTTGTACATTCAATATTTTGCCATCTAAAACTTATTTCTTTTGTTGTTGGTCTTGCTGGGCAAAATTTTCCCAGAGCAATCGACAGAATAATCAATTGGATAATCGATTCCCCCCCCCAAAATGATTTGCGACAACCCTAGTTGGTATTTTATAGAAGAGTGTTCATATCTTGAAAGCGTCACTAAAGCATGACATGAAGACATTTTCCTTCATGATATTTACAGAGGTCAGTTGTACAATCTTGAATTTGTTCACTTTCAACAGCTCACTTCATTTCTTGCAGCATTGTAACATTGCTCGTGGCTGTTGTTGTGCGAAAAATCTTAAATGTGGCAGCACTTTTGACTCCTATCCATGCCAATTTGCGGGCCAGATTAATGAGGCGACTCGCATTGGAATTAATTGGACAACTCAATTAAGACTTGATCAACCCCACCGCTAATTGATTGGTAGATCAAATGCTGTTCATCTTGTCAGCAGGAACCATTCCCGATGTTTGAAAAAGCACATCGCTTTTAATTCAGTTTGCAGCCTTTTGTCAGTCGGTGACCGCCGCAACCGCTATGGCTTTAATTAAGCAGTTCAATAACGAATCTGTCCTGGATCACTTTCATTTTCCTCCCCACCAATGATAGTGTCTGGCGGTTGAGGTGCGAGCGTTTCATTAAAAGGATGGCACTAATTAAAATGGAGCGTCCTTTGCTATTGACACTCGAGGCAGGAAGCGAAAGTATTGAGCTTCTCGAAAAGGACATTCTAATTTTACATCTTCTCTGACAAATAATCACTGGAGGGAGCTGTGTATTTACATTTTAAATCATATGATAGATAACTCTTATGAATGGTTTATTATCGTTACTATAAGTGCATGCCTACAATAGGACAAAAAAATGTTGAGTGAATGACTGAATTACTCCAAAATAGAATATATTGATGACATTTAACAATGGTCAAAAAGACCAAACAATAAAATTTGGTTCAACTCTTTCTTTTGTTACATTTATATTCTCCAAAAGCTTGCAAAAGATCTCATTTGATACAGTTAGAGACCAAGTACAACATTTCAAACCATTTTTTTTTTCAATAACAAATTGCCTTGACAGGTTCCAATTTTCTCACTCAAATTGTAAAATCGCCTGAAATACAGTATTACATTACAACAGTACAACACGACCTGCAGCTAACGCCAACGGCTTCCCTGTTTTTCACACTTTTCAGCTCCGCTGAGATGTCAATTTTGCTTCCACCTTTTGTGGCATCGCTTTAGTTTCCAAACTGTACAGCCATTCCATCGTACAGGGTTGCGTTCCAGACCCACGGCAATCGGTGATATTGGGAGACCATGTCATTTTTCGTGTTTTTACCTCTTCCATGCACTTTAAAGGACATTTGAACTTAACACAGTGGGGGGGGACACTTTTGAAAGACATTCTAAATTATTTTAACACTCAAAAATATGTGGATTACAGAATCCTGCACGTATTGTCGAGTCTGTGTTGGATACTTGTACGTGCCTTTAAGCGGCAGGGCCTGGTGAGGCGGCGTGTGACGTCCACGAGTTCGCATGCGAGTGGCTTGGCGTGAGCTGTGACCAACAGCAGCTCCTCTGAATGTGCTCTTTGTTTTTGTGTCTTCCCATATGTGAAGACATCGCACTAAGTATTCTGTAAAAACCTCTATGCCAAAGCGATATAGCATGGGCGCCAACAATGAAACGCGATATAGCAAGGAGCCCTGTGTCGCTGTGTACTAGAACGAAAACGGAAAGCTAAACTAATACGTTTAGTGGCAACTACCTCTGACGCCATAACATTTGGCACATTTGCCGACAAAGCTTTGAAATGATTTACCTCATTACTTGTGCGCCCCATCATGAACGGCTTGACTGGCAACCCGCATGTCAGAAGTCATGAGGAGGCCGCCCCAGCAGTGCTGGAAAATAAGTTGTGAGTGACTACAACGTTCACTGGCGAAACCTCTGCGACCTGATCAAAGAGCCGCGGGGTTGAGGCGTTCACACAAGGATTATCTCTAACGAAAGGCAACACATGAAAGGGAGCGGGCCTTTGTGCCATAGCCCACGAGCAGACATGGGAGGGGACACTAATGTATGCCACCGGTGCCGAGACCTCCTCCCGCAGCGGGTGACTAGGGAGCCACCGTGTCTTCTCATCAAGGTGGTGCCGAGGTGACAACTCCCAATCCGTCGGAGGCGGATCGTTTTCTCCCACAGCCGGTCGTGTATACCCAACGAACACAGCAGCGCTCCTGTCCTTGCGGCTGCTCCTTTTGATTGGAGGTGACACGCCAGGAAGACAAAAGAGCCGGCTAATTCGAAGTAACAAACTTCCCAGAACGAAGCATCGATTCGACACGAGGGAGCAGGGGCTGCTCCGCGCAGCCGATTTCGCTTTGTCCTTCTTTTTTGTCTTTGACCGTGCCCAGGTAGCTGACCTGAAGCGTCCATGTCAGAACAAATTATTTTGGTCACGTAGTCTTTTTGTTTTTTTTAACCAGAAGAGGATCACCCGTTTGCTTGGTTTGCTCAGCTAAGAAACTAGCCATGGAAACACATATTACTCGACATGCGATAGAACATTAGATCACAGACTGAGATGTTTCAATTTATAATTCATTTCGGTTGTTTGTGACCGCCGCGTGCCTGGATGCACGTTGGTGTCTCACAGGCTGCAGACGTCAAGGCAAGAAATCATGTCGCTGAAAATCAGGACAAAAAGGCATACCAACGGTCAATGGAAACCCAAATCCTGAACACACAGAGAATACTCAACCAAAACGGGAAAAGGGACTTGAAAGCTGATATGGCGTCATTGTGCCCGTATGCTAATTGCCTCTCCTTTGCCAGTCTTGTGGAGTCATGTAATATTACCACCATATTCTGCAAATGACAATGATAACACTAATCAACAGCAAATATTAACCAGAGATGACTTCATATGTCCCTAGACCTGTTTTTGATATTTTTTCCCTTTCTTTTCCTAGCACATTTGGTTTCTGAGATATTTTCATTGTTTGTGTTTAACAGCTTGGACAATACGGATTTTACCATGCGTTGTTGTCTTGACTTTTTCATGGGGAAAAAAATCACCTTTGCTGAACATAACCCTTCATTCATAAATATTACAAAGTTTTATTCGTAGAAGTAATCATAGTAGTAGTAATAAAAAATGTGTAATTTTATGTTTTATACGCCAACTATGACATCCATTTTCATCCCATCAGAACGTTCAAATCCCGAGTTAGCCTCCGTGAATTTGTGAAAGAAAACTGATCATGTGACTTTATGCACTCTTTACAACATCGGGGCGAACTCCTGATGAGTCACGCTCTCGCTTCCTCACCGGACAGGTTGACGTCCCGGAAGTGCGGTTAACTTTATACCCTGAAGAGTGTGTGTTTGCTTTATTCATTTATAGTGAAGAGTGTATTTGTCACGGTTGAGAGTGAGATTCCCTGGATAAAACAATATGTTAGTCTGTGCATATAAGTTGTCCATTGGGGGAATCCTAGTGGACTACAAAGCAGCGCGGCCCGGGGCTGTACAGTGTTCACCAGAGACTCGAGTGCTTCTCGCATTTGTTTATGATCCCGTGAGAGAGGTTGCATGTTGTGTGCTTTTTCAACATTGTTTTCCCATTTCCTTGTGGACTATTAGATCAACACTCCTCTGTTGTGTAAGATGAAGATGACTGGAGCCAAGTGTCTGAAAATTCTTCATTCTTTCGACTCGACTGGCAGGAGAAGGGGGTGGGGGGGGGGGGGTGCTTTACGAATGTACCGATGAAGGAAATTAGGCCAGGAGCAGTGCTAATTGATTTAATGCAGCCCTTTTTTTATCGTCCTATTGCCTGAGCCGCCTGGGTTTGACGCACCGTGTCACAACAAGAACCTTTGTTCTCCTGTTCAGAGCTGCTTCGCAAAGTGGAAGAGGAGCGCCAGGTCAAAAGCACTTCTCCGAAAAGACCCTCTGTTTCTTCAAAACGATTGGAACAGTCGTTTATGAAGGTACGACGCTATGCCATCACTTAGTGTTCTTTGTCCCCAACAGGGGGGAAAAAAGAAGATAGACAGAATCGTAACTGTAGCACAATGGCAGTGACGAAATTAGCCTCTAATCTGTCAGCCATGATTTGAGTGTGAGCACAGATTTTTTTTTTTTTCCCTGTCACATTTTAGTCGGTAGCTCATCGTGTCTTCAAGTCAACTAAAAATGTGTTTTTCTTTCAGTCGGCAGTGCATTAGGTTTAATTAGTCTTTTTTTTTTTAAAAAACGGCCTCGCTCAACTTTGAAGTGCCATATTATTCAAGTGCAACTTTGTCACCTCCCGTTTACTTTTGTGGCATTGTCTCCATCCGTGGGTGGCTGTTTTAATTCAGGCTGAAAGGTACCAAGCTTCACCAGTGGTCAGAGTGAAACACAATTGTAAAAAGGGAAAAACAATACCCAGGGGCACAATCCCAATTTTGTAGCTTGGGAGCTTGCGTCTGGACATTTGATTTCCAGCACACTCTAACAGTTGATGCTCACCTCTCTGTGAGTAACTTTCCGGTGTGTTGTTTCAACTTTCCAAGACTCATTCACTTCATATGTTCCCAGGCCAAATTTGTTTAAACCCCCCTCACTTTTTTTTTTTTTTTTTTTTTGTGTGTGTTTTGCTGGCTAACCCAAAATTATCGGATGATTGATTTCTTTGCCATTTGCGTTGAGCAGAAGTCTTGCCAATTCTGAGCCAGTACAGAACCGCATGTACCACAATGGCCACAAGGTCACCAGCAGGTTTTCCCTCTTTTCCATCACCGGTACACATTTGTGTTGGACTCGCAAAATGCACAGTGAAAAATGCTTGTCGAGTTCATCCTTCGATGCTCGCTGAGCTGAAATCTCAAGGGATTCAATTACGTTTGTGACATCATTGCAAAGTGGTAGTTCGACCTCTGTTGTTTTTCAATTGCAGTTAAATTATCTAAGGGACTTATATTTATATATATAGTTTATACTTGTAAACGGTCTGATATGCACTATTCAGTTATATCACTGAAGCTTCAAATCCTTGATTCCCCTAGATTGAGCAGCTGGAGCGGAGGATGGTGTCCCTGGAGGGTGAGACGGAGCTTCTGAGGGAAGAGAAACAGCAGCTCCTCCAGGCCAACGAAGGCCTGGCCCGCGACTGCCGCGGACTTCAAGCCTCGCTGGATCATCTGCAAACCCAGGAAGCTGTCCGCCTACAGACAGCCCAAGCACAAGCCCTGGCCCTGGCCTCGGCTCAGGGGGAGCGGCATCGCGGCGAGGTCGCGGCTCTCCAATCCCGGCTGGCCGCCTCTCACAAAGAGTCCGCTGAGCTCCATCGGCGGCTCCTGAAGCTGAGGCAGGAGTTTGGCATTCTCAGGGCGGCCAGGGACTTCTACAGGAAGCGTGCGGCGGGACCAGCGCGGCCGAGCGGGATCGCTGGCAACGTTAGCGGCAAGCCAAAGTTGAAAACAATTAGGCTCACGGGTTCGTTACGCCAGCGCAGCCACCCGACCGTCATCCCCAATCAAGCCATCAGCTGGCAAGGCCGTAGCCCCAGTCCCTCGAAGGACGAGTGGGAGGACATGAGCGTAGCGAGGTAATGATGCACGCGCACCTACTCGCAGCGTCCAACCTCATTATTTTTAGGCGTTTCGAGTGGGCTGGCGGGCCACAGAGCATCGTGGGGACAACGCGCGTATATGCAAAACATAAGCAAATGGGTGATTGAATTTCATCCTCCTGTCTGGTTGGTAATTCAGGAGCCAAAGAGGAATACAAGCAGGAATGATAGCGAGTGGGGGTGGGGGCGGGGGGGGGGGGGGGTGAACCACTGTCAGATCCCGTCAAGTGTCCTGGGACGGCTCGCTAGGAGCTTATTGACTGAAATTTGCATGCAAAATTAGAAGTCTCTCTGTACAATGTTGAAGCGGTGCCAGAGAAGCCCTGGGATAAGGGGGCCGCCAAAGTCTTGATACCTTTCAGCGGTGCCATTTTCATGCACGAGTAATGCAGGCCTGGAATTGACAGTTTGGCAGTTTGATTTAATATACTGGTCCTTTGCATATTCACCAGCACCCCCCTCAGCCCACTACCCACCCTTGACAGCTCCAAGGATCCCCCTGCAAGCACTAAACCACCCACGGTACATGCAGCAAACCTCGCCCCGCGCCTCGTTGTGTTGCTTCTCTTCTCTTGTCGTGTCAATTCACAAATGTGCCTTTGCCCCACTCTCTCTCGATTGCGAACAAACACGCACACACACTACTCGCCTTAATTTAGTTGGATAAATTTTGAATGGCCCTACTCGGCTCTCTACCAGATGTCTACAAGCTGTTTAACACCCTCTAAATTAAGACCCATCGACAGTAATTATTTCATGTATGTTTTATGCAAAAAAGCCACTGAGCCGTTTATTGAGTGATGGTCGGAATGATTTCATTTCAAACACTCGTAGCTATTGCTGATATTTAGTCCCCCCCCCCCATCTCCCACTTCCTCCCCCCCCGAACTCTCCCTTGTGCTCAGCCCTGCCTCCTTGGCATCTAATTCATCAGACCGTAATCCACCCCGGCCCACTGGAGGCAGTTTAGCGGGGACTTGGTGCAGCTATGCCCCGGCTTTCCTAATGCCCTCCATGTGGCTAATAAGCAGCTGTCTAATAGACGCTTTACCTGCGAGAAAGGATCTGAATGGATTTGCGGAGACGGCATCCAAACCGAGATGCTGTCTTATTTAAGGCACCTGTCGACCCATTTGTTCGTGTTACTATAAAGCCCTTCCGCGCTTCTCATCTCGCCGGGGCCGTCCTCAGCGATATGTCGGGCAATGCCCTGCTTCCACCTCAAGAAGTTTATCCTAAAATGTGACAAAGGTGTCAGGCCTGTGAAAAGATGCTGACATGTCTTTGTTTTCATCCTCTGCCTCTCCCTCTCTCTCTTGTCTCTCAAGTTTTAAACAGCTGGAGGCAGTTGACTATTTTGACCGCATCAGCGGTTTTTCATTGTTGGTCCGGACAGAATAAGAAGGTGAAAGGATGGGTCAGAATCAGCTTGTTATAGAGTAGAGATGAAGAGAACAATGGGATCCAAAAGATTCAATTGTTTCCTTGACGCAACGGGAGGCAAAAAAGGAGCGCACTACCTTTCTCCAAACAGCAGAGGCGCCGTGGATTCATTCTCAACTAGTTTCAAAGTCTGAAGAAGAACATGCCAGCTTTGAGAAGTTGAGCTCACGTCTTTCAGGAAACATTGTTCTTCATACATTGTGAGGCACTCACATTAATCATCCATTGCATGAATGTAATCTATTAATTGATCATAAATATTCCTAATGTTTTATAGGCAACCAATGACCTTCCTTTGTAGCATCAACATGCTTCAATAATTCATACCAAAAAAAAAAAAAACAACAATCCCATAGTATTTCCCTGAACCGGCGCTGGTGGTGCTTGCCCGGCGCTACACAAGCACCTGCGATGGTCCAGCCAAATTCCCTCCTGACCAGTTTTAACCCTAAATAGCCTCCGGCCTTGTCATGTTCCCTTTAGATCCCCTTACTCTGGTCTCTCCCTCCGCTGCCTTTCCCCCGTGCTCCACCTTAATAAACCCACTGGCGTAAATGTCACTGGCTCCCACCTTCACGTCAAAGGTCACTGTCAATAAACGTGCCGGTGTTTGTGTGTCTCCGAGAGCCCTTACCGTTGCTGTCCGTCAGACGCAACCTAGTTTGCTTCTGCTCAGCCGCGCCTCTCGCGAACGTATGTCACACGTTGGCGGGCTAATGAAGGCCACAGCCGCTCTCATACATCTTGATGCATTCACTGTCGGCAACAGACGCCACAATTTTTCCACTTAATTTACAAGCCACATTTACACTTCCTGCTTAGAAATTGGACGGGGGCATTGATTTTCTGTTAAAAGGTAGGAGGAGAGCTTGAAATGCACATATTTTGCTTCAAGTCAACTAAATCAACCATAAAAGGTAAATTGGATTTGTGGTCCAAGGGTGGTACACACACACACACAAGCTCGGAGTCAACTCAGACAGTAATGATCTTCAACTTTCTTTCCAGTGACAGTGAGGAATACTCAGACAGCCTCAACAGCGTGCCCTCGGGGACAAGGCCTCCCAGACGGCACAAAAGGAAGGTGAGTCTAGCCTGCTGTTTTGGAGTGTAACATGGATGCACGGTATCCCATTTGGCGCTGACACCCACCCATCATAAATCTGTCAGTTTCAGAGCGATAAAATCAACATAGCTTTCACAATGAATGGTCTTTGTTTCCCTCAATTGACTCTAGTGTCAAGATTAAAAGTGTAATGACTCGTCTGCTATAAATGCTGTGAAAGGGTGCATGTCTTAAAAGTTTTGGAAATGGCCATTTTCTACCATGTAAAATCAAAGTGGTTATACACTGAAGAGGATGTAGGGAGATTTTTGTGGGGGCGTGGCTTGTTGTTCTCAGAATTAGGGTGGCGGCAACTCTGTCAAGCAGCCGTAAGGGGATGCCTGGCCTTTCAGACAATATAAATTGAACTAAAGGATGACTCCGTTTATTTTGAAATTTGGGAGCCCGTAGGGGTTGTGCTGCCAGGATTTGTGTTATGCCGACGAGGACTGGGCACTATGTCTAGAAAAGTATCATGATATTAAGGTAACGACCGTCACGGCTCACCTGTTGTCTCTGTTTGGTCATGTGACGTTCACAAGCCGAGCCTTTAAGCACTGTGATGTCATTTTCAGTCGACAACACGTGACAGTACAAGGCAAAATGGCAGCCACCTGACATGGATAAAAGACAGGTCGATTTTTCTGCTCAATTCAAATTCCACAAGCGCAACAATAAACAGAATACTGCGTTTAGACTCGTGAGGGTGCATAGAACAGATTGAAAAGAAACCTTTTGACTACTCCTGAATAACAACACTTTGCCTCCATGTCCTGTCTTGACCATCACCTTCACTGGTCCACTCCATTCTGTGAAGCGTTCTATTTTCAGACATGACAAATGAGCGTATCCCACCGGTAACATGAAGTGTAACTTCTTGAGTGCCCGTAGTAAAAAATAGAAGGGACCATCCTCATCTAAGGACACCTACCCTAACTTTCCAATGGAAAACCGTCCATCGCGAGTACAGCTGTGTGGAGCTGAATAGATACCGCGCCATGGAATTTGTTCCCCATGTTCCAGCTTCACGAACTGCGCCCCGCAGCTCCTCCCAGGCTGAATCGCAGCATGACTTCCATCACCTCAGTGACGAGCTTTGGTCTTTAACAGTTCATCTCCTGTCGCCTAAGCGCGGCTCCGTGTGATCAAACATGCTGCTGATGAAATCATACCTGACCGTCACAGGAAGCAAACAGAGAGGAGTTAGTGAGGGAGCAGAGTGGAGGAGGTGTGGGGGGGGGGGGGCGGGGGGCTTTGGAGGAGCTTGCCTCTTTGATGTCACTACAAACGATCCTGCGCTCGGGAGATGTCACACATACGCGCAAATGACTGCGCTGAGACATGTCATACAGTAGGAGCGCATCAGGACTCGGAGACCGTATTGAACAAAGGCGGCCTCCGCACGCTCCCGTCACGGCTAATATCACTGAGTGACGTTGGCTCCGAAAGTCGGGCGAGCGCGTTCAGGTGAATTATTAAAGCAGCGGGTGATTTGTCTTGTCATGTTAAACCGAGAGCGGCCTGTGATCATGGTGTCGTTATGAGCCGCGTTGCGGGAAGTGCAACATGTCAACCGCTTGTGTTAGATTATGCGCTTGCTTTTCATCACTGTCTCTTGATTGCTCTTGTGCTTTTAGTTCGACAGGTGTCAGGGAAACGCAGGCGCGAAAGTGCTGGCGGCGGATTCGAGCAGCAAGCACCTCAATGTTACCAATCAAGGTAGCGAACGTTTTCATGTCACACTTAACCAAAAGTGGCCCCAAAAAGAAATGACTTTAAGCTTCCAATAGTCACCCACTGGGTATACCTGCTGTGGAAGCAAAACTACATCTCATTTTAAGTAATCCCGCTATTTGTGACCAGGGCCCGTCACAAATAGCAAAAAAACGCAACTGACATGCCCAAAATATTTTTTTAATTACCTGTTAGATTGCTTGACAAATTTTTAAATCAGACATGCAAATAAATTTCTCGATACTGTAATTTTTTTTCCGCTGATCTTCCCTCAGTTTTTTTTCTGCACCACATCATGTTTTCAAAAAAAGATTACTAATGAGACTATCCATAGTTCCCACTCACAACCAAGGTTAAATTTGGCACCACTCGTCGTAAAAAGAGCTCAATTTAGCCTGGGTTGTTACGGAGAGTCTTCATCGCACTTGTACATTGTGCCCCCCCCCCCCCCCCCCGCAAACGTAATCTGCTATTTTTAGGAGTCCTGTTGCAAGATGAGTTTGAAATATTATTAAACTGTTTTGAGTTCATAGTCTGTTGTTACATTGTAATACAGACAGTAATATAGACAATGCAACATTTTTCACATCTATTTTTCTTTCTGACTGGTGTTTACTGTATTCCAAAAATATGTGTGTGCATATAAAGTCCTGCCTCCTATGGGTAACTGATAATTGATTGCCCTCCTCACCCCACCAATCCAGTCATTAGGATGTACAGTATGTGGCGTTCCCATGTGAATTTTTTAATGGCACATGTCCATTCCCTCTTTTTAGACAACAAACAGCACGAGCGCTGGGAGCGCGGGACAAGAGGCGAGAAGAGGAAGAAGTGGCTGCTAATGAAGGCTTCCTCCTCCTCTTCCTCCCTGCACCACCGCGTCGAGTCCCTACAGCGGCACGTGGAAGTACTGCGACGTGCCCGGAAAGCCGCTGCGCTCTCAGCCCAAGAGCTGCGCAGCACCAACAAGAAGATGGCGGCACAGCTCAACTCCCTCGCTGAGAAACTGAGCGGCAGCAAGCAGCTCACGCAGGTAACTCCAAATGTACAGGAGATAGAAGTTTGTGCCTTTCTCTTTTTGTACCTGTCATATATTTATTTGCTGCGGGGCTTAGAGCACCGAGTAACAGGTCCTCATACTTGATGAGTTGGATTGACAAGCAAAATCTCAGCGGTGCCGCTCCATTGCACCTTCTGTGACTGCTTGTTGTGTCGTCCTGATCAATCTTTCAACAGCAGTCTGTCACTTCACTTTCTCCAAACATGTCCACCAAGGTGCTCATTCAGACACAAGTTTGTATTTCTGGCCTGAACTGTTACCAACGTTTTGTGTTGCGGATCAGCTATATTGCAGATTTTTTTTGGGGGGGGGGGGGGGGGGGGGGGGTCATGTCTAACTGTCTACTGTAGAAATCTCTACATTAAAGCTGAAATCTGCAGTCTAGAGTATGGCATTAACAATTCATGTAGATCAAATAACACCGTAGCAGTCATGTCAGAGCCACCTTTGTCTCACATGAGCACACTCAAAGGGAGCAGCACAATGGCACGCACTCTCAAGTCAGACACACACGGTCATTAATCTGACAGGCCACGGAAATGTCTATGGCGGTTTCCAACATGGCACTTGCCAGCAGAGGACACCACCTGATTAGGTGTCAGTCGGTCTGCATTTTCACTCTGTGCTCTTACAGTACATGCACGAGTGTATTACTGACCTTACAGTGATGCTACCTGGGATGTGGCCCCTGTGCGCTCCCGCCGAGGCACCTGATTGCCAAGTCCAACCTCACAAGTGAACTACACGCACACAAACGCGCACGCGCACCTTCACCGTTATAGTCAGAGAGGCGTTGTTGTCCTGTTTGCTTCCTCTTTACTCTTGCAGTATTAATGCCAGCCTGCCGCAAAAAGTTGGAGCCGACTGAGGCGGACCAAGCCCGGAAAGGGCAGGAGGTGACGGGCTTCAGGTCCGTTCCAGCCGGGTCGCGTGTAATTGGCTTAAGACGGCCTCTGCGGGGGGGAGTGGGGGTGAGGGGGCATCATGTGAGAAGGACTATACCACTTTCACAGGAACTTGTTTGTGGTGGGCTCAAAATATCAAGCTCATCGTGTCAATTCTCAAAACGCTATGCCGGGCAACTGGTAACAGTGTAAGCACCAATAGTCCCCATTTAAATGACCAGAATGTTTTCAAATCAGGGCTGAGCAATTAAGCAAATTCAAAGCCACGTTGCTAGGTAGTAGAAAAGGTTTTTCGTTTGCCTTCACAGGCGTGCGCACACACACACACACACACACACACACACAGAGTAAGTAGTACATGGCGTTGATGCTAAATAAATTTCCAACCACCCTGCTAAAAAAAACAAAAAAACAAAACAGTAAGGTCAATAAGAGTGTATATTCCCGTTCAAAGTGTACTGAACATAGACACTTTGATAAACAATTTGAGGATTCTTAGTGGGATGCAGCGTTGTCCTCTGTGTATGTGTATTTTTAGTTTTGCACCAGTTGCACTCTCTGGTGACATCTCACACTCTCCGAGACAAGCGCTCTTCCAAAAATCTGCAATTGCTTTGTGAATATGTTAGGCGGGCTAAATTAACGTTATTTAACATACACAAAACCGTTTAGTGTTGTTGCTTTTAAACACTGGACGTTAAAAAAATAAAATAAAACTTAACATCTTATACGGAACAGAACATTTTCCAAGTGAGAGTCGATTTGTTAAATTCCTCAGTTATTTAAGGTGGAATAAGAACCTTTAAGAAAAAAAACTGGTGACAAAACGAAAAGCCTCCTTTTGACAAAATGCTCCCGCCTTGCGTATGCGAGATCATTTCCTTGCTCGCGCGGATTACGTGGCTCCACCTCCGGTCGTCGGTTTTGTGACGTCGTGCGTGTTTTTACCTGCCTTATCTTTTTAAGTGCGGGATGTCTTACCCTCCTCTTTCATGTAAAGTGGTGGGATTATCGCAGGATTTAAGTCTGCTCTGACTGATCCCCAAAAAATATATATATCCTAGTTATTAGTAGAATTTAGATGTCGGTTGCCTAAAAAGGAATTGAAGTGTTTTGGTTCAAATGTTTCTTTCTTGTTCAGTCCCCCCCCCCCCCCCCCCCCCGCCCCATGAACAAATTCACGTTTTTTGCCGGCAAGTGTGGCTTCAAACATTGACAGGCAAGTCCTGGATGTGTGGCTATTTCTGCAACCTGTCCTCCCTTATTTATCCCGCACGTGATTGACTGTCACTCTGAGCCATGTTAGTCATGAGAGGTGTCCTGTCTTTTCCAGCCTAATAGCCCGCCAGTATGTCATCAGTCCATGTCAGTGTCACGTCTCACCAAGGGGCTGAAAATGGCCCCGGTGAAATCAAAGCCCGTGTTACAGGAAACGTCATCAATGCCACTCCCAATTCCTACAGTGCTGCCCGACCCCCCGCCCCCATCACTTTTTAACCACCACTCGGTGTCTTCAACAGAGCGCTGGACACCAAAAGCTAGCGTGATTCTATTAAAAAGGTGTCAGCCGCCAACCAGATATCAATAATGTCAATGCATGCAGAGCTGAGAGCCAACCTGTGGGAATCTGTAGTTTCAAATGTATGTACGTGTGATCTATATCTTCATGTATCGGGTCTCCTGTGAGTGCCATTCGGTATTCATCATTTCGTGTTGCTAGACCATATTTGGTTGAAAGCATCAACAGTGATGTTTGGGATCATCAATACACAGCTAACATTATTTGGCGCTCTTAAGCTAACCACTAGACAGCAGTTGGAGGCCTTCACCCATCCGGTATTTTTATTCAGATGAATTTCCCTGTGGACGTGGGATTGAGCAACTTAATTTTTTTAGAAAGTATATTTTCTGTGGGAAATGAGGGGAAAATCCAAAATCTGTTCATTATATAGAAAAAAAGCCTGTGAAAAAACGGTTAACTTTAGTTTGGATTTGTAATACTACCAATCGCCATGAGACAGACAGTTGTTTTTAAACTGGGTTTTAAAACTTCCCTATGCTGTATTCCAACAGATTTTTTTTCTGACAATTTGCCATTATATGCAAAACAAACATCAATAATAATAAAATATGAATTAAGTTTATTTTTGCTGATTTGTTTTTTTCCTTGCACAAAATTACCGGTAGTTTCTTGCTCAGCAGTCGAGTGCCGTTCTTGAATGGCAATCTTTTTTTCCCAGATTAAAAATGAGGTCTAAAAAAACAGCTTGCAACCATATGCGAGGATCCGCAGGACACACGCGATCAATCACACTTGAAAGATCTGCACTCAGCACAACAGAATATTACATGGCTTGTACACCCTCTACAGTAACACAAAACAATAACACACATAACATGTAACAAAATTCGTTTCAGATGGTCACTTTCACTCGCAATAGCCCAGTTTGCACCCGTATACTGCATTGAAATGCAACCACAGCAAGGCGTAAAGATATTTTAAAGTGTATGAATTGTTGTTCTCAGCCGTTATTAAAAGACCCATTTCATGGAGGAATGTTATTTTCATGAACCCACCAACTCCGTGTCCTGGTCACCCTGTAGAAGCTGACGTCTGAGCTGGGGGCCTTGGACCAGCAAAAGAAGGTTCTGGAGATGGAATTGGAGCAGTGGAGGCAAAGTACTTTCCCCCGTCGCACAGCTGAGTGCTCCTGCCAGGCCATGGAGGCAGAGGTCAAACAACTGCAAGCCAAGCTCAAGGTCAGTCCGCTCACCGGACGCTTCATTAGTTACCCCGCTCCGAAGTGAAAGCCAATGGAAAACAATTTTTAAAAGTCTGCCTTTAGAAAGACGCTCACTCTCCCTGACACTTTATCTGTATTTTCGTTACCTGTTTGCTGTAGTGTGCTACCTCACGACATCAAATTGAAATCAGTTTCTAATACAGTCAAACCTCGGTTTTCGAACGTCTCTGTTCTTGACCAAACCGGTTTTCGACCAAAAATTTAGATTTTTTTTTTTTATGCCTCAGATGACGAACAAATTTCGGTTCTCGAACAAACCGAGCGCACTTGAATGGGCCACTTGACTCCTCTCGCCTTCCTTACACGAGGAAGTGACGCTTCCTCGGGTAGACGAGGAAGTGACGCTTCCTCATATAGTGTTCCATTGTCAGCAGACGTGTTCAATCAAGATTTTTATTTTTTTTTTCAAAAAGAGCCCGGTTTCGGTTTTCGAACAAATTTTTGTTCGAAAGTTTCTTGTTATTGTTGCATTCATCCAGTTTTACTGCGTCTGACTCGACTCTCGGCATCCTAAAACATGATTGCCTTAGCCACCGGGAACAGAATGTCAACACAGCATAACCCATGAACAAGCCCCCCCCCCCCCCCCCCCCCCCAGCCCCTCACCCTACCCCCTGTAAAGTTAAAACAAAGTCAAGCAATTTGGTTAAAAGGTGATTCCAGTGTTCAAGGTATCACACACCCCAGGTAGAGTCAATCGGAATCGCTTCAAGCAAGAAAATGTTGTACAACTACTTAGACCTTGACGTTTCTGGACCAACTTCAAGGCTTCACATTCAAATAGTTTAAAAAAAGTTTAAAATAAGAGAGAGAGAGAGTGAGTGAGGGGAAAGATCTTGAAACATACTTTTCAATTTCTACATATCGCCTGCAATTGCATGTGATTTCAACACAAATTAGCATTTCCTAGCATTTGATCTTATTGGGTTGCGCCTTTCAGAATGAGAATAACAGTCAAGACAGGTGCCCCCGCATGGCACGGGGGATGAGAACTAGCGCCGCTATACCTCGCCGGGCTCGTCAATGTCACGCAGCAGGTTGTTGCTGTCGTGAAACTCAGTGCAGGGAACTCATGTCAGGTGGCAGTTTCAAAACAAAAAAAAGAAAGAAAGAAAGGGGGTCGCGGGGTGGAGGACAAGGAAGAGGCTTTAGGGGCACATGCGATATCAAAAGCTTGCTGGATTGTGAGGCTTCCACAAGCGATGCGGAGCTTCTTTAAACATTCAGAATGCAACCATTCTGTAAGAGAAATCCGTACCTATTGCCCAGAGTACCCTAATCCCCGCCCCACCACCACCACCAATTCCACCAGGAGAACATGAGGCCCCCAAACCAGACAACCTCGCCTGACACAGGGGCCAGCCAGCACCCAGGAGGGTAGCGGCCCATCACCAGAGAACCAATGACCTTCGTTAGTATGGAAAGAGGATAGGTGAAGGGTGCAGTGGCCGTTGTGGGGGTGGCAAACCCCCACAGCCTGCTAACCGGAGCGGGCCAGGTCCCAGGAGTCACTTCAAGTTAGAATCCAAGAGCCTCAAAGGGCTTCACAGGCCCTCTGATTAGCAGTATCGCCTGATCGAAAAATAAAACATACCTTACACTGTAGATCAAATAAAGCTGACTGATGGAGCAAAATAAAGAAGATTCTTTGGAGATTTTTTTGCCCCTAAAATTGCAGCCTTTATATATGTTGTTTACATTTGATTTCGTGCTTCCAAGCGACCCCCTTTCTCTCATCCACTTTGAACACTACGCTTTCCTCTTAACCTCTTTTAGCACTCCCCGCCCCCGCTCCCGCTGTAACTATAATGAGGAGGCATGCTGCGGCTGACCTGTCATCAGCCGTGTCGTGAGGACCCCCCCATGAACCCCGCCTCCCCCTCATATACGGCATGCATGGAGACACATTAACACACGCTCACAATGTGTCTCTCCCCCAACCCCGCCAGAGTACAAGTGTGGAGGTCACGCGGCAGGTGGCGGCTAACAAAGCCATGCGAGGCCAAGCGCAGGAGAAGGAGGACAAGCTCCGCCAGCTGCAGGACAAGTTAGTCACTTCTCAATGTTTGGTTGCTCTTGTTTTTCCTCTTCCTCTTTCTGCTCTCTCTTCTCTTTCCAGCACCCTCCCCTCTCCCGTCTTTGTCTCTTACTCTCCATCCTGCCTTCCCTCCCTTACCATCACATCAGCTGCAGCTCTGATCTGCAGTGTTTGATTCCACCATGTGGCAGCACACAGGCACACGCTCCTCCGCTCTGCACGTTTGTGGCAAAAAAAAAATAAATCCACACGCCGACGAATGTTGAGGAATGCCAAAGAAAGAAATAACGCCAGTGTCAATTTATTACCGTGTATCGAAATGCCTTGATGCAATTTGAATCTTCACTCATGGCTGGAACAACTATGGGGTTTAATATTGTGTGTGTGTGTGTGTGTGTGTGTGTGTGTGTGTAGCAGTCTCATCTCCTCCATATTGTATAGTATCATAACAAAATACCAATTTTGTTTGTGGAAAAAGATGCATGTAATATTTTATCAAATAAATTATTACATGTAAAAATGTCATTTTTATGTTAATATGTGATGAAATGATTGTTCATCTTATTCGTACAAGAAATACATTTAATTTTTAAAATACATTCTTAAATCCATAATAAATGCTCAAAAACATTTGTGTAAATAGTTTGTTGAAAACATTAAATTGAATTATTCAAATAAATGCATAAATATTCTCATCCATTTAATTTTAATTAAATGTGTTTTTAGGTCTGAATATTATAGCACAATGTATATCGTCGCTTTTCATCATTTTTCTGGCCTCATGCTAATTTTGTTGTTTTACTAAGTTTTAATCTGTTCAGCAATGATGCGAGGCATTTGTATTGTTTGTGTGTATGCTTAGCTGTCAGCATTCACATCAGTATGTATCTATGAGCAAGCGAAGAAATTAGCGCGTGCGTGTGCATATGTGTCATGTAGTGCTGCTGTTGTTTATGTGGGTAGTCGATGCGGAGTGCTGATCAAAGCAGCGCATCGATCGATTGTGTGCCGCAGGAGGCGCCGTTTTGGCCCGTGACACTCAAACCCACACAGCATCACTCTTTGCCTGTGAGCCGCGAGCCCTAATGACTTAGATGGCGCACAAACGCGTACGCACACGCGCTGTGGCACTCGACGCTGTACGCGCTTCCCAATGTATTGCTCGAAACAATTCATTTGCCTTGTCATAGGTGTGGACAGAAACTTTAGAGGTTGAAAACACTTCTGGAATGCTTGTGGACCACCGAATGGCTTGGGGGATTACAAATCCCCTAAGGTGGTGTCTCACTGAGGAGCAAAGGCCTAACCTTGCCTGCAAGCTGAATTCTGGTGCGACTGTGAGTTCACAAAACCCCGAGAATCCATCAAGCCCTGAGCCCGCTGATTTTCTCCGAGTCGCATCGCCGGAGGTGCGGGGCAGTCATTAAGCAACGATGCGTTTGGAGGCGGGATACGCGGCCGTGACGAAAACGTTTCCCGATTGACAGTCGGCTTGATTCGAAAATCAACGTCGTGTTATTTAAGACTATCCGACAACTATCACTCAACTCCTCAATGCCATCCCTGCCAATCATCGAGATAACAGGACATAGCTGGTCAAATCAAGGTGCGTGCCGGTGACGATGTTTTGATCCGTTGCCAAGAATGGACAAAACAAAAGTTTGCCGAATGCCCCCAACCAGCGAGATGTATTGTACTGAAAATAAGAAATCGCAATATCGAGGGGGGGATAAACTGCAATTACATTCTTTTTCAAGGTCGTTCAGTTTCACCTGCGGTCTTCAATTCACCTGACGTGAATGGATTTGGAATGTGAGAGAAACCCACGCAAGCACTCGAAGCACACGCAAACGATGCAGCCGAGATTTGGACCCACAATCTTCTGAATCCGTCAGGTCACATGCGACATTTCCTTCACCAAACGTCTGTCACGTTTCAAACCCTCTGCCCGAAGCTCCCGCCACATCATCGCAACGCTCTGTTTTCATCTCTACGGGCGCTACAAAGGGCAGTCCTTCCTCTCTGCTGCTTCCTTCCTCTTTCTCAGGCGTGCTGTGTCGTTGTGCCCGCCGCCCCTCAATAATGCACCCGGGGCATGTGTACAATCACAGTGGATCTGTTGTGTTTGTCTGTGACCAAAGCGCCGGGCGGATCACAGCGCAGACAGAGCGAAACATCCCCTTCGCTCAGTTTCCACGACAGCCTGAGACGCACCAAGTCAGAAACCCAAAGTGCCCACCGCTCCGTTTGCTTCGATGTAGGGAGCGCTCTTCTCAGAATGAAAGACCCCGTCTAGACGCCTCTGAAATATACATTTCAGTGCACACACGGGGACCCGCGCCGCTTCGACTTAAAGAAGAGGGGAGCACACACACAAAAAAAAATAAAAAAGAATTTCAAAGTACACCGACGTGTCCTCAGTCAATATCCGGCGCTGTGGCGCTGCTTTATTTATGAAGGTGCGGCTTTCATCTTTTCGCCCTGTTGTCTATCAGCCACATCAAGTGTCCGCGCCGTTTTTTAACACGGCTGGAAAAGCACATGCGCGCTCGCCGCTGTTATCATGACAATGAGCGCATGTTTGATGAACAATATTGCCGCAACAAGCGCGAGAACAAAGGGGAACAAACGCGGCGAGTGATCAGAGCCGTAGTTTTCCCGCTCTGCCGTCTGCTTACACTCATAAATACAGATCACACACTGGAGACGAGGCAGCGTCGATATATCCCTCATTCTTTTTCATCCTCTATTCTTTTTGGGCTGCGCAAGAAGGGAACATCTAAAATAAATGTTGTCCATCTAATTGCCATTAGCGACGGGGCAGAGGAAGCCTACCGGGGCCCTTATTGCCGCTCTTCATCTTTAAGTCAACACCAGACAGTCATCTGAAAGGTTCAATATGGGTTTTCTCATTAATGGCCAAATCCATAGGGGGGAACCAGTGAGCACCGCTCTTCCTCCTCGAACCCCCGCCCCTCCGCCCCAAAGTCCTCCGGCCAAACTCCACTCTTATTTAATTTAATGCCACTCCAATAGGACAAGCAGGCTCACATTTATTCAGCCGGTGTGCCCTCAGGCACTCGTCCGCCCAGGGAGACGGGGGACATTTACTTACACGAAAGCTTTTGCTCGAGCCTTGCATCATGTGTTGAGTTGAAAAACACAAGTCGCAGCCAGTGTGAGGGGAGCTTACGAGTCACTCGATCCCACAACCTGCATCCTTCTTTAGTCTGTTTGTTCTCGTCTCAGCCATGGTAAAAAGCTCCAAAACTTGAACGGACGCTGATGTCATGAGCCCATTTTAAATAGAATGCCACCGAGTCGAAGACCTCCACAAGGGGAGACTATTCTATTTCAGAGCAGTACTCTCCAATCAGAGACAAATTGCGCTGGCGTATTTTGCGTCTATTATGCGTATTAGCATGTCTGAAAGGCGGGTGCCAAAATGCATGCAAATGGTCCTGCTGGCAAAATGAGAGGGGGCAAGGAGAACTTCGTGCACATGCAAGTAAACATTTCTGAAATGCCCAAAAATGTTTTGTTTTTTTCTTGAGCTTCTGAATGACCCAACGACTGACTTGGAACCAGTTATAAGAAGGAGTCATACCATATCACCCCCAGTATGACATCGAGTATCACAGTTGATCTAAGTGCCACTTGGTGTATCAAGTTTGAGAACCACTAACCTCTGACCTGAATCTTTTCTGCATTTCCACGCATCTGGGTCATTTTAAAGCTCTGTGACTTTCAGTGCTGGCCTCTTCAAGTTCAAGTAGAAACGGCGCAAAAAATAGTTCGCCCGTCGCCGACCAACTCTGGTTGAAAGCTGCAATATTTTCAAATTCAGATTTATTTTTTTTCCACATGCTAGTTCAATTATACTGTTTTCCCTCTTGTCTCACTCTGATTGTATTATCCTCAGAAAGGCAAATTGCCGTGGGAAAAGAAAATTACGGTGAACGGCTCCCCACAGTGTATTTCAAGCCATTTCTGTTCATTGTATATTGTTTCCTTCTGCAAGGGCTATTGGCGTATGTATAGCTAGCTTGGTATACCGTACCATTATGCTGAAAAATCAAACGTGTCACAAAAGGCCGGTAATTAAAATGGAAAGTGACATGAGCTGCATTTTGTCTGAACGAAACAGATGGCGCAGAACGGGCCGCATGCGTCTGAAGGGGATTATTGTCAGCATACAAATATTTTCTGTCATCCATACTAAGACCTCCCGCTGATGCGTTCTTGTACGCGACTGGTGCACTTCAGGTCATAATTTAAACATTTACATTCATTGATTAGTGTCTGCCGAGCAGTGTCACTGCTGATTCAAAATGCTGTTTGTCAATAAGAGGATGCAATGGGTGGCACGCAGTCCCGCTTCCTGTTCCTCCACAGGGCACTTGATTTATTATGCGCCTGTTGGGATGCATCTTCAAATCAGCGCCTCTCCGCACGTGCGTATTTAGTTGTCATAATGTCCGTACGTGCGTATTTAGTTGTCATAATGAGCTGTCGTGCCTGCCGCACTACTTGGGGGACTCGGTGCCTGCCGGTGTTGCAATAGCGCGAGCGCGTGTGTGTGCCAGCGCGCGCGCGCATAGTCGATGTGTTTTGTTGCCATAACAGACTTGTGTTTTTACAATTTATTTCATTTCTGTTGTTTTTTTGTTGTTGTTGTTGTAGTAACAATATACTGTATTTGAATAGTTTACATTTCTATCATTTGACTCCTGTGATTATTAACATAACATTTTAATAATAGAAAATATATAGGACACTATCTATATTAGTTTTTCTATTATCGAGAGCAGGAAACGCACGCAGTGGATCAGCCTTAGAAGTAAAAGTAGCACGGTGACAAGAGCACGTGTCTGCATTTGAAACATTTCAGTAATTTTGTACACGTTGACATTTCGGAATTTTGATCTGTCTGAGCAAATGGTGGATAGCCAATCAGAGGCGGGGGCTAATTTAATATGTGTGCAGAGCGAGCCACGCCGAGCGAGATGTTACCATGAAGAGGCAGCTGGTGGACGACCTGAAGACGAGGCTCAAGTTTTTGCAGGAGATGGAGAAAAGTTACCGTGGGCAGGTGGACGAGCTGGAGAAGAAGGTGCTCGAAATGCTTGAAATCATCCATGAATCATCTCAGTTCTAATCATAATACTTACTAAATTGTGGTTTCGATTTTTCTTATTCTGTAACATGAAAAGTAAGATCACCGGTATGTGAGTACAAAAGCCAAATGATAAACTTTGTTTATGTAAAAGGATTGAAACGACGAACGCGTCCTGAAGGATTTTAAGGAGTCAGATTCACAGATTCCCTTTTTTTCCATAAAAGTAAACAATATTCAAAATCTTATAATGTAAATATTGTGAGTCTAACTGAAGCTATCAGATATTTGGAATAGATTTCAAAAGCAGGACTCCTTTTGTCAAAATTGATTAAAAAAAAAAGTAAAACATTCACATCACAACTGGGAGTCTTGTGGAGAGAAGTCCCATTTATGGCAGTCAAACTCCAAAATTTCATGAGCTTTGAGGCGGACAATGATGGTTCCAAGTTACATGCATAAATCTCAAAGCATGATTACACGATGTCTTAAAATGGTCAATTCCACCTCTGCCTGGATGGAAAATGTAGATGGTTGTGTGCACATACAGTTGATCTGCGGCCAAATGCAGCAAGGGTGATGTCATTTACCTGACTGATACGTACGTTCCAGCGGACGCGGTGCTGCTTTCATGAGTCATCCGATGGCTTCCACACTAAGAGAATATCAGATTACAGCCGACCAGTTTGACGCGTGTAGCGGCGTGGTGTCGTTTGCACGCTAATTTCATGAAAGTAAACAGTGAACAGCAGTGCGTGAAGTGTAGCTTGCAGGCAAAAGCCCTTGAGAAGCCACCTTGTTATGGATGTGCGGCATGTACATGCTTTAAAAGTAAATAGATAAATAACGTGACCCTTTTGCACTCGCAGGTCAAGTGTTTATCAGAGGAAGCTTCCAACAGGAAGGCTTTCGTTGAATCTCTCAAGAGGAGACTGAGCGTTGCAACCACGGAGAAAGCCCAGCATGAGGCTTCCTGCACCAAACTGAAGGATGACCTGGAAAAAAAGGTTTGACAATGTAGTTCCGCAATTGTTTCCGATTTTACGCAGTGGTAAAGGGGGTCCCCAGTTTTGGACGGTCCCGGCGTACGGCTTTTTGAGGTTCCGAAAGGCGCGCGAGGAACTGAATTGTGCTGTGGTGTGAGAATATCAGCAACTCGGTTAGTACCATAATTAAATCTTTTACATTCGATTTTTTTTTTAATACCTATTGCCTAGAAGTATTTTTTAAATATAAATATTGACTGTAATTACAACATTCAGCGCTGTGTTACTAAATGGCACAATCCATCTTTCATGCAAAGTCTGACTACGGTGCCGCCAATTCCTCAAAACTTAAACCATACAGCTAACAAATTGTGCATCGACACGTTACAGCCGTGAAGCATTTGCAGATGTGAATAGATTTTTCTAAAAATGCGGAGAAAGTTCAACAATGTTGCTTCTCTCCCTAGGATTGGCATTCCTGTAAAGATGCCTGCAAAATCAAAATGCTCAAGGTGAAGAGCGATCCAAAAGTGTCAGCTAATGAATAACTCTTGACATGTGTTAACATCTCCGTTAACAAATCTAGGATAAATAAAACACCAATAGATGTTATTGAAACGAGTCACCCCAGTCCACAAAAATCATTTCTCCAAGTTTCACGTTTTCAAAGAGTGCCTGAGTGTTCCATAGTGTGGGCAGATGAAACCAATGGGGACGGACTTGTTTGAAAGGAACAAACAACGCCATGCTTGGAGAAAAAAAAAAGGCAAAGCACACCATCAAAATCCTAACTGTCAAGTATGGGGGATTATCGTGTTTTGCTATTTCAGGGCTTGGACGGATTGCTATCATCAACCGAAAAGAATTAGAAGTTCTCCTGCAAAATGCCTCGATAAACTGAACTCTCTGCCAATTGAAGCTCAACAGAGGGTGGATGATGTAACAAGGCAACAATTCAAAGGAGAAAAGTAATCAATGGTCACATACTTTTCCCACCCTGCGCTGCGATGTTCAAGTTGTTTTTATGACCGCGATGATCAGGTCAAAATTTCTGACCAATGTTTGAGGGAAATCCAGGTAATGCCAAAGGGATTCACATACTTTGTTTCGCCTCTCTGTATCCGATTGATCTTCTCCTCTCCGGCTTCTTGCGCAGACATTCGTTCCCTCCCTTCTTTTTTACATTGCTGACCATCGACGCGCACTTGTGTGCTTGTGTGCAGGAGCGGCGCATTCAAGCCCTCCAGGCTCGCGTGGGAGCTAGCGAGCAGGCCTTGGTCGCTCTGGAGCAGAGCGCCACTGAGCAAACGGAGCGGCTGACCCAGCAGCGCTCCCAAGCGTTGGACGGGCTTCAGAGGCAGCTCGGCCAGGCCTCCTCCCAGCTGGAGCAACTTCGCTCTTTCATCAAGGTGCTCCGCTTAAAAGCTCCGCTTGATCAAAAGCCCAATGGGTGCAGCATTGAATCATCTAACTCGTCTTAAATCACCATCCGGGGCCAGCAAATTCTTTCACAGACAAGGGTGGGGAGGGGGGGGGAGAGAAGATTGATGTCATTATGCCTGTTTTTCATGGGTATAAAGAGATAAAGGCCATCGCAGGTAGATAAATGAGTGGTTGGAGGGAATTGGCATGGTGTTTTTTTTTGTAGAGATGTGATCCATCATTGCGGTGCCGTGTTTATGTATCTGGCAAAGAGAAGAGAAAGCGATAAAGAGTGTCCTGCAGCTCTGCTTTGCTGACACCTGTCTGTCAAGGAAGGAAGAGGCCAGACGGAGATAGCGGAGTCTATTTCTGCACATCCATAAATCATGCGCAGAGTTTGGTGGCGCTTTGCCATGGCCCTTTGGATTTTCCGTGGATAAGGGCATGTTTTATCCTCCTCCCTTCTTGCCCCAGTGCTTCCATTACTTTCACTAGATTTCCCCCCATAACAGTTCATGTCTTGACTGTATGTCAGCATTTCTAAAATGTTTGCCGATACAAGAAAAAAAATCTGAAAAACGTATGATAAAATACAGTCTTTGCAATTTCGCAAGCACGCCAAAGAGTGTTGTGATGCGTGGAAAAGTCCCTCGTTCCAATATCGTGTACCAGGTTGAGTGCTCTTCTCCTCACACGTCTGTGCAAAAAGGCAGAACCTGGGGCCATTTGTGTGTGTGTTATTTTTAACCTCAAAAGACCCCCAGGGGGTTCAATTGTTGGTTGAGGACGCTGACCTCAGAATTCCCCAAATTGCATAAAGGCAGGTGATCAACCATCAATGTGTGCTCAACTGAAAAGACCGGCGCCATGGACCATGAACCTTTTTCTCCTGCGATCAATGCGTACAGTATGTGTCTGTCACCCAGCAGACCACAATTCAAATCCAGATTGTGCGGGGGTGGCAAATTTGTGGGACCGACCATGGTTGGAAGGACACAAATCAAAGAGTGTGGCTCTCTTGCTGTTGTGGTCAGTCAGCGTTGAGGTAAATGATGAAGTGGTATGGTGGTTAGTCGGGCTGAGCAATTTTGAGAAATCATGTCAGTGGGATTTTTTTTTCTCTTCTCTATATTATTAGGATTTAATATGTAATTTTTTTTCAAGGTACTCTCCGAACGTATTCACAAAAACAAGTAAAAAAACGATTCCACTAAACTATCAAATTTATTTTACATTTTTGGGGGGGGGGGGTTCTTGTAGGTTAGGCTAAAATAAAGGCTAATGAACCGTGATTTCATATGAAAGACACTTTATTCATCAACCGTACTTCAATTAGAGTTGTTCACTAAATACTTGGACTTGCACTCTTTTAAGCATTCACTGATGTGTTCCCCAGAGTTCCGTAAAAAAAAAAAAAAGTCAGAAGTGGGCCTCTTAGAGGTAAGACCATCCATGACATGCCCAGTTTAAGTGAAAGAGTTTCATGACAGTACCCCAACATGGAGTGGAGGAAAAAAATGAATTCCTCGATTATTTGGGGAGTGGTTTGGTGGTACTGTGGGGTTGTCTTCACAAATGTCCATTGATTTTACTTATTTTTTTTCCGTTAGTATGTCCCCAACCCCCTCCATTACTAGGAACTTTCTACAAGACATGTGCTAAGAACACGTAGGCATGAGATCTATTGCACATATCTCCCACAAACAAAAGCTGCATTATCTTAATTCACGCAAGCAAAGATGTACAGTATTGATATACAGTCGATGCCTCCATTTTCCCATAACCTGAGGCGGGGTGGGGCCATGGTGGTGGTGGTGGTGTTGTTGTGTCGAGGATTCACATCATTGTTTGTCTGCCCCTGGCTCCTGTGATCCTCTATAAGAACAGCCAGCCCTTTGATTGGGCTGCCTAACGTCCGGAGGAGATTTACTCTTGTCGTGTATTGATCACGACTGGAGGTGCTGTGCATGTGTGTGTGTGTGTGTGTGTGTGTGAGTGTATATATGTGTGTTGTCTCACTCTCTTTGTGAGCCTGTTGTTGCTCAATCTCAATGTGTTTTTTTTTGTTTTTTTTTTTGTATTATTATCATTATTATCGGCCAGCAGACCCTTTTGGCCCCTGCACACGCCTCAGGCTGTCAAAACTGCTAAAAAGTCACTTCTGTGCAGTGGCCCAAGTGCACAATAAGTTTCACATTATTGTCCTTCTTATGGAGTACAAGTAGAATTGGCTTTACGTCAATAAAAGCTGTCAAAACTCTAGAATGCACTTTTTAAACGCCAAATGAATACGTTTCATTTTCTTCTCCGAGTTGCTTGTTTTGCTCATGAACAGCTTTTTGTGCCCTCGTGTGTGTGTGTGTGTGTGTGTGTGTGTGTGTGTGTGTGTGTGTGTGTGTGTGTGTGTGTGTGTGTGTGTGTGTGTGTGTGTGTGTGTGTGTGTGTGAGAAAAGGTTCTGAAGGAGCTAGTTATTATTGAAGATGTCTTTTTAGCTGCCCATTTGATCCCCATTGCTATGCCTTAATCCTCGCCTCGTCTAAATTGGCCCTCTGGCTATAGCAATCGTGCCGCTAGCCCGGGTAAGAGTCCTCAACAAACAGGCAGACTGAAGTATGCACTACACACACATACACACTATTGTGTGTGTGTGTGTGTGTGTGTGTGCGCGCGCGCGCGCGCGTGCGTGCGCGCGCGTATTCAGTCGTTCCTCCCGCAGCTCAGAACAGCTGATGAATTCCCCTCCTAATCTCCTTTCCGGATTATTCCACATGCTGGGTTTAGGTCAATTAAATGTAACCCTCGACTAGTGACAGTGAATATCTATTAGGCCGTAAATAAAAGAACAGGATCTGTGGCTGTTAGGTAATAAGCTACGTATTCCTTAAGGGTAAACGCGCGCTTTTATCACCAAAACCAGCTCGTGCAGCAGTCGTTTATCAGATCAAATGGATGACGGTTATGAGTTAGTCGTATTCTGCTTGCTGCGGAAGGTCGACCACAGTCTCTTCTGGGATTCCGTTTGACCTCTCGTTTGAAGAATCTGATTCATCAGCACTTTAGGAAAAATGTCGCCATTGTGAAACATGTATTCATTGTACAGGCAATTTCATTGCAATTTACATTCATGGCTGTCAAGTGGGGCTGAATTAAGACAATCAAGTTCAAATCGGCATCGCCCTGTAATAGAATGCAATTTTCAAATCCCAAAGGCAGCAATTAAGAATAAAAACAGAGAGAGAGATCTAAATAAATATGAATTTTTTTTTTTTCCTTGGGTGGGAGCCATTTTGCCACTTGCTGTCGACTGAAAATGACATCACAGATGCTCAGGTAGTAACCAATCACAGCTCAGCTCGCGAATGTCACATGACCAAACTCAGAAAACAGGTGAGCCGTGATTGGTTGTTACCTGAGCTGAGCAAATGTGATGTCGTTTTCAGTCAACAGCAAGTGGCAAAATGGCCGCCGTGAAAACGGGTATTTTTCTGCTTAATTCATATTCCACAAATGCAATATTATATAATATACAGTATATAATATCAGAATACCTTGTTTAGACTAGTGAGGCAGAAACACATTGTTAATACATTTTTGAGTTGATTTTACCTTTAAACCTGCAATGTCTTGAAACATTCAACTGGTGTTACATTTTTAATTTGAAAAAAAAAAGTTGCTCTTTTTCAACATTTTAAATTGATTATTTAAGTAAGTGTGTGTTGGGTCAATAAAAAGAATCTTGCTTCAAATGCCCCCCGGGCCATACTTTGGATGGCTTTGCCCTACGCTGTTTTCCTTTTATCTTTCATGGTAGCAAACGTGACATAATGGAGTACAATTTACTTTTTTTTTGTTTGTTTGTTTTGTTTCATTGCGTATGCTGTTTGTTTATGAACATCTACATTTAATCGCATCACAACTCTGTAGTTGTTGTCCTTATATATTTATTCCTGCAAACAAACAAAGCCTAACTGCACCGCAGCTTTATTAACGCCACCGGTGTACAACTACGAGAGCAATAGATGTTGCCACGCTTGAAAAATCTTCATCAAGCTTTACGCTTGTACGTTTTTTTTTGTTTTGTTCCCCCCCCCCCCCCCCCCCCCGCGCCGTCCCTTGCTCCAAAAGCAAGTTGTACAGTTCTTTTTGTTTATTTGTTTGTGTGCAATGAGAGCGGAAGCCATCCCTTGCTCCCCTTGTCCGACCATCTATTCCAAGGTCAGCTTTTCGGCAGGCTTGCAAGGGAATGATACGGAAGATTATTGCCTCGATCAATAAGCTGAAAATGAAGCAAAGGGGAGTTTGCTTTATTGACTTGCTCGTGTACAGTGGCAGTTTTAACATTTAATTGTCTCTCCGTATTTAGCGTACACGCTCCCATTTAGCACCCCGGCAGCCGCGCCATCCCGGGCCTTTGCTCGCCTCGCTTTGCCATCCACCCGGGCACCATTTTCGAGCGGCCCCTCGCAAGCTTAATTATTAACCGTGTTATGCTGCCCTGTTGTGCCACGAGACCTTCAGAAAGCAAATAAATAAATGAATGGCTGTATCTTTCACGAGCCCCCCTCTGCCTGTTCTGCCTCTGATGAATGATTCCTTGTCTGTGGAGATTTTAGCCAAAACTCGAGGTGCATTCCATATCAAAGCGTCGTTGCCGCGGCTTCTTGATCGACGGGGCAACACACCCTCAGGACCGTATTCCTTCAAGGGAGTGCGCCGCAAAAACCGGAGAGAATCTGAGTGTGTCAAACTCAATATTCCTCCATAATGTACTAAGCCGCTCTGCCGCATGCTTGATCAATTTCATTTATTCATCGGCCGGGCCGGGCCGTCCCTCACACTTCTTCTCGGTCTCCGTTTCGTCATGTTCTTCTCACTTGTATTCCTCCTCCCCCCTGCAGGCTCTGGCCAGCGAAATGCTGTTAGACGTGCACGAGGTCAAGCAGCAGCTGATGAAGAGGAGGAGGTTGAGGCGGACCGACGCTGTTGCGGCAAAGGGCGGCCCGTCAGCTAAATCCATGATCAAAGCCAAGTCCATCGCCGCCTCCATCCTCAACATGTCCGAGAACGATCTGGCCGACATCATGGACTCGGAGCAGGTGAGGCCGAGGGACGACTGGCCGTTCGTTTAACACGAGGGTGTGGATAAACTTTTTCTTCGTGTACATAAAAATTGAAGGAGGCAAGGTTCACATCTTACAAGTATAATTCTACCTGTGCTGAAAGCAGTGGAGGAAATACGAAGAAATGTTTTTTTGTCTTTTTATGTAGTTAAAAAAAAACTGGGGATTTTGGGGGTAAGCAGTGTCCCTGGATCCCTCACCCGGTACTGAGCAGCAACAGTATCACATTGCCGCATTCAAAATAAGCACAATGGATGCTGACAGTCAGGTGGAGCAAATGATCACTCATAATGAATTTGTTTTGCAAACCTAGAAAATCTCTAAACTTTATCAAACTTACAAACGATACAAACAAACTGGGGTGGACTTATTCTTTTACAACGGCTCCAAGTGACTCAACAAGATAAAATACAATACATTACAATAAATCTTTATTTATACAGCTATCTGCTCAAATCGATTTTTTTTATACAGGATAAAGAAAATTATCCCTGTGAATATTATATTATCTCTCTACATGTCTTGTTTCACCATCTATGATGACATTATTGTCGCTTAAGGCATTGTAAATCAATCGATGCTAACAGTTAGCATCTCAATGGCATTTTTTATCTGTTAGCATTAAGCTAGCGGCGCTATTATTTGAGGCAACATACTTTGCTTGTCTTCAATAAAAAAAAATTTTAAAAAGTAAAAAAAATTTTATTTGTGTTTAGTTTGATAGTAAATCAAGTGACATGAAGCCTCTCTTTTTTTATGAAATGTTCATTATTTGCCAAGCCACTGCTTTTTGTAGCACAAGTTGAATTGCGTTTATTGACTCCAGACAGCTCTCATATCTCAAGTCATAGCAACCCCCCCCCCCCCCCCCCCCCCCAAAAAAAAAATTGTCCAGATGACGATATCTCAAAAAACTCTTCAGTCAGGTTACTCTTACCCAAAGTCTCGGTACACACATGAGGATCGTTCAAATCATGCAAGGTTGTTTATCTTGTATCAGATTCTATACTTGAAGATAACAAATCAAGCATTTAACAGCTTCCAACACCACATCCTCCCACAAAGATTCTAACCGTCTGGGGAACCAACTTTTATTCAATAAAGTAAAAATGACATGAGACAGGAGATGTTTGTAGTTATTTACGTCCATTTCCTTGTTCCTTAGTCAGGGCGCTGATTTGATTGGCTGCACTCGGGGAAACAAGCCTGTTTGGCTTTCCTCATGCACATCAAGTCTTTTGTTGGTAAATGTGGAAGACGTTTAATATTTCAGATTGTCAGCACACCTCAGTCCGCAGGATAATCTTTCAGATTCATTTTTTCGAAAACTCGTAAAACCATATGTTTCATCTGATTGTCATTCTTGTTCGGGAAGAAGAAAAATTGGGATGAAAACGGCCAGATTCACACGGGCCATCCCACTTGTTAATTTTAGTTTCTGCTCTGCACCGTTTAAAACAAAAAACAAAAAAACGTCTGTTTAGCCATAGTTTGGACGCTGCCGGTGTGGACAAGTCTTCAATGATGCCCACAACACAACGTGCATACCTGCAACTCATCACGCCGTTACAATTTGAAACAAGTTCACGTAAGATTTGGCCAAGTAAAGATGGAGCAATCTACTTGTTGCTTTCGGGCATCGTCTTTGACATCGTCGGAGACTAAATGAACGCAGTAACCTCAGCCTATCCTCTGGGAGTCCAAACAGTCGATTGGCGTCGGTGTGGAAATAAGTTCTGAGTTCATTTCTGTTGTTGAGCCTCGCTGCGGTTCTTTGCTCCTGGTCAACCTCGTGTTATTGATGGATAAGCAGACGTGGGCAAGGCTGAACACAAAGCAAACTTTTATCAAGACCATCCATCTATTTTCTTTAGCGCTCGTCCTTATTAGGCCCGTGGATGAGCCGGGGCCCTATTCCAGCTGACTTTGTGTGAGAGGCGCGCTAGCGCCGAGATTCGAACCGTGACGCTCACAACTGCCCGGCCGTAACATTTTACTTGCAAATATTCATGAAAAATGGATTGACCACCTTTCGTCAAGAGACCATTTAGCGTCAAATTCTTTCGACCCTTTCGCTGTTGGTGAGCACTTAACTTTTACAATGTTGAAGAACAGGAAAGAGGATTTTATAACTGAATTCACTTTTCCTGAACCACAAATGGTGAGGCAGATATGCTTCGCACTAATTTAAGTTTCAGTGGGTGACCCCGCAGGTTTGGATTTCAAATCAATTGTTTTCGTATTTAGGTTTCTTTTTCACAGTCATTTTTTTTTAACTGTTCAAAACCGTTTCAGGGTGGGTAGTCAAGTCCAAAACATTATGTTCTATGCCACCTGTTTTCTGAATTTGGTCATGTCACGCTCACAAGGTGAGCCTTGAGTATCTGTGATGTGATGATTACTACAGGCCGGATTACCCAAAACCAGTGCACACTTTGGGCCCGTAGAGCTTCATAAAACTGCTGGAACGGAGAGTACAGGTCGTGGTATGCATTGTGAGCAGAGAGCAAAGATAGGGCGGGGTCTCACCAATCAGCGTTTGATAAACCAACATGGACTTGGGATAGTTGTTGGACTTCCCAATGTCCATGTTTCACTAAAGGCACAAATTAAAAGCCCTTCTTTTCAATTATTCCTCATCGCAGTCAGTTTCACTCTTTCCCGGGCTGCCCAACTCTTCCTACCACCGTAGAGCTCGCCCGACAGCGTCATCAATTACCAAATCCTCGTTGCAATCCAGCTCAAGTCCCATGAGATGTCGTCGTCCTCTCCTTCTACCGGGAGATGAGTGTTTGCTCACCCGGCGCTTACTCACACTTGAAACCAATTTCATTCCCTTGCAGCTCAGCTCCACCGCGGAGATGCGAGGGGAACAAAATGTCCCACTCATCACCGCTGAAATCTCTCCGATCTCCTCGGCACTCGTTGCTTGACAGCTGCTCTTTTCTCGACCTTGACGTGGTCACCGGCCGGCGATGAAATCGCGGCGTAACTTCCAATCCGATGTTATCGCCAACAATAGCAATAATGGACTTCGAGTGATTAAGCGTCGCTTGCGCCCTGTTTTTCATGGCAACTCCTCTAATGTTCGTCAAACTTTTGACACCATCTTCCGCCCCTATCAGGCCAAAATCCGTTGCAATTTAGCAACACGCATCCGTCTAGGGTAATTGGTTGTCCAGGAAGAGTTCAGGAAAGATGCAACCTTTGCGGGACTCACTGTCATAATACATCTGTGTCGAAACCACAAAATGCTCATCAGATGCGGATGTTTTGATGTCGTGCTCTGCCCACGTAGGATGGCCTGGGTGAAAAATAAACAAAAATAAGGACAGTGACTCAGTCCCCAAGTACAATTCAGGTGTATGTAATTTTTCAACTTCACAGCATTTGTATTTGTTTTTAAGAACATAGGAAGCAAATCGCGAAATCCCAAATTATATTTTTCTATCGTCAAACATAAACTGCGCATCACGTTACCGTGGCTTGCAATCACATAAGAGCACTTGCTTGTTGCCGTCTTGTGATCTCCAGCTTCTTCTCCACAAAGCAACTTCTTTGCTCTCTCAATACGTCTCAGTTGGCCGAGCTATTTCTGCCACACTGATCTTCTCCCGGCGCCGTTTTACTCAATAAACTCGTCGAAAGTTTCTGTGATATTAATTGGCCTTCGTAGCTAATAAGAATTAAACATCGAGGCCGGCCTGTCAGGTTGAAACGCCCGTGCAAGACTCATCAGATCAATAGAAACGCACCTATATAACACGTGTGCCCTCATCTCCCACTCCTGTAGCACGCCGCCCATGTGCATGTGTCCATTTCATCGTATGCAGCAAAAGTTCAGCGAGGGTCAAGCGGCTCCGGGCCTTTTCAATCGCCTGTGGAGGATGACTACATTGTTCTGAATGGAGATCACCCCTGACACATTTTATGTTAGAAGACCACCTTCTCACACTCCCCCTCTTCTCAGTTACGATAAGCAGCAACCACTAATTAGGCACACACTGAAATGAGCCCGATCCGTGGTGTTATCGCAAAGCATCGCACCTGCGGTTCCAGGAAGCTGATAAAAGGCCAAGGGATAAACACGTGCTTAATCTACTGTAAGTGTTAAATCCTGTGTGTGTGTGTGTGTGTGTGTGTGTGTGTGTGTGTGTGTGTGTGTGTGTGTGTGTGTGTGTGTGTGTGTGTGTGTGTGTGTGTGTGTGTGTGTGTGGAGGGTGGAGTTTACAACATGAGTCGCCCATGGGTCTGTTCTAAAAAAAATCGCTCACCGGTGTCACTCGAACTTGCTCTGAAGAATAAAAACAGAAGAAGATAAACTTTTTTTTTAACTTAATTCAACATTTCTTAATGTACCAATATTGTTTTTTTTTTTTTCAAATTAAAATAGATTTTAAAAAATCCTGAAGATTAAAAAACTATATTCTAATATTGTTTTTTCTTTCATTCTAATTATATTGGCAGTAATTTTCATACCATGACACTGCGAAATTTTTATTATCATGCCATCAGAATCTAATAACAGCCCATGCTAGCGAACGCAACAAAATCTTAAAGTGGACAAAATAATGTATGCAACTGACTGAATTCCTGTCAAATTATTAACATCCTCTTTCAGTGAGTACTATATAAGCTTTCGGTGCCTGGAGCAGACAGTACACATAAAGTTTGTATGCTCACGTCTGCTCTGGGTTTCCAGGACTTGGGAGTGTTTGGTCAGCCACACACAACCGCGCGCTTTCTCTTCTGCTCGGCCATGTCGCACTGAGACAGTACCGGGCTTGTCACTTCTTTTCAAACGGTAACCCCTCGTTCCAAAGCCAGGAGGCAGAGCGGTGTGGTGCAGTCACTCTTCACTGTGTTCATTCGTCACTACAAGGCTACCGTTCTATCGGTTCGTTTTACATGAGAAGCATGTAAACATTCTCTGGCGTCCGCCAAATCTCCGGGGAAAGTCCTCAAGGTCCGGACCTCGGTACTCTCGGAACGGCCAGTGTTTGGATGAATAGTGGCCCGTTCTTTCTGGAGAAATCAAGGTTGATTTTGGTGTCTGCTGTTTCTGTCTCCATCTTTCAGGGGACAGAGAGTCTTTCAGGGCTTCCCAAAGATCAGGAATGGCTGGACCAGCTAAACCACATCCTCCAGCAGAAGGTTCGTATGCATCATTGATAACCCCCCCCCCCCAAAAAAAGTGAGTGCCAAAGATATTTTAATGCTTTCTGGGTAATTTTGGGCTGCTGAGTCCGAATATCACGTAATTTTGTTTAAATTGGCTATAGTTTGGAGATATCGATATTTTTGACAATTGATCATTCACGTTTTTTGTCAGTTGACAAAATGTACTTATTAATTTAAAAAGTGTGCTCTGACATCACCTGTTTTGGCGTTTTACAGCTAATATTGACAAAATTGGTGAATGTGTGCTTTATTTTCACATGAAACATGATTTGCATTGCAAAGGCTCTCCGTGAGAACGATTGCCGTCTTTCATGCCATCGCATCAAAAATGAAAGCACACTGTATGGACACGCTTGATAAGACAGCTACGGCCTCATCAGCGTTGTAGCTCGAAGAGAATACCAATGTCATAACTGGCACCTTTTTTTTTTTCAACAAAAATATGGAATAGCTCAGAAACAAGAGCCAATGCAGACAATGTCATTTTCACATTCGGCAATATAAGATTTTTCTTAGCGCCAAAATGTGCGTTGACCAGTGTAATCATATAAAGTTGACATTTTGATAATCCAATCAATCAATACAAACTGTCCTTTCGATAGCAGTTAATGGCATCAATTTTCGATTAAAAAAAATTTTTTTTTTTACAAATTGCTTTTAGTTATCGTTCACAAAGGTTTGAGTTTCCGCATTTTTACACAGTGTCTTGCATTTGTTTTGTTGTTTGGGAATTGCCCTTCCTGATGTGCAAATCTTGTCTTAGTCGTCTCTCAGACTTCATGCTTCCGTTCCTTAACGCCAATGTACTACTTTTCCAATTCAGCATGATCTTGCGTCATCTTTGGGTGTTTCAGAAAGAGCTTTTAAAAAAAAAACGAACAGGTGAGCTTTTCAGCAAAGAGCTGCAGATTGCTTCCACAGCAAAAATGACTGAATACCAAAAAACAGCGAACATAATGTGGGCTGTCAACTTGTTTTGGCTTCCATCTCCAATGCCGAACATGGCCAAAAAGTATGGTGGTCGAAAAGTCTCAATAATGGCTCTGTGAGCCCAGAGGGTGCTGCAGGTCCGTGTGTTCCAGGATGGACTAGTTGATTCGTTCAAGAGGCCTCTGGCAAACCCACACTCGGCCTCCCTGTGAGGAGTTACAGCGCCACCCCTTGCTTTGGCATGCATATGACACTTGCCCCTTTTTCACAAAATAAAAGAACAAAAACAACAAGACAAGACAGTTTCACAATATCCAATGTACTTTTGTGTGAACTTGGACGTGAGATGCAGAGCTGTATCTTCCTCGGAAAAAAAAAAAAAAAGAAACTGCGGCCACTCATCTGCGAGCGCTCTGCAGGAGCTTTACTGGAGCGCTGTCAACGTCCGCTCGCTGTGATATGTGTGTGATTGAGTGTTGCTTTGCGTGTGTGTGTCTGTGTGCGCGCGCCCGTCTCGTCTGTGTTCTTGTCAGAGGCTGCCGCAGGCACTCATGCGTCGCCTCCGCACCACGACACACACCAGGCACTGTTCTCTTGTTCCCCAGATCTTCCTCTGACCTTTCCACCTTCCTCTCCCACACTAACACACACACACACAAACACACACTTGACACTCTACTTGAATCCATGTTTTTCCCTTCTAGCTGGACAGCTTTCAGTCCCTGTTCTCTGTCTATCTCTGCCATCCTGCCCTGTCCCACATTTTTCTCTCTCTCTCTCTGGCTCAGACCCCGAGGCAGCTTGTTAGTGGGGAACTAAATATTGATTTGGTGGGCCTGTCGATGCCGGGAGAATGAGCTAGTGTTCACTAGAGACCTCGGCACCGGCAGCCTGCTATCGACGTTTTCCGTGGGCAGAACAGGGGTGATGGGGGGGAGGAGGGGTGGAGAAGAGAGGAGGAGGAAGAGAGGAGCGGAGTATGACAAGCCTGAGACTTGCCCCCGGGTCCCTTTGGGGACTGCCGGGACCGTTGCAGTCAACCCCCTCCTCACCGCTTACTCCAGCAGACTTTTTCCATCTTCTTTCAAGTCCATCTTGTTCTTTTTTTTCTTTTCTTATTTATTTATTTGGAGAATTTTCTACTCTATTCTCGAGCTGGATTGTTCCACTCATCTTGTTGTTTTTTGTTTTGTCTTGGAGATGAGCATTTTGTTTTTTCTTGCTTTCTCAGCGCATTGGCCTGTTTGTGTTTTTTAGGGGGAAGCTAGCCTCTGTTGTTTGCTGAAAAACTCACCTATTCGCTGCATTAACAGAGTTACTTTGGTGATATCTTGGTGCCCAGGTATTCCTGTAGTGAGTTGAGGAGCTTCATGGAGACAATAGCGGTTTTTGGTGGTCCTCTTGTGGCATTTCTGATAACTCAGATCTCAGCCAGAGAGAAACCCTTTTTGAGGTTTCGCAGGCGATCAGACAGGAACAATCATCATTTATACAACTAAACTACATGATAATCACTAAGGGAGAGTAATGTCTGTCAACGGTGAGGACCTGCTTGTACAACACAAGTCAAAAAAAAAAAAAAAGCAAGCTGTCGTCTTCTCCTTCCTGTCATTGCTTAAGAAAAGCTTACCGAGCAGAACATCTGTGAAGTCGACTGCCCCCGCCTGTCACCCTGCCCGTGACACTAATAGCACTCTGCCCTAATGGTGATATCATCCCACCGCGGAGCTGCACTTCCTAAAATAAGAAGACACCGAAATAGACGGATGAGGAGAAGACGAGTGTCCTTAACCGGCTCGGCTGTCACCGACGCGATATGAGGACGTATCCGTCGGTGCAGCCGCCTCTTGTCACTGACAGAGTCTAATAGAGCTGCCAGTGGGACAGCACTTTATTATCTCAGTGGCCCTGTCAATAGCCGAGCCATCAGTCACTCAGTTGGCGCACAAGTGTGTGGGCGCGTGTGTGTGTGCGTGTGTGTCCCCTCCAGTGAGGGCCATTCCTCTCCATGGCTGTCATGTTCAGCCACATGTCAACATAACAAGAGCGGCAAACGGAATGCGCACTTGGAATGGTGTATTCGTGGTCAAGGAGTAGCATCGCGGCCCGCCCGCTCAAAGCCAGACGAAATCTGACGTTCATCTGCTTTAGTAATGTTCGATTTGAATACAACACTGTGATGTCACATATCTAACAGTCAATTTAAAATGCAAACAATTTCGGGGGGAAAAATATAATAATAAACAATTGTGGTGGCACCGATACATTATAATATTGCGCGTGTGAATCTCTCCAATATGATACAAATCTTGATATGTTTTTATGTGTAACAGTTTGATCCTATTTGATTTGCATCTTTTAAATCAAAACCGATTTGTCCAATTCAAAATGCATAACTGTATTTATAATGTACTCGTGACTAGAAAGCCAAGCGTGCAGACTGTCTTTCGGTGCAATAAGTGAGTGGGGCGATGAGTCATTGCCAACAGCTTCTAAAAATATCCACACCCTTTCTTTATTCTGGGCATTTCCTCTTCTTCGTGACCAATCTGTTTCTACCTTGACAATCACATCATGTTTTTATGGTTCAGTCGAAAAAACAATACTGTACCCTACATTGTATGTGGGGCAGGGCTGTGCGAAATTCAGAGTTGAATTGAGAATGACCTGTACGTAATTTCCGATTCAATTCTCGAATTTGAATTGAAGTGGCAAACAGGAAGCAGAAGTCCAATTTGATTTCCCAGTTGCTTGATGTGCGGCGAAGAGTCAACAACTGTTATGTTTTCTCGACGGTCCATTTTCAAGCCACTTGGTGTGTGGCAGACCTAACGCATGTTTCTGGACTATGAGAGAGGAAGCTGCAGCCTCTAATTAAAAAAAAATTAAAATGCAATCACTGGGATCAATATGCAAACTGCAAACAGAAAAGCCAGAGCTGAAATTGAACCCCCGAACCTCCGAGCGGCGGCCTTTCCTCCGATACATGAAACCCAAGCTGTTTTGTTGATGTTCAATCAAGTTTGACACTTACCGTTGAAAAGTTGATACGATTGACTCATCAGGTTAATCCCAAAGTGCTCACTTCTGATGGCGGGCTAATGGAATCAAAAGCCTACGCCGGTCAGTGGAGAGCCACCACGAGCGGCACTCTGCAGCCGGAATCGAGGGACGGCGCTGTCTAATAATCATGAGCAGGCCGGGGGGGGTGCTGTACGGCTCCACCGCAGCCCGCCATGAATAATGCCAACGGTGAAGATGGAGTGTCCACGTGGGCCACGGGGTCCAGGCACCAGCCCAGGGAAGCATTGATTTAATTGCCTTTGGTTTATTTGTGGAGTCCTAATTATTGAATAGAGGTAGATTTTAATGGGCCAAGTCTTTATGAAGACAGGGAAATGACTGGCTTCGGCTGCCGGCCAATAATGAAAACGGAGAAACGAGTGCACCCAAACACACACGCACTCGCGGTCCCTCCAGATCATTTTTCAGACTCATTTCACCCTCGCGCGCGCACGCACACACACATACGGGCCTCCAGCCTCATGACAGTATATTAACATTTAAAAAGTCATTGGGTCTGTTGATTTCTTTATGAGAGGACAGTGGTTTACTGGCGCCGGGCGACGCCGAGGGCCCGCTAATATTTACTCCACAATCACACCCCGGGGAGACCTCCGAGCATCACTTCTTATCAGCCTCGGAACCATAACAAGCAGGTGAACATTAGGCTGGCCGTGTAGAGACGAGCCGGACCAATCTGGAAGGGGGCTCTCTATAAAACGTCAAAGGCCGTTATGGATTGGCTACAGGGCTGACATAACTCCTTTCATTTTTAAAAGCCTATTGAACTTTGAAGTGAGGGGAGTGTGTGGGGGGGGGGGGTTGCTATCGCTCACCGCTGCTAAATAATACACTTAATTTGTGTTGCCACAGCCGCTTACATCATTATTCCTCTGCGCTAAACATATCAAAGATGCCGCGCCTTGGAATAAAAAATAAACTTTTATTGTTATGATCCCGGCTATTGAGGCAGCGTGTCGTGTTCTGTGGCTCATTATGGCTCGGTAATGACAAGGAACAGCTCTGCTCGCCCAAGGAAAGTGACTCTAATTAAGCCTCATTTAATTATTGGACTAATTAAATCTTTTTGGGTGCCTCTAAGTGTGTCTATGCGTGCGGCGGGGACTGGAGCCCGTGGCTTTGTTATCGTGGATATGTCACAACACAGTGGCAGAGATAAGGAGGAGTCTCTAGAGATTATGTTGTTTTGTTTTGGGGGGGCGGGGGGATTTCCCCCCCCAACCCAGATGGAGTTATTTGGTTTGTTAGAGTGGCTTTTGATAGAAGGAGAACCATCGCATGCAGAGTCTCGGTGTGTTTTTATGTGCCATTAAACACTTGGTGTTATTAGTAAATACCAGAAGCTGCAGCGATATTACGAGATGAGATAAGAAAACCGTTATTTGTCTCATAATGGAGAAATTCCCAATTTACAGCAGCGAAATTATGAAAGGGAGAAGTAGAAGAACAAAAAGTACAGAAATAAATGTAACTTATAATTTATATACATTAAATATATATTATTTATTTATTTTAAATATCAATGGGTTGTGGACTAATCGGTTATCGGAATTTTATTCTGCCAAATAAACTGCATCTCTTTAAAAAAAAGAAATCCGTTGGGCCTGAATAATCACATTTTTCATCTTAAAAAATGAAGTGATTTGAAAAAAAAAAATATTGATGACGTAGTCAGAAAAGTGAGGATAAAGTTTTACTGCATGTGCTTGGGAGGTGCGTCTCTTCACATTGAGATGAAATTCTTTGGTGGCATCCAAAAAGAATACACAACAAATAAAGCCAAAGAAAAAGCAAAATGCTTGGAGAGTTAAACCTTCAGGTGGTGACTGAGCTGAACTCCCGCATGATGCTCGGAAGTCTCGCGAGATTTGTGAAGTCTGACGTTCTGGCGGCATCGTTATCCAAATGGCGCAACTTTTTGGGGGGACTTGTTATATTTCCCGCTGTTTTACTTGACGGTGTGCCGCGTTGATCGCTTCTTGGCACGTTCCCGCCCCCCACTCGGCCAATGAGCCGTGCCGAAGTCGCCGGCGTCTTCTCGATTGCTAAATCCTACCCAAAGGGTTGCGTCTCCTTTGTATGGATATCACCTGTCTATATTTAAACCCCGGCGGCGCCCGTATCACCTCATTTTCACACTTAATGAGCGAAGCAACCCGAAACAAAGCTCCGGTGTTTCCCTGTGTTTAATCTGGGGTGTATTTAGGTCAGATCCCTAACAAATGCACGTTGCACACCGAAAATGATGTTTCCAAACAACGTATCAAGCACAGGAGTGTATTTTTTTATTTTATTTTTTTAATTACAGCACGTGTGGGCCCAAGTGTCCAATTCCCTTTCATATCAGTCTCCTGTGGCTTAAAGGGGAGAAAGGAGGGATCGGCTCCGCTGCAGGGGTAGGTAATTACGAAGCAGAGAATAGACGCTTGTAGTGCTTCTCTTACCTGAAGCCCCACTTTACAAATGTGACATATTCATTATCGGAGATAATCAAATGCAAGATTTTTATACGGTGATGCCTTTGTGCTTGGACTTTTTTTTTATCTGTTTATCACCCATGTTGTTGTTGTTATTATTCCCCTGTTTGATATATTTGATTTTCAAACAAAAGTGAGATCAAAGATCAGCAGGAGTGTTTTTTGTTGTTGTTTTTTGTTTGTTTGTTGTTGTTTTTAAACTCCGCCCATTTCTCCTCACCTTGAATGGTGGCCTACATCAGAGTGCTTCTGAAAAGTGGGGACAATGATTTCTTCATGTGCCTGTCATGGAAAATAGGCTAGTGGTTCACAAAGCTGACCGTGGCCCAGCCAAATCAATTCGGGAGGAACGTGTCGACACAAATGATTATTTTACTAGTCGACTAGTCGTAGTCCCGATTAGTCGACTCATCTGATAATATGTAAATCGCAGCATATTGCAGCTGCTCTGAGTTAACCATTATTGGCTTCCAGCTTGAATTCTTTCAGGTATGTGCAAAAAAAAAAAAAAACGTCTTCCACTTTTATTCAACTTTGCAGCTTGTTTTAACATGCTTAAATGTGTTTAAAATGAATGAGAGAGGTACAACAATTTATTTTTCTGAACCGCTCTCACAGATTTTCACCTGCAGTGGGTAAATTGCATGTTGGGCTCGCTTGATCTGTCCTCCCCTACCCCCGGTTCTTGTTTTACATATCCGGCAGCCTGACTCCCAAATTGAGCCCTTGAAAAATAATTGTGCTAACCTGTTCCGAGGGAGAAGACAAAAGAGCCGAAATGATGGATCTGTCTGGTGGTGGTGGTGGTGGTGGAGAGGGGGGAAAGTTGCCGTGTATCATGCCAAGAGCAGACAATGGCCACTGGAGTGCCGCAAACTCCTCCGCCCCGAGGTGCGCCCCGGGCTACGGAATAGCAATGTCATTTAATTGGCTCATGAAAACACCTTTTTCTTGCTGAGCCGCTGTCCTTGTCCTCTCTCCCTGGCACACGCGCTTGCGCACACACACAAGGCAGCGCTGTCAGTGTCAGTGGCTTTCCATGTCAGTTCACTTCTAAAACATGTTCATGGAATCACAGCGAGACAAAAGGTCTGCTCTGCGGGGCCTGTTGAATAGTAATGGGCGTGAGTTATCATGGCTTAATGCTGCTGTGGCAATTTGCCTGTTGCCAAGGGGGACAGGCCCTTCTTGCCCAAAAAAAATAATAAAAAAAACCAAGCTCGTTGGGCCTTCTTAGCTCCCTTTTTGACACTCTGCGCCGGCTCCCGCGCTCCGCCGAAGGGGACAGGGGGCGGCCCGGCTAAATCAAGTGTAGCATAACATTAGCGGCCGGCTGCTAACACCTTTGCCTTAAGCGGCCCAGGGGATGCAGGAGAGCAGGTGCAGACCCCTGCGCACCTCCAAACCAGACTGCAGGGTATCAAGTGTGCGCGGGGATGCAACACACAGAGTTGCACAGGCCAACACACCATCCGAAGTGAAAACTCTTACATTTCACAACAAAAATCCTCTTAACGCAGTGGTGCCTTGACTTACAATTATCTGTTCCAACCCCTCTAAAACACCAAATGATGAGCAGTTAATTGAAGAGATTATTTGTCGATTAATCATTGGAGCTCTCAATTAATATCTGGACATATAAAGAAGATACTTCATGATGAGTTTGCATGTTCTCCCCGGGCCTGCGTGGGTTTTCTCCGGGTGCTCCGGTTTCCTCCCACATTCCAAAAACATGCATGTCAGGCTGATTGGACGCTCTAAATTGTCCCTAGGTGTGAGTGTGGGCGTGGATGGTTGTTCGTCTCTGTGTGCCCTGCGATTGGCTGGCAACTGATTCAGGGTGTCCCCCGCCTACTGCCCGGAGATGGCTGGGATAGGCTCCAGCACCCCCCGCGACCCTAGTGAGGATCAAGCGGTTCGGAAAATGGATGGATGGACTTCATGATGACAGCAATTAAACGATGGCAGATTATTGATTTGGTTTCCCTGAAGCATGAGTCACATGCAACTGTAAGACTTGATCTCGATCACCAGTTATTGTTTATAACCCAGATTCCCACGTCGGTCGTGCTAATCTCCCCTTCACCTCGCAGGCCCGCCGAGGCCTCGGCGTGTCACGGCCGCCTCGCTTCTGCTTTGTGTTGTTTGTGCCCAGTTAGTGTCTTGCGAGTGCAATTAGCTGATGAGGACTCGGCGCACCCATGTGTGGGTGTGTCTTTGCGGGACCTCCAGAGCGAAGGCCGCCTTGGGGAGGTGGGGGTTCTTGGAGGCGTCGGCTGCAAAGGGGTCGATGTCTCAGCAGTTCCTTTTGGCGCTGGCGGATCTCCGAGGACCCGCGCTGCGTTTGATGTTACCGCGGACTCCCACTGCACGCAAGTGCGCGCTGCCCGGCCTTGTGTTGCCATCTCCTGCTACCTTTTAATGAAGAAGAGGCAGGTTTCCAGGGACAGGGGAGACTCTTTGAATGGTTGATTTTCATCAGCTTCTCACTCTCCAGACAATAGTGCCGATTGATCTCACGCTGGTTTTGAAGCTCACCTCAGCCATCAGGTGTCTTGAAGATATGGAGACTGCTTGTTGGAATATGAGGGTCCACATTTTATGTTTGATTTGATTTGGACACAAGGCAGAAGACGCTTGAGTCAGATCTCTAATCATCTGTCCCCATTGATCTGTCTGAGTCTTCCGCAGATTTTTTTTTTTTTTCTCAATCGGAAAAATAGCAATGCGAGTTCGACTGGTTAGCACGTCAGCCTCACAGCGCTTAGGTGCAGGGTTCGATTCCAGCTCTGGCACTTGCTGTGTGGAGTTTGCATGTTCTCCCCGTGTCGGCGTGGGTTTTCTCCGGGTACTCCGGTTCCCTCCCACATTCCAAAACATGCCTGGCAGGTTCATTGAACATGCTAAATTGTCCCGAGATGTGAGTGTGAGCGCGAATGGTTGTTCGTTTCTGTGCCTTGCGATTGGCTGGCAACCGGTTCAGGGTGTCCCCCGCCTACTGCCCGAAGACAGCTGGGATAGGCTCCAGCATGCCCGCAACCCTTGTGAGGATAAAGTGATCCAGAAAATGGATGGATGGTTGAAAAATAGCACTTGATATTTTCAATGATACACTTGCTAACAACATATAATCAGGACAAACTGTTTTTTTTTGTCTCAATTTCTCTTTCAATGCTCATTCCATGTGCACCCTGGCTGTCAGTATGAGACCTGTGTACCTGAATACAGTCTCAATTTCTATTAGTTGTTCTTCACAGAGGATCAAGAAAATATGCCCGTTTACTTGTTATATTGACTGTGTACTTTTCTTAAAGGGTTGTAACACTTCCAGAAAGTTGCCATGTCCCATTATCAAGTGAAAGAGCTTTTAATTGTGATCCCTGTCAATATACTGGCATAGATAGAGGAACAAAGATACATAATTCCCTAGTAAATAATCATTTTCGTCAACAAAAGCAAGGAAAGGCCCTTGAAGGTGTTCTTGGATGAGTTGAGCTGACACTGAACTCCATCACGCATCTTTTGAAATGAACATGAACATATTTTTCCCATATTTGGGAACCAAAATCAATATAGGTGCAGACGTTTGACTGATGAAAGGTACTCACCGTGTTTTATTTTTCTTCTTCCCTTTCTCTCACCCCTTCTTCTGCCATCACCCTGACACCCCTGTGCCCCCCTACTCCCCCACCCACCCCGCAGATCCCCTCTGCTGGCCAGCTAATGGAGGCTTTGCGTGTGAAGATGAAGGAGAGGAAAGTGCTGACAGAAGAACTGGCCACGCTGGCAACAGCAGCCGCAGTCAGCGAAAAAGCCTGACTCCCCGGGCTGAGGTTGGGAAAACTGTCATCCTCTTCTTTTTCGCCCCAACCCCCAAACTTACCTCCCCTCCACCATCACCCCGACTCGGTGGGAACTCAACCGAGCTGGGCCTCAGACTCACTGCACGCCGAGCTTTTGTAATGAGCCCCCTCAACATCTGTGTTTCCAGAAACGCCTTTTAGCCCCGAACTCAACAAAGAACCAGTGGTGAGAAAATAATTTTTCCAATTTTCTTTTTCCCCTAATTTGGCATCGTATGGTCTTTAAGGGGCAGGACCTTGACCCGACGAATGCCAAGTTGAGACTTTGACAATGTCGGAATTGTAATTAACAGTAAAATCATGGTTTTTGATTGCAGGGTGATTGGATTCATTTTGTCGTATCCCAAACCTGCAAAGTACACCTGTTGTCTTGTTCCAGAAATGTGTCTGAGTTCAAGGATCATCGGCCGTCTACAAGGGGTTCTATTCTGTGGGCGGCGAAGGTCCCGCTCCTCATTCCTCATGATTGACAGCCGACCGGGTGGGCGGCGACCCCCCTCGCTGTTGACATCACGAACACTGCGCACACGGGAGCGGTTCCATCCTTGACACCTTTACGTCCGCCTCGCTTCTTATTCATGTTTGAGGTGCAACGCGGCTCTCCGCTGTCCTTGTGCCGGCGTCCTCCACCGGAGACCATACATTTTTCTTTTTAATTCATATCCTGGCCTTTTTATTTTCCCCTCTCTTTCTCTCTCTCTCTCGATATTATGTATAATTAACCATGCAAAGAATCCTCCGTTGAAGAATTTAGAAAAAAAAATCTACTTTTTAATCCCCTCACCACCCCCGCCACCACCCTCCTCCCTTCTCGAGTATATGCTAATGATGTCGTTTTCCTTTATCTTTTTATAATAAAGGATTAGGCCAGGACTGTCTCGGGCTGCATCTCGGGGACCAATTTAGCCAAGATCCAGGAGAGATGAGCCCTGGTGGTTAATTACCATTCATTAACATAGTTTGCATCTCCTCGCTCCAATACCCACGAGCCAGCTATTGTCAATATTTGTCCCATATACATTTCTGCCTGTTTTTGTGTCCGTGTGGGTATGTGCGTATGACCCCCCCCCCCACCCCCCCGCCTCCCTCCCTTTTGTCGCTGTCCTCCAGCGTCGCTAATGACAAACATTAATAACTTGCAGCCCCTTCTTCCTTTTGCGCAGTCAACATGTTTGTGCCCCCACAAAGCTATTCTATTTCTGTGACATATTCAAATGCGCCCCCACCCACCCTGCTTAGCCCCTTTAGCTGCGACCCCTCGGGTTTAATTAACCTGGCCTTGCCTCTCATGCTCCCACAGTGAAGACGTTAAAACCATCTTGAACACACGCACACACACCAATGTCCCGCTCCAGACGTCTTTTTTTTTTTTTTTTGTCTTTCCAAGTGTCGGAATGGCGTGCCATTCTCTTTCTTCCCCACGTTTCATTCTCCTCATCTTCCACTTGTCTTTCCTTGTTCTGCTCTCATTAAGAGGGAGGCGTCCGCTGGGAATGACTTTGATCGCTTCTTCCAAATGCAGACTTTCGCTTGCCTGTTTATTCATTCCAGCACAGTCAACTCAGTGTCATTTCCCCTCCTCTTATCCCCATGTCTGTGTGTCTCGTTTTTTGGGGGGGTTTTTTTAAACTTTCTCCCAACTTTCTGGGGGCTCTCTCGCTGCAGGAGATCTTCAAGGTCAAATCGTCTTTCCCCCTTAAAATCGTATTCATCTGTTCCAGCCCTCCATAAAACACCAACAAAAAAGTCTTAACATGTAAAAACCAAATTGCAATTGACAACATTGTAAAAACGTAAAGGTCAACATTCTTGAAATGTATCGTGACCTCACCCTTCATTAGACATTGTGCTGCTTCTTCTGTTGTGTGTGCCTTGACCAGCAGGGGGCAGCACAATAAATAAATGCATATGCTCTATAAAAGAAGACGGACAAAACTGCTCAGTAAGCAACAGGATTAGTTGTCTTTTTAGGCAGAATTCATGCCTTGTTCGTTGCCTGTCAGGATTTCCGGAGAGATGTGGATAGCTTATGTCAATTCAAAATGATTTGTATTGCTTAACAGGTAGTTTTCCACATTTATAGATCCACTGTGATCTAATAAGTTACACGTGTAAATGAAAAACGAATTCAGACTGTTGTTGAAATTGCACTCGTTTTTTGTAAAGAGACTTCATGATGTGACAAAAATAATTGGTTTGCCCCGCCACTGCAGCATTCTCGTCCGGTCTTCCCCCTCAGTGCTTTCACGCATTCCTTACACTATCCCTATGTAGTCACATCGACACAAGAGCCTTCCTTGTGGTAGTCGCAGAGCAGAGCTGCTCGTCTCAAAGGTGATGTCGACAACGGCAAACCGTAAGAGGAGGTGGATTAGCAAGCGGGTCAACTGGCTCTTCATTCGCATCCCACCCACCCCCACCCCTTCCTCCCCAGGATCTTAGACTGAGGCTTTAGTGAGCCAGCCGCCATGGGGCAAGGCTTAAGACGTCCGCAGGGACGTACCAGAAAAGGATTGCCTGGACACCAGACACAAGAAATAAGCCCCTATAACCACAGAGCATTTGAGATTTTGTTTCATTTTTCACAAAGCTGTACAAATACTTTTGCCACACTGTATCTACGAAAGCAACTACTTTCCATGAATGACCGATCGTGGCCAACTGTAGCGCTGCCATTCGAAAATTGGAATGTAGTTTTGCCGTAAGAAGACCGTCTGTCAGAGTTTTTCCATTTCGGCGTGTTGATATGCATGCGAAGGCCGATCGCCAGTTGATCACAATTGTCCAGTTCATTTGGTCATGTTGCTTCGCGTACGGCCCTGATGCGTTGAAAGGTTATCGTCAAAGGGCCATCGTGCTCCAAAATATCGTCGACGGTAGAGTGCGACAGAAAAATAATCGTCAACGGGCTGTTTGAGAAAACGAACATATTTTCCCAAAATTCCCGATGCCCACCCAAAACGATATGTAGTGTAAACCCAACTCCGTTGTGGATTACTGTTTCAGGATCCCGCTATTTCGGAGATCGTTTTAAATGCAGTTATTGACTTCATTTTGCGGCCCGGTAGTCCAGTGGTTAGCACGTCGGCTTCACAGTGCAAAGGTACCGGGTTCGATTCCAGCTCCGGCCTCCCTGTGTGGAGTTTGCATGTTCTCCCCGGGCCTGCGTGGGTTTTCTCCGGGTGCTCCGGTTTCCTCCCACATTCCAAAAACATGCATGTCAGGCTGATTGGACGCTCTAAATTGTCCCTAGGTGTGAGTGTGGGCGTGGATGGTTGTTCGTCTCTGTGTGCCCTGCGATTGGCTGGCAACTGATTCAGGGTGTCCCCCGCCTACTGCCCGAAGACGGCTGGGATAGGCTCCAGCACCCCCGCGACCCTAGTGAGGATCAAGCGGTTCGGAAAATGGATGGATGGACTTCATTTTGGTGAGGTTGTTGTGTGTAATTCCGCTGTTGATCGCTTGATGGTGGCACACTATTTAGTTTGAGTCTGGAATTTTCAAAGGAGACGGAACACCGGAAGTATCTTAGCACAGCCTATTTTTTGTTCAATATTATTAAATGCCATCCTCTGTAATCCTGTTTTTATGTCGACACAAAGTGACAACGTTTCATGTATGCTAGGGCATTTTCCTTCATAGGCACACAGGGTCTTGTCGGGCTTCTAAGTGAAGTGAACGCCAATGGGGCTGTGCACGGGGCTACGTGAAGGTGAAATGAATGTTATGGGTGAGGCGAAATGGTAAAACTTCCATCCATCCTTTGAGAAGGACGCTTTCTTCCCTCGTGGTGCAGACATGGAGGTTACAGGCGCAATGCAAAAGGAGTAAACACGCTGCATTATACATTTGTCAAAAATGCATTTGGCTGCATGTCCCGGGTTCGCTTGTTATCTATAAAGTGGGTGCCAAACGTCTGCGGCGGCCGATATCAAAGTGGGACGTTGGCAGCACAGAGAAGTGTGTCAGCGAAGCAGTCACCAGAGAGACTCCACCGCAAACGACTAATTGTGAAGCCAGAACACCCTGTGTTTGTTTCGGAAGGGGAGGAGGGGCACGAAGGGCCATTTTTGGGTTAGGTCCCATCCAGGTTTATAACACGGCGACCTAGTAAAAAAGCAATCAATTGAATGCCCTTTGTGTCGGTCTTTCTGGTGTTCCTGTCTTCGCCACATGGGCTCAGTATCAGACATGCACGTGAATAAAGAGTTCATTTTGGCAATTATGAATCCCACTACAGTTCTATGCAGTCCTGCTACCAGACGGAAAGACCTACCTATGTCGTTTTCAATATACAACATATAAATCGCTCAGTTTCACTGTATACATCAATAATGATTAGGAGTCTCCCTGGACCCAATAAGTGAGACGCCCTTGAACTCGTTGACCACCTTTTTCTGGCACTGACAGCATGCGTGCCCCTGCAAACACCTTCTCCGCCTTCAAGATCTTCTCCTCGCACACTTATCAGTGCTGCATGATGTCTCTGCAGTGTGTGGACCAACATAACACCCCCGAAAGTGTAGTCTATCTCAGGTGATCTCGCTAATTAAGTCAAGAAAGTAACATACCTTCTTTTTTTTTTCTCTTCTAATTCTTGTTCTCTCTCTGCCCTCAGTTCCAGTGGCCGATAACAAAGACGTGTTTGTATGCATAATATGAACGCCCGGAAGGCGGCCCTGCACTGCAGGCCCTCACAACCCACCTCACCCTATGAGCACAGGTGGAGCAGGCCAGCATCACTGGGACCAATTAGAGCAGAGCGCAGGTACATTAACATGTTTGAATGGAGGGACATGCTCGAGTTGGTAATGTGGTTTAAAAATACAAATATTGTATAAACTAGACACATATCACACCAATAACTACAGTGTTTGTGGTTATAGATATATTATTCTTACTGAAAAACACGTAACCCCCCCTCCCCCCCAAAAAAATGGTGGGTCTTTTCCAGCTTCCCAGTTCGAACTAATTAAAATGGTGAAAGTCCCGTTAAGTCACTGGTAGGAGTGTGAGTGCAGCTTTGTGTCCACTAGAGGGCAGAGCTCGATCATGTTCAATTGGAAAGGAAGATCGGTTGCCATGTTTCAGAATCATTGGCATTCTGTGGTTATAATTTGGGAGTCAGAAAAACACATTTTCATCTGATTGTTGCATCATATTTCAATATGAATTATTTAGATCGATTGGACAGTACAGATGAAACGTTTTAAACAGATAGATCAGCTTTTTGGAGTTTTATTATACAGAAAAAAATCTGACAGTTACAAGTGACCTTGTAGTTGTACTGAAATATTGCAGCAGCTAAAAAGCTGGCATTATTCGCGAGCCTTTTTTTTTTACTTGCATGCTCTCTCATTTTCCACAAGATGGCACTGCTCGCACACTAGACCTATCTACAGTACCTCGTTGAAAACTAGCTGATGCAGTACAGTATTGTATTCACACATGCATACTTGCAACAATGATATGGATTAAAGGTCCCTCACAACTGAGCATTTTTTTAAATACAATGTGTGTCAATGTATGTGTGTGCCTGCACGCGCGCGCTTTAAACACATTTTACTACATCGCCCTATACAGTGTACAGGCACACCGGAAGTCGGGTCCCCCCGCCCTTCACTCTCTCCAACTGCATGTAACTCATGACAACGAATCACGTGACTCGTAGTATGTATGCGTTAATCTAGGATTTAAAACCAGGAGATTAGCTGTTCAAACCACCACCTACATCGAATTATCCCAGCATTAAGAGTCAACTAATTACTCGTATCATTTGATGTCAATGTCGCAATTAAAATGTTTTCATTTATTTGGATTCAATCACTATTTTAAATGAGACCTGTCTCTGCCAACTGATTCTTTGCAGGAGTCCTGTTAGAAAGGGGCGGAGTTGCTGTCTCTGACGTCACCCAGCGGGTAGTCACATGCTCCCACGGTCCAATCGGGTTTCCGAGGAGAGCCCATCGAGACCCCCGCAAAGTGAAGAGGTATCGCGCGGCAGCCACCACACACTCCAACCCCACCGTGCATTTCGTCCGTATTATCAATTACTGTTATTAATTTGCGAACGCTGAGCCATCTCGTCTGCCAGCATGTCTGTAGCGGGCCTCAAGAAGCAATTCCACAAAGCCACTCAGGTAAGTGAGGATGTCCTGCAGAATGTCACGCTCTTTTTACTGTGATTTAAAAATGTATTATTGATGTGTATAAGAAGGTGGAGGCTTTGCTGATGCTGCGGCACCTCACCTCGAATGTTTTATTGCATCGGAATTTTCAGCCTTTCCACCGCATATCAGCCTTCCATCCTACCCTTCAGATGACATTCTGCGTCACGTGACGTGGGCTTGGCGCGTTGAAACGGCCGATTAACGGGATTTTTTTGTCCTTTTCCATTATTATTAGGGTGCACGCACCGCACACACACACCACTCACTCTCCACGATGGAGGTGTTATGCAATCGTTAAGTGCGACTGGCCGGAAATCCTCTCCTCTCAGCTGCGGCACGACATGACCTGAGCGCCCTCTAAGCATTTTGGGCGAGGGACACTTAATTTGGTACACCTCCCGTATTCAGAGTGATTAATAGTATTAGTCGGGAATCCACTGCAGATCATCTTTACTCATATATGCATCAAGGCCCCCCTTTAGCCCCGGGAGACCAAAAATCTTGAAGCCATCCCCGAGGAGTAACATTCCTAAATAGAACATGAAGAATGAACCTGTTTTTGTCACAGGATTTCATTCTTTTATGCAATGGCTTTTCTTCACCTGGATGGACCGTTGCCACCAGGGGAAGTATAATATGGACACAGATAAAATACACGAAGAACATTGGCAACTATGTGGCTGTAAAATTATTCATTATGCAACGCTCAGAATTTATATGCCCATGAGTATCGCTACATGGTCTGTCTGCGTGTGTTGCTTCACCGTTTGTGTTCAATTACCCTGTGCTCACTTCTGTGACATAGAAGCTGAATTCATTAGTCCACCTGTAGTGTTTTTCTTTGTGAGTTAGTATTCAATTTGTGGACTTCTGAAGAACAAAGTTAATGTCGTTCTTAATGTGTAGTTTGACACTAAACTTCAAGCTGCAAACAAGAGCCCTCGAAGTAAGCACACTTGACATCTATTTCGAAGAATTCTTCCAAACTGCTGCTTGTTGTGAAATTGCCTTTTTTTTTTTTTTTAACCCTCACTCTCTCACCCGGGGATGGCAACTACTATATTTCAAACAACTCTTAGGTCAAGGACCCACTTTACTTTAAAAAGGGTTTACCTAATTTTTGTCCCTCCATTGTATCCATAATGAGGTCACCAAAACTGTTAGATACACTGTACAATACAGTGGATTTTCAGTATTTGTTTTTAATCTTTATATTTAAAGAAACTAATTGTATTCTTCTACAAGTTTGCATTTACACAACGTCTGGAACATCCACGAACAATCTCAAGACGCAACTTACCTTCTTCCTGACATACAAAACTTGTATCGTCATAATGTAACATTTCAACAGTTCGATGACAACAATGTTTAAAAACACATCAACCATGAGGAGACTTGCCAAAGGTGGGAGCTTAATTTCCACAATCAAGATCTTGTTGGCGCTCTTGTCTGGTTATGAGTCATTGGTGTTGTCGTTTGTTCCTCACTGAGAGGCTTGTAGAGATGATTTAAACCAAATAGCACATAACATCGTTACCGGAAGTGTTCAACGATGTGAGCTGTTCAATAGAAAGATGAGAAAAAATATGCTATTACCCGTGAATTTATTAGTCATCAGCTCATTTCACCACACTGGACCCAGTTCAAGTGGTTGGAGTGTGATTGTTTTATTGTCGTCCATTGGCTGCGCTTCTCAAAAACTCATGTGCCAGAGAGAGAGAGAGTGTGTGTGTGTGTGTGTGTGTGTGTGTGTGTGTGTGTGTGTGTGTGTGTGTGTGTGTGTGTGTGTGTGTGTGTGTGTGTGTGTGTGTGTGTGTGTGTGTGTGTGTGTGTGTGTGTGTGCGTGCGTGTGTGTGTGCTCACGAGGCTGTAATTGTATGAGGCACTGAGTTTCAGCAATATACTTTTATTCCCTGTCACACATTCGCCGTGAAATCTTAATTAGTAACTGTGCAGGGAAAGTCACATTTGAACATGATCTGACAAATGTTCAAAAAGTAATAAAGTAGGAATACAAAAATCCCTTAAGCACTCGTTAAGTGTAAAGACAAAGAGCATTTAAGATGATAGCAGGTTTGACTTCCATTTTGATGTCATTGGTTAATTCTGACCACAGCCCCGTTCCTGTTTATTGAGGGTGTGCACACTTGCGCAACTTCATTGTCTTGGTTCTTTGATTTTACTTCCCCTCTTTAATATATCCCCCACCCTCCACTCTTATTTGGGGTTATCTGTCTGTCTATCTTGCTAGCGAGCAATCTGTCCACAGGTCGGGCTATCTAGCTAGCTAGCTGGCTAGCTAGCTTTTATTCCATCTGTCATCTATCCATGGATTTGCCTAGTGAACCCCAATTAGGTAAAAGACGCCCTTTGCACCTCCTGTCATGGCCCTGTAATCCAAAATCCAGACATAGACGCACACACTCTCACACACACACACACACTGCACTCACAGGAGACCTGTCTGTGATGGTCACGAGATGAAGTAATATGTCGGCAAACTTAGGGGGATCAGATGCATATCTGCGCTAATGGGTCATTACTCCATTGCCAGTGAATGTCATTTGACTTAAGACGGCATTTTCGCCCGTATTAATAGCAGTGATTGAGAGATTAATAGCGATGATTCATTTGTGCTTTATTGCATGTCGGCTAATCAAATGGCATGGCCGCTTTGTCTTCCCCATTCAGGTTGTTTTACCTTGCTGGCACGGCTCTAGAGACGACAGCAGAAGTAGGTTGTGCATTAAACAACGAGCACCGATTGTTGGTAGTCATTTCATGACTTTTCCATCATAATTATCAGAGTTCAGTCCTCAAGCATGAGGCCTCAGTTCTGCTTTTTCTTTGGTTTATTTCAAGAAGGAGCCAAATGCGGTGCTGCTGGCAGTGTATACTATACCTGCGCAGAGGCAGGTACGATGATGATATGTGTGGAGGGGCGTGGCCCGGCAGAACTGCAGTTGGGCCATCTGCGCCACTGTGGGAGTGTATACAGTTCACGTTGACTTCATATGTCAATCCAAGCAGCTCCTCTCATTCGCTTTAAATGGGGCACGCTCACTCTCAAGTGAAGACATGATGTGCATTTTCCCTGCTCGAGCGTTGGTGTAGGAGATTTTTTTTAACCCGCTTCTCTTATCCAAACTCACCTGCAATGAAGGTTATTAAAGTAATGAAATAACTCAAAACTAAAATTAAAAGAACATTTTTGTTATTGATATAAAATAAAAGCGAAAATGCTAACTGAATCTACATCTTGCGTTTATAAAACTAACTGTAAAAAGAAATCAATGTTCGACTGGCTTAGCGAGCAAGATGGCCGCCGTTGGCTTCACTGTTGATGTATTAGTGCACCACTTTGTATTTAAAGCTTCCACTGCACCCACTGCGGCACATCTTGCAATCTGACCGATGAGAGCCACACAGAAATTGGCTTACGCCTCGCCGGGGACAGATGGCCCGTCCGAAAAATGCTGCAGTGACCTTAGCACCGCGCGTCTGCTAGTCGCTAACTAGCTTGGTAGCTTTGCGTTAAGTCACGTTATAAGACTTAAGTGAGAAAAAAGACGTCTACTCTCAGGGACTCAAGGACATCACGGCCATTTTGCAAACGAAGCACGGTGAAGGAATAGAAAACTGCCGTCTTTCACTCAGCCAATGAATTTTACAGTCGTAGAAGCGAAGAAAAGAGTGGGTGAAATGTTCTGTTTTGTACCTATTCGTTAACTTTGCCTCATTGCAGAGCAGATGTTGCTCTCCTAGAGAACGCCTTAGTTCCTTCTAATGTGTGGGGGGGGGGGGGTGCATCGAGCTGCAGTTTTTCAGCGCAGTATGCAAGTGGAATCCGTTATTTTCCTCGGCGGACTATTGTGTGTGTGCGAGCGGCATACTAATACACGCTCATGGTCAAGAAGTGTGTGTGTCCACTGTTGTGAAGGATGGCATAGCTTGCAGCCTTCCGTTCATCCATTAAGAGTGATTGTTTGGCAGGATGGAAGTGGAAGTGGAATAGTAGACAGGTGAATTGAGGCGATGGGGGGGGGGGGGCAGCAGAAGGCAAGTGGGTGACTCATGTCGCCCGGATGCTCGGTGAGGAGCACTGCAGTACAGCGAAAAGTCCATCCAGCTGGGATGAGAGCAGATGGGGGGTTCCCTGAGGAGCTGGTGATGGAGTGATGGGGGATTCGGTGAGGCTCTCTCTTGGCTGTGTATAATGGGATGCTTATCAGTTTAAATCTTTCTGTTGTGCTGGCGTGTCACATTATCATCAACTGTGGGTTCCGACGGTCACTGTTACTGTCAAAGTAAACATCCAACAAAGAGCAAACACACAGCCTCTGCTACCTGTAATAAAAAAGATTTATTTTTTAATTGTATTGTATTATTGCAGTAGTCATTATCATCTTTAAATCAATAAATCATCAAATAACTAATCAAATATGCATAAAGGATTATGGTAGTCTGAAAGGTGTCTTTTTTAGAGCCTGCAGCACTTTTCTCACTGACTTTCTGATGTACCTTCTTCCATTTTGGCTTTTTTGACCACCACAGTAAAATCTTTACTTGAGTTGGACTTTTGACTTCGCACTCTGGTGCTTTTTTGGGGGCTTCCTTCTGCAGAGATGCGTCAGAGTCAGGCTTGTGATTTAAAGCCTTGTTTACGCATAGTGCTACTGTGACTGCTAACCAATCAATACTGCGCCACTTTGCGGCGCCTTTCTTCTGGGGTACTTAACTGTAGTATTGCTCTACTTGAAGGACGAAAAACAAGATCAAACAACAATGGCGGCATCCACTTGCATTTAAAGCAAGTGTGGCAACCTAAGGCCCAGATTGAAATAAGGATGAAAAAAAAAAACACTAAAATGCCTCTCAATTTTCTTACACCAAACCAAAACGGAACATTTCCTGTGTTCTAAAGACCTTTTTTGTGGGTCCGCCCATGAGAGACATGCCTACTCGCTTTCAGGTTGCTACGTAAAACAACTTCAACGGCTGTAGTTTCCACCAAAATGGAAAATTTTCACAGTTCTTTTTGGACAGGTCAGTTTTTGAAAGACCGCCGGAAATGACCATTTCAAACCAACATGGCTGACTTTGTGTTCTTGAGACTTTTTTGTGAGTCTACGTATGTCACGAATTCCTACTCCAGTAAATGTCCTGTGTTAAGTGAAACACTCTTCCGGATCTAGATTTTGAATGAAAGCTGATGTTGCTGCGTTCTCGCTCTGTGCTTGGTTCACTTGAGCCACTTCGATTGAAAAATTCTCTCCCCTCTCTTGAGGTTTTCTGTCTGCGATTGTCCAAATAATTTAAAAAGCCCCACGTACAAGGTCAGACGTCGCGTTCCCTGCCGTCATATTTGTTCTTGGGGGGGTTAATCACAGACGCACGCTGTCTGTAACGAGCTTATTTTTAGCGATGGGGAGTGCTGGTGCGCTCACGTCATTTATTAAGCCTAAAGAAAATGACGCCTTGTTTGCAGGGTGACGAGGAAGTGAAGATGAGCCTTTCTCTGCTGTCCTTCTCTTCCTCCTCTCTGCATCAGTATTCGGGCCATGGCTGATGTTTTATTCAGTGCGTGGAACATTCCAAGGCATCCACTTCTGCATAGTAGAGTGGTTTTGAAGCTTGGGGCATTTTTGGCATGTGTTTGGGTCTACTTTGTTTCCTTAATTAACGACTATATGGCAGAAATGGAAAGACGGTGGTAAATTGAATTACTCGTGTTGCTACTCACCATCACTCACCATCATGCGTTTGTTCTCATCTGATGAAAAGTCAAGTAAAAATGGCTAGAAGAGGGGTGTCGAACTCATTTTTGTCATGGGCCACATTTCCCTTGGAGTGTCGTTATGACTGAAACTGTATAAAAAAAAAAAAGTCAATAACACCGGTTTATTCATCTATTGTTTAAGTTACTGTTATAAGAGGTTTGGTCACAAGAAAATGCTTACAATATGTCTCTTATTTATTAAATATGAGAATTTCACATTTTTGTCAAGATTTTAGGTAGCATCATGGAAATTGCCACGTTTGATTTGCCATCTGGGTCCACATAAAATAACGTGACGGGCCATGTCTGGCCCCCAGGTCTTTAGTTTGACACCTGTGGTGTAGAAATCTGCCTGATCATGACAACTTGTCAAAATGCACCCGTTTCTATCCATCTCAGGGGGTGCCCATTTTGCTACTTTCTGTTGGCTGAAAATGACCTCACGGTTGCCCGCGAGGATGGCAGGCATGCGTTGAAAAGTTGTCATCCACGGGTTGTCGAGTGACCAGGCACTCCAGCAACTCAACTACAAAAAGGAATTTTAAAATATGATTTTTCATAATGACCTGTTGTTGCCAGAGGACCTCAGAGGGCTTCTGAAGTTCCAGTGTGCCCTGGGGAACCCGAAGAATCGGGATTAAGTCCCCTGAGGTCAATGGTGTCATCATTAACCGAATTGAATGGAGGCCGCTTGTCACTTTCTTCAGGCCTCATTCGGTCATCTTGATTGCATTGACTGAAGGGCACGACCGTAAATGGCGAGATGTCATTCTGCACACGTGGTGTTTACAGCCTCGGAGACCTTGCGGGTGTATATGGGCAAGATCAAAGTTGGTCAAGTAGAGGTCGGCCACTTGGAGGGTCATTTTGGCCGTTTCTTTGGGGGCCTCCAGAGACCAATTTAAGATGGATTTGTTGTCCAATTGCTACCAAATTTGAGCCACATATACTACACGGATGAGTGACGCTAAATTGTGAAAGAGTTTTCGCAGGCGAAATTTGATGGCTAAGAAATGACTTCGCTTAACGTGGCCGGAGCCAGTTTCAATGAAATTTGGTGGTCGTGTATCATGAATAAACCCACAAAAAAGTCTCAAGAAGCCATTCCCAAAAAGACACCGCAAGGCAGCCATTTTCTTTGGAAGCAGAATTTTCAGAGGCCCTTTAAAGACAGACTTGCCTGAGAGAACTGTGAAGAAATTCTGTTTTTGAAAATGTAGCCCTCAAAGTCAGTTTTATTTAGCAAAATAAAATTTGGTCGGCATGTCTCTCACTAGTTTTGTCACTGCGTCTTGACAGAGAACGCTGGTAAAGTTCTGATAATTCGGCTCCAGAAAGTTCCTGTGTACTCTATAGAGTGATCCAAATAAAGACTAATATTTTCTTGGAGGGGGGTGGGGGTAGCTGGTGTCTTTAACTTGTGCGAATATCAACAAAGGACTTATTTTCGGAAGTGGCAGACTTAATTTCTCGTGTCAAATGTAGAAGTGGCTACATTGGTTTGGTGTACCTAATGTTATGGATTGAAAGCGTGATTTTATTTTTTTGAATACCTCAAAGTATCTTGAAACCATACGTACCACAAACCATGCCTACTGTAGCATCGCGCTGGGTCATTCACCAGCTGTTGAATGAACCTAAAAGTTTGGACTTTGCCCATTATTTAACTCACGTAAATGAGCCTAATGCGAACAGGGTGAATGGGATCGGTAGAGAAATGGGATGGAGGAGGAAATGATGGGGAGAAGAGGGCCTCTCACTTCCAGGCAGCTGGAGCAGCTTGTCCTCTCAGTGAAGCAATTTCTCCCCTTTTCTTCTTTGTGGTGTCCAGCTGCAGATGTTTTGAGCCCAACTGCAACTAAATATGGCAAACCACGGGGAACTCAAACAGCCAAGATATTCTCTTCCCTTACAAAAGTGAAACAGAATCATTCAAGAGTGCTGAATTCTTTTTTTTTTTTTTTTTTTTATGGTTCACAGGACTGTACCATTTTTGACTTTGGGGGAGGGAGAACGCTTGAATTGTGATTCAAAAAGTGCGGAGACAAAATATTTCATCCGACAGAAACCTGCTGTGCCTCTGCTATTTTATTCACGGATGGCCAAACTTTTGCGCTCAAGGGCCACATTGGGTTTTTAAAATGGACAGATGGGTCAGGTCATGCGTAAGTTAGGTTAAAGAAAAAAAATTGTCACGTGTAAAATAGTTTCAACCCCCCTATATTTTTTTGAGGGGGGGATTAGTGACAAATAATTCATTATCAATAATTGACTAATTATTTCATGAAATCGTAAAAGTCGTCATATGAATGTACAAGTAAAAATACATTTTATGTTCCATAAATATATGTAAAATTGGTGACTTTACTATTTTAGCATTTACAGTAAATAAAACGTATTTCATTTTACAAAACGTTACGTGCATCTAAGTTGGTTTGACAAATGCGACAGGACTCTAAATAATAAAAACGATCTGCCCTTTGTTGCTTGTGTGCAAAACTTTTGCCCTGCCCCTCATTTGTTGTCCCATGTAGGCAACACCAACAAAAAAACGCCCCAAAACTCCAATCTCCGTTTTTTTTGCACTTTTTGAAAGTTAAAAAAAACCCAAAAAACATGATGCCACTTGTTCTGCCACGTGCCCACCATGACATTCGCCCTCCCCAGCGCCCAGCAGCCCTCAGACTGGATGATTCCGCCGGGATTATTCCGTCATTAATCCGAGCGTGGTGATTTCGCATCCTATTGACTGAGAATCAGTGGGGCCTTAATCTTTAGGAAACGTGCGCGCGTGGCTGCGCCCACTTTGTCATGTGGCAGACGGAATGCATCGGATTTGAAGACGGCGCTCAATCATAACATAACCGTCATTGTGATTTACAAGACTTAACAGCGAGGGATGAGCGTTGTGCTGCTGACGCGCCAGACTCACTTCATGTCCTCATTTTCCATGACTTCGTTTTAGCACACCCACATCACACCCGCGCATTAACTCCTTCACAGCCAGCTGGTGACAAAGTTCTCGACGATCAGTCCACTGGCCACCGTTTTCTGGCATTAGTCACGTGACGTTCACAATGCGAGCGCGAAGGCACCTGAAGAGGGCAATATTGGTCAAAATGGTGACCCGCTGCTGAATACGTGATACAAAGCCAACATGAAGCACACAAAACACCACAGAGGCGTTTTCATATTTGACCTCTTTTATTAGGTCACCAGACTCCGGGATGCATCGCTCTTTATTATTTTTGCCAAAGGATTGTTGCGGTCTGATCGAACGTCTGCACTGAAGAAGAATCTGTTTTTCTGTCTTTATTGATCTGAGGATGAACGCACGGCCGCTTTATCTCTTCCGGGGTGCATGACTGCATGGCTCTCTTGAAGACAATTTATCCTCATCAGGCATGAAAATGAATCTTTCTAAACGCCATCTTGGCGGCTTCACTCTGCTCGGAAGTCACAGTCAGCCCCGTTTTGCTTGGTTTAGTTTCGTCTTCCCGCTTGGTTCAGGCGTCGATTTCTCATGTGTGCTTTGCATCTTTTGGCATCGTGACTGTCATGTTAAATAACGTGAAGGGCTGATCGCCACCGTCACTAGCGTGGACCTGCAGGAATTTTACGCATTCAGAACTTCAGTGTTTCCACAATAAGTCCCCATATGGTGGACAGGTGGGCGTTTTTACTCAACTGAATATCCGACATACAGAATCTATTTTTGTCTTTATGATACGACAAAAGATTTTGCGTTCCAAATTGTATATATTTAATTATAAAATCATCATCATCATCGCCATTGTGCGTCCCATCCACTCAAACGAGCACACGTCGGATGCCAGCTGGTTGCCTCCCCCGCCGACGTAGCGCCACGGGGACGCCGTCGGAGCGTGTGCTCGGCTCCGAGGCGGCCTTCTCACGACTGCTGTTACATAAGAGAAGGCTTTGGCGTCACGCGACAAACGCGCTGTAAGCACGGAACTCAGGCACTGCGGACACCGGGACGAGGCGTTGATGTGACGGTGGAAATATTAAATCGTAGTGTTGATTTGAGATGAAAAGTAACCTTCTGTCTTCATCTATCTTTTCCATTGTTTTGGGGGGTTTTTTTGCCTAAATTGCGTCACAATGAGTCTGTGATTTGGTTGAACCCTTTCATGCACCCTGTGACCTGATAACATGATAAGCTGTCCACTGTAGTGACCGCCGTCCCCGAAAGGGTTAAATATACGAACGTTTCCAGTTGAATTTGTGAATATGAGTTGCAGGAGTAACTCTGAGCTGCTTGGCGTTGACTGTCCATCCTTTTGTTGAAATCAGTGGGGCAACCAAAACCTCACCAACTAGCAGTTGACATTGGAAAGAGCGTGGCTTTTTTTGACTCGTCCAAAAATGGCCCATGCATACAGTTGAATCTCCCCTCCTTTTGGCGATTGGACGTCGGGGTGGATTAGCATCATCCGAAAAACTCACTGCCCGCCCGCGTGTTGTCGCCGGGCTTGGGGATTTTACAAAGGACAAATGGATTTCCCTTGATTCTATCAAGCCGGAAGAAGCAAACAAATAGTGTTTGCTCCCGTCTGTTGTCAGTGTCTTCATTTTGGGAGTAAGAGTTAGGTTAGCCTCTAGGTTCCAGTGGACGCTAATACGGTCTGGTGTTTGGCAAATGGGAGATTGAGCACGTTGCGACACGTACGTCTGGTGTCTTGCCCGGCCAAAGACGCTTGAGCGGCCATTGAAATTTCGCATGATTAAAATATATTTTTTTGCGAATGTCTTATTTCATTAGAAAATTGTTGAACACGCTCTCTAAACAACCGGTTATCATATCACGTCAGTGTCATTTAAAACATCAAAAGTTGTTTTAAGATGCTTCGGAAGGACTCCCTGTTTTCTTCCAGCAGCCACCTGTCCCTCAGAATAGCCTCGCTAATCACTCTTGTCGTTTTTAATCGGGCTCTTCCACACCGTGCGTGTATTTAAAGGTAGGAATCCTCCGATTAGAGCTCTGAGCAGGGAGGGGAGGGCGGGAGTGAATGGGGGTGGGGCAAGTTGAGCGGCGTGCAGACTCACATTGGGAGCCATGTGAGCCACCCCAATGCTAAGAAAATGGTCAAAAAAAAGAGGACAGGAGGAGGCATTAGGTGCTTGAACAAAACCCGAAGTCGCTCCTGAGGTTTCTTCAAACTGTTGGGTCCAACCAAAAATAACTTGGGTCAAAAATGGACTGACCACTGAAGTTTTGTACGAAATAGGTTGTTTTGTAGGTATAAAAAGCAGGATAAAAGAGGATTGGCCGTTCGATAATATTCAGCACTAAACGAGAATGATTTTGAAATACTTCCTATTTTTATTCTTCTTTCAAATGTGCATTGTCAAACAAGGTAGTGTGCCGCCAGCTAACGGCCGACAGTGTAATTACACTAAAACAAAATGGGAGGCATAGCGTAAGAGTGTTCTTAATGGTACCCTTCAAAAATCCATGAAATAGAACCGCAGAAGCGCAACCCCCGAAATTGCGATGGAGGGCGGTTCACCGATAAAAACTATCGTTCAAAAAATCCTAAAAGGTGTCTAACATTGTTGGACTATTGGGAAAAGTGGGATTAGTGGTGTAAGCACAGTAAGAACACACAAAATTTGAATCATCGACAAAATAGCTGGTTGCCGTTGTTCTCTTCCCAGGCATACACGGATCATTGCGTCACGTGTCCTCTGTCTTGTCTTTTGTGAGCGAGCGGCAAATAGCGTTGGCTGACGATGCGAGTGATTCTGTGTGATGAAAGGCGGCAAGGTCGCCCGCTTGCTCGCCCGCCTGCCCGCAGCGCTCCCTCTCCACATTTAGACCACATTTAATCCCGTCTGATTGGGTCGCGTGGGTGCCAGGTGCCGAGATGTGGCGCCCGGAGCTTTTCCCTTGCCGCAAAAACTTTGGGAGGATGAATTTGATGATGCCAACTTCAGCTGAAAAAAAAAAAATCCAAATGAGTTACATCAGTGACTTTTAAAGTGGGGTTGGGGGGGTGCGAGGGGGCAGCGCCCCCCCCCCCCCCAAGCATCCACCTGAGGGAAGACATCCAAAGGCACACTGACTCAAAGAACATTTCTGACCAATTCGTTGCCTTCATATGTAATGGCTGATGCCATTTTTCACCGAAAACTGGACCAAATACTGCTTTTATTAGTGGATATGTCTTCATAATTTCATTCCATGTTTAATTTTTTTTGGTTTGGTTTTTGTTGAGCGCCCTTTCTAAAGCCTGAGTACCGATCATGATGTCTTACTGATTACAAACACCGAGACAGGATAATGAGCCCTCTCTTTATTTGTCAGAGTCTTCAGCAGCTCTTATTCGCTCCGTAGTACGTCTCAATCGAGCCGCTTTTTGCGCTTGATGTCACACTCCTTTTCTCCCTTCTCATTGAATCCGTCCAAAGGTGCACCATTTATGCAAATCTAATATTCGGCAGCTTGAGTGCTGATTTACAGAGCCGATATGTCCCTCAAGTCTTGCGTTCGCACGAAGCGACATTGTCGCAATTATCGTGTGTACCTGACAAGCCAGCCCGGCGCGGGGCAGATAACGGTCTCCACGGCAACCAGCGTGGATGGGAGAAGTCGTCGTGATGCGCGAATGGCTGGAGACTTGAGCGTGTGTGCGTGAGTGTGTGTGCATGTACTGTATGTGTGTGCGTGTGTGCGTGCGTGCGTGCATGCGGCTTTTGCTGAAATGACTCATAGAGCAGACAAATCCTCAGGAAGTCTTACACCGCGTAAACTGCCGTCATAGGGTTGACATGATAACCTCACCATCCATTCTCCGATCTGCACAAATCACCTTCTTGCCTCATGCACACGCCCAGCCCCTTACAACAAGGTACACTTGCTGACATTCACGTCAAGAGACGCGGTTGAAAAATTGTGCTTTTGACTAATTAAGAACGCTCCATTTTTAAGGCTGGGGGGGTGGGGGGGGGTGTTGTTTGGTTTTTAGCAATGTGTTTCTTGTTGTGGTTTGCTGTGTCGAAGTGCAATACATCATACATATTTTGACTCGCTTGTCGACATTAATAGAATCATTCAAAATAATGGTAATATGCTTTTTTTTTTCTGGATAGTAAGTGATCCTTCAGTCACTCATGGCAATGTTACCGGAAGCCTTTTTGTCGCCAGCTGTCTCATCGAATCCTCTGAAGGCAGTGTGTGTGTATGTGTGTGTGTGTGTGTGTGTGTGTGTGTGTGTGTGTGTGTGTGTGTGTGTGTGTGTGTGTGTGTGTGTGTGTGTGTGTGTGTGTGTGTGTGTGTGTGTGTGTGTGTGTGTGCGTGCGTGCGTGTGTGCGTGCGTGCGTGTGTGTGTGTGTCCTCATTGTGGCAGATCACTGCTCCCTCCAGGTGACTGCCAGCATCGAGCCCCGGTTTCGGAGGCAGGAAGAAGAATGATTGACAGTGAGACCTTCGTGTGTGTGTGTGTGTGTGTGTGTGTGTGTGTGTGTGTGTGTGTGTGTGTGTGTGTGTGTGTGTGTGTGTGTGTGTGTGTGTGTGTGTGTGTGTGTGTGTGTGTGTCTGAGATCACGTCATAGAGGAAATTCACATTTCATAACTCATCTGTCCTAGCCTTAAATCATATTTTTAGACAGGCTTGATTTTCTCCCCCATCTTTTGGCACGAACTGGCGAAAAGAAAAAAAAAGTTGATTAATAGTTATGATACGAATGCAAAAAAAAAAAAAAAAGAAGAGGTGAACACAAAAGGTCAGTTCAAGAACATTACATATGTACCACAACTTCGAAGTGATCCAATTTGTGAATTTTTCCCGATATGGGCCATGACTCGGTGAGTGCGAAATACCGGTCGTCAAGCAGCCAAAAGTGAACTTTTTTTTTTTTTTTTTTTTTTTTTTAAAGAGTCTGTGTGCTTCCTTCAAGCTTTTTCTTGCCAAGTTCAAGTTCAAGCAGACAACAATAGAGAAATGGACCGGCTATGGAAAATAGCATTGGTGCTTCAACACATGGAGACAGACAATATACATACGTGGACAAAAACGATCGGACCCCCAAATAAGATATAACTTAACGTTTCCATTACTGCAGTTGCACATCTCATTCAGAACATGTAGACGCGTAACCTCGATGCATATGTTGCGTGTTTCCTTATCCAGAAAGTGAGTGAGAAAGTGGGCGGAGCCGAGGGAACCAAGCTCGATGAGGACTTCACCGAAATGGAAAAGGCGAGACGAAACACCGTCAATCAGTGCATCAACATGACGTGTATCAAAAACATTTATGACAATTTTGTCGCGCTTTCCCACTTGTGCAGAAGGTGGACACAACCACCCGGGCGGTCATCGATATCATGACCAAGACGACCGAGTATCTGCAGCCCAATCCAGGTGACGTGGCCCAGAGGCTCTCATCATTTCTTTTTTGTAGCGTTAAGAGTTTTGTGTTTTATGGCATTTCTTTAAAAAAAGAAGAAAATGATTACAACTTAAATCCTCTGCTGTTTTGCCATCCTGGTTAAAATCACCCCAAATGTCCACTTCAAACCATAATGGCAGATTTCCCTTTCATGTCAGGCATTTCTTCTTGAGACTTTTTTGTGGGTCTACTCATGATACACACGTCAACTAAATTTCATGTTAAAAAGTGAAAGTGGCTTCAGGGGCTGCTGAATTTTCAGATGAATCCTGTCAAACAAATTGTTCACAGGAACATGTTCGCAACCATTGATGAGTTTTAGATGATTTTTTTGAAATGGGAGGAAGCTAAAAATGTTGCCTTTTTACTTTGTCCGTCTTTCGAGCAGATGTGGTTAAAATCCAGTTAATATCCAACAAAATTGCGAGGACAAGTTAATTTTGGAAGGACCGCTGGCAATGGTCTACTGTGTCTTTTCAGGTTTGAGTTCTCAATGCTTTTTTTGTGGGTCTTCTCACGATAACCCTGCCGACCAAATTTCATGTGACTGCAAAATCTCGTCACCCGAGGATAAATATGCTTTCGAAATTGTGTGGACAATTGATTGATGTATGCTCAAGCCTTGACGATCTTGATCATTAAAACTTCAGAGCAATAAAATGGATGGTTTTTTTTGTTGTTGTTGTTGTTTTTTATGTTTTGTAGCCACCAGAGCCAAGATGAGCATGATGAACTCCATGTCTCGCATGCGTGGTCAGGAGAAGGGACCCGGATACACCCAGACAGAAGCCATCCTGGGAGAGTCCATGCAGCGCTTCGGTCGCGAGCTCGGCGAGGAATCCAATTTCGGTGAGTGGCCGAGAGCATTTTTTTTTTCACAATTTCCGACAAAGTGGGGCGTTTGATAAATAATCTTGTCAGTCATTAATGATGATACAAAGATGTATGATAATCCAATGGGCCCAAGCTACTTGCAGGGTCGAGGGACCACAGATGTATTTTTAAACTGTCCGAGGAGCTTTATTTTGACAAAGGTGGGATTTGCCGCCATTTTGTGACATTTTAGATGTCGTCGATTTATGCTGCCATCTTTGTTTTTTTTTGTGGGGAGGAGGGCGGGGGAGGGGGGGTGTCAGTTACAGTTTACCTCGCTAACAATTGGCACCCTTCAACGTTTGTAATAGCCTACACTATTTTTCTACAAACTATTAGGCTAGACTATGGCCTGGCTAAATGAAGCTCCTCATTCACCTCAACATAGTTGCTTGAAACGCAAGTTTTCATATTACGGCATAATCACAGTTTCGTACCGGCAGATTCACATTTTGACAGTTTTGAGGTTTTTTGGGGTCGGGGTCAATTTTATTTTTCATTCAAATTTTGGGGGGAAAGTTTTTATTTCCCACCCGTTGTCTTCAATCAATTTTTCTTGAAAAATGTATATCATTTTTTGAATGTTATTTTGGTGGGGGAGTTGGTTAAAAAAAAGATAAAATACAATATTTGAAAGTTACCCTTACAGTGCTGTTGTCGGTCCCACTGAGGTTCGCGCCGCTTTGTGTTCCTCAGGCCTGGCTCTGATCGACGCCGGGGAGTGCATGCGTGAGCTGGCAGAGGTTAAGGACGCCCTGGACATGGAAGTCAAGCAGAACTTCATCGACCCGCTGCAGAACCTTCACGAGAAAGACCTCAAGGAGATCCAGGTTGATTGTTTTTTTTGTAACTAGGCCAAGAGATGATGTCGAGGATCTACGCGCAACTGTTGAACGGCTTCTGTGGTGTCTCACAGCATCACCTGAAGAAGATGGAAGGCCGGCGTCTGGACTTTGACTACAAGAAGAAGCGGCAGGGCAAAGTGACAGACGAAGAGCTCAAGCAAGCGCTGGAGAAGTTCGACGAGTCCAAGGACATCGCCGAGCTCAGCATGTTCAACCTGCTGGAGAGCGACGTAAGCGTGAGCCCGCAAAATTGAAACGTAGGGCGTTTGGTTTGAAAATGTTGCAGAACTTGAAGTGGCTAAACATTTTCTATAGAGGTAAAAAACAGGATTACAGAGGACTTCATTTTTGTTCCCCATTCCATGTGCTGTTAGTTTACGCCTGAGAACACACGTCAGTCGGTTGCCTTCAACACATCTCAGGGCATTAGAAGTCTGAAACAATTGCAACCCACGAAACCGTCAACGAGTTTTGGGTGTCATAAATCAACCCGAAACTTTTTGCGTCCGCAGATCGAGCAAGTGAGCCAGCTGGCGGCGTTGGTCCACGCTCAGGTGGAATATCACAGCCGGGCGGCCGAGATCCTCACGCAGCTGTGCAGCAAGATTGACGAACGGTCGGTGCTTCCCTTAGCGTCCCCTCCATGGTCTACAAAACCGAGATTAAATAGCGTTATTCTCATAGCGACATTGTCTCAGTCATTTTTTAGCTTCAATGACACAAGAGCTTTGTTTTGGAACTTGCGACCAGCTGTCCTTGTGTCATTGGGTGTCCAGGATAAAGGATTGTTCCCACAAGCCCCGGAAAGAGTTCACCCCCAAGCCTCGCACCACTCTGGACTTCTCCTCCATCAGTGAGAACCACAACGGAGGCATACACAGTGCTCGTTCTCCGGGTAAGTGCGGACCCAAGAACCTCGTAAAAACATGTCCAAGAATAGGCACGAATGTTCCATTCGGAAAAAGGATTTCTGGGCATGTTTTGGTATCGTATCAGAGGTACTCCAATTTATAAATTGGTTATTGACTACTTTATTAGTGCTTAATAAAGCCTTAATAAACTAATGTGAGGCAACTCACCAACCAAATGTGAGCCCATTTAGAATTGCAAAGTGAAATGCTCTATGGATAAATGTGCATTGAGGCTTTTATAAAGGGTTCATTACACTATTATTACCCTATTTATACTTTCAACAAGGCATCCCTTATTATGATTATCAGCTGGTTATTAATGCCTACCACTTGCCAAACAGTGTGTTCACATTTAGTGTTATATTACTTGTGTATATTATTCAATTGTTTATTAAGGCATTATTACATTGTTATTAACCTATTTATAAGCCCTCCCTTATTTTCAAGTGGCATCCACATTCCACTTGTGTGTTCATTTATTTTGCTGTCAATTCTCAAAAATGAGCTACTTAAAAAAATACGAATAAAAAATCAGATAGCGTATTAGCTTGCAGCTACAGTTTGGGAGTTCACAGCAAAACTTTCAGGTCATCTCCACACAAATACAGGTACGGACATTTTTATTTGTGTATTTTTGAAATCAAAATAACAATAACAGTACTGCACATATGTTGTTTGTTTCCTGATTTCATGCCAACTGCAACCAACGGCATTTGTATTTTATAATAACATTGCGACAAAATGCAACTCGTTTTTAATCGCTAATGTAATGCTAAAATTAGAGACAAAATAATAAACTTGTACAAACATCCAAATTCAAGTTAAAGTTGGACCAATGTAAGTTTTGTGTGGACATAGCCTCATGATGCCCTTTTCAAATTTTCAAATGTTTTTTTTTCCACCTCCCCAACCCACAAATAAACGCAACTGTGTTGCTCTTCTCTCTTTTTTTCAATTTTTTTGGGGGGGGCGGGGGGACTCGTGCAGGGGCGAGGTCGCCAGGTGAGCCTTCCTCGGCTGTCCACTTGCGTCATTTGAACCCCGCCCTCATCCGCTCCAACTGACTTGCTGTCTTTTCCCCCCCTCCCTCTTTCCCCTCTTTCCCGGCCGCCACTTGCCGTTGGCAGCCCGGTCTCCAGGTGAGACAAAACAGAAGGTTGCGCACGCCTCATCATCTCCTCCATCGTTGCCTCACCTTTTGTGTTCCGAGATCCGGCGCCCCGCCCCCAACGTTTCCTCTTTCGGCTCACTGACGTTCATTCTTTCCACCCATCTCTCCATCCCTCTACAATTGCTTCTGCTGTAATAATTTTTTTGTTGTCTTTTCCTTTCCCCCTCCACAGCAAGATCTCCAGGTGAGCACCAGTGACTCGTCCGTTAATGTTTCCTCTTTGAACGCAGTGGAGGCTCCTCTCCGTCCGCGGTCCAGCCTCGTCCAAGCCGATTTGATTTTTCTTTGCTTGTCCGTCTAACCCTTTTGTTTTTCCCTCCTTTCTAATTTTGTGTGGTTGGTCGAGTTTGACATTCAAGGAAACACACAAGGAGCCTCTTTTGTAAAAAAAATAATAATAATTTTAAAGAGATTTGAAAAGGTTGAAATCAGTTATTATTTAGAGTCATTTTTTTTGTGTTGGTCATTCTCATTTATATCAAATATTTTCAATATTTTTATTTGAATTTTATTTTCAGGAATATACTAATCGCAGTTGAAATAATGTTTTTTAAATCATGTCATTACAAAATATTTGATGCAACTTTCAAATTAATGATGCGTAGTGCAAAATGATTTTCTTATTGTTTTTATTCTTATTTTCAAAAGCATTCATTCTTTTTCTTTTTCAATTTTTATAGGACCCTAAATGCATGGCTATAGTCAGTAAATTACAAAAACGAGTCACTTGTTTGTCTGCGGCACTCTGAAGTTGGCCCAAATTCTACAGCCAGAACTCATTTGCAGTTTCTTAAAAGGATGATCAAGGTCAAAGGTCAAATCAATCGAGTTGCTGCCCCTGCATTTAAAATCATTTTTCTCAGTCATAAAATGTGAGATCATGTAAATTTGGTTAGTTTAGCTTTATTTTATGTATTTAATGGGGTGGTATTTGTTTTTTGAGTTAGATTTACATTTGTAATTTAATTTCAAGCCTTCGATAAATAATAATTGTTCGATTTTGGTTTTCTGTATTGATTTATTTATTGTGTCATGTTTTGCTTTATTTCAACTTTCTCTTTTGATTCATTCTGTTTTATTTTATGTTGGACATGACTCGTGTTTTCTGTTTACCCCCCCCCCCCCCCCCTCATTCCTTCTTGGTCACTCTGTTATATTTCACTTTTCTCAATTTTGCTTTTCCTTCACAAATTTTTTAACCGTGCTATCGGTTAGCAGCTCCGCTTGTGATGACCCAAAATGTCAAACTGCACTTTTCCTGAACCGCCACGTGTCTCCTCCTAACAGTGTAAAATCTTGTTTGGCATCTTTTCTTTCTTTGTCTTTTTCTTGGGCTCTGCGGCACACCCTGTTTCCTCTCTTCCTGCCTTCAGCTCGGTCACCAGGTGAGCGGCGAAGTTTCTCCGGTCCAGCAACTTTCTTTTTATTTATTACTAATATACTTGGATGTTTTTGTCACCAACTCATTGGGTAGTTGTAGTTTTGGAAAGATTGGGTTGCTTTTACCCAAAGTTGGCTTCATGACTTGGATTTGGTTGGGCTGAAGAGCTGAAGCTGGTCGCACTTTTTGATCAGTGAATTTTTGCTTCTTGGCAGTAAAATGTTGTTTTCAAACCACACTCTAAAAACAAACATTTGGGTCAAAAATAACACAATTATGGGTCCAAAATGGACTGAGCCGACATGCGTCAATTTGACCCAACTTCCCAAAAAAAGGTTTGATGAAATGGATAACCCACATAACCTTCCCATTTCCGGTGGCTATCAAACAACCCATACTGATTTGTTATGACCAATACAACCCAAATATTAGGGTGCTTTTGCGGGTTATTCATCTGACCCAAAAAGTTGGTTCCCAAAATTGACCCAAGCCGGAGTTGGTCCCTTTTTGACCCCTAACTGGGTTATTTCTGGCCCCACAGTTTTGAGAGTACACAGCTATGCTGATAACCTGGTCCACCGTGTCTTGGTAGCTTTCATTCATCAGTGTGGATCGTTTTTGCAAATCATGACCCAATGTGCTGGGTCAAATCCTAAAGCCAATGCGTTGCACTCAAAAAACAGTTGGGGCAAAAATAACCCCAATTTGGGTCAGAAATTGACCAATCGACTGCTTGGGTCATTTTGATCTAATTTTATAAAATGTGAATGTATTGGGTTGTTTTTGTACAAACAACCATTTTTGGTCCAAATTAGGTTTTACTTTTGACCCAGCTGTTTGTAGAGTGTGTGTGTATAAATAATCAAGCATTGGCTCAGTCTTTCTTGGACTCTGCAAAAGGTTAGAACTCGTTCACCCGATATGGGTTACTTTTAAGTAACCCGTATTGGGTTACTCTTGACCCAGCGGTTTTCTCAGCGGCATCTTTCCACCCCAACAAATTGTATTTATTTTTTCCCAGCCCCCATGGACCAGCCATGCTGCCGCGCCCTCTACGACTTTGACCCGGAGAACGAAGGCGAGCTGGGCTTCAAGGAGGGCGACATCATCACCCTGACCAACAAGATCGACGAGAACTGGTACGAGGGGATGCTGCACGGCAACTCGGGCTTCTTCCCGATCAACTACGTGGACATTCTGGTGCCCCTGCCGCACTAGAGCGCCACCTGCCGCTCGTGACGCAAATGCAGTAAAACGGCCGCTTAAGAAATCAACAAATAAAGCATCTACCCCCCCCCCCCCAAGCCCCCTGAAACAACCTTGCATTCCCGATTGAGCCCAACCTAAGCAGCCCAATCTGCTGTTTGCAACAATAAAGCAATGAGCAGCCGGCGCATCGTTTCAACTCTGCCTCCGCGTGCTAGTTCCAACCCAGACCGCCCCCGATGTCATCATTCCCACTCCACCATCCCACTTGATGTCCGTCGCTGTACTTTGTGACCGTCCGCTACGGTAGATAGAAGTTTCTCCGGTTAATTAAACACATCATGTTTGTTAGCGATCAAAAGTTAGAGCCCAAGAAAGTGTTTATAAACCTATTTGACGTTCTTCATCGTTTTATTTTTCAAAATTTTTTTCGGCACGCTGGGGAAATGACAACGTTGGGTTGGCGATCCCTTTCTTTGGAGTTTTTACGTTTGTAACTATTCAGGATTTGGGTTTGCAGTCACCTCCGCATATTGTGTAAAGTGGGGGTTCAGATACCAAATCAGCAAAAAAAAAAAAAAAAGAAAGCTAACGATCACTCTTTTTTTTCGGAATTTTTATTTTTGCATGTGTGGGGGAACCGTGTCGTGTGTGTGTGAAATTCCACGTCTGAGCCAGTGATCAGTAAAGCGATCACTTGATTTTTCCCGAAGGTTGCAACTTGTGACGTAACATGAGAAAACATCGTGTTTGCTTCCGTTGAGATCAAAAGTTTTTTTTTTGTCTTGTTCTCAAAAAAAAAACATCCAATGTTTGTTAAATAGCTATAAAAAAAAATGCTCCATCCTTTTTTCTTTTTTTTTTTTTGAATAGTTTTACAAAATATTTTACATCACCGTTGTCTCGACACCAAAAACAAAAAGTTAACGTTGGATTTTTTAGTCTCCAATTTTTGGGGTGTTTTTATTATTTGCGCGTGTGAAGAAGGGTTCAGAAGTGCATCCGCCCACTGTTGAGTGAAATTCCACAATAAGTAAAGTGATGACATGACTTTAACAATAAAAAGATGCAATGTCACTGAAGAATTTCCTCAAAAAAATCTTAGATGACACAAAACAACATCCTCGATAAATGTTTCCGGCATGTTGTTAAATGAGGTTCAGGCACCAAAATTAACGAACGAAAAGTCAGCAATGGATTTACGATGTTCCGTTTTTCACATTTTAATTTTTTCTCATGTTGGGGTCGGGGAATTCTGAAGCGTATCCACGCGTGTGACATTCCACGACCGAGCCAGTGATGAGTGATTTTTACGTTGATTTTTTTAAAAGTGACGTATCGTAAGAAAATCGAAATTGTATCCACCAGCGTGTGACGTCGCTCATCCAAGATTAGTGAAGTGATGATGTGATTTTACAAAAAAAACCTAAGCTGTGATGTAACACAAAAAAAAAATCCTGTGCAAAATATAGGTCACAAAAATACATTTTCTCGCCATTTCTATCAAATAATCACCTCCATATTTGTTAGAAAAAGGAGATGTAAGCAAGTTGGGGGGGGGGGGTTGTTTCTAATGACGGATCGACATCTGTTGTCAACGTATTTTTTTCGCAATATTTTATATATATACAGTATATATATATATTTCTCAAGCCAAAATTATTGCTATTTTTATTTTGAAATGACTGCGAAAAAAAGCACGTGGTGGAATCGTGTAAGAAAACTACCGCGCGTATGCGCCCTCTGAGCATTTTTTTTTCCAAGCTGCAATTTGTGTGTAAAAAAAACAAACAAAAAAAAAAGTTAATGTCATGTGATGTAACCAAAAGCGTACAACTTTACTGCTTTGTCTTTTTTAACTGAATCTTTTGTTTCATTCGTTTAACACTATCGTCCGGTAAGAATTTTCTCATAGTTTAGCTAGTTGGAGAAAGTAGATTGAAACTTTTTATTTATTTATTTTTTATTTTTGTCTCGCTGGATTGCTGATTATGAGATATTAACCCTTTGGAAACCATTAATGTCATCTTCGTAGCTTGTGTACTAGTCGTAAGGTGTAGGTCAAACATTCCCATTAAGGACTTCACACTTTTAAAAACCTTTGTGACGGGAATATCTGTGATGTGCTTGGCATGGTTTGCAATAATTTATTTTAAAAAAGAAAACACTCGAGTCAAATGGCAAAAGAAGACATACTCTCAGATTTTTATTTGCTCTGAAAACTTTAGAGGGGGATTGTTGTCGTTTAAAAGAAAGAAGAAGAAAAAACATCCGAAAATGTTATATGCATATCCAGTGTTGCAAATGTAGAGTTGTATTTATTTTAGATTTTTTTTTTTTCGCCACCTACCGCGTTCGCCATTCCAACAGAGTTGAAGTCTGCTAGCCAGAAGCTAAGCAGCACTGTTTGGTTACAGAGTAGATGTGCGGCTAGTCTGGAAACTATTGAATAATCTCAATATGAATACATGTAGCTCTGTTTCATATAATGCAAAAGATTGCGTTTCCAAAACAGTCTTTCTTCTGCCGATGATGGATTGATACGCATATCACCTGTCAACGTGCACTGACTAAATCTCAGAAAGTCCCCCGTTGTTCGATTTGTTGTTTAGATTGAATGCACCGACATTTCGGTAACATCTCGGGGGTTTCTGTTATAAATGTGTAATAAGCGTTTAATTATACATGATGGTTAGTGGATAACGATTAGATCAAGATGGCCGACCAGGGGCTAATCGGACAAGTCGAAAAGTAAAGTATGTACTTTGATGTCTAATAAAAATATGCGGCTTTGGTTTCTGCGAGGGCCGCTTCTCACCACGCCCTCTATAGCTGGATTCTGACTGGTCCACAACTGTGGCGTTGAAGTGTTTGTTCTGCGCTTCCATTTTTGTTTGTCAGAAGCACAACTTCACAAGTCTTTTGTTGTTGTTGTTGTTTTGAAGAAGGGTTATATCCCTCTTTTTCTCTTTGACTTAAAAAAATATGTGTATCTTTGCCCTCAATGAGGACTGTACAGTTATTTGTGGGATTTATTTGTGTGTGTGTGTGTGCGTGTGTGTGTGTGTGTGTGCGCGCGCGCGCGTGTGTTCTTGCTCACCCACAGTAATGTAATCTTATTTTTGTAACCATGACAAAATATAGACGTGCGTGTGTGTATATAATGTATATTATATAGACACACAATAATGTAAGGCAGGAAGAAGGAGAGATTCTTTGTGGTGCACATGATTTTTTTTCTCTCTCTTTGTTTTGTTTCATTCTTGCACTTTGGATTTGAAGCATGTATGCTTCATGTAAAGACAACAATGTGATAAGTCAGTGTCCTTTATTCCAATAAACTGAGAAATGTGCTAGTTTGTGGTTGTGGACGTCTGCCCATGGCTGCAAGAACTGAATTCAGCAATTTAGTTTTCCGCCATTTGCTTGACTTTTTGTTTCAAATCTTTCTCAAGCATCATTAGAGCAGACAAAAGTGTGTATGGGGGGGGGGGGGGGGGTGAGCCTCGCACAGAATCGAAGGCGGGATGTGGTTGGGCGTAATTTGTCCAGTCACAATCTGCTTATCTCGGCATGTCAAACCACCCCTCCCCCCCTCACACACACACATTGAGTGAAAATGTGAACACTCCTGTCCTGGCTAATGTGTCCCACTTTTTGTATCTCCGTTTCACCACAAAAGAAAAACAAATAGAAATGGAGCTCGAGCATCCTCTAGAGGAACACCGCTGCCTCACACACAAAAGCACAATCATTGATTTGTCGATTAAATGCTTAATAACTACCCAGTCAGCACAATGTGAAATGAGTTTGACACCAGTAATGTATAGTAAGGCGTTTTCAGCCGAAAAAAACGACCATGTATAGTAAGGTGTTTTTAGCCCCCCAAAAAAAAACGACCATGTGTAGTAAGGCGTTTTTAGACGAAAAAAAACCGACCATGTGTAGTAAGGTGTTTTTAGCCAGATAAAAAACGACCATATATATATAGTAAGGCGTTTTTAGCCGAAAAAAAACGACAATGGATCGAAGGGTGTTTTTAGACGAAAAAAAACGACCATGTATAATAAGGCGTTTTTAGACGAAAAAAACGTCCATAGTAAGGTGTTATACCATACCATTACCATACCTTACCATATATTAAGGCGTTTTTAGCCGAAAAAAACGACAATGTAAAGTAAGCCGTTTTTTGCTGGAAAAATTAAATCATGTATAGTAAGCCGTTTTTAGTAAAAAAAAAAATAATAAAAAATTCCATGTATAGGAAGGCGTTTTTAGCCGAAAAAAAAACGACAATGGATAGAAAGGTGTTTTTAGCAGAAAAAAACGACCATGTATAGTAAGGCGTTTTTAGCTGAAAAAAACGTCCATGTAAAGTAAGCCGTTTTTAGCCGAAAAAAACTACCATGTATAGTAAGGTGTTTTTAGCCGAAAAAAAACGACAATGTATAGAAAGGTGTTTTTAGCCGAAAAAAATAGACAATGTATAGAAAGGTGGGTTTTGCTGTAAAAAACGACCATGTATGGTAAGGCATTTTTAGTCGAAAAAAACAATCATGTATAGTAAGGCGTTTTTAGCTGAAAAAAACGACAATGTAGAGAAAGGCGTTTTTAGCCGAAAAAAGAACGACAATGTATAGTAAGGCTTTTTTAGCCGAAAAAAACGACCATGTATAGTAAGGCGTTTTTAGCCAAAAAACCCGACAATGTATAGTAAGCCGTTTTTTGCCGAAAAAAAAACAACCATGTGTAGGAAGCCGTTTTTAGGTGAAAAAATAGACCATGTTTAGTAAGGCTTTTTTAACCGAAAAAAACGACCACGTATAGTAAGGCGTTTTTAGCCGAAAAAAAAACAACCAGGTATAGTAAGCCGTTTTTAGGTGAAAAAAAACTACCATATTTGGTAAGGCGTTTTTAGACGAAAAAAACAACCATGTGTAGTAAGGCGTTTTTCGACGAAAAAAAACGACCATGAATAGGAAGGTGTTTTTCGCCGAAAAAAACGTCCATGTATAGTAAGGCGTTTTTAGCTGAAAAAAAAGACCATGTATAGTAAGGCGTTTTTAGTCGAAAAAAAGGACCATGTATAGTAAGGCGTTTTTAGCCGAAAAAAAGGACCATGAATAGTAAGGTGGTTTTAGCCGAAAAAAAACGACCATGAATAGTAAGGCGTTTTTAGATGAAAAAAACTCCGACCATGTATAGTAAGGCGTTTTTAGCCGAAAAAAAATGACCATGTATAGTAAGGCGTTTTCATCCGACAAAAGAACGACAATGTATAGTAAGGCTTGTTTAACCGAAAAAAACGACCACGTATAGTAAGGCGTTTTTAGCCGGAAAAAAAACAACCAGGTATAGTAAGCCGTTTTTAGGTGAAAAAAAACTACCATGTTTGGTAAGGCGTTTTTAGACGAAAAAAACAACCATGTGTAGTAAGGTGTTTTGAGCCGAAAAAAACGACCGTGAATAGTAAGGCGTTTTAACAAAAAAAAAAAACACCATGTATAGTAAGGCGTTTTTAGCCGAAAAAAATGACCATGTATAGAAATGCGTTTTTAGCTGGAAAAAAAAACGACCATGTAAAGTAAGGCATTTATAGACGAAAAAAAACGACCATGTATAGTAAGGCGTTTTTAGCTGAAAAAAAAAGACCATGTATAGTAAGGCGTTTTTAGCCAAAAAAAAGGACTATGAATAGTAAGGCGTTTTTAGACGAAAAAAACTACCATGTATAGTAAAGCGTTTTTAGCCGGAAAAAACCACCATGTGTAGTAAGGCATTTTTAGCCGAAAAAAAGGACCATGTATAGTAAGGCATTTTTAGCCGAAAAAAAGGACCATGTTTAGTAAGTCGTTTTTAGCCGAAAAAAACAACCATGTTTAGTAAGGTGTTTTTAGCCGAAAAAAACAACCATGTGTAGTATGGAGTTTTTCGACGAAAAAAACGACCATGTATAGTAAGCCGTTTTTAGCCGAAAAAAAAGGACCATGTATAGTAAGGCGTTTTTAGCCTTAAAAAAGGACCATGAATAGTAAGGCGTTTTTAGATGAAAAAACGACCATATATAGGAAGGCGTTTTCAGCGCAAAAAACGACCATGTATAGTAAGGCGATTTTAGATGAAAAAAAACGACCATGTATAGTAAGACGTTTTTGGACGAAAAAAACGACATGTATAGTAAGACGTTTTTAGCCGAAAAAAACGACCATGTATAGTAAGGCGTTTTTAGATGAATAAAAACAACCATGGATAGTAAGGCGTTTTAAGATGAAAAAAACGACCATGGATAGTAAGACGTTTTTGGACGAAAAAAACGACCATGTATAGTAAGACGTTTTTAGCTGAAAAAAACTACCATGTATAGTAAGGTGTTTTTAGCCTTAAAAAGGGACCATGAATAGTAAGGCGTTTTTAGACGAAAAAACGACCATGTATAGTAAGGCGTTTTTAGACGAAAAAAAGGACCATGTATAGTAAGACGTTTTTAGCTGAAAAAAACGACCATGTATAGTAAGGCGTTTTTAGCCTTAAAAAAGGACCATGAATAGTAAGGCGTTTTTAGACGAAAAAACGACCATGAATAGTAAGGCGTTTTTAGACGAAAAAACGACCATGAATAGTAAGGCGTTTTTAGACGAAAAAACGACCATGAATAGTAAGGCGTTTTTAGCTCGAAAAAAACGACAATATGTCGTACTGTAGAGGCACACGCGCCGGCTTTCGGTCCAGGCTCCCTGGGTTCAAACCCCGCTCAGTCAAATGTGAAAATTAAATACACCACCCACTTTTTTTTTTTTTGTGAACTCTCCCTAGTGAATGCCTAATACGCCAATAGTGCAGGGCAAGTTGTAGGGGTGTAGGGGTACACATGCAGGTGCTCGGTCCAGACAACCCCGGTTCGAACCCCGCTTGGTGATGAGTGAAAGTACAACCCCAAACACTTTTTCTTCTTAACTGGCAACCCTCCATAGTGCATGCCAAATACAGCTATCGTGCAGGTCAAGTCACAGTCACTGGCAGTGTAGGGGTACACATGCAGGTGTTTGGTCCAGACAACCCCGGTTCGAACCCAGCTTGGTGATGTGTGAAAGTACAACGCCAAACAGTTTTTCTTCTTAACTGGCAACCCTCCATAGTGCATGCCAAATACAGCTATCGTGCAGGTCAAGTCACAGTCACTGGCAGTGTAGGGGTACACATGCAGGTGTTCGGTCCAGGCAACCCCGGTTCAACTGACCGTTTTTTTCGGGCTAAAAACGCCTTACTATACTATGTTGTTTTTTTCGGGCTAAAAACACCTTACTATACGATGTCGTTTTTTCGGCTAAAAACGCCTTACTATACTATGTCGTTTATTTTGGCTAAAACACCTTACTATACTATGTTGTTTTTTTCGGGCTAAAAACACCTTACTATACGATGTCGTTTTTTCGGCTAAAAACGCCTTACTATACTATGTCGTTTATTTCGGCTAAAACACCTTACTATACTATGTCGTTTTTTTCGGGCTAAAAACGCCTTATACTATGTCGTTTTTTCGGGCTAAAAACGGCTTACTATACTATGTCGTTTTTTTCGGGCTAAAAACGCCTTACTTTACAATGTCGTTTTTTTTCGGGCAAAAAACGCTTTACTATACTATGTCGTTTTTTTCGGCTAAAAACGCCTTACTATATTATGTCGTTTTTTTCGGCTAAAAACGCCTTACTATACTATGTCGTTTTTTTCGGGCAAAAAACGCCTTACTATACTGTGTCGTTTTTTTCGTGGTAAAAACGCCTTACTATACTATGTCGTTTTTTTCGTCTAAAAACGCCTTACTATACTATGTCGTTTTTTTCGGCTAAAAACACCTTACTATACTATGTTGTTTTTTTCGGCTAAAAACGCCTTATACTATGTTGTACTTTTTTGGGCTAAAAACGCCTTACTATACTATGTCGTTTTTTTCGGCTAAAAACGCCTTACTATACTATGTCATTTTTTTCGGGCTAAAAACGCCTTACTATACTATGTCATTTTTTTCGGGCTAAAAACGCCTTACTATATATGTCGTTTTTTCGGCTAACAACGCCTTACTATACTATGTTGTTTTTTTCGGGCTAAAAACGCCTTACTATAAGATGTCGTTTTTTTCGGGCTAAAAACACCTTACTATACTATGTCGTTTTTTTCGGCTAAAAATGCCTTATACTATGTTGTACTTCTTCGGGCTAAAAACGCCTTACTATACTATGTCGTTTTTTCGGGCTAAAAACGCCTTACTATACTATGTTGTTTTTTTCGGGCTAAAAACGCCTTACTATACGATGTCGTTTTTTTCGGGCTAAAAACGCCTTACTTTACAATGTCGGTTTTTTTCGGGCAAAAAACGCTTTACTATACTATGTCGTTTTTTTCGGCTAAAAACGCCTTACTATATTATGTCGTTTTTTCGGCTAAAAACGCCTTACTATACTATGTCGTTTTTTTCGGCTAAAAACGCCTTACTATACTGTGTCGTTTTTTTCGTGGTAAAAACGCCTTACTATACTATGTCGTTTTTTTCATCTAAAAACGCCTTACTATACTATGTCGTTTTTTTCGGCTAAAAACGCCTTACTATACTATGTCGTTTTTTTCGGGCTAAAAACGCCTTACTATACTATGTCATTTTTTTCGGGCTAAAAACGCCTTACTATATATGTCGTTTTTTCGGCTAAAAACGCCTTACTATACTATGTCGTTTATTTCGGCTAAAACACCTTACTATACTATGTTGTTTTTTTCGGGCTAAAAACGCCTTACTATAAGATGTCGTTTTTTTCGGGCTAAAAACACCTTACTATACTATGTCGTTTTTTTCGGCTAAAAATGCCTTATACTATGTTGTACTTCTTCGGGCTAAAAACGCCTTACTATACTATGTCGTTTTTTCGGGCTAAAAACGCCTTACTATACTATGTTGTTTTTTTCGGGCTAAAAACGCCTTACTATACGATGTCGTTTTTTTCGGGCTAAAAACGCCTTACTTTACAATGTCGGTTTTTTTCGGGCAAAAAACGCTTTACTATACTATGTCGTTTTTTTCGGCTAAAAACGCCTTACTATATTATGTCGTTTTTTCGGCTAAAAACGCCTTACTATACTATGTCGTTTTTTTCGGCTAAAAACGCCTTACTATACTGTGTCGTTTTTTTCGTGGTAAAAACGCCTTACTATACTATGTCGTTTTTTTCATCTAAAAACGCCTTACTATACTATGTCGTTTTTTTCGGGCTAAAAACGCCTTACTATACTATGTCGTTTTTTCGGCTAAAAACGCCTTACTATACTATGTCGTTTTTTTCGGCTAAAAACGGCTTACTATACTGAGTCGTTTTTTTCGGCTAAAAACGCCTTACTATACTATGTCGTTTTTTTCGGCTAAAAACGCCTTACTATACTGAGTCGTTTTTTTCGGCTAAAAACGCCTTACTATACTATGTCGTTTTTTTCGGCTAAAAACGCCTTACTATACTATGTCGTTGTTTTCGGCTAAAAACACCTTACTATACATGGTCGTTTTTTTTTTTGTTAAAACACCTTACTATTCATGGTCGTTTTTTTCTTCGAAAAACGCCTTACTAAACATGGTTGGGGGTTTTTTCGGCAAAAACGGCTTACTATATACATGGACATTTTTTTCGGCTAAAAACGCCTTACTATACTATGTTGTTTTTTTCGGCTAAAAATCGCCTTATACTATGTTGTACTTTTTTGGGCTAAAAACGCCTTACTATACTATGTCGTTTTTTTCGGCTAAAAACGCCTTACTATACTATGTCGTTTTTTTCGGGCTAAAAACGCCTTACTATACTATGTCATTTTTTTCGGGCTAAAAACGCCTTACTATATATGTCGTTTTTTCGGCTAAAAACGCCTTACTATACTATGTCGTTTATTTCGGCTAAAACACCTTACTATACTATGTTGTTTTTTTCGGGCTAAAAACGCCTTACTATAAGATGTCGTTTTTTTCGGGCTAAAAACACCTTACTATACTATGTCGTTTTTTTCGGCTAAAAATGCCTTATACTATGTTGTACTTCTTCGGGCTAAAAACGCCTTACTATACTATGTCGTTTTTTCGGGCTAAAAACGCCTTACTATACTATGTTGTTTTTTTCGGGCTAAAAACGCCTTACTATACGATGTCGTTTTTTTCGGGCTAAAAACGCCTTACTTTACAATGTCGGTTTTTTTCGGGCAAAAAACGCTTTACTATACTATGTCGTTTTTTTCGGCTAAAAACGCCTTACTATATTATGTCGTTTTTTCGGCTAAAAACGCCTTACTATACTATGTCGTTTTTTTCGGCTAAAAACGCCTTACTATACTGTGTCGTTTTTTTCGTGGTAAAAACGCCTTACTATACTATGTCGTTTTTTTCATCTAAAAACGCCTTACTATACTATGTCGTTTTTTTCGGGCTAAAAACGCCTTACTATACTATGTCGTTTTTTCGGCTAAAAACGCCTTACTATACTATGTCGTTTTTTTCGGCTAAAAACGGCTTACTATACTGAGTCGTTTTTTTCGGCTAAAAACGCCTTACTATACTATGTCGTTTTTTTCGGCTAAAAACGCCTTACTATACTGAGTCGTTTTTTTCGGCTAAAAACGCCTTACTATACTATGTCGTTTTTTTCGGCTAAAAACGCCTTACTATACTATGTCGTTTTTTTTCGGGCTAAAAACGCCTTACTATACTATGTCGTTGTTTTCGGCTAAAAACACCTTACTATACATGGTCGTTTTTTTTTTTGTTAAAACACCTTACTATTCATGGTCGTTTTTTTCTTCGAAAAACGCCTTACTAAACATGGTTGGGGGTTTTTTCGGCAAAAACGGCTTACTATATACATGGACATTTTTTTCGGCTAAAAACGCCTTACTATACATGGTCGTTTTTTTCGGCTAAAAATGCCTTACCATACATTGTCGTTTATTTCAGCTAAAAACGCCTGACTGAACATGGTTGTTTTTTTCGGCTAAAAACACCTTTCTCTATCTACATGGTCATTTTTTTCAGCAAAAAACGCCTTTCTGTACATTGTCGTGTTTTTTTTCAGCTAAAAACGCCTTACTAAACATGGTCGTTTTTTTCACCTTAAAACGGCTTACTATACATGGTTGGGGGTTTTTTCGGCAAAAAACGGCTTACTATACATTGTCGTTTTTTTCGGCTAAAAACGCCTTACTATACATGGTAATTTTTTTCTGCTAAAAACGCCTGATCATACATGGTCCTTTATTTCGTCTAAAAACGCCTTACTAAACATGGTCGGGGGGGGGGGGGTTTCAGCTAAAAACGGCTTACTATACATGGTTGGGGGGGTTTTCGGCAAAAAACGGCTTACTATACATTGTCGGTTTTTTCGGCTAAAAACGCCTTACTATACATGGACATTTTTTTCGGCTAAAAACTCCTTACTATACATGGTCGTTTCTTTGTCTAAAAACGCCTTACTATACATGGTTGGTTTTTTTTGTCTAAAAACGCCTTAATGTACATGGTCGTTTTTCTCTGCTAAAAACGCCTTACCATACATGGTCATTTTTTTCTGCTAAAAACGCCTTACCATACATGGTCGTTTTTTTCGGCTAAAAATGCCTTACTACACGTGGTCCTTTATTTCGTCTAAAAACGCCTCACTAAACATGGTCGGGGTTTTTTTCAGCTAAAAACGGCTTACTATACATGGTTGGGGGGGTTTTCAGCTAAAAACGGCTTACTATACATTGTCGTTTATTTCAGCTAAAAACGCCTTACTGAGAACATGGTCGTTTTTTTTCGGCTAAAAAACACCTTACCATACGTGGTCGTTTATTTCAGCTAAAAACGCCTTACTGAACATGGTCGTTTTTTTTCGGCTAAAAACGCTGAACTATACATGGTCATTTTTTTGGGCTAAAAACGCCTTACTCTACATGGTCGTTTTTTTCAGCTAAAAACGCCTTACTAAACATGGTCGTGTTTTTTTTCACCTAAAAACGGCTTACTATAAATTGTCGTTTTTTTGGGCTAAAATCCCTTACTATACGTGGTCCTTTTTTTCAGCTCCAAACACCTTACTATACATGGTCGGGGGGGTTCGGCTAAAAACACCTTACTCTTCATGGTCGTTTTTTTCGGCTCAAAACACCTTACTATTCATGGTAGTTTTTTTAGTCGAAAAACACCTTACTATACGTGGTCCTTTTTTTTCGGCTCAAAACGCCTTACTATACATGGTCGGGGGGGGGGTTTCGGCTAAAAATGGTTTACTATACATGGTCGTTTTCTTTGGGCTAAAAACGCCTTACTATACATTGTCATTTTTTTTTGTCTAAAAACGGCTCATCATTCACTTCAAAGAGCCGGAGACACTTCAAACAGTCAGAGGTGCTGCCAAAAAGAACCCTTTCTGCACTGAAATACAATGAAATTAATTTTGATTCCGTTTGCTGCAATACAAACCGGATACTTCGTACTTGACCTTAAAGTTAATTTAAAACTTAGTACCTCAATTCAAAAACAAAATCTGACGTTGAAAAAAACGTCGTTTTGTATTTGTAAGACTGAATACGAAAATAAACAGAATTGAATTTTCAGTGAGGATCAAATACAGTCTCAAAGAAAAAAAAGTCTATCGTTTCTAATTCAGGTTGTACAATTCAGATTCAGTTCTTCAATATGATTCAGAGTAAAATATACAAATCCATCCATTATCCGAGCCACTGACCTTCAATTCACGTCATTCAAATTCAGTATAAACTATTTAAAAGTTATTCACGTTTAGTTTTTGGTGGCAAATATTCTGCCCCACAGCGTCACACCTAGTTTGGTTTTGGTTGTAAAGTGTCCTAGAGTGTCTTGAAAGACGCTTATAAATGAAATGTATTATTATTATTATTATAAGAAATTTCAGGGGTTATTTTTACTGTCTATTCATTGTTCATGACATGTACAAATGTTTGCTTTCCTAACACACTGTCCATTCTTGTTTTCTTACATTTCTTACAGCCGCTGTGAGACCTAACAGCCTAACATCTTGGGCCTCAGTCCAGGAAATTGATGTCACAATCAAAAGATGGCTACATCTGGCTCCTGATCGGGATGGTGACAGGAAGGAGAGCATGAGAAGAAAAGAGGACATGGAGAGCGCAACAATTTGATGGACAGAAAAATACCGTTCAAGAGTAAGCTGCATCCCAATTAGGACTTTGTGTTCACTGTTAAATAAAGAAAAGTGCATTTTTCCAGTGAATGTGGAGTTATATGTGAATTTCACAAATTATGACAATAAACATATTTTTATAACAGTTGTTTTTGAGACTTTTTTTAATGTGGGTCAAATATGGCTCATGAAAGATGTGGCTTAGTTGAGGTTGAATTCAGGCTGATATCAGGACCCTGTTCTGGCCCAGCGTCGGGCCGGAGTAGGGCCAGATATGGTTTTACAATGCGGCTCAGATCTGGGCCGAATGCGGCCCACATCGTGGATGCCAGACGTGGGCCACTGCAGGACCGTCATTCATTGAGGTATGTGGGCCGAGTGTACGTGCCGTGTATGCCCCAGAGCTGGGCCAGACCAATTTTGCTGACTGGGTATTTAGTCTTGGTTTAATGGTACACTTCTATGTGTCATCATCTACGTTCATATCCCTCATCCGTATGCCTATTTATACATTCCTAGAATCAATCATCTACAGTGTGGATGTCAATTTGACACTATTCTGTCATCTATCTATCATTGATCCCTATATTAATCTTAACGTCCATCCATCTATTTAACGTGTACTCAGCCGTCCATCATCTATTGATCCGTCTGTCCGTCCGCCTACGTTGGATCATCCATCTGTCTGTTGGCTGTCAAAACGAGATGAACGATCAGTCAGCATGTTGCAGTTCAAGTAGAAAGCGCACACACACACACTCACACACACGTGTGTGTGTGAGTGTGTACGTCGGCGGGGTGATGAGACAATGGAGTCAAAAGAATTCCGATTGAGCCTCCCTCCTTGTGGGTGGTCCACATGGACACAGAACCGCGTAAATGTGATCCATCATCACAAATGATCCACTTTTTTGCAACTATGATGAATTCATCTGCCTTGTTTAAGATTGGTTTTCTACCCAAATACAGTATGTTTCTGTGATGGTCAATCCACCTTCGTGTTATTATAATCCGTGAATTTTCAAACGTCATGTTACCCCAAAATGTCAACAGTAGCACAGTAGTAGTACATGATTATTTCATGGCTCGTGCGTTGGGGGGGGGGGGGCTTGGTCAAGGTGGAGGGGGTTTGGAACAGTTCACACCAACACTTAAATCTCCTGCAAGAGTGCGAAAAAAAAAGCCGGCTAGACTTCAATTTTACATGTGTTTGAATGGAACTGCTTCATTCCGACCACAGCCACTTCCCCGGGTTTAAGAGGGTGTGCACACCTTTGCAACTGCATTATTTCACTTGTTTATTTTTACTTCATTGCTTCAAAAAAAGATGAAAAAAGAGCAATCTGGTGTTGTACTGCTGTACAACACTTTGTACACACTGTGCTTTGTGTGTCAAATGGAATTGAGTATTTTCTGACTGTATACCGGGCCAGCTGAACTTTTTAAAGAGGGGTAAAGTCGCCAAACTATGAAAGAAGGTGGGGGGGGGGGGGGGTGATGTGAATAAAAGGGGTTGACACACACCCACACACATATCCACGCACACACCCATGAAGCAGCTGTTAGTGGGAGTGTGCCAGCGTGTGTGTCATTACATGCTTGGATGCGGCGTTCCTACATACTTGCTCTATTCAGCGGGAAAGCCCGGCTCTCAACACCCGACACAGGCCGCTAATACCCTTGTCTGTCACACGCACACGCTGATTGCAGATGACAAACGAGCCAGTAAGGCAGGTCCGACAGCTACGTGGCAGCTCCTCACTGTGTGTGTGTGTGTGTGCGTGTGTGTGTGTGTGCGCGCGTGCGTGCGCGAATGTTGTCGTCCGTGTTAACACGCGCGTGTATGTTTGTGTGTTTTAGTGTTAAAGTGGATGTGACCGCGAGGGTTGGTCAACGTGTGTTTGTCAATGTTTGTGTGTATGTCTAAGTGCGTGTTTATGTTCACGTTCCTGCGTGCGAACGTGTTTGTGTTCATGTCTTGCTGAGAATGTGAATGTGTGTCCGTGTGCACGTTCGTGTTAATTTTGGTGTTTATGTGTTTTCCAACGTGTGTGTGTGTGTGTGTCTGTTGATGTTTTCGTGTACGTGTGTGTTCGTAAATGCTGTTCTGCGATGGTGAATTCCCTCGTCAGTTTATAAACAAAATGGCTGCCTTCCGGTTCAATCTGCTGTCCTCGAAACTTTTTCATTTGCTTTGTCGTGATAAGGTAATTTTTCAGAACTTTCCGGGTCCCCGTTTTCATGGAGAATCCTTGAAAAGATGGTCCAACTTTGACGGCAGGCTCCACCCACTTTCGATGGGAACATTTATTTCATTCGTTCCCTTTGAATTCACATACAGCTCAACGAAATAGCCTTTGTTTCCGCTTTTTTTTTTTTTTTAATTTTGCGGGGTGGGGGTCGAGGGGTTGACGCAACAAGTGTGAAGCAGAGAGAAGAGCTGTCAAATCAGGGCAGAATGCAAAACACGACATTGGCAGCGCATCTGGCGTGCAAATCCCCATTCAAATGGTGCCTCCACTCAAAGTTGATCCACAAACAATTAGCTTTTGACATGCACAAGCAATTTAAATGGCAATTTTGACCATAGCAACATAATTTTTTCCCTCCCCCAATTAATTTCATTTCAAATTCTTTTTAGATTGTATTTCTATTATTGATTATTTCACTAACAATGTTGGTATGGAAATGCATTTTATTTTTCATTAATAACAGTAACACTGGTCAACAATGGTTTTACATTTTTGTAATGCAGAAATGCACTTAAATTTTCTGGATTCGTTTTCTTGCACTGTTTCAGAATTTGCCTTCATTTTTTTTTCTTCTTAAGCATCAGGTTTTTAAAACAAAAATAATAAAAATAATGATTTTTTTGTAGTGTGTGTCAAAAGGATGTTGATCATCGCCGTTTTTTTTTTGTTATGAATTTACGCCCCCTTGTGGCATCGCCTTCTGTAGAAGCGATGAAAGGGTTGGGGGTGGGCCACGGGGGTCTCGAGTAATGTGAGTAAACAGAAAGAGGAAACTTTAGAAAGAAAGAATAGTCCGAAAGAGAGCTTCCCTGCACCGCCCACCCCTGAGTAGCTTTGCAGAGCCATGCGGGCTGGTGGAACCTGTCTGCTTGTAGATCCTTTCACCTGCACTAATCCCGGAGACGGGCGCACCCAGCGCGCGGCCCATTGTGCGGGCCATGCCTCTCCACGCATGACGGCATCTCTGAGCTCCAAGTTTAGGACCGTGGCAGCGTGGCCCAGGTCCCGTAACGGCAAACCTGCACACTCAATGGCGCTTGGTCACAAGTCAGTTAACGTCTTGTTTCGAACGACATGGTCCGGACGGCCGACGCTGTGAAAAGTCTACATATGCACTTCGATGTACACTTTGAAAGTCACAATTGGGGCAATTAAAAATAAATAAATAATCTAAATATACTTTCAATTCAGAGAGCTATATATTTGAAAGAAAAGCCACATCTACAGCATAAACTCTGATCGAACCACATCGAAATCTCACTTAAATCGAATCGAATCAAAATTTTTTCACTTTAAAAATGAACCTTCTTTCAATGGGATCGCGCCGTCACCCCCGGACCGAAAAAGTGCGAGTACCACCGGACTAAAGGTCACCAACGCATCCCATTTACCGGTAAGTGTTTTCTTCTACAAAAGAGCACGGATGGAAAACGGGCTTATATCCATCTTGCATAATTGCAGTCATTACAGCAGTGGGCTGAGAAGCGCGGGGAGATATGCTCTCTTGTTTGAGTGGCTGACTGACTGCTGGCATGCGCAAGACGCGGCTTGCGTTTGGCTTTTTGACCTAAGTATACATAATCCGCCCGTGTCATTGATTGAGGAGGTACAAATCCCTTTGGTAAAAGACACACAGGTGGCACTGCAAAGGAAGCGCATACCGATCTCAACGCTCGTTGCCATCCTGCCACTCGGCTGGCCGCTGACCAAGCGGACCTGAATGCACGCGGCTGCGGTAAACCATCACTTCCAAAAAAAGAAGAAAAAAAATGTAAGACGGTGAATACAAAATCAAAAGCTCGATAATTACAGTATATCTAATCCCGTGAAGAGATGTGAGTCATTTCAGATGAATCACTTTTTTTCGGGGACTATGAAAGCGGATCATAATGTCTTTAGGCATGGTGAAGCAGCATGCAGCTCACTCATCCATTCATTTTCTACTTATCCTCATTGCGGTCGGCAACACAAAACAGGAACACTTTGGCGAGGCACGTCAGCTCTGTGCTCACCGACGCAAAAATGAAGCACACTAAGAAAAGAACACTGTCCCTATAGTGAAATATTGAGGAGGCTGTGTTGTGTTCTGGGGCTGCTTTGCTCCATCTGACATAGGGTGTCCCAAATCTATGCAGGGTACATTGAAATATCCCCATGATAAACTGGAATAAGGAAATCAAGAGCCAAAAATCCCCTCACATAACTGAGGAGCCGGAACATCAAGTCGTCACAATGCGTGTCGAGGTGAGCCCAGGTCTTTTCCACAAGTGCTCTCGAGTAGTGTGACAGTTGAGAAAACACAAGTGTGCGGACGTCGGATCTGGGTGGAAGCCACCTGAGTGCTTGTGTCTTCCTGCTCACCGGTTGGAGGATTTAGGTGTCGCTGAAAGCTTGTCAGGAGCGACAGAGGCACAAAAGCTTCCTTGTGCGCCGGGCAACGACGGTTACTCCGAAAAGCAGTACATGTTCACAAGAGCTGAGGGGCGAAATATTTGTTTTGAGTAGATTCAAACCTTGGCGCTTCATGCTGAGTCACGAATTAAGTTCAGAACGTGTGGTTTAACACCAACTCATACTTTCGCTGCTCCGTCAAGGCGAAGGCAGTAAGCGGGCAAATAGAAAGTCTTTGGAAAGTTAGCCCGTCGGAACACGAAATGTTGACAACATATGATGAGCGATTAGTCAACTTCAAGCTAGCTCGCTAATGGCGTCATTCTCTCGCGACAGGAAGAATAGAATTACGGTTCAGTGTTTTGGGTTTGTGGTGAGGGGTTGTTAGGTTACGCCAAGCTAGTCCACCGATATAAAACGCTGCCAAAATGAAATGTGACTCATGACCAGCCAGCGCACCAATATGAGGATTTTGTTTCTTAAATTGTTCATTCGACTTGATCGTTTGCTTTGTTTGGGAATGCTTGGATCCAACTGGCGAAAGACTGACACAAGTTCCAGATAGTGCGTGTCCTCGCGTGTTACACAACACAACGTGGAGTCCTTTGCAAACTTGACACGACATAGCAAAGCGAAGGGGCCTGTCCGAGAGCGAATGCGTCGAGATAAACGAATGTCGCCTGATGAAGTAGAACAAAAGCAAAGAGGTCCGCGCGGCGAGGGGGGGATGGCTCCCCTCTCGGGCCAAGCCAGGTGCCAGGTGTTGACACAGGGCCGCAACTGACACAGTAGCTGTGTCATTTGCAACCTGGCGTGAGAGTCACGGCGATGAGCAGCGTTGCGGTGGCTGAGTCCCACAAATGGGCCTGTGAGTCATTCGGCGAAAAACCTGAACTGCAACCAATTGTGAATGACAAACACACGTGGTGAGAATACGATTGTCGACCAGATAAACTTTGGGAGAAGCACCATCTTGACAAGGCGGGTTCAGTGGGTTTTGCCACTAGTCTGTAATACTACACAAATGTATTCAACCAGCACCAATTGTTAAAAATCACAGCATTGGCAATTATCAAATACTTTATTAATTTATTTATTTGGCGGGGGAGGGGTAGTTTCTGTAATATATAATTTATACATAATTTATATGACAGAGTATTATGGTCACACTCGAAAATACTGCTAGCTTAAGGTTTGAATTGCACTGTTAGCTAGCTAGCTGATTTGAATCTATCTCAGTTGTACTTTTTTGTAAATGTGATTGTTATTGTTTTGTAAATATGGAATTTTTGTTTAATAATACTTTTAGTAAATGTGTTGGTATTGCTGTGTATTTTCTTCTTACTTTTTTAAGATGACATTTACCATGGCAGCCCGTTTGATTCAGTGGTTTGCGCGTCGACCTCACAGTGCAGAGGTTCAATTCCAGCTCTGGCATCCCTGTGAGGAGTTTGCATGTTCTCCCCGTGCCTGCGTGGGTTTTCTCCAGGTACTCTGGTTTCCTCCCACATTCCAAAAACATGAATGGCAGGCGATTTGAACACTCTAAATTGAAAAAACGAAAAAAATTATAATGTGGACTCGTCAGACCACAGTACAATTTCCACTTTGCGTCAGTCCATCTTAGATGAGTTCAGGCCCAGAGAAGCCTGAGTCATTTCTGAGTGTTGTTGATATTTGGCTTTCAAAGATGATTCTGATTCTGATTCACTTTGTATAGTAGGATTTTAACGTCGCTTTGCATAGTCGAGTTTTAACTCGCATTTAAAGATGTAGTGACGAATATGAAAACGTTTTTCTCAAGAATACCTGAGCCCACGTGGCAATGTCTCTAAACAATGAACCTAAATATCTTGTCTTTGTCATGTTTCCAAGTGAACACAGGCGGAAAAGGATTTGCAAATCATTGTCTTCCATGTCAACGTTTTCCACAGCGCCACAACTTCATTGGAATTGAGGTTTTGTAAATAGCAATTTAACGGCAGGCTGTGTGCGGCCATTGCAGTGCTTCGTTCTTCAGTTATGTAAACTGGCCCTGGGATGGGAGCAAGTCAACCGTCAGACTTTGCATCTGCAACAAGACCTTGTAGCCGCTAATGCAAACACGCACTCGCACACAGAAACGCGCGCATGCACACGCGCTCCTCACACTAAATGCAACACTTACCAGCCAGCCCAAAATGAATGAGAATTCTTGTAATAAAGTTAAACAAAACTGAGCTGTACAAAAGTACTTCGGGGAGTGTTTCTTATGTACGGTGGTGCCTCTACTTACGATAGTCTCTTCATACCAAATGTTCAAGTTAGGAAACGCCTCAACAGGAAAATATTGCCTCTTGTTACAAAAGAAATTTCAAGAAATGAAAGGTAAAAATACAATATGGCTGCTAGTCGCAGTTCGAAGGTTCCTGAACGCAACATACTTATAGCTGCTCTCTGATTGTTCCTTCATTTGCAGCATCACATTAAGTTCAATTGTTGGATCATCATTCCCTTCTGAAATATATGTCATCACACATCACCCACCACCCCAAAAAAAAAAACAAGACTTAGCCAGTAGCCAGGACAGAAACATGTCAGCAAAAAAGCCAAAGAAAACGCTAAACACAATTGTGTGTGTACTTTTGTTTGTATGATTCCGTGGTCGGCCAAGCATCGCGGCACCTGTGAGCGTACGTCTGTCTGTCACATTGTCCAAGTGCAAGTGTTGACATTCAAATAGCTCATTTGTTTGCCTTTGTTTGCACAGAGAGCATTTCTCGCTGGCCCAAAGTCAAAGAAGCAGCACGGGGCCATAGAACCACCACCCCACCCCACCGTGAAGCCACCATTTGCGTCTCGTGACGGGCAGCCGGAGGCCTTCCGATGACCCCCCCCCCCCTCCCATCCTCGCACTACCCCTTCTCCTCACCTCCTCCCATCCAGCCCCCGGTTTTCTCTGCTTGACTGACGCCAAGATCTCTTTGTGAAGAAGACCTCATCACATTGACAAATGCCAAAGATCATCTTAAACTGGAGTCGAGGGCTGGCCCAGGCTTGTCTGCAATCATGCCTCAGTGATGCCGCCACACACCGATAAGGGCCTTCACAGCATGCACGGTCAATTGCTATCTTTACCTGATCCGCATTTGCTACTTCCGTAATTTGGCGACACGAAACAGATTCATTCATTACTCGTACCACTTGGTAATTATAAAATATATGCAAATAGTCATCTAATAAAATGGATCATGTATTGATTGAAAAATAAAATTAAATCACAATCATTTTTAATATTATTCTCTTTTTTTTCCATCAATATTAACCCTGTAACCTGATCACACGAGAAGCTGTCCACTGTAGTAACGGCTGTCCCTCAAAGGGTTGATTTTAGAATTCATTTTAGTTGTCTTTTCAATTTGAAAACAAACATGATTCATGACGAAGAACGGCGACAGGAAAGAGATCAGCATTAGGTTACTAGTATTTAAAAAAAAAAAAAAATCCAATACGGTACAATTATTTCTTATGATTGCATGGCATTATTGTTTTTTACAAATATTTTATTTTCATTTTCTACTCAAATTCAATGCAATGCAAAGTAACTAAGAGATGAATTTTAAAACTATATTTTAATATGAATCAAGTAACCATTTAAATGTGATTTTAGTTTTAAATTCTACTTTTATAATATACCGTTTGTTGCCACTTAAATACGATAATACTGCGCAGTAAAAGCATTTTAGTTTGTCAACCCGGGAAAAAAAAACTCAAATATTGTTTAACCAACAAAACGCGACGCTTTTCAGCATACCAATGCCCATCTGTCATCCTTATCATGAAGCACAAAGACACGCTGTTGTTGACCTCGCAGTGGTGCCAAATTCATATTTTAACGTGGCAGCGCAGAGCAGGAGATAAAGAAGCTCATGGGCAAATATCAAGTGCACACATTGTACGGTGGCCAAATGCTGAGGCATGAGCAAACGATCGAGCTGGGAAATGAGTCAGCTTCAATTGTTCGCTGCCACCGAGCATAAGAAGCCGTCTTAGGGCCAAGGGTGAGGCACGGACGGCAAAAAAACGCCTGTCAAACGGCTGTCAAACGCCAAAAAGCAAGCACACAATCAAACGCATATTATGGCATGCGAGGAGGACGAACATTCCAAATGTTTACACGCGGCTTAAGGAAACAGAAAACCTGTTATTGGTGTGAAATTTGCAAACGGAGTTGTTTGGACTGTGCCATTGTGGTGTTAATTGTGTGTACATTTGGTCACTGGTTATTATACGCAGATGATAGTGGTGCTCAAACAGTACCACCAAAAAATTAAATAAATTACTTAGTGCCACCACCGTGACAAACGTTACATTAGAGTAGTGTAGTACGCAGAATCAAGAACGAACGGTTTTATTCTTAAATAGTGTCTTCATTAATATTCTGAGGAAAAACATGCACCGTTTGAATTTTGATTCGATGCTTGAATATACTATTAATTAAATAATACTTTTAATTACATAAATAATTGCTTAATAAGGACATATAGCACACAATTCTTTTTATAATTTGTTGAATATATTATATATTCAATACAGCCAACTTTTATTTGTGCAAAATAACGTGAATATTTTGACAGTATAAAATTATTACTTTCCTTTTTTTTTTTAACTGTAATAGAAAAAAACTTGTAAATGACAAATGAAAGTATGCGAAAATACATGGGAAAGTGCGGCTTTTACAAGAAAAAAGTGAGCGAAAAGCTCCATTTCTTTGGAAAAACGAGCAAGTTTACAAGAAAACCAACAATTTCAGACCAAAATCACCTCCGCAAGTATCCGGGAGGAATGGACTGATACATGGTATCGGTACTCGCTCATGATTAAATAAAAACACATTTCAATTCATAATTTTATAAGAAATCCATTAATTTAACACTTATAAAGTCCTAATTTTATGAGGGAAAAATAATATCACGGAAAAACAACTCATAATCTTGATTTTACCGGACAACGCCAACGATGAGAAAATGGGCGAAATACTGCATGCTAACCCAAGAGACAAGGAAATGTCTACAATATTCAACGTAACCATTTCATTTATTGCTCACGTATGAGTGTTAAGACATGTCAAATATTTGTAACAATATTTCGTCACTGAAATGAATTCATTGAATGTACTTCAGCTTGGGAAACACTGACAATTGAACTCCGACGTACTGCATCGTACGTGTGGACCACATACCCGTCGAGGCGGCCTCCGGCCAGAACGACTGAACCTTTCATCGGCGGCTAACTCGCTCGGCGCGCTCCAAGCACGCGCTCGCCCGAACTCGCGGCAGCGGCGTTGAGAGGTTTGGGGCCATATTCATCACTGTTTGTTTGAGGGATTAAGGCGCTGAAGCCCATACTTGTTAGGTCCAAATAGCTGCGCCCAGGCGGTACGTTTACACGGACTAAGGAAAAGAACCAACTTTGAAGAAGCTAGCTTACCGTATACATCGCTGCTAATTTCCATTCGCCCACCTTTCAAGTATTGTGTTACATGTTAGCGTTAAGATAGCAGACTTACGTACGGTCGTTTGGTTGGACATGATGGTGCTTTAATATGCTTAATTCTCTTTTGGTTTATATACTCTGAAAACAGTTCAAAATAACCACATTTGGGTCAAAATTGACCACTTAACTTCTTGGGTTAATTTTGATCGTTTTGAATGGAATAATCTTAAAGTTTTTGGTTTTTTAACTTTTGCACCAAACAACTCTGACAAAAATAGACAATTTCGAATAAAACAAACTACTGTTTAATTCTCTTTTGCTTTACATATTCTAAAAACTGTTGGGTCCAAAACGGACTGATTGATTACTTCAAATTAATCGCAATTTTTTAAGATAATTCTTGGAGTTGTTTTGTGGAAAAACAATCCAAAATATTAGCACAAAACAACCCCAAAGTTTGGGTTGCTATCTGTATAACGACCCCAAAATTGGGAAAGAAAGTGGGTCAAATTGACCCGAGTAGTGGATCGGTCCATTTTCAGGGATTTTTTTTTTTGTTGACCCAATTCTTTTTAGACTGGGATTGACACCCCCCACCCCCCCCCCAAAACAAACAAATAAATGTGGATGGAATCTAACTTGTTTATTAGATAACTCTGCCAACCACGCGCGCATGTTAAAAGAACAATCTCTTTTGGTGGCCTGAAATTTGCATGCTGAAATCACAGTTTGAAAAACAAAAACAGTGCATTTACATCCCTCAAATGCAGCTGCCTTGTTTCAGCGTGGGGCCAAAGCAAACAAGGCAAGCCGCGTAGAACAACACGCGGCGTAACTCGCCACTGAAGAGGTCACTTAAGACCGCAGCTTTGAAAAAACAAGACGCCATTTTAAAAAAAATAAACTGAGGTGGGATATACATATCATGAGGAATTAAAGCTGCAAACAGCAACAAACCGAATCCTCTAAATAGGCGGTGCCCAAGTCTGTTCCTACGCTATAAATCAGTGATTTTTTTTCTTTTTCTTTTCTTAAACGACCCCTAAGTACTGCCAAGGTACTGCTAAATGGCTACAAAATGTGTTTCTTATTAGACCCCTGTATAATACGCCCATCCCTCAATTTGGTATATCAAATGAGCACAAACTTTAACCACTGTGGGAAAACATGACAAAATGGCAAGTTTCTACGGCTCACTGGGAGACATTTCAAGATATGCATACATCATTTGTTGATGTAGACGTGTCCGTCAGCGTGCAGGGACACAATAGCGAAAGAGGCATGCGAGGAGCATGTGATGCTCGCACAAGGGGGGGTGTGGCCCCTCAGGTACTCACGGCGGAGGTAATGCCTCCCAGGCAGCACGATGAGTCATTCTCAAACACACCTCAGACGCCACGCATGGAGGACGCAGGGCTCACCGGTTCCACCTGACCTCAGAAGACGTTGGTGGGAAGGAGCTCAAATGCGCCAGGATCGCACCGCCGGGAAAGCCGAACTCGTTTGACCGCCTTGGGAAACAAGCGCTGGATTTGGACACAGACCGTGAGTTGCCGTCAATCGTCTCCCAATTTTCCTCCATGTGACATAGACGACGTCAGGTCACCTGGTACCAAATCTCTCGAGGGGGGAATGAGGAGAAGCGTTAAATTTCGGTTCTCCGCACGTCACCCAAGGATCTCCCCGCTCACCATCTCATTGCGATTTTTCCATTTGCAGGCAGACTGCTAGGGAGTCCACGACTGGGAGAGTTTTAGCCACAAGTGAAAAAGTTAATTCAAGGTGCTAGAAAGACGGTCTTGATTTTTCTCAAGCTGCTGCCACAACTCATGTTACAGTAGCTAGCGTTATCTGTTTACTTGCTGTAATGTGAGTTAAGCGAGTGATTTATCAGTATAACACAACCCCCCAAAATTTCAGCCTCAAAGTCATGTTCAGAAAATCGCTTCGTTAGGATTGGGAGCCTGGTACCTGTCGATCGCAGGCTCACATTGTGATTTGTTCATTTGCAGGCCTTCTGGAGGAGCCAAAGAGAATGCCGGTGGTCAAAGTGGAGAAAGACGCTCCGACGGACGCATCCTCAGCAGTCGCCGACCCTCCGGAGGATCAGCCCCGAGGTCGACGCAGGAAAAGACCCCTGCAGCGAGGCAAGCCGCCCTACAGCTACATCGCCCTGATCTCCATGGCCATCGCCAACTCCCCGGACCGCAAGCTGACGTTGGGCGGCATCTACAAGTTCATCACGGAGCGCTTCCCCTTCTACCGGGACAACTCCAAGAAGTGGCAGAACTCCATCCGTCACAACTTGACGCTCAACGACTGCTTCATCAAGATCCCCCGGGAGCCGGGGCGCCCGGGGAAAGGCAACTATTGGGCCTTGGACCCGAATGCCGAGGACATGTTTGAGAGCGGAAGTTTTCTGCGGCGCAGGAAGCGCTTCAAGCGATGCGACCTGAGCACGTACGCCTCGTATGCGCACGAGAATCCGGTTTTCGCGCCGGTCCAGATCACCAGGTCGCCAGCTTACTCCAACGCCGTGTACCCTAACATGACCCTGAGCCCGTCCTACGGGCAGCAGCTGCCCTCGTCCTACTACCCTTCCCCGTCACCGCCCGGCTTCGGCCCGGCTCAGACTCGCATGTTCAGTATCAACAACCTAATCGGACCTCCGGGCGGCATGCTGGGAGCGCAGGGGCCGGACGGAATGCAGCAGCCGGGCCGTAGTTTCACCCCTGAAGGGATCCCCAACGGATCCAGCCCCTGTAGCGTGGCGCCGCCGGGTTTCCAGAACCAGACGTGCGGAGGGGCCGCCCCGCCCCGCTCCTCCATGCACCCGGGTTTCGCCTATTCCGGACCCAGCGGTCAATCGCACCACCACCACGCCACTCCCCAGGGCCTCTACGGACAAGGCCACGGCCAAGTGTACGCCGCATCCGGTCGCATGGGCTCCTCAGGGGAGACGGCGGACCCCTACGGCAGGGTCTCGCCAGTGCAGCTGGGGTCTTTCTCCCAGTACAACAGTGCCACCGCAGGGGGTTACCTGCGACACCCGTCCTATACCGGGAACATGGACAGGTTTGTGTCCGCTATTTGACGGCTAACAGCATATAAGCACCCTGTAAAGGTACTACTTGAGGGATGCTTTTCTTCCTGCCCCTTTTCATCTCTGTCCCTCAAGATTCTCGACGAGGACATCATCATTCCGTGGCATCCAAACTTACGAATACAGGAAAATGGAAGGACGCAAGGGCCCCTGTGACATTCCCCATTTTTAATTTATTTGACAAGCCAAAACTAGTACATTAGTGTCGAGAAAAGATATGCTAAGGAATTGTATCGGTGTAAGCATTTAAATGTTTCAAAAGCTAGACGATAACGCAAAAGTCAAACATTTTTTGGAGCTTTTAGGGGGAGGGGGTGGGGCGGGGGGCACAGCCCTGTATCTCACTAGAACAGATGCACCCCTGTACATAGCAGCACCAGAATCACATCTCCACAAGTTCTCAAGAAAATCAAAAGTCAAGAAAGGAGGGCAAACAACGTCACGTCACGCCGTTTGCTGCTGTAACTGAATTATTTTTAGTCGGTGAGGCTTATGAATAACATTTTTGTAAATCTAGATAAGCTCCGTCTCAAACCAACGTATGAACATTCTTACTTCTGCCTTCCCGACCAGCATTGAAAATGCAATGTGGACAAACGACACGGTGTCATCTCAAGTAGTCATTTTGTCACGGGCCCCTAAAAACAGACAGCTTGCTATAAATGGCCCGCGGGCTGTAGTTTGGATATCGGTATCATAATTTCCAATCATAGCAAAGGTTTTCTGGTCTGATGCCCTTCAAGAAACCATTTCCAGCCATGGGCCGAGACTTGGCTAATACTAAGACTTATTCACCAGGAAGTACATTTATTTTCGGTTTCACGATACGGCCGATACGCCTCAGTTTAATGCCACTGACCGCGCCAGTCACAAAGAATACTTTGTAAGACATTAGCTGGGACTTGCTAACCCAACTCCCTTCCCACTCGAGTTGGATGCGGTTTAACGTCACACTCCAGTACACCCATTGAGAGACACGTCTGTCGCATATTTCTTTATGCATTCCTGAGGACACCGTGATTTGTCAACTGAACCTGACAACCCCTTTTTTTTTTTCCACATTGGTCATGGTGAGCCAGATGTAGATAATGGCCTCTTCGCGTTGTCAGCGGGTGAGCATCTCGATGGACACGTTTTGATTCCATTTAATCCTCAAGAGGTCCTTTGAAATAGCTAACCACAAATATTGTGAAGTTTAGCTCCATGCTTCGAATGTTAAAATGAAGTCAATAGACCAAAATGAAATATTAACTTCAAGGACTCTACATGGATATACGTGAAAATGCTGCACACGTGTGCCGAGGCACAAGTGTCCCGTTAAATTTGATTCGACGGAAAATGACGACCTGTTTTAAAACGACTTCAGCGTGTCTTGAAACATTTACTGAGTGAATTTGATTATTATGTAGAATGCGGACTTCTTAGAGATAAGACGGATGAAGTTGTGAAATTGAAGATGAAAACACATGATTTTCTTTTCAACACATAAAACGTCCAACATTGAGAGTTTGATAATTGAAACGGTAAAAACCGTGTGAAATTTTTGCTGCATACTTTGAATGGTAGAAAACATATCGTCAGCTGGAGGACACATTAAACACAGTCCAAATTGAAAATATAAAGCATTGCACTTGGATATCTTTTATGATATAAATGTGGGATCATAAAAAGCATTTCCAATGATTTTTTCTTTTTTTTTTTGGTATTAAAAAATAATTATTTTTTTCTGGTCTGGCGATTTTTTTTTTATGGTACAGAAATTACCATTGTAGTTCTTTTATATTAATACTCTGGCAAATTGGAATTATACTTATTGAACACAACCTACTATGCAACACTGATAGCCACTCGCTTATGTCAGTCGGAAAACATTAAAAGGGTGCACATTTATGCTGCATGCTTTGACTGTGGAAAAATGGTGCCATCAAGCAGACGAATCAAAGGCAGTAGTCCAAAATCTTAAAACAAAGAATGTCCTTCGTTTAAGCAAAGATAAATATGTGGACAAATTTTCCTTTTTAAATGGGACTTTCTTTTTTGTCTGTTTTTTTTTTTTGGCTTGGCTTTGCCATTATAGGCTAATTTAAGGAACAGAATAATTGATTCTAAACTTTTTTCTTTTAATGAATAGAGCCAGGAAAATACAACCTACAGTCAAAATGGCTTGAAAGTAATGAGACAAAATGTTTAAAAAAAAAAATCAGGTTTAATGTTTTTTTTTCTTAAGTTATTGGGCTTGATGGTCAAAGGCTTTGCAATAAGTGGCTTGTATGAAGAACGTTGTATGCGTGGTGTTGCCAAAAAGGAAAAAAAACAGTTATGTTGGAAATTGTAGCAGACATTTTTTTAAGAGTACATCTAAATTAAACAGGATTTCTCCAAAAGTCCTGAGTTGGTGTCTGCAATGCTTTCTTTCTGTGCCGTTTCAGCCCACCTGCTTTTGAAGCGGCGTCCGGAGCCAGGCTTTCGCAACCGCCTCAACACTTTAAGGACTTGGCTAATCTGCTCCAGCAATGGAACCATTTCAAACGTGATCGTTCAGCCCAGTGCAGTCATTGTGTCTCACTTCAGACAAGATGAGACCTGAAAGAGAAGCACTTCGTTAGCGTGACACGCTTGATTACGTGCCTGGGAAAGAAGCCGCAGTGACAGACGGGGCTGAATTGTGATTTTTTTTTTCCAAGAGTGGAGTGCAATGGAATCATACATTTTAAAAATGCGGTGGGACTAACAAGCGCGCTAAATATATTGCTCCATGGTTCTCAAACTGTGCCCCTCCTCCCCCAGACCTTCAGGGGCCCGCAAAATAATTGTGTCCAAATTCACAGGGACGGGCTGCGTCCACTGAAGGCCGCATGATGTTATATCCGGTGCGACTCGACCGCACGCGGTTTCCAACTTCCAGAAAGACAATTTGCAGGCTGGGTCCTTCGATGAATCCAAAGGCTCCGCCCCATGGAGCCTCAGTGGCCCGCATTAACTGTAGCAAAAGATAAGCTTGATGTAAATTTGGACACCACATCCGGTCAAATTGCGCCGGAAGTGATGTCATGCAATCCAAAATTTCGGCCTGAGGTGGACCCGGCCTGTGAAAGTGTGACATGCAGTTGCCTGGCAACCAGTCCAGGGTGAGCCCCAACTGCTCCCCGAAGCCAGCTGGGATAGGCTTTTGCGTGCCCGTGACTCTTGTGAGGATGAGCAGTTTGGATAATGGATGGATGGATGGATTATCAAAAACATAATTAATGGTGATTTATTTCAACCGGTAGGACTTTCCTTTCATCAGGAGCGACCGACCCTCCAGTGTAAAAACAAATGGTGACACCCCCCTCCCCCCCGCTGCTGCAAGCTATAATCTTCAAAAGTAGAAAAAATTTAAATTGGAAATGTTTCACTTGGTTTACAAATACCCACATGACTTCAAACATTTTTTAAATGTTTTTTTTGTTTTACAACATTCAAAATGTAAAAATGGGAATGAAAACTAGCACTGCCACGTTCTAATAATTTTAAATGCGGGTTGATACAAAATAAATGAACCGCCAATCTAAAATGCGAATCATTTTTTGCTTTTTCAGATTTTGTTTGTCTAACTAAACTCAAATAAACCTGTGTGTTGAATACACCGGACCAACGAAATACGCCGTATGGATTACGCCATGTTTTAGTTTCTATATTTATTTACCAATAACAGTACATAAAAAGTGTGTGAAACAAAGTGAACATTTAAAAACATTGAAGGGGACAGAAAAGGCAGCGCAAGTACATATACTACTATACTTCATGAACATAGACAAAAAAAAAAAAACATGTCAGCCTAAATATTCTAAAAGCTCCTGTAGCTGCTCACAGGTCTTCACCACCTCAGGCAACGACAGCAATGTCTACAAGGAAAAGGACAAAAAATAAATAAAAAATCAATTGAAAGTCTACGACAAACAATGAGGCAAGGAGGAAGGGCCACGTACCTCCCGGACTTTATTCATCATGTTGTTCAACATGCGCACCTCGTTCTCGCATTTCTGCTGGTTGAGTTCCTGGATTTGTTGCTGCATCGAGCCCGAGACACATAGTGAGCACGAAGAAAACCCTCTCGGCGGATGAATGGCGAGCGTGCATTTTGTGTCCGGTGCACCATTTGACATGTGCGTGTGTGTCGTGCACTTACATGTCGCTTTGCCCGTTCGAGCAATTTGCCTCTGGTCTGCTCCGTTTCCTGAAGGTTCGTCTTCAGTCGCTCCACCTGTGGATAGGACAGGAAGGAGATGGCGGGTAAAGGCACAGATAATTGCATGAAAATTAGTTATAATGTGAGACAAGAGAAAATGATATTTTCTCAGCGCAATTGTTTTCATCCGACCGTAACACACGAAATCTCCTCAAGCTGCGTTGCTCGACCTTAACTGTCACCCGGTCGGTGACAGTCCATTTGTGAGGGGGGGGTTCCTCACAAATGGACTTACTGTGTGTGACATTTGAGCCTGCTTAATTGAACACACAGCTGATTCACTAGCAAGAACTGTTGGATGAATGGCAACAGGTGGACTGGACACCAAGCTTTATTGTAACTTCTGCCATCTAATGGACGAATATTTAAAGTCCCTCTCTTGCAAAAAAGGTGACTCACCACAGGGAACATCCAGCTTAATTTGAATGATAATTAAAAACAATAATAATCATCATCATAATTATAATAATAATATGCCGGCCCAGTGGCTAGCACGTCCACCTCACAGTGCAGAGGTACCAGGTTCAATTCCAGCTCTGGCCTCCCTGTGTGCAGTTTGCATGTTCTCCCCGTGCCTGCGTGGGTTTTCTCCGGGTACTCCAGTTTCCGCCCACATTCCAAAAACATGCATGGCAGGCTGATTGAACACTCTAAATTGTCCCTAGGTGTGAGTGAGTGCGCGGATGGTTGTTCATCTGTGTGTGTCCTGCGACTGGCTGGTGACCGGTTCAGGGTGTCCCCCACCTACTGCCCAAAGACGGCTGGGATAGGCTCCAGCTCCCCGCGTGACCCTTGTGAGGATAAAGCCGATCAGAAAATGGATGGATCGATGGATGGAAAAGAAAAAATAAGTGCAAGTGAATTAAAAAAAAAAAAAATCTCATCTGGGATGTAGGCGTCGCAGGCTAGCTAAAGTGGAATAGCATTATTTTTTTCCCCCCACAGGGCACCGCCTAATGATATCTTGCAGCCCAACAGGCTGCCGTGGCAACCTGTAAGGGAATCACCAAGCCAGCATGGCCATACCTCTTTTAACAAAAGGATTTTCTCTTCCTTTTCAACAACCTCGCTGGTCGTCTGCGCGCCGGCTTTCCTGAGCTCGGCGCGCAGGATTTGAACTTCCGTTTCACTCTGCTGGAGAGAGCGATGCAGCTCCGTCATCTCCTTACGCAACTCCTGTTAGTGGGGGTGAAAAAAAAGTTTATTACGCTTGAAACATGACTCGATGAGGGATAGATTAGGGTTCTTACATTATATTCAATTCTGTGTTTGAGCATCAGCTCCTGGGCTTCGGTGACATCATTCATGAGCTTGATTATCATCTTCGAATCCTGTCATGGGGAGAGAAAGAATTCCGTCGTTGCATTCAGCATCACAGGCCTGTCAATGATGAATTCTAGGCACTGTGGAATCTTTCCGAACGCTCGGCGCCTCCAACCTGAGCTTTCTGCTGCAGTGCCTGCTCTCGGTGCTCGGCCTGCCGACGCAGGCAGCTCAGCTGATGCTTCAGCTCGGACACCTTGCTGTTTGTGTCCTGCAGCGCCATTTCCAGGCTGCAGCTGGAAGGAAGACGAGCACTTCAATACACGCGCGTACAATTCGTTGCGAGACAAAGCTCTTAGCAATTCAATGTTTGACACGTGAAATGAATTAAAGTGCCAACATGATTTTTTTTTTTAATGGTACATGCTTTTGATAAATACTAATAGCCCTTTATTGTAATGTACAGAAATGAAATGATTTTTTTTTTAATAAATTGTAAGCCAAAAGTAACATGGATAGATGCTGTAGTACATTGGTCTGTAGCTTGTGCCTTTATCTGGGGCGGCCATGGTTGTATTTGTTGCCTCCATGCTACTTGCAAGTGTTTTCATTTTGTATTTGTGTAATTGACTGGCTGAAAGTGCATCGTCAACTATGGTCATCTGGAATAATCTACGCAATGAAATAAATATAGAATACATTACATCAATTTTTTGTTTTCTTTATGAAATCATAAAGTTCATATCTTCGTTTGGAAACTGAAGTGACGCCGTTTCAAACCGCTAAAAGAAGATCGCAAGCCGGAACGTTCAGAACCTTCAAAAGTGAAATACAGTCACACCTCACTTTTCGACCATAATCCGTTCCAGAAGGCTGTTCGAAAACCGATTTGTTCAAAATCCGAAACCAAGTTTCCCATTATAATCTGCTCACAATGAACACAACACGAGGAAACGTCACTTCCTCGTGTAAGGAAGCCGAGAGGAGTCGAGTGGCGTATTCGGATTTGATTACCGGTAGTTTGGTTGAAATCCGGTTTTCGGTCGTAATCCAAGGTGTAAAAATCTCAAATTTTCTGGTCAAAAACCGATTTGGTCGAAAACAGAGATGTTCGAAAACCGAGGGATGACTGACTGTACACCCATTCCAATTAAAATATTTGGCAAAGAGCAATGAAAGGACTACTTTGTCTACTTACGCGGCGTGTTGCAGCTCCTCCGCCCGAGCGTCTTTCTGTCGCTGCACGGACTCGAGGGCGCCGACGAGCTCCGTGACTGTGTCGCTCAGGTGGGCCAGCACTTCCAGCACGCTGCTCTGCTCCTCCTTTTCCTCTTCATCAACCTCCCGCGCCACGGGCTGCTTTTTTTTCGGGGTGACGGGCAGGCGTGTGAAGGCACTGTTCTCGCTGAATATGCTCTCCCTTCGTGAGTCCGTGGACACTGAAGAGACAAAACGTCAACTTGGGGTCGGGTACACGCCAAGACAATCGGGCTGTTTTTGTCCCATGGTTTGACCCTTCTAAGATTGTTGCATATTTTGCCAAAATTCCCCAGGTTCATTTCCTACTGAATTTAACTGGTAATGTTCGGCACCCCTTTGGGCAACGTTGATTTAAGTTACCGTCTGTTGTCTTAGTTTCTTCCTCTTGCTCCTCATCATCATTCTTCTCAGCAGTTAGTGTGACCGTGACGCAATCTAGAAAAGAACTGGACGGTTGCTGCTGCTCCACTTTGGGCGCTGGTTGCGAGTTATTTGGTTCTGGCTTCTGGGGGGGGGGAAAAAAAAAAAAACGCACGAATCGTTCCAGACACGCCAACGAGGAAGCCGCGAACTCGAATGCGCTTCGCCCGCGCTAATGTCCCTTTTACCTCGCCGCCGAGTACGTCGTGCAGCTTGTTGGTCACCACCCGCAGCGTGTGGTGCAGCAAGGTAATTTCCGTGACGGCCTGAGCGAGCTCCTCGGACCGCTTCCGCTGGGATGTGCCGGCTTTCACCCGGGTGGCCTCCAGCTCCTCCTGCACGCTCTTCCTCTCTCGCCTGCGAACACGCACACTGTCAAGTCGGGGGCGCACCGCAAATGTCATACCCTGTCACCGCATAATTTACTGAACGACTTTGATCCGTCTCCTCTCATCGCGAGTGTGGCGCAAACGCAGACTCACTCCAATCGAGAGAGATCTGCTTTCAGGTCTTCACACTGGATGTTCCTCTCGTGGAGAACCCTGAGCATGTTCTCGCTTTCGGCGAGCTGCTCTCGAGCCACCTCGTTCTCCGCCTGCAGGAACTGGAACCCAAACGGGGCACAATGCGCAGTGGGTCAACTGACCGACGTCATACACCCAACGTCACACATACATAAGCCGGGGTGGGGGAAAATGTGGTCGACATGCATGGAGCCCGTTATGTTTTTCAATCCCTTTCATCCAGGAAGTGGGATTTTCTCCGTCGACGGTGACTCAATCGACTTCAGCCCACCTCGTTCATCTCCGCCGCGGCGCCGAGCTCCGCACAGACGCCCCTCAGTTGCTGGATCTGTGAGCTCTGCGACTGCGAGAGCTCCCGCAACCGCCTTAGGTGCTCCTCTTTCTCGGCCAAATCACGACTGAGCTCGTCCGCCCACTCCTCCGCCTGGCAGAGCGACGACGCCAAACTGGGCGCAACAAATTGCAGGCATCGCAACGAGAACTGGAAAGACTCTCCGGATTTCACCAAAGTGACCGAACTCACTGGTCTGCTGTTTCCTTGGCCGTGCTGGCGTCTCTCTGTGCCTGCTGCAACCTGCAACAACAACATTTGGAGTGAGTCTTTATTCTGTAATTCATCGAGGAGTCGCCGTGGGGCATTACCTGGACGTCTCCTCGGCCAGGGTGTGCTCCAGAAAGGTGTGGGCAGCCGTCGTGGAGGACATGGTGGCTGACATTTCCGTCACGGTCCTCTCCAGCTGGGCCCGCTGCTCCTCACCCTCCTTCAGCTTCTGACGTAGCACGCCCATCTCTGGGAGGGTTAAAAAAAAAAAAGTTTCAATTGGCAGGTGTACGCATTACACCGCAGCCTCGCTTGTGGTTTGTTTGTTTTTTGTTTAGTTTTTTTACCTGAGGTCAAAATGTTAACCTGCAGACTTAAATCACCAATTTGTTCATCGGCAGTTTGGAGACTGAACGTGGCTTTTCTCAACTCCTCTTGCAGCTGCACGGGAAAAAATAAAAATAATAATAATAGTCAGAAAGCATCACATCAGCATAGGACTGGGTGATGACTGTAATTGATTTATTCACATTTGGCAGGATGATTAAAATTAAATAAATAAATGTTTTTGGGTTTTTTTAAGTCTCAGGTGTAGCAACTTATTTTCCCTTTATTTGTAATTTAAAAAAATGCTTATTTTATATTACTTCAGTTGATTTGAATTAATGCTGGGAGGGTTTCAAAGCTTGCTTCATATGAAGAGAAAAAAAAAATTCTTTGCTGATGCTGTAGTGACCTGCTCTTTCTCCTCTTGAGCTTGGTCCCGCGCGGACACGTGCTCGTCTCTTTCTCTCAGAGCAGCCGCCGCCTTCTCGTTCAGCCTCAGCAGCAAAGGAGTGGTCCGAAGCACCAGACTCCTGACGCTGGACAACTGCAACAACAAGAACAATCAACTCAGGAGAAAGAGTCAGTAGTGACCCCAAGTGATGGATCCGGCGACACCGTTGCCTCAGCGCATGTGCCCCTTGGTGCAACGCATTAAGAAAAAGCCACGTGACCAATACAGCTGCTGTTCCTCTTGTTAGCGAGGCGCCAAGCTGTTAATAGGGAAGCGCATCCATCAGCTGGTGACGGGATCCATCCGACACAAGAAATAAATAAGTAAATAAAATCACAGATCTTTGGAAGCACAATTCTTCCCTTCAAGGACTGTGATCTCCTATTGGCAAATAAGGGATTTGTTCTTATTTCCCTCAGTTTCACTTGATCTGTCAGAATTCAAATTGACTTTTAATTTTTTTTATGTCACACGTGTTTGACTGAAAAAGTCACGGCTCATAATATTTGCATACTAGACGTTTTTTTTTTAATTTAATTAAAGTGAAATTCACAACAAAAATTGCACAAATTGAAAAAGATGGACATGAAAAGTTTTTTCGGTTTGAGAAGCTGGCCATGACCCATCGGTTGACATTCTCAAGTGTATTTTACAGGTGTCCAATTCAAACTTTCAAGCATTAAAGTACGATGTAGGGTGGGGGTTATACAACAGCAAGAGAGCTTGTGCAATACAGTACAAATTTGCTCAAATATATTCAACCCACTTCATTCGTCAAACTGGAGTGATCCTGCATGGTTTGGCACAGAAGATCCGAAGCAGTGCGCAAGGTTTCACTGTTGGTCTTGTTTAGTGCAACCTGTTGTAGAAGATACAAAGGATTGAAAAGGGACATCTTCAGAGAGGATGTTGGTCAATGTACAGTTTTTTTTTTTTGTTCACCAGCTCTGGGAAGGTAACATTGAGAGCAGCCAAGAGTTCTTGCTGAGAGCCGACGCTCCTCCGCAGTGCCGCCATTTCGCCGGCGCAGCAAGTCCTCACCTGCTCCACGGTACTGAAGGCCTGTGCGCGCACAAAAAAAAAAGTCGAATCGCCGCCTCTTCATTCACGAGCAAGCATTAAGATGACTGTCGCTTTCATGCTTACAGCTTCCTTGGACGTCTGAGCGTCTTCCATCCGAGTCTTCATCTCGTCTCTTTGCCGGAATGCTTCGTCAACCTTCTGCGTCATTCGTGTCTGCATTTCCTTGAACTTAGTATACAACAACTTCATCTCGCCGTACTATAAGGAGAACACAAATGAACTGGAGTTTGACAAGGCACATGCAGTGTTATACGTTGTCGGTGGTGATGTGTAAATTTCCATCCGTCCATTTTCTGGAATGTGTGTTGACGAGCACAAACCGATGGATTGTTTTACATTTGTGTGTGTGTGTGTGTTGTGTCCTATTCATGAATAATTTAGATGTATTTTCTGGAAATACTTTGTGTATTTAAAAAAAAATGTTTTTTTCTCAAACCCCCTACCCAACCCAAATTTTGCATGAAAAAAAATCTCTTTCTTGAAAGATGACAAACATTTCTTTTAACATTATGATTTATCAAACCAACTATCTTTCTTGACAATAAGAATGATTATATACTATAGTTGTATTTTATTAAGAATTTTTTTCAAGCATTCCTTCTGCTTGAAAACAATACGAACTAAATCCCCCCCCCCCTTCAAAAAATACAAATTTTCTCAATAAAACACAACTTTGTCGCAATATCACAACTGGTATCTCACTGACCAGCAAATGTTTGCAAAATTTTGTTCAAATTTTTATTTCTTTTTTTTTTGTTTTACATGAAACGCTGTTTGCGCTAAATAAAAACCACCTGCAAACATCTTTGCAAATTTTTACAAATCCTGAGGAAAACCCAACTTTCCTATGTTCGCAGGCATTCGCCGCTCAGTGAGATACATACCAGCTGTATTTCTTGGGAAAAAAAATTCATGAAATATTCCAATTTTTTTCCCAAATCTATACAACTTTGTTTGAATGTGCACTTTTTTCTGTCAATTTTTTTCCCTCAATCGTAACCTTTTTAAGAATATATAATTTGACCTTTTTCTTGAAAACAGACATTTTATTTCCTCATTTGAAAAAAAATCCCTAAAAATGTAACATTTGATGATCTAAAAATGTGACTTTCCCTTTGAACATCAATATATTGGGTGATATTTACATGAGAAGCCAGTCTTCGATGATCCTCTCGAACAAGCGCCTCCATTTGCTTCATGTCGGAGAGCGCTGCATCGGTGTCGCCCGTCAAAGATGCCTGTTGGGAAAAGGGGAGTTTTTTTTTTTAGTCCAGGATATCAGACAAGGAAAAAAAAAAACGGGTGAGCAGGTTGCTAGCATAATGGGGAAACTCAGACAACTCTGGTGTATGCGCAAAAGGAACGAGGGTGAACATGATGACAAGTGTCCATTGCGTGGTTGTTATCTCCCTCCGACATCTTTTGTAACGGACAAACACGGGGGAGCTCACCATGGTGACGCGCATTTCCTGCATATACCGGATGAGTTCCTGCACAGAGCTTCCATCTTGCTCCAAGTTGCCAATCCTGTCCAACGCCGCCATATACAAGTCCCTATACATTGTCGTCTTGGTGATATATACGCACCAAAAAAAAAAAAAGTGAAATAATGATTTGACTTGGAATTTCTATATTCTCACGTCAGGTCAGTCACCTGGCTGAGCTCCGTGTGGTCGGTCTGCACCAGCTTGTTCCGCAGCTGGGACGGCGGCGGGCCTGCAGAGGGGGCGCACAGCGCCCGGGCCACGGCCAGCTGCTGCACCAAGGCCTCCACCATGACCGTGCTGGACGTCAGCCTCTGCTCGAGCTCCTCTCTTGGCACGCTGTCCAAGCTTCCTGCGGGACAGCTGCCCAGGCAAACAAACGGGGGAAGACCAGTTGGAGCTGGGGGGTCGCGTTCAATTCTCCACCTACCTTTATTTTTTAAACTATTGTTGTGACTTGTTTTCTTTTTTTTTAATCTATTTTATTGTTGTCATATAAAAGCTGCACAACTGATTGAATTTTAACCCTGATTAGCATCCTTTGTCTGTTTAGAGTACAGGGCAAGTGACTTTAAACAAGAAAATAGCATTTGAACTCATTTAGCCCATGATAAATTCGAGTTTGTGCTTATTATTACGATTCTCATTTAATCAAGATATGATAATCAACTGGATTTGAAGTTTCATTTTGCATTGAAAGATGTTTACATATTTGTTCACAAGTAGGGCCAGACTTTGAGACTCTTGAGATGAAGGGCGATTCAAATCGATAACGTTTGTTCAAAAACAATACAGAGGTGCTTTGAGATACAAGGACCTGACTCATGAGTTTTGAGCAAGAGTTCGATAGATTTTGGGGGGGGGGGGGGGGGGGGGGTAATTTCCAAGCAAATAATCTGAGATGCCCAGTACCAGTGAACTCAACTCGTCTCAGTCCATCACTGACACTTTTTTCCCTCTGCTCTAAAATGTAAGCATTTAAGAATTTCCATCACTTACTTCCACATGAGAGGAAGAGGATCCGTAAGCGTGCAGGCATCCGCGTTGGACAAATCAGCCTTTCTCTCAAACTCTCCTGACGTATTGAGGCTCCGATCCAACATTTTTACAGGGGTGACGCCCACCCCGACGCCGCAAGACTTTGCGGGGGGTGCGGCAAAATCAATCTTTCCCGACGCCAGCAGGAGAAACTCCGCCATTTGCCGTAGCTGCTGCTGGAGCGGGCCATCCGGAATCAAAGGCCCGTCGGGAACCGCCGACCCGTGATTCTTCTTCCCCAAATCCTCTGGCTGCGGACCCTCCAACTGGAGCTTGTTGCACAGAGTGGTGGAGTTGAAGAGGGGACGAGGCAGCGGGCTCTCCAAGCGGTCCGTCCACAAAGCGGCCATCTCGGTACCGTCCGGTGAAAGCGCGTTCTTCTCACAGGGGTCAGCGGGATTCCTGCAAGCCCTCGCGAGGGTGAGCGACGCCCTTCGAATCGGACTGATGAGCTGAAGAGCCGACACGACAGACGGCCGCTCTGAGAGCACTTTTAAAACAGTGGGCAAGGTCTCCGTGAGAGGTTCACCCACAGGTGATGGGACATGCGGTCTGTTTTCAGACAAACCCAGTGCGCTGTCCTTGGCCTCGCTGGACTGGCTGAAGTCCAGATTTGGCTGCCCCTCGGGAACCATCTTGCCATCATCAAGCCTCTCTGGTGTAGCGCGGATTATTAAATAAACTGACTCAGGCGCCAATGTCTTTTCCGATGATGGTGTCGAAGTCCCTAAAACATCATCAATTGGGTTCACTTGAATGGGATCCATTGTGAGAATCTGGTTCTTGGTCAGGAACTCTGAGTGACTAGTTTGTTCCTCTGGAATACCGGCAACTTGCCCGCAATTGTCCGTTTTGGTCTCAATGTGAGGATCTAGAAGATTCTTCTCAAAATGACAGTTTAAAAGATCACCACATTCCTTCACCTCAGCAGGAATAATTTGTGGCTGGGATTGACCGCTTGCAATTTGCTCCGCTGGAAGAGGAAAGATCTCGTTAAACATTTCAGTGACCGCGGGAATTTCATCGTAAAATCCATCTTGGACTTTTAAAGAAACTGAATGGTGAGTCAGAGTCTTGTCCAATGCTGGTGTAAGAGTAACCGCCTCGTCGTCATTTTGGCTCTTTTGAACGTAATCCACTGTGAGAGACTCGTTATGGAGGAGCTGGGAGTTTTCAGCCTGTTCCCCCGGAACAGCGACAAAAGCACTCAACAAGTCGGCCTCTTGTCCAAAGGTGTCCACATTGGTCTCAAAATGGCAGTATGGGTGGTCAAAGTGATCGCTGCAGAGCCGCACATCAGCAGGTAAGAAGCTCAGCTCTGAATGACTGGTGACCATTTGCTCTGCTGGAAGAGGAACTGTCTCATCTACCACTTTAGTGACGTTGGGAATTTCCACCTCAACCTCAGTGCAGGTGAATGACTTGAATGTCACATCGCAGACTGCGCTCGGAGCGCCTTCACGTTGACAGTCGTTGGGATCATCTCCATGCTTATCGTCTATTACAAAAGGAACGGTTTCACCCGGTTGCCTGGAGCCAGCTAAAACTTTCACCTCACTGCTGTCAGACTCTGTGTTGGCTGAAATGATTTCAACCACAGCAGGATCCGTTCGCTCAGGGTGGCAGTAAGGATGTACCATGTGTATGCTGCGGGTTTCACTGGTCCCCATATCCTCTTTTTCACAAGTGCCACCAACAGTTTGGTCTTGAGGCAAGAAAATGTGGTCTTCTGCGCACAGTGAAGGTTCCTCTGAAATCATCACTTCGCCACCGGAGCAGATGAAGGATTGAAATGTGAGATCGACGGGTCCAAAAGTGGCCATTTTGATGGTTTGTGTCACATTGGCTGATGGAGGAGAGCACAGGCCGAGACAAACATCCTCCTGTTGGTTACAATGAGTGCGTTAGAGAAGCAGAAACACAAAAAAACACACAAATAGTTGTATTTTTAAATATTTTTTTCCCAGCTCAAAACTAAATATTCTCCATATATAAATATTGTTGGCACTGGTATGAAACCTTGTATCTCCAAAATAGTATAGTTTCAGCAGACCCCAAAATGGCATGTTTGTACAACCACCAACATTGCATCATCATAAAAAGCAGGCCATTTTCAACGATTTAGATTGGTCAATAATTTACATTTTTAAAATATTATAATAAAATAACACCCACTGTGGACTAGTAGCTAGCATAGATTTTTGAAAATGATTCCATTTACCAAAATTGTGACTTATGAGGTTTCAGCCATATACAGGTATATATAAAAAAAACCACCATTATATTCATATTATATATATTTTTTTCTTTTTTTTACGGTGTTATATTATTTTAAAGCAATTACTTTTTAGATTTTCCACTGGTACAGTAAATGCAAAACCATTTCATCCTTTAATGAATATTCAACGTATTTTTCAGTATAATGTACTGCGTTTTACAATTAGAGAAGTATAAAATGTTTTAGTAGTCTCTAAACGTAAACATGGTACCTTCATCAGTGATTTGGACTTGTGTCTCGGCGGAGAAGGCAGATGCTGCTTTTCATTCTCCAAACTTCTCAACGGAGGGCGCTGCTCACATCTCCTGGAAGGCTAAAAAAGGATTCGAATCAAAATATGAACTACAGCACTTGAAAGCTGGAATTTTCTAAAACTATGCCCCCAAAAATATTTCAATTCTTACCGAGCCTTCCACACTTCGACTTGACATCTCAGGCGTGCTTCAAAACGGTTCGTATGAGAAAGTAGGGACACTGCTTCCTCGAATAAATGCGAAACCGAATCGTCGCGCCGGAATGAGTTTGCTGTGTTCTTTTAGCACGTGTATAAATGGTCAAAACTTTCTTGCTCAGTAGACCTCTTAAAATGTGTAGAGAAAATGTGTCAAACCTTCTGTGAAACCGTCAACAAGCGCGTTTCGTTCAAAACAGAAATAGCCGCTTTGCTATTGGTCAATTTTCTTCTTCGTCGTCATGATGTTTTGAATAAGCATGAATTTGGACTGTTTTATATTGCTGCCACCTACAGGATGGAGCGAAACTGCGCCAATCGACCAAGGACTATTGACGCCAAACGCCGAAACCATTCTTCCATTATTTGTCCATCCATAATCTTTTTTTAAATTCGTATACGTCCTGAGTTTTTTTTAACGGCTTGTCTTTCATGTCTTATTTTATTTTCGTATTAATTACATTCCTTCACATTTATTTATGTCACTGACTTTTAGATTAATTTTAGCATGTCATCCATGAGCAAGATATGGTTATTTTATTACTATTTATGATAGATTATTATCATATTCATTAATATAGCACTGGGTAAATACACAGTCAATTATCATAGAAGGTTTTTTTTAATGGACAGAGTAAAGGACAAGTACTTCTTCCGCATTAAGAGGAGGTCATGAGAGAAGTTGAAAACATACGAATGCAGAACTTCTACAATATACAGATTTGATTCCTTTGTAGAAGCAAAACCTTTTTTTTAAACTTTATTTGTTAAGAATGCAATATCAAAACAAAATAGCAGCCATAAGGGAGCTCATTCTACTTTGAGTCAACGGGGCATTGAACAGGTTGAATTTGCAGCACTTCTGCAAAGCCTGGTCCAAACCAGCAGGTTATGTCTGCAGTGTCCAGGGTGAAGAAGAAAAGCTTGTCTTTGCATCGAGTTCTCCGGTAGACCGACCTCGGGTCTGCAGACAGCACCCCTCGGACGGCGGCGGCGGCCTCTTCAGAACTACGCAGAAACCTGAACCTCGGATGTTCGCTACCAGAGGGACCTGGAACACATGAAAAGTTTGGATCAGAACCCATCGCCTGTTTCATTACCTTTCATACCGTAAAAGTTGTAACGAAGTGAAAGACTAATTAATAATCTGACTTAACCTCCATACTGACCCACCCAGATCGATCCCTTTGGAGACCACATGGCAGAAATATGGTTCATCCGGTGATCAGGCTTCAAATGATTACCTGTCTGCTTGGTGGGAAAGAAGTCAGCCAACTGCCTCTGTGCGGTTGGGGTAAAGCGCACCTCCAGGCTGTCGACTGGCGGCTCTCTGATCCAGCTAGCAATGGTGCTGTAGGCCTCCTCTGTGTAACATGGCCGCCGGTCTTGCTCACACCCCCGATGGTCTTCGGGGCCGCACGCACAGTCGTCATTTACCTGACTGAGGTCCCGTTTGCTCAAGTAGGCCTTCACTTCCTCCAACATGCCGAGAGGCTCCACAGGGTTTGGACTATCATCAAATTGACCTGCTCCCTTTTCTATCAACTGCGCTTGAATCGGTTCACGAGGTGACAAAGGGGCGCGATCTGTGTTGGGCTGACAAGGCTCCGAGTGTGTGGTCCTCCGACTGCAGGGGGAATCGTAGTCCGGAATGTAGGGTTTAATATCCAGCACAGGGGTGCCGGCAATCATGTCAATGTCTGACAGATGTAGCGTATCACCTAGAAATGAAGCAGATATACTGTATATCAATGCACAATATCTGGATTTGTCCACTCATTAAGGAAAACATGTTTTTTAATTGCTTGTAAGCAAATAGTTTGGTCTCTGGGGTGACTGCCCACCAAACAAGAGTGAAGATGAACAATCAAGTAAATTTGTATTTCTGGAAATGTGGTCATGGGTGAACCATTCTGAAATTTGGCGGGTCAGAATGAAATAGTGGAGCCAATTTAAATCAGCAATAAACAAAATGTGTGTGTGTGTGTCGCCTTTAATGATGATATATATATATATATATACACACCAACAATTTTGTCCAGCTTTGCAAGAGTCAGGCCCAAAGCGTTGGGCCGGTGCGGACTGCGAGTCGAGTACAGACCGACCCTCTTGCCGTTCAGCCTCGGGGGCTTCACTTTGGCTTTGTGACTCAAGTGGCCGTTTTTGTGGAAGAGAAAGATAACCCTGTCGTGGAAAGAAGAATATCTCATGAGACTTCAGGTCAGTGAGCTTTCGAAGCACTCACTCCACTGGTGCTTCTTCATTTGATAGCTTCACAGGAGTGGAACTTTTATTTCTGGGTACAATGCCGAGATGCAGCAGTGCTGCAAAAATGTTAGAGCTTCTAAAAAATAAATAAATAAAAACCAACCCGCGTGACCTACCAGATATGAGAAAACTGTTCTAGCCCTACGAGGGCATGCTGAGGGTTATTGAAGACGCTTTGCTCCAGTCGCAGTTCCGCCCTCGAGGATCCACAGATGGTAGGCTGCCTGGGAGTCCCATTCTTCTCAGAGAAACAGGAATGAATGTATCCAATCGGCAACGTTCGGATTTTTCCTGCAATGACACAGTTAATTGCAATGAAAAACTGTTCATGTTGCAAAAATCTGCTGCTATCGTTACCATGCTCAAGAGCTGTCTGGGGTGACGTCGGTGGAGGTTGGCTTTTCTTTGGCTCCAAGGCACCAACCTTGGACACAGCGGACTCAATTGAAAGCATGTGTTTGCGATGAGCTCTGGTTGCATTGATCAGCATCTGCCTGTTGGTGAAAGGCAAATTATGAGAATAAGGTGTCCTCGGTTTTAGGACGAAGTACCGTTCTGACGGTAACTCTGTCTTAGTTACCAAATTTATTTTAAATATTTTTTTCTAAAGTAAGCAATTTTACATGTGCATATTTTTATTTTATTTTTTTGCTAGTGCAGTCCAGTTTTACACCTCTATACGTTACAGTACAATGTACCAAAAGTGAGCATTATTGTATATATTGGCAATGGTTATTATTTGTCACAGAGCCCTATTGTAAATCATTACCTTATACAGGCGTAGTTAATAGACACCACTATACTTATTTTGTTTCGAAGGAAAACACGCGTGCGTAGCGTATCATAACCGCTCCTGGATAATGAAAAAAACATCCACGTTTATGGTAATGCCAACCACGGAATCCCAAAAGACATTTCATGACATGACCAGCGGTTTATAAAATGATTGCATGGATGATGAGATGACTATTCCACACAGTACTACGATGCTTTTCACGACTTCTAATCACGTTTCAAGGGAGCCTACCGAAGATTCTTGATTTCTTTTCGCATTACGAACACCTGCTGTTTCAATATATCAACACGTTCGCCGCAACAGTCACTGGCCGAAGCCATTTCGGACAAGTCAAATTGAGAAAATGATCGTTATATTTTCACTCCGTAGCTGCTAGCTACAACATGCTGCAAGCACTCTTGCTCTTAGGTTTATACTGACAAGGTTAAATGGATCATGGATCGCTACTGCCATCTATCGATCAGACGGGAACTGCAGTTTAAGGGTGTGTCTATTTCCACAAGTGAAGTACAGTATTGTCTATCAATAATATATTGGTTGGATGCTTTGTGATAATATTTATGAACATATAAGTTTTTGCATGTTTCACAGTTTTATTTAACTAGTACATGTCCCGTTTCCTTAAACCTTTGCAATTAAACAGAATTTCAAACACACATGTCACGCAGTTCCATTTTTTAACCAGCAAAGGGCAGCCGTTCCATTCCCCTTATTTCACAGCGTTATCTTTTATCTCAAGGCAAAAAACGCACAGTAATCTTGTGCATAATGCACTGTAATTTTAAGATCCGATGGTTACAAGGATATGTTCACATGTGCATGCAAGGAGATTAAAAATGTACCTTCAAATTACTAATTATATCGGTCCTGGCTCAGCACAATATGGTTAAAGCTACATTGAAAATAAAATAACGAAAAGGTTCTGTAAGGTGGTCTATAAGGGCTCTAATCTGCCAATTTTTGCATATTCATGATGATAAATGGAGAGTTGAAGATCAGTCTTAACACATTTATTTTTGCCTACGTAAGAATGAACAGCAATAACTGCAAACGTGAGCTTTTTTTTTTTTTTGGGTGAAACAGTTTTTACAGAGTCAACAAAATGATTCCCCCATTTACAATGATATTGCTGCTGGAGTCACATACAATTTTAAAAATAATAATGGTAAGCAAGTCATTGGTTGAATTATGGGGAGAAATTAATTTGTTGTCTCTTCTGGCACAACATCCATGACTGCATTTTGGGCTAAAATAATACTGAAGCAAATAACAGAATAATAAACCCCCCCCCCCCCCACCCCCATGTTATGAGTCAGTGTATGAAGAGTGGGTAAAGAGAATCAGAATCAATTTCCTGGGAGGTAGTCTTGCGGCAGCTGGGTCAATGATGGCATTGCCAAGATCTTATTTTATTCTGGCTCATTGTTTGACGGCTTCTCGCTCACATCTGGGAAAAAAGAAAACAGACAATATGTTGCTACAACACATTTAGATTCATCTGTCCTCACCTGTATTACCCCTTTCACAAATTCCGTCACCTTCATCAGCTTTTTTGTCCTGAGTTGGAGGTACATCATTTTTTAGCTCGTCTGGGCCCAAGTCTTCAATGGGGACCAGGTCGATGTTCTCCTTGTCTTGTGAATCTGTGGACAGGGTCTCAACCCGTTGAATGGCACTGGCGGGAGCTCCGACGACTTCTGACACAGGGGCTTGGGATAGAGCGGAAACAAGAACAACATCCGGAGCTGAAACTGGCACAAGATCCGGTGCTGTGGACAGGTCTTGGGCAGAAACTGGAGGATCTGTTGCGGGAGGCGTAAAAAGATCTGAATCTGGAGAAGAAGACTGAGCTGTAGTTGGAGCTGTCTGGAGATCTGGGACAGGACCGGGAGCCTGAATAAGATCTGAACCTCGAGCTAAAGCCTGATCGGGAGCGGCGGACAGATCTGGAAGAACTGCGGTGAGAGGCGGAGCAAGATCCGTAGCTGAAATTTGATCGGAAACGGTTGCCAGATCTTGCGCCGCAGCTGGAAATGCCGCAGAGGGAAGCCGAAAAACATCTGGAGCAGCAGACAGAGCTTCACTTGGAGCTGGAGGAACTGTGATGGGTGGCGGAACAAGACTTGGAGGTGAAACGAGGGCTACGTTGGGACCTGGAGTAAGAACTGGGTTTGGCAACCATGTTAAGACTGGTTCCAGAGTCCCGCTGCCCAAAGTCGGTAGAGAGTCTAATCCTAATGCTGGTATCGCCTCCACTGATTGTGGAAGAACCTCGACAGCAGGAGCTTCGGGGTCCGCAACCTTGACTTCCTGGGTGAAAGAGCTTTCTGGTGCGCGAGCCGTCTTCTTGGGCCTCCCCCTCCGCTTTGCGCCTCTCCTCTGGTCAGCATTCTGTCTTTTCCCCAGGCTCTCCACTCTGAAAAAAAGAGCGCAAACAATTGGGATTAGTCTCAACAATGGTGGATGTTGATAGAGCTCTTCTGAAGCCTTTGGCAAAGCGACTAGCGCAAAGTCCCGTGACCTGAATGTGCAGGCTCAATAGAGGGCACCAGATGGTAGCAACCTTTTGCTAGTCGCTCGTGCCCCATATTCAGTAGAAGCAGAGCGGTGCTAATCTAAAGTGGCGATCAGGTTTTCACTGAGCCTGTCGTTTAGAAACGCGCCCTGTGCAAACTCTCTCGTGACAAAATTTCACTTGTCAAAACAACCGTCCGACAAGAAATGTCAATGACTGGACGATACAATGCTTGCTTTTCTCCAAATTTACCCCAAAACCCACTGGTAAGTCTCCTTCTCCTCCGCTTCGGCTCTTTTCCTCTTGAGAAGTTCTCTGTCCCTCAATCGGCAACGGATGCCACCTTTTAAAACACAGAAACCAAACTTGAGTCAAGTTCATTCTTGCTTTGACTTATAATTGAACTTGCCGGTTCGTTGATCTCAGACACTCTGGAAGAAGGAGAAAGACTTCCGCCGGGTAAATAACAACCTTAAAAAAAAAAGTCTGGGAATAAAGGGACCAGTAGGTTCAACAGAAACCAAACTGGTTAATAAAATCAATGGACCTTAAATCCCTCAAGTGTTGGCCCGAGAGGATCGTCAAGCGTGGAATTTAAAACGGTATGTTTGTAGCTTTGTCCAAAACGTAATCGTCCAGATCGTAAAAAAATATATATAAAAACATTGTCATTGGTTTGCTGAAGATGTTTTACGATTAAGAAGTTGAGGCTACAACACGAAAGAAATCTGGTTCCGTTGGATTAAAGGCAAATTTTCTTCAGCAACCAGTGAGGAATTTCAGTTGCCTCTGATTCTGCTTGAATTTATTTTTCGGTTACAAAAAGACGGTTCAACTTGAATCCAAGGTGAAATATCTTCACCAAGCGTGAAGAATTCCAGTTGGTCTTCCACAACCAAGAAGTCCGGTTGGCTTCTTCGGTTACTGTATTTTAAATTAAAGGTGAACGGTGGTCAACACCCAAGTAGCACTCCAGTCGGCTTCTTACATTCGTTTTTTTTTTTTTTTTTTTTAAATAAAGGTGACATTTCTTCAGTACCCATGTATGAAATCTAAAAAGGAAACTGAACTCGTTCTTGACTATTACAATGGCTGACACTAAGACACAAATACAAAGCGAGCAAGTCTCATGCTTCTTCACCTTGGCGTCATGAAAGTTGCTCTTGAACCTCAACTCAAAACCGAGTCTGAATCCATACCTTGGTCTTCTTCATTCTGGCTTTTATATTCAATCTCTTGCCGTAATGTCTCCTCCATGGTAAGTCCTCGCTACGACAGGACCGGCAGCTCGTTGCAAAGGCAGGCGTTTGAAAAATAAAAAGGGAACGACAAGTCTGTTTTCAACTCCCGCCCAAATATGAAATTATCTGGTTAACCATTACCGCTGTGCTGCGAGAGCTCCTGCACTGCTGGTCTTATCATATTTGCAAAGCCGGGGTGGGGGAGTTGGCAAGGCTCTGACAGAGCTAAGTACACGCAGAAAGTTATGTGCCACTGTACACCAGGAAATATAACGCGAGGGAAAAAAAAGTGCTTGTTTTGTGAGCAGTTAAACAACATGAAAAGCGAGTTGTTGTGCCGGACGGCGGTAACCTTTGACCGACGTTGGATAATGATTGCCACATTAGCCAATATCAAACGGCCCAGGGTGTGAGTAGTTCGATTGTAAATATGGTACAAAAAGCATACATAAGAGCCCAGGAATCCTTGGAGTTGCTATTTCTTGTTTGTTTGTTTGTTGAAATTCATCTGACTGTTGTTAACAGAAATCTTCACAACGCTTATCTCACACCAAGGGAGAGCAGCTCAATAGGGGTGTGTTCTCAATCTTCCCACAACACACTGAGGCCCCTCAAGTGTGTGGACGTGTGTGTTTGTGTAAGTGTGTGTGTCTAAGAGGGAGGCAGTCCAGCAGGGTAAATAAATAACACTCAACTAAGCCAATAGTGCCCAAAGCTACTGTACATTAGAAGCGAGGATTTTTTTTTTGTGTTGTTGTTGTTGTTGTTGTTGTTGTTGTTGTGAAGCACCTGGCTGGTGCAAGCAGTACTTTGAAAAGTTTCACACACTTTGGGCCCTAAAATTGAACTTAGGTGATGTTTTTTGTCTTCTTTGGGCCCCATTGTTAGTGTAAAGGTGGGTACACACATCCGAATGATCGATTCAAATTTGGGCATCTCCTTCTTCCCGTGTTCCAATCAAAGTCACCAAATGACTCAATTGTTAGATGTCTCTCAAAGATTATCCTGAGCTATTATCCTTCACTGTGAGGTATGCTCGGAGTAATTTCTCCTTCACAACCTGCTCGGAAAACGGTTAGGGACAAAAATTGTGAAAAGAAAAAAAAAAACGAGCTGAGTTCAGTAGAGCCACAAACTCAAGAGACTGATGTGGAACCAAGTAAGCACCAATCGTGAACCCACCTTAAATTGACGCTGTCGCCGCATGGGCACAAATACTGCAGCATCTGGTTGTGTTGAGTGTCCTTTATAATGTACCTCCCAAATCAGTCACCACAATAAAAATAACCAAGAGAAGAGTTTGCGACCGGAATGTGGATAACAAATAAGCTAGTACCCGAGATGCTTGGCGTAAATATGATATAATACTTTATGTTACTAAACAGAGGTAAATAAGTGCATCATTTTCTCAATAGTGGTGTGTGATATTCTCATATAGTATTACCAGTTCAAATCGTAATGGCCTTATTCCCTACACCGTACAAGAAATAAGAATGGCTAAGATTAGGACCGCTGTTGGCATTTTTGTCAGTCTTTTTTTTCGAGGGTTTCGAACAGTTGTTAAACATTGTGAAAACGTTGCTAATTGGTAACCCTGCATTGGCAAGTCATAGCTCTTGCTATTATCCCCTTTAGTACCAGCGTCCACGCGTGAGCACAAGAAGTACTGTACAGTACTACACTTTCAAAATAAAAGCTACATATAATATACGCTTTGCCCAGGTCTGTGCAAAGATATCGCACAGATTTAATCACTTGTTGGCGAACTAAGAGGAATCACTAAGCGGAATTGTCTGGCAAGGAAACAAACGATTTCTGGAAATCAAATTAATGAGAACCGGTTCTCAAAAATAACCAGTTTCCATATCCCACATATTATGTTTGAGTCCCAGCGAGGAAAAATATGTCTATTTGCGTTGATACTGAGGTACAAACGCCGGTTTTCAAGTAGGATGCTGTCAAGATGCATTGACAATATCCAGTAAGTGAGCTGACTTACCCAAAAGTATACACACGTTTCTTAAAGTGCATGAATGATGACTGTAGCGCGCCATGGGCTGCAAAAAAAACAAAAAAACAACAACAACAACAAAAAACACAATGCAAAACACAATGCAGCCTGTGTTGGGGAATCGCACAACAGGGCCATCTTCTGGTACACTGTCCTCAGTATCAAAACACTCGTTAATGTACAAATTGAGCAGGAACATTTATAATTTGACACATAAGGTACATCGAACACATTGATGAAAGTTCAGAAATTAGGCTTTTTTTAACAATTGAAATGTACCATCATCAATGAAAACAACAAATTGCAATTTTTTAAAGAAATGACCTGTGAATGCGGAAGAGTTGACAGATGAAAATACTGTAAGTTATATTGTTTATTTAGCATGAACTATAGGATAGGTGTAAAATTAGGGGAGTTTTCTTCGAGAAAATGGCGAATTTTTAAAAAGTGGGAATTTTCAATTAGAATGTTGAGTTGGTACAGAAATGTGACTATTATTCAATTTTTTAAAATGATATGGACAGTGGAAATTTGTGACTAGGAATAGATACTCTGAATTACCTTAATATTTTGAAGGTAAAATACTGAGTTAGTTGAAAAATTTGGATATTTTGGCATAGCATAAAAGTGGAAATTACGGCAAAGGTGGAAACTCGAGGAACATCACAATCGATGTAAATGTTTGGAGGTTTGAATCAACTGGGGGAAAAAATGTAAATTTGAGGATTTTTCAAAAATGTCTTCCTTTGAATATTTATCATTTCTTGTAGAATTATGGGAAAGGTGGACATTTTTGGGAACTTAAGAACAGTCTAAAGAAGTGTCTAAATGAACTGAAATTCAGAATGTTCAGAATGAAAGTCAGAATGGTATGAATCAGTTGAGAAACATGGACGTTTCGGAATGTCACAAAAGTAGAAAATTGTGCAACATGGAAAAATAGTATCTTACATGTTGTACTGTGAATGGGCCACAGATGTTGACATTGTCATGGCTTGAAAAAGATCAACATTTTGGAAAAGGTGGGTACCAGGTAGGCCTGAGGATTTCATAAGTAGCCTGTGGCCCTGTTCTAAAAAGAGCTTACCAGTTATACAACTGTCACAAAAAAAAGCTTCCCGTGCCAAAATAAAATACACATAATCTTGCTTTTTAAATTACACTTGGAATGGTGAGTGCAAAAAAAGGAAAAAAACTGTATTGGTCAAAGGTCGGCTTTTGGAGCATATGACTAGATCATAGCATGGAAGGAGAACGGCGAGCCGGCAAAACGACAAGGCTGAGATGATTTACTCCCAAATAATTGCAGTTAAGAAGCACGTGTCAAACTGTAAAATGTCAGTACCCAAGAAGTAGGTCTCCGTTTCCCAAAAAACTGGTGACCTCTGTTTTGAAATGTTAGAAAAGTGGAATTATAGTAAAACCAAAAATTTGTGGAATGCAGAAAAAAATGTAGCGTGGTTTTTCTAGATGAGTTTAACCTGTTGAAGTCGAAATGTTTTGAACTGAACATTAAACGTGATTAAAGAAAAAAACTCAATTAATTTGAATGTTCTTCAACATTGACACAATAATAATATCGGATTTTGATGCAGAGTAGCATGCATGCTCTTAACCTTCACACAACTATCAAGTAGACCTTTTGGGAATTTTAGGAAGCTGATGTTTCAGGAGGCTGGGAGGGGTTTAGGATTGAGGGTGGACCCTGGATACCTCATATACAGTACAACACTCTCTTTAATACAAGCCAAGTGCACAAAAAAAAGAAATAACTGGCAGCAAGATGAAACCAACAGATGGTTTATTGATCAAAAGTCACAATAATTACAGGAATAGTCAGAGCAGGTCTGACTATAATTTAAAAGTAATGCAGAGGAAAATATACACTTCTTTTAGCAAGTGATCGTATGAAGCATTTTTTAACATTAACTAGGCAACTTGTTTTTAACTTAAATGCAGCAACACTCAATCAGACAGACAGCACAGCAGTGGTGTTGTTAAAGCTCTGTCGTTTCCCCTTTAGGAGGCGCTTGGCTGGGCGTTTCTGGTGATAGGTGGCGCTGTTGAGCATTATATTTTGTTTCAGTCCGGTTTCCCTCCATGGTTTCTCCTCTCCGACTAACTTAGCGTCGGCTCAGTTCATTATACACGGCTACCCCCCACCCCCCTATATTCTCCCTCCGCCGTTAGGGCATCTCTCTACGATTTGGACTGAAGGACCCTCTTAAGGAAAAACAAAAAAGACCCGGCGAGAAAAGTTTCACCACCGGCGGGCACCATGTTGATGGAAAACAGGATCCACTTGGAGCTAAGAAACAAGACACCGTCTGAAGTGAGTCGTGCTTTTTTTTTTTTTTGAAAAGCAAAGCCATTTAGTTTCCTCCTGAGCTGGCCGCGTTAGCTTAGCTTGCTACTTTTTCTCCCCTGAAATTTGCTTCAGAGTACGGTTAACGTAAGAGACACCGCACGGTTCTCTTGTCGATCGATGCGGAGCCTCTAGCCGGGAGACCAAGAGGGAACGCGGCGTTCGCTCGCTACTTTGAGACGGCAATTCCTCCGCTCGCTTCGGCGTTATTGCGGTGCTTTAACCGTTTCACAGCCGCCACCCCCCTCGTGTGTTCGGCGGTGCAGCTCCAAAGCCGCCCCGGTCTCGACCTGACCACGAGTACGCTCTTTCTGGGGATATTTGAGGGAAATGTAGTGCCCCACGCTTGCTGCATTTCGGTGATCTCGCGGTGGGCTTTCTACCGAGTTGGGTAGCCATGTTTGCTGCTACTTAGCATGGTGTTTAACCCCTGAACGGGGGCGCTTGTTTTAACACAAATGACATTAAACTGTTCATCCTTAGGAACTGAACGCGAATTGAGGAAAGGGGCTAGAATCGTATATTTGTTTTTTGTGTTTAAAAAAAACAGCAATTTCCGCTCAGAGGCACGTCGTTATAACTAGGTTAGTGCTAATAGCCACACTCAGTATGAATAACAAAAAAAAGACTTTGGTGCTTTCAAAACAATCATGCTGTACATAACGTACACAGATTTGACTCGTTTTATCTTAACTTGGGTCATATATAATAATCCACTCAAGTGTATTTCCGAATTTGGCTTGTTGAGGATGTTAAGTTGAAAAGGGAGTGTGGCAAAACTTGGAAATAAGTCACCGCGCATGACAGAATGATGACTTATTAAGGATATTTACGATCTAGTAAACGTGTATTATGTTTACAGTGTTTATTCAATGACCTCAAGGCTAGTATGGCTCATTTAAAACGGCAGCCTCCCAACTTGCAGTCTTCCCGCCATATTAGCCCATCCGCCATAGTGGTGGCAGCCCTACAAAAACGCATGGCGTCATTAAATCCCCGTTACAATCCAACTCACATCCAAACGTCTTTAAACGCCACTGTTGTCTCATTCGACATGATAATTTCGAGATATTGTGTTCTAGTCCGGTGTCTTTATAAACGTGAAAGTCGAGCCGTCATTCGTTTTGACACGAGTTCCGACACCTAGTGGCGGGCGCCGTGCGTGGGTAGACAAAAACTCGACGCCCGCTGTTTGTCCTCGGGACTGGAAAGCGACGGCGAAATGTGTTTAAAAAGCAGCAGTGTTAACACGTCGGTCTCCACGATGGCTATTTAACAACGCGTGTCACTTAAAAAAAATAGGCTCGGAGTGGCATACTGTTTCTCCGTAGGTCGCCATGTTGTCATTCTGTCGTCTTTGAAGGTCTGGAAGAAAGAAACGGTCTCCATCTTTGATTTTTTTGGGGGGGACTAAATTTCCGTTCGCAGTATTTCCCCCTTCGCCACACTTTTACCTCAAAACATCGTCAAAGCAAAAACACGGTCGCCGTTCGTTCGACGACGAGGAATATTCCGTTTTCTCCACCGAGCGCAAACAAAACGTAAAAGTGTGCACTAAAAAGGGTGTATTCGCAATCCTGCCCGTTGCTGCGGCGTTGGCTAATGGCGGCCGCGCACACTTCTCGTCTACTACACGGCGGCGTTTAAAAGGGGCAATAGCTGCTAGCTTGTAGCTTAGCTGACTAAAAAAAAATCATTGCATTTGTCACAGGCTATGCGAACCCGCCACCCGTGGCTCGCGCTGCCCCGCCGACAATTAAATGTATCGACAGTGGACGTAGCTAGTGATTTGTATTTGTTTTAAAAACTGAAAGAGCCTCCATTTTGGTGTGTTTTACGATGAGAAATCCTAACTTTTTGTTGTCTTGCAAACACATTTGTTGACTAGGTCAAGCAGTGCCGAGTGTTTATTTTAGCTGAACTAACTCCAGCTTCCCACTTGCGCCCCCGTTCTTTATAACGAAGCATTTAAAAGTAATTACGTTACTTTTCATTTATATATTAGGGTTGGGGGTATTGTAGAGGGCATTATTTTTTTTACGGTTTCATTGTCATGTGAAATGTATCGTACATTAAGTTAAATTTAGTACATAACGCGGAACTGACCAGACCACTAAGAAAGTGCAAAATGTCAGTTCCTAAATTTTCACAAAGTTCACAACACTGATAAAGTGCACAAAATCTCAAGTCCCTGACATTTGCAGGTGACGCCTGCATAGTCCCTGACACTTAATAAGAGTATTCATGACTGTTTTAGAGTGCCTAAGCTTTCTGAAAGTATACTTTTATGGACTCCCTAATATTTGGAAGGTATGTGACGAAAGAATCCCTAAAATTTCAGAATGTAGGTAAACCTGTTCCCTTCAAATTCAGAAAGTTTACAATCCCTTAAATTAATCCCTAACATTTACAAAAAATATACAACCCTTTGAGTCCTAAAATATCCAATCATAAATTACAACTGCTATAGAGTCTCTATACAACTCCTTTAACTGTGGAGCTGTGTTAATATTAACTTGTGTTTTTGAACTTGTTTTCCATCAGTCAACAATGTAAAGAAGTTTGTCACGTCGTAGCGCTATTAGAGTTCCACGATACGCTTACGAATACTGACCAGAACATTGGTGCCATCGTGGAGAGGGGTTAGCATATCCACCTCACAGTTTTGAGGTCGTAGATTCGAATCCAAGATCCGGCCTTCTCGTGTGCAGTTTGCATCTTCTCCCCGCGCTAATGTGGGTTTTCTGTGATTCACATTTTAAAAACATGGATGTTAGGTTTCTTTGAAGAATAAATTGAGTCTAGTCCAGGGTGTACCCCGCCTGTCACTAAAAATGTAGCTGGGAAAGGCTAGTGATAATAAGCAAGTTTAGAAGACGAATGGGTAGTCACATCAGGCAGACCTGTATGGTCGAATAAGATCCCGTATCCCAATCCAATAGTAAGATTTGTGTCCCCAAAAATCTCCGTATTGGGCTATTTATTTAACAATAATAGATGTCTTGTTTGCAGGTACGAGAACTCGTCCTCGACAACTGCAAAACGACCGACGGAAACACCGAAGGGCTCACAGATGAGTTTGTCAACCTGGTTTTCCTCAGCTTGATAGATGTCGGTTTATCATCAATCTCCAACATACCCAGACTAGAAAAACTCAAAAAGGTAAGGCGGTCGGCCGGGCACTTGCCTCATGCTGAGAGGCCACAGGGTCTTAGCATCTTTTCTCTCTCAGCTGGAGTTGAGCGACAACAAAATCAGTGGCGGCTTGGAGGTCTTAGCGAAGCAACTCCCCAACCTCACACATCTAAGTCTGAGCGGCAACAAATTGAAAGAGATCAGCACATTGGAACCACTGGTATGTCCAAAGTTTTTTTTTTCTTTTTTAAACTAATATATTTTACTAACGTCATGTGGATGTGGAATCTCCTAAGTCCAACACTATCCTTTGAGCTGGTTGATCGTCTGGATTTTTGTAATAGCAAGGAATGAATTAAAAAATAATAATTTAAACATCAGACAGTTTCTCTCATGAAACCTTTCCAGGCATTTTAGAGCGACATTTTCTTTATCGTAAAATAGACACTGTGTAACCTAGGTGGCTGGGAAACTAGCGGCATATATTCTCAAATTTTTAACTGCCCGCCTTTCTTGAACTCGTATAGAAAAAGCTGAAACACCTGAAAAGTTTGGACCTGTTCAACTGCGAAGTCACCAACATGAGCGACTACAAGGACAGCGTGTTCAAACTGCTGCCCCAGCTCACGTACCTGGACGGCTTTGACTGCGAAGACAAGGAGGCTTCCGACTCTGATGTCGAGGTGGACGGAGACGGCGTGGATGACGACGATGACGAAGGTCAGTGGGAAGTGAAGTGGTCGAGGGCCTGGAGCTGAGTGCCTGTTGGTCTACAATAGACTTTACATTTTATTTTATTTTTTATGGTTGTTTTTCTTATCCTTGAATCAATTTCTTGTTTTTTGAATAGGTATACAAAATATTTCTTTATCAACATCAGGCTGACATGAAATCCATTTTATATATTTGTCAGCTGTATTGCCCAGCTCTATTTTCCAATCTCATCTCATAAGATGTATTTCAATTTCATTCACTTCAATTTTGCTTTCAACAAAGACTAAAACTCCGGGAGTTGTCAGTTTCATTTTGCACTTTTTGCAAATTTATTACAAATGACTCCAAAATCAGAGTACGTTGTTTGTGTTGAACTTGAGGTACTAGTGTTATCGGCTACTTGGTATCTGTATTGTTGAGTACTTGCTAAAACTCCGGGAGTTGTCAGTTTCATTTTGCACTTTTTGCAAATTTATTACAAATGACTCCAAAATCAGAGTAAGTTGTTTGTGTTGAACTTGAGGTACTAGTGGTATCGGCTACTTGGTATCTGTATTGTTGAGTACTTGTACAGATATCAGTCTGAAAAAAAATAGTATTGACCATACCTCCAAACGCGTTGTGCCTTTTGTCCTCCAGAGGGAGAGGACGAGGAAGACGAGGACGGAGAGGACGATGACATTGATGAGGAAGATGAGGACGAAGAAGACGAGGAGGAGGTTGAGGGAGAAGAGGACGATGAAGAGGTCAGCGGAGAAGACGAGGTAACAGCAAAAACCCACCACGGCACCAAGATGGTGATGATGATGACGACGATCTCAAATTTGATGCAAACTCAACTGGGGGGGGGGGGGGGGGGGAAATGCTCCCTGATAGGAGGAAGACTACGGACTGGATGGGGAAGTCGATGATGAAGAGGAAGATGAGGAGGAAGATGATGACGGTAGGAAACATCAGGCATAGACGACACTGGAAAGTGAATGTTTTCTGGGGGAAATTCTGAGACAATGACATTTCGAAACCCTTTCTTAACCCTTTCATGCACCAACAATGATAACCTGATAACATGAGAACCTGTCCACTGTTGTGACCGCTGTCCCGGGAAGGGTTAATGTCATGAGAGTAGTCAAGAAACAGAAAAGGAGTTCCAGGGGGTGGGGGGGATTTGTTAGGAGAATGTCAAAAAGTTACCAGGGGAAATGTTCGAATGGTTTAAGAGTGGTGCTATGAGAGTTGTTACAGGACAAAAGTTGTCATGAATGGAAATTTCAAGGTTACAGGTGTCAAGTAAAATTATAAAAACAAACCAAAAAAGCCCAAATGATAACGACTGTAACTGAAACTAAATTTGACGTTTTTAAATCTACTTATGGAGAAATCATCCTTCGTTTTCATCTTTGTCAAGTAATTCGTCACATGAGGTTTTGTGCTTTATTTTAATTTTAGTTTTTCTTTTCGGCCACCCAGAACAAAGAAGTCGTTTGGGAATTGTAATTTACTTTCTTACAAATTTTTTTTTGGTTGTACTCAACAAATACACCGTATATGTATTAATACATGTATAAAACTTAAACTAAGACTACAATGACAAATTTTGGAAATAATAAAAACGAACAAACCCGCTCTAAAAACTCATGACAAGCAACTGAATTAAAGGCCAAGTGTGAAGTAATTTCATGAAATGCCAAATAGGGTCACAATGAAAGTACTTAAACATTGTCCACCAAATAAAGCATGAAAAAATAATTTATATGTTGTATATTTGACAAAATAATCGATTTTCCGAAGTTCTAGCCTGAAAGGGGAGGAACCCGGAAGTGATACATCACATGGAGAACAGCGATGGCAGAGCTACATACGGCCAAGATGCAAAGCATTTCAAACAATGATTCAAACAGCGATACAAGCGATCGATCGAGCGCAAGTGAGGATATCCAAGTTTTTGAAGAGTTGGAGGAAGAAGAGGACGTTGGAATTTTACATGTTGGACCTTACATATATGAGCCAGACGCTAATCAGGATGCAAGCAATGTGCCCAGACGACCTGACATGGAATGGAGACAAGACCCATCGAGATCACAAGATTGGTAAGATATAGGCTGGTATTATTTTTATGATTTGGAGATGCGGGCATGTGCACATAATTGTATGTTTTTGTCTATCTGATGACATTGTTTAAAAAAAAAAAATCAGACTTCATGTTCAAGCAGTTAGCCTACTCGGTACTTGAGTATTCTTTTTAGCAAATCATTTTTTGACTTGTACTTGAGCGATTTTTGTAAGGACTTTTTAAAACTTTTGTACAGTATTCCATCCATATACTTGTACATTTTGAATAAAATGTTTTCATAAACAACAGAATTATGGATTGATGGGTATAGAATCAGAATCGTCTTTATTGGCCAAGTATGTAGAAGACACAAGGAATTTGTCTCCGGTATAACACGCTGCATTAGTATCATCATAAACAAGGACATGACAATTAAGTTTAGTAGGACATTCCGTAATGTAAGTGACCCGTAGTGCGGTGGTACCACCCAGTGACAACTGTGAGCAATACGCTTGTTCAATAAAATTTATGCTCATGGTGTCATCGCCCAGTATTTTACTTTTTTTTTTTTCTTTCAGGTGTACTTGTGGTAAATGCCAGCAAATGCCTACAAGGAGAGGAACACTTCAATCAGGTGCTGGACTGCATCACCGACCATCCTGGACTCAATGCTTTGTGCCCAGACCCATATGGATTACAGGTGGCATTGATGACCTACAAGCAGCAGTACAGAGGCAAGGCATTTGATGGGCCACAAGATGCGCTGATGCTGGGAGTTTCTTGGTCAGGACAACCGTGTTGTGCTCCCAGCATGCGCCGTGTCTTGTATCAGGGCACATTTTGCACCACCAGGAGAAGAGGAGTCAGCTATATTCAAAGGGTTTCGTGTTTCACAGAGAAATGTAACAGAACTATGATTTGGACTGATTTTAGAGTGATTAATGTGGACATGGTGTCTATCATAACACAATACTGTAATAAAAATAAACAAATGAAGACAACTGAATACAGGGCATGTAATTTTTTTACTTCCTGAGGAATCTAGTCTGGTGCTCGGCAATAACGGTTGACTTGTCCGGTCTGGTCTGTTCAGTGCTGCTGTCAGAAATTGTGGGTCGACACACACGTCACCATTTCTGTACTTACTTTATTTTGAATGGCAGTCGGTTTCATCACCTCTGACGCAGTCATTCACATAAATCTACCAAAAAAAAAAAAAAACATATTGGAATGATAAATATTTGGACGACATATGGGTTATACTCAGTATGTAATGCATCTGCCTGGAATTACTTTTTATTTCATAATTTACCATAAGTTGCATCCACCAGTATCTTAGAGAATACCCACCACTCTTATATTTGGGATAAACGATACAGTAGGAGTGTATTCCTTCCTTTGTCACTTTCTGTGGTCTGCCAGCATTTTCATTATAATGCATAGCAGCAAGAATTATTCTGGAATAGAACAAAAAATGCCTTATCTTATTTTTAAAAAATTGTCAAATTGTGATGAAATAACTATCTCAAAGTTCTACATTTCACTATAGTCTATATTTCATGCATATCAGTTTTCTTTAACACACCTGGTTTTCATTCCTTTGTACGAGAAGTGGTACATCTTTGGGGCAAAGTGATTCACCACAATGTGAAAAGCTTTCACGCCATTGGTCTGTCCGAGGTGAGACATCTTCATGACATCGTTGACAAACATGGTCTTTGTCAGGAGTTCCACCACTGCGACATTGATTTCAGTACCTTTAAATGAATTTACAAGGTATGACAAAATATTATTTTTTAGGGTTAACTAGCAGGCAACATCTAACCAAAAAAAATAAGAATGGTAATAGCCACGCCTTTTCTCTAGTAATTGGAGGATGTAAACAACTATCGTGCACGTTCTGCAGGTGGTCCACACATGCCAGCCACTTCTGCTTCTTTTCCTCCGGTGTCTGGGAGGAAAGTGCACACCAGTACAAATGGCACTTCAAACTTTGTACCCAATCCTTCAGGAACGACATGCTCTTCTTTTTGGCCAAGGACTCCAGTTTCTTGCACATACCTGTATATTTAATATGAAATGAAAACTCGTGAAGTGATGTGCATGATATAAAAGACATAATCCCAAAACTAGCGTATTTATAAACATTGTAATACACTAAGCTTTAACAATGTGCCAACAATCATAATAATGGATGACTTGGGTCCAATTCTCCCTGATCCATTTCCCCACCTGGCTATGCCTGTCAGTGACGACAACTTTTACATTGAAGCCTTCCAACTCCTAACGGCATATTTTCAGGCCCTCCAGTTCCATTCCATAGCTTCCCCCAGTCTCGTTACTCTAAAGGATAAATTTAATACGCGTCATGAGACTAAAATAATTGGCATGTAATTATGCCGCATATAATCTACAAAGCAGTTCACTGGCTATGGGCTCGTCGCACAGTTTTCCAAGAAGCTCGTCGCACAGTTTTCCAAGTTTTCCATTCGTCAACAAAGCAGCTCTGCCAACCTATTGAAATGTACTTCCAGAACAATTTGTCTGACTGCCATTATTACTCATCGCTGATATGAATAGCATCGATCGGGGTTTGCCTCAAGCCGAAAACTAACGCCGCTATCGCTAGCTTCTCCTGTTCAACGTTGCTAGCTTCTCGAGTTAGCTTTCGGCTAACGTCGCTACCTTCTACTGTTCATTCCACAAGAGTTGGCAGCTATGCTACTATTCATTCCACAAGAGTTAGCAACTATGCTTTGACAAAATCGTCAGCTCGTTTGCCTGGAGCCGAAAACTAACGTCGCTATCGCTAGCTCCTCCTGTTCAACGTTGCTAGCTTCTCGAGTTAGCTTTCGGCTAACGTCGCTACCTTCTACTGTTCATTCCACAAGAGTTGACAGCTATGCTACTGTTCATTCCACAAGAGTTAGCAGCTATGCTTTGACAAAATCATCAGCTCGTTTGCCTCGAGCCGAAAACTAACGTCGCTAGCTTCCGTCCAACGTTGCTAGCTTCTCGAGCTAGCTTTCGGCTAACGTCGCTACGTTCTACTGTTCATTCCACAAGATTTGGCAGCTATGCTACTGTTCATTCCACGAGAGTTGGCAGCTATGCTTTGACAACATCATCATCATCTATCCAAAAATCACACTTACTTTTTTGCAAATCCTTAATCATAAGCAGACCGGTTGAGAAAGCAGTCACTTTGAAATGGAGATGGCAGAGAACACTTGTAGATGATGCTGTGAAATTCATTCGCTTCATGCGAATAAAACATGTCATTTTAAGTGCCCTGCTATCCTTTGGCCACTGGTACAACTTTTCTGTCAATGGTGAACAATACATCTGCCACGCACCGCAAGCAATGCAACAATGCTGTTCAATGAAAGGACTTCCCTCACAGTTCTCCATGTGACGTCATTTCCGAAGATTGCCGAAGAAAAGCATTTTCGTTGTCAAGGGCGTTGCTAAGGGTTAAACAAAGAATCTGGAAGGGTGGCGTTAAAAAAACGGAAATGTGCTTATAATTGTTCAGCCATTGATATTACTCAAAAACATGGTTGGCCAACTTTACTTCACACTTGGTCTTTAAACTAAGACTACAATGACCGATTTTTGAAATAATAAAAACGAACAAACCCCTCTAAAAACTCATGACAAGCAACTGAATTAAAGGAAAAACAATTCAAAATGAAGTAAAAACTAAATCTACCGAAAAATCCCAAACGATTAGAACCTTGGTGCGGTGAGAGAGAGAGACGAGAGTTAATCTTGATGTTTCATTTTGTTTGTTTATGTCCCCCTTCCAGAAACGGTCACCGGCAAAGGTGAGAAGAGAAAGCGGGAGCCTGACGACGACGATGAGGATGAGGACAACGAAGAGGACGACTAGAAAGCAAGTGGAGCGCACTTTGCGACTTCCTGCCCCCCATCCTACCAACCCGAACGTCCGACCTCCTCCGACTTGCAACCCCCCCACCCCCAAGCCCTTCCCTCACCCCAGCTCTGAGCTCTTTTTTGGGCCAAGACTATACTGGATGGGTGGCTCGTGTGGACCACCCGTCACCAAACAACTTTTTTTTACCGACCTACCACCCCCTTCCTCTCCTCCATGGAAGTGAGAGTCACCACCCACCCACGCCGCCCCAAACTGCCCCCGGGGTTCTCAGGCATCCTGCCACTCAGCATTCCACAATTTCACTGTCAATCCCACATTATGTATCCCGTGTGAGGATTTTGGGACTGGTCTAGTTTTTGGGTCTGTGCTTTTAATATTTTGTTGACTGAAGTTTTTTTGTTTGTTTTTGGGGATTATTTTCTTTCTGTGTCGTTTTCTTTCGCCCCCCCCTCAACCACCACCACCCCAATGAAATTATTGCTATAGCAGCTGTGCAGCCAGTGAGCCATGCCTTTTTTTTGTTTTTTGGCGTGGCCACCTGTTGCACAAGTCATGGTTGTAGCGACATTTTTACTTTCTGTATGACAAGAAAACAACTTTGTAAATAAAATGTTAACATTTTGTGCTTTGCTGGTGTCCGGAATGTATTGCATAGGAATGAGAATCAAGTGGTGTGGGATTTATTTTTCTTTTTTTCTCCTGAGTTCATTCTCATAATACTGCAAGAATTAACTACGGGTTATGATATTTAAGGAAAAAACAGTCATGAATGACAAATTTTTAACATTTGATTTTTAATTCTTAAAACGTGTTTACAGTATTTTTAGAATTGTATATTTGTTCATATTTTTCGTGCAGACGGTTCCATTTTTATTTTTTATTTTTGGGGTGGTGAGCATGATGACTGACATACGCTTTTGTCATGAAATGCGTGTCTCAATGATTTAGCGTCCATGTTAACAGACGTGGGACAAATAAAACTGATGTTTTCCGTGCGAAAGGGCGCCCAAGACGAAACAGGTGTAACGGAGGGAAGGTAAGAACAACTTGGAACAAGTGGATTGAGTAACAGGACACTTCCGGAAATGCTCGCGTGCGTATCACGCATACGCGCACACCTATTTGGATATGACGTAGCACTTGGCAGAATGAGGGTCATTCCAGAATTGGAGGACCTTTTGGACCTCCGCTTTTCTTCTACATACAGTATTCATTAATGATAGGTGATAAACTATCAAAGGCTTGATTATCTCAGTTTAGATCAATGGTAGAATTCTTACGACGCAATTTAGTGTTTCCAATACCTGTCGCTGTAATCACAGTAACGGGGTTCCAATTCGGACGAATGTTAGCTTCCCCTCAGGAGTAGAACCTGGCTTCTTTTTCGCCAGCTGTTACGATTGACCAAGAGGGCTAATTGACCGATGTACTGTAAATTGTCAAGGTATAACACCTGCGCGCGGTAGAGTGAGACGTTCAATCAAGGATAACAATTTTCTAAAAATGTGAAAAATAGGATATAGCTTGGCTCTGTCCATTCTTTCTGGAAACTGTCGGAAGATGTCGAGTCCATCGTATTATGTGATTGACTGCTTTTCTCTTCTTCTACGCTGCTAAAAAGGTTGTGGTAACAAGTTTGCGTGCATGCGATGGGGCAGGTTCTACGAATAATTATTTCAAATATGTTGAATACAAATATTTCCACCGTTACGAAAGAGCAATGCAAGAAATATATATATATATATATATATATATACATTTACATTTCATTTTAACTGTTAAAATTCAATTTGGTCATGGTGGGGAGAAGAGAAAAATGCATATTTTTTAAAAGTATTTTCAGGCATTCTTTTTTTGGGGGGCGGGAAGATTTACTCAAACTGCATGTTTTAGTATTTTGTATGTGGATTATTTAAAATTAGGAATATGAAACTAAAAATATTTTTGAAAAACGTGTGGAAGAATAGTATTTAAAAAATGTAAATATATTCTTCTGAAGAGAAAATGGTCAATCAATACTAAGAGAAAAAATACGAGGCTTCACTCTAATTTCTGTGTAGAATTTGTATGAGGAAAATAAATTACAGGTTTACAAGAAAAAATAAAACAATAGGATTTTAAAAGTATATTAGAAGACGGTGTAATTACTGTAATAATGTAACATCAATTTGCCACGCCTCTTGTCCACACAAGTCGCAGGGCGGCGAGCAGAGCGATTGTGAGTGTCAAGGATTGTTTTGTTTATGTGTCCTCTGCGATTGGCAACCATAATCGGGGTATGCCATTTACCAATAAAAAAATTCCTTGAATGTTTTTTCAATATTATGACAGTAATCTAAAACCATTACTGCATTTGATGAATTTATGAGGAAAAATTCTGAATATTACAGGTGAGAACTGAAAATACAGTTACAGAGACTGAACTCAAATTTTCGTCTAAACTCATAATTTACCAGAAGAAAACAAAGATGCAAGCAAAACAAACATGCAATGTTATTTCGATAACTAGCATTTTCGGTCTTTTGTCTAAATTGGAAAATTCTCTCGCCACCTCTCTCCACACACCTACTACTACTACTAGTTATTGCAGGATATATTTTGAACAAATTTATTTTTAATTAAAAATGAATGAATAAAATGCATAGCACGTCAACAATGTTTTTTTGTTCGATGAGTATGCCAGTTTATTCCTGCCCAAATGAAAAATCAATGCAAAGTGAACTCGTGGTGCTCATTTTCTGCTTTTAAATAAATGTCATTTCACAGTGACTCAACGGCAGCACGCCAGCTTTTGATGTCCAGAGATGTCGAGGCTGAGCTTCGAATGTCGCAGCGGCACTTCCCGATTTCAACAGACCAACGTTGGACGAGGACAAAAGCGCACGTTTGGTCTCGGCGTGTACAAAAGCTGCCATCAAAAGAGTAGATGGGGAAACATTCAAAACGAAAGAAAGAAACAAAACAAAAAAAAGGAAGCAATATGTATTGGTGCACTGAAAAGAAGAAAAATACTCTAGCACAAAAAGTTGTAATATTGCAATATTCTCTTGGTATATTCCAACTTTTGTAATGGGAATATTTTCAACCATAAGAAATTATAATTGGGTCTCATAATGCATAAAATGACTGGGAAATGTTTTTCATTTGTGTATGATTTTTTTGGGGTCAAATTTTTATTCACATAATATTCAGATTTCCTTAAATTAAGATTTTTTCCCTCTCATGTTGATTCTCAACATATTGTGGGGGGAATAATTACTAGATAGCTGAGATTAAAAAAATAAAGAGAATTTATATTAAAAAAGGGGAATTTACAAGAATAAATTAAAAGCCTTGAGAGGATAAAAGTCACGGCGAGAATTTTTTTTATAAGAATAGTGAATTTTGAAATTCAAATCGTAAAAAAATATATTACATGTTTATTCTTATGACGTCACTTTTTAATTACAGTGGTATTTTTTTTCTTTTCAGTCTCCTTTTTCAAATACTGAAGCCAACCGATAAAATGCATTTGCATATGATCGCGCATCTTTGTTTCTTTTCGTCTTTGTTGTTTTTTCTTTCTGCTCACAACGTGTTTAAAAAAACCCTAAAAAGTTGCATAGCTGCGATACAAAATCAAAGTGTGCAAGTTCGTAAAAGTGTGTGGCTAAGAATCGCTGAGTGTATTTACATCAAGAATATATGCACCAAATTGTGTGTCAAGCGATGACAGAAAGACCATACTTGTCTTTAAAAAAAAAAAAGGAAAAAGTGTTAAAGTGAATTCTGCTGAGAGTTTTTCATGTTGTTGATCTCCAACTCCAGCTGCTTGATGTGCACGTCCCTCTGGTGGAGAAGCTCCACCAGCCGCCGGATCTCGTCCTGCTGCTTGTGGAACTTCACGCGAAGCTGTGGACAACATCAACGTCAGCCATTGAGTCACGCTGGCTTGCTCGCCTTTAATAATCAGATATACATGTACGGATGGCAAACATTTATGCTTAAGAAAATCGCATCTTGTTTGTAATACAGATGACTGACTGCTTGCATTTGTTGTTGAAAAACCCCCCCAGCAAAAGAGGCACTTCAAAGAATGATCGCATATGAATTTACAACATTTACAGTAGGAGGGGGGAATCACAAGAACATTATTTTTTTCAAAAGTGTCTATAATGCTTACTATAAATGAAAAAAAATACAGGGGAAGGGGCCCTTGAAAAAAATAATCGCATATTAAACCGCAATTGTAATATTTGAGGGGAAGAAAAAAAAATCACAAAAAGATTATTTTTCTAAAATCCTGCATCCCTAATCCCAACCCCGGAAAAAAGTAGTAACAAAAAAAAAAAAAGATGTGATTTTTTTAAAATGTTAAGCGGTGTTGTCGGTGTCTGGCAAAAGAAACTCATAAAATAACTTGTAATCTGATTCTCAGGTAATCAGTAACATAACCAAGTTACTTTCAAATTCAAGTAATCAGTAAAGTAACTACCGTACTAAATTACTTTGTCAAGGTTACTGCACCAACCTGCATCTGAATTAGTTTTGCAGCAGAGTGCTTAGGTAGTCTTTTCATATTCTTATTATATATATTCATATTCTTACATATTATTTTTGTATTGGTTTGAATGACATTTTATTAATTTACACCCATGTGTAATCCATGCCATAAAAAAAAAAAAAAAAATCAAAAGTAACCTGTCCTCCGTATTATTGCACCATAAAACCGAATCACTCGCCTCCAACATGACAACAATGGAGTTAGCCCAATCTCAGTTGCCTGTCAATCCAACCCGAAAAAGCAGAGTCCTTCACTACCTCATTTTCCGTCTTGGGCGGCGAGCAGAGCAGGAAGTCTTGTCCGTTGCTCACCGCCATCCTGCCGTCGTCTGCCACGCCATTGTTGTCCGTCGTGCTGCCGCCGCCCGGCTGTTCCCTGATGTACGCTCGGCCGCGAGTCCTCCCCAGATCTTTGTCGGTCTCGCCGTTCGACTCGTCCGCGGGCTGGCCAGGCTTCAGTGACATCATCACCGGGCCTGCACAGCAGATGGTAGGAGATGCGGAGGAGAAGAGGAAAAAAAAGCTACTTAGGTCTGTTGTATATACATATTTATAAATAAAATATTTTTAAACGTTACTAGAAAAATAAATTCAATATTATGAGACGAAACTCCAAACGTTACAGACATTGATTAAAAATTTTGTCTTAAAATACCAAATTAGATTTAGAATTTTACAAGAATAATCAAAACAATTTAAAAGAAAACAACGACAAGAAACACTGCGCCATACTACCATTTTCCTTCAGACAAAAAACAAAAACGATAAATTGAAATATTTCAAGAAAATGGAAAAAAAAGTAATCCAATGACGTGAATAGAAGGAATCGCTCAGCGCCGACGACCTCTGTCGATGCCGCTGAGCCACTCGTCCGCAGTCAAAGCGGGCTTGTTGCCTGCCGTCATTGGATAGATGTCCTCCTGGTACGACTCTGACTGTAAATGGCAACAAAATATGATGTCACTTAAAAAAATAACGGGGGGAGAAAAAAAAAACATTGAGGCTGGAGGGGGACGGTGAGGCCTTCTTCTTACCCTGCGTGGGACGATCATGGACAGCGGCTCAATGAGCGTCTTGATGGTCACCAGTTTGTAGAAGCGAAAGACTTCACACAAACTCACGTCCAGGCCTCTCTTTGGCATCACACCTGAGATCACCAAAGGAAAAAAAAAATTCAGTTGTTAATCCTTTCAGGCGCCCTGTAACCTGATCACATGATAAGCCGTCCACTGTCGTAACCGCCGTCCCTCAAAGGGGTTCATCTCTTGACATAATCAGCGGAAGGGGCTCCCGTGTTGCTCAGTACAGTACGGCTCCTTCAACAATTCATGGAGTCGATAATATTAATAATCGTCATTATCCATCAATTACTTTTACAAGGATGAAGTTGGATCATGTAGAGAGAAAAATAAAGGGCAGGGATTTTTTTTTTAAAAGAATAAGGTCATGCAATATTTTTCGAGTACATTAAAAAAAAAAAAACTCAAACAATGAGAAAATGACTATGCTTAAGAGAAACTGTGAAAATGACAAGAATAATCCCCCCAAAATTATTTTATATTTTATGAGAAAGGCATAACAAAATTAAAAAATGAATAATTCACAAGAATAAGATGAATTGTTTACAAGAGAAAAAAATTATATTACCTAGAAAGTCAGAATATTACAACCATAAACACAAAATGTTATGGTGAAAACAAATTACCAGGGAAAAGATAATACAGTAATCCCAACAAATCAATAAAAAAATAAAAATAATCTCAATCTAAAAATAAAAAAAAAAAATCTATGAGAAAATAAATGTAATACTACAGGGAAAAAATATATTGTTAGAAAAGAAAAAAAACATTTATGAGCATAACATCGGATAATGGGAGTGATAATGAGAATAAACAATATTTAACAAGAGGAAAAAAATATATATTGCCACAAAAAATACAGACAGACAAAAAAAGTTTGTCGCACTCCGGCGTGTTCCTTACCCATCCCTTTCTGAGGTAAAGTGGAGCGGTACTCCGTCAGGTAGTGAATGTACGGCTTCTCCGAGCTGATCTCATAGTACCTGATGTTCCCGTCCCCCTGCAGGAGACAGCAACGCGTCTTAGCTAACGCCAAATCTTGGACGACACTGTACCTACCGTAAATCAAGGTACCGCTGTTTGATATTGTCGAGTGTGTTCAGGATGCCGCAGGATTGCTCACCTTCCCGGCCAAGTACAGCATGTGTGTGTCAGGGTCATAGAACGGAAAGAGGAATCCCGATGAACCATCCATGTTTTCCTCTAACAAAGGCATTGACAAGTCATCCTAAAAATACAACAACAACAAAAAAGCTGAATAAATTACAGTGACATGAATAAAATTTGGATCCCCTTTTGCACTGGCCCACCGTTGCTGTCATGGCCACAAATGAGTAATATGGCAAAAGAAAATGCAGGAACGTGGTTAAAAATAAATAAATAAAAAGGCAGTGATAAGCATCAAAGTTGGGTGTAAAAATTGAGTGAATTAAACAAAGTATGGTTGGAAAATAAAACAACTCATGTTTTGAAATGTAGATAAATAAAACACAATGATGCGGTAAGATGAAACAAAGGTGGTAGTGTCCTGAAATAAAATAAAATAAAGGTGGTGAAAAAAAAGTGGAATAAAACAAGAGTAAAGTGCTAAAATAAATTAAAGTAAAATAAAGTACGGTGCCTCCCCCACAATTTTGCTGATGTAGACCGCAAATTTCCCCAGTGTGGAACAAATAAAGGTTATCTTATCTTATCATATTCAAGAAATAAAATGAAGTAAGAGGATAAGAGGTCAAATAAAACATACTGGGTGGAAATAATGTGAAACGAAACAGTCAGCAAATTTAAAAGAGTACAATCAGGGAAAAAACTACGGTGGTGCATTTTTTTTCTATGTACGGTGGTTTAAAACGACAAAACAAAGTAAGGAGATAAAATAAAACAAAATATAATCATATGGTGGTTCAAGTAAAGTCGGATGAAAGTAAACAAATAAATCAGAAGGGCAGACCCGATTTGAAAAATGTCAAATACACTGTGAATATTTATAAATTAAAAAATCCGTCACACAAATTCAGAGGAAGAAAAAAAGAGTGAGAGAGAGAGAGAGAGAGAGAGTCAGTCTTTCAGAGAAACAAAAACCCACTCAATCCCTAATCCTTCACTTTGGACATAATCCTTCTTGCATGCCAAAACGACAACTGACAACCACCACATGGAATCATGCAATAATATAGAATATACACCGTGGCACCTTGAGATACAAGTTTCATTTGTTCCCTAACCACACTTGTAACTCTAAGCACTTGCAACTCAAATCATCTTTCCCATTAGAAATGAATGGAAATGCCATTCAATCGTTAGCCCCCCCCCCAACGAAGAAAGAATATATGCCTCGTCATTGTCCTCTGTTTAATGTTTAGTGTGACAGTAAAAAAATAAATTTTGAAAGCTTCCTTTTTTTTTTTAAATTGGTCCTAATGACAGCGCAAGACTGGACTGCTGGAGGAACTGCAATGCTCGTGATTGAATGTGTCCACTAGATGTCAGTGTTGCGTTCCTGCAGGATTTCACCTGTCTGAGTTGACCTTAAGCGTGACATCACCGATTTGCGTTCTGATTCAGGTTGCCAATTCCCCATTTCCACATAACTCTGGATTGTTATGTGAATAACAATAATAATTAATTATTATTGTTGTCTTTGTTGTTGTGCTGGGCCAGAAGTGAAATCAATCTCTCGGACACAGAGGCAAAATGAGGTCAAAGGAATATAATCTGGAGTTGACACACATGACAGACGTTCTCATCATTACAAATGCGCGTGAACATTTTTCTCCTCAAGTGAAAATCACTCCTCTTAGGCGTACCACGTCACAAGTCAAATACAGGACAACCAAACCATCATGTGGGAAACTGAAGTAAGTAGTACAAAGCCATAATATAAAATCAGATTCAATTCCGCATTTTGAGACTGTAATCGGGGATGATAATCATGATAATGTATGATCATTTTCTTTTAAAACAATGTGAAGGGGATGAATAAATAAAACAAAATAGAGAAGTAAAATTTCTTATGATAAAACAAAGTGAACTCAAGTACAGGGTGACCCAAAAAGATGCATACCCATATTTTATTCGATAAAAAATCCATTTTTTAACGAATGTCTTTTCTGTTGCAGGACGTGAAAGGTGAACCTATGGATGATCGTTTTTAGCTATAGTTGCCCCAAAAATGTCTTGGACAAATCAGCAGAAGATATTCTCCCTGGAGATCTATTTTGCAACAAAATCATACCAGAGTGTACAGATTCAGTTTCGAAAACTTTTCCATTGTCGCAACTTTCCACCAAAATCAACGATTGTTAGTTGGGTTACGAAGTTCAGAGAGCATGGGACTGTAGTGAACTTATGTTCTAAAGCCACAGGGGGAACTTATTCAGGCAGGAAAAAGAGTGCAAGGACAGAAGAAAACATTGCTGCAGTGAGGGACTCGATAGAACGCAGCCCTAGGACACATCTTGGGAAAGCCATAAATTGACTAAAAATTTACAGAAATAGCTGAAACTCTGGTGAATGGTCTTCCATAAACTGAATAATGTGTGGTTGTAATTTGAAATAAATAGCTTTCTAATCAAACTCACAATTGAAATTTTCATGGGTACGCATCTTTTTGGGTCACCCTGTATTTACATTTTGTAGAAAAAAAAAAACAGCACAATCACACCTAGGGACAATTTAGGGCGCTAACCTACCATGCATGTTTTTACAATGTGGGAGGAAACCGGAGTACCCGGAGAAAACCCAAACAGGAAGGCCGGAGCCCGGATTCGAACCCTGCACCTGTGCACTATGAAGCGGACGTGCTAACTAGTCGGTCACCGTGCCGTTAAATTATTAATAATAATTTAATTAATTAAAAAATATATAATCAACTAACATTAGGTAAAATAAAACAAAAACCAAAAAAAAAAAAAAAAGCGCAAAAGCGCACTGGTCCTTACCAGATCCCAGAGTGCAATCTGCCTGTCGTTCCATCTGGACGTGCCTGCGGTGAGCAGCTTGTTGACGTTGTCCAGAATCAGCACCTTGGTGGCCTTGTGCGTCTTGCAGTTGGCTTCCTGGCAACCGGCAAAGGACACGGGTTGCAAATCGTGACAGGGCAGCCTTTTCACGCATGCGGTCAAAAGCTGGTCAAAGTGGAGTCAGTCGAAAACTGCGTGCGTCGGGTAAAGACGCTGAGGTGATGGCCGCCATTAGCATCTTCGTTAAATGCACAAGTTTACGTTGACATTTTGGACACTTTTCTTCGCCCATCAATTGAAAGGACAGAAGAGTTGAAGTCAACAAAGGTAGTACGGTTGCCCAGAAGGTTCAAAAAGACTGGATTCCCATAGATTTCCGAAATTACCTGCAGCAGGGTCCCCGAGCGCGGCTCCAGGAGCCGCACTTTCTTGTCCTTGCACGTTGTGGCCAAGAGGCTGGCGTCCGTGTTGAAGGACATGGACAGCACCACGTCCGTGTGGACGCTGATGGTCCGCACGGGATTCTTGATCACCTGCTCCGGACAGTCCAGGTTCCAGATCATCACCTGGGGGCGGCAGGAGGGGACGCATCAAGTACTGTAAAGTGCCTAAATCTTTATCTTTGGCGTTGCCCCGTTCGTGTTTGTTTTTGGTTTCAGTTTCCAGTGGGAGTGGTGGCCGTTTTCCTCCAACACCGCACCCATCGCGCGTCACCATCGGTGGACTGCGTAAGGACTGCTACGCCGACAATTTACTGTCGGATTATTTGCCTTGCTCACGACTCTCGTACCAAGTGCTTATTCTCTTGACACTCGATTTTTGTCTGCCGTTTTTGTCCACGCCGTGGTTTGGATTTTCTTGTCTTTTTTGTGACAAGCTATTTTTGTTATTTATTTCTTTGCCTTCTGCAAGCGCTTTTTGTTCATGAAGTTTTTTTCCTGGCTCTATTTTCCAGATCCCTAACTTGTACTGTGTCGGTCTTGAGCTTTTTGTAACGTTTTTCCTGTTAAGATTATTGTGTGTCTGTTCACATTTGTGGCATGCGCCCCTGTTCCGGATTATTCCAAAACATAGCAGGCGATTTTATTTTATTTATATATTTATTTTTTTAAAGCTTTAATCACATTTCTGAATTGAATCATCAACTTGGTGGGGTTTGTCCATTTTTTTTAGGTTGTTTTTTTTTTTGTGACAAAAATCCATGCTTTCATTACATCTTGGCTGGCCAACCTCCCTCATTTTTTTTGGGTGAAGCTGTGTGTGATCTTTATCGTAAGAATGCATCGCCTTTAAATAGTTAAGACCTGTTCGGCTGCATTGTGATACACTCCGGTGCCTGCTAATAGTATTTGGACACAGTGGTGAGCTCTTGACCTTGTAGTCATATGCGGTGCTGAAGAGGATGTTGTTGGCGGTGGGGTGCCACTCGATGAGGCCCACCCGGCGGCTGTGGCCCTGTAGCTCCTTCCAGGCCACCGTCATGTTCTTGAAGAGCCCGTGAGGGGGGATTTCCCATACCTTCACCTATAGATACACATTCATTCATTCACATTTCATTCTTTTATAATTCATTGTCAAGACGAAATATTGGCATCTATACACATTCATGGCAGCGAATGAGTTGAAAGTATTGAGTACATACACTGTGCATAAAAAGTCTACACACCCCGGTTCAAAAGCTAGGTTTTTGTCTTATTTAAAAAAAAACAACAAAAAAAACAAGACAAATCAGCAAATAAAGTTCGGCTATTCTAGTTGGCTTTTCCTGCCTTCTTTAAAACTTTCTAGCAAAAGCCTGAAAGTTTGGGTATTTTTCCTGCAGAGTTGTAAACAGGACCACATTTGGAAATCAACCAGCGAAGTGCAAACATCACCTCTGAGGAGGTAAAGCCGGATGAGTTACTCCTGAGGAATGTGTGGGATGACTCCTGGTTCCTCTTTAAGCTTTTTGTGAGGCACCAGAAAATTATCTCACCTCTACTCCCCTCGTATTCAAGGGAATGACGCCTCAGTAGAGTACAGATTCTGTGTGCACGAGCATGCGTGTGTGTCTCTGTGTTTTCAAACCGTGGCATCCTCAGAGCAGGAGGCGATGCAGTAGTCGTCAAAGGGATTCCATTTTACGTCCAACACATTGCCCCTGTGGCCTGACACGCGCGGGTGGTGAGGGTCCACTTTACCTGTCTGAGGAGTTAATATGGTGTTTAAAAAAAAAAAAAGTCATAAAATACATTTAAATATCTGTATGGCTGTCATTTATGACCATGGTATACATTTAAACTTAGCGTATAGAGACTGGTGCATAAATTATTTCAAACACACACAGGTAATGTAAAACAAAAAACAACAAAAAAAAAAAAACAAAGCTACTACATTCAGAGGAGAAAAAAACTGCATTATTTAAACAAATAATTGAAAAGCTCAGCTTCTGACTGTGAATGAAAAAAATGGTGGTAGGAGTAGTTGTGGCTGTAGTAAATGTCTAGTAGTAAAAGAAGTCAAAGTAATAATAGTAGTAGCAGCAGTACAAAAAGTACAATGACACTAAAACGGATTTCCATGAATCGGCCTAGAAAAAAATCCTTTCCATCTTGCTAATGATGCGGATTTTTGAAAATGTACAGTGTCCATTTTCAGGCTTAATCATGACCCCCCTCCCCAAGGAGTGAGCGCAGATGTCCAACCTTTTACGCAGCACGACATCTTTTGTCACCGACACTCACATGATGGACAGAGAGGACCAGGAAGGCCCCGCCCCCCGCGCACTCGGTGATGACGGCGAGGAAGCGAGGGTTGACCGCGCAGAAGTTGTTGTCCTGGACGCTGAGCGTGATGGGCACGCCGTCGTAGCAGCTATCTTTGGGGGCTGCCTTGCCGAACACGTGCCGGAACTTGGAGCTGCGGTACTGAGGACGCCATGACATCTGACAACAAAAAGGAAGACGCTCTATTTATAGGCTCTGCGGCCAAGAAAAATTGACAAAAAAAAACAAAATAAAAAAAACCACTGCAACTTTAACAGCTCCACCAAGGAGGCACAAAAAAAAAGTGACGAGGAAAACCAGGATTATCTTTGAATTAGGCAAAACAAACATAAAATGTAAATGCTTTGATTTAATTGTAAGGACTGCTTACTGAATAGGAACATCGCTTTCCTCACTTTCAAACCCCAGAAAAAAATATATGCAGTATATATTTTCATGATGCCCAGGACAGGCCCGGAAACACAACAGCCGTTCGGAAAAATTAACATATTTTCCCGAAATTCACGAAGGCCACCCCGCCACAGAGAATTAGTAATTGTATAAACAGTAGCGTACAGTACGGTACACAAACCGTAATAGTAGTGGTAGTTGTAATAAGAAGTAGGAATAGTAATAGAGGTTGTAGTCATTTTTATTACTAAGGTGAGTCATAAAAATGTCGTAGAAGTAGTACAAATGAGCAGTAACAGAAGCTGTATTAGAAGTAACAATAGTACCAGTAGCAATAGTAGTACGTCTCGGTGACGTAAGCGTAACCATACGGATCCGTTGTTTTGATGGCACTACAACGATGCGCTACGTGTGTGGGGTCCCACAGGGTAGTGTTTTTGGTTCCTCTTCCTTTCTCTATGTTTATTTGTATTTTTAAATGGTCTGTATGTTAACGCTTATTCACAAGCCATAACCTATCCAATGACTGTTTTTCCATTTCGGTGATATATTCTCCAGTCCAGTATGCGAATTAATTTGTCAATCTTTGTTTTTCTTCTGATTCCATCGCCCGGGCAAAGTTGATGCAGTCAAACGTCAATGATGACAAGCCATTACCAAGATCAGAGGTACCAGTATATGCTGTATTTTTTTTTTGGAGCGGCCTCCCTTGCCGGATAATCGATGCATATGTCATTATGGCGCAAGATAAGCGAGTCTGGTCCACTGGGACCAAGGCAAGCCAGCCAGAATGTCTGCTTGGCTACTGCGCTGCCAGCCTGCCTGTCTGCTGCATGCTCATTACTTATAAATAAAGGGCGGGAGGAGTTTGACAGACAAGACGTTGAGACTGGGCAGCTACTGACATGGAAGCTCAAGTCTTGACAGCGAGAAAGCTGTCAAAACATACGATTGCCTCCAAGTCACCTTAAATGGCTTCCTGTGCGGTCAATCGACAGTGCAGTAACCAAAAGTCATTGCCGGATTTATTGGTTTACTGGCCGCATCAGTCATTTCAATTGAGTGAAGTAAGATAAAGTTTATCCTCCTTGAACCAGGTTGTTGACTACATGCTTCCACTTTTTTGGTAAATATCACTTTATCATTGTTATAGGACTAGCATAGCACTAGCATGAGGCTGTTTGTACTGAGAGTGTGGTGGTGATACCCGGAGACAGGCTAGTACACCAATAGAGTAAAACGATCCAAGATCTCATCCTTTGTCTTCCAGTAAAATGTTGAGTGGACAAAAGATACCAGGAGAAAGGCGACAACTCAACAACAGGACCACCATTTACTCATCCTGCTGTGCAGTGTCAAGAGCAAAGAGGAGATACCAGGAGAACAGGCGGGGTACACTTGGAGGGGGCCGGTGGAGGTCAAAAACCTGTAAGACCACAACTTGCTCGTTTTTGCCTCAGCGGAGCGTCAAGCGCATGGAAGAGACACCAGATGGTGGTCGCAGGAGTGCGGTACCCAGCGTAGTGTACCAGGAGATAGGACAGTACACCAGGGGGTGGTAACAACAAGCAGCAAAATCAGAATTGTCTTGAGTTTGACATACCATAAGCCAGGAGAGTATGCCAGGAGGACAAAAAATGAACAGCAGGACTACTAGCCTATCTCTCAGTGTCACGAGTTTTACTGTTTGGTGCCTACTACCATCTTTGTTACTGATTATTGCTTTTTTGTTGTATATATGTTAGTTGCTCCATGTACAGCACTTTGTATGCGGCAATGGCTGTTTAAAAGTGCTCTATGAATACAGTTGAGTTGAGTATGAAATAGATACCAGGAAATAAACCAGTAGACTAATAGAGGGCGCAAGGAGTTGCTACAAAGCTAAGATGACTAACCGAATGGTGCAGCAGCGCTACTGTAGATCAAGTTAAAAGGTGATACTTTCAGCTCGAATTAAGAAAGCCACAAAAAGAATAAGAATGGTGACGCGCCACATCTCAGTTTACGCTCTCCGCTATCCTCTTTTGCCCTCGGGCTGCCACTGACATGCTGGAATGTCTCCCCTCAACGCTGTGGAGATTCGTTAGGCCTCGCAGGTAAAAGCGATCCTGGCCGTTACGACCTACTGAGTCAAATGAAGTGATAGTTCGATTGAGATCCATGCCTGAACGTGAGTATCAACATACTGGACTTTGTTCCACGCATTCCTTGGCGGAGGTAACTAAGTGGTCTCTTGTAAAGAGACGTCACATGCCTCACAATAAAGACCAAGACCATTATTTGACGATGGCCAAAGGTCAATCGGCACTGGCGGCTCCACTCCTTTTTCGACTGCATCACCAAAGCGTGCCCTGACAGAGGTTTGTTTACACTTGGCTATGTGCGATAATCCCTGGCAGCATTTGGGTCGATCCACGAGCAGCCAGGTCTTTATGCGGAGACGCTGCCAAGGTAGAACGCCAAGGCGCTTCTTGGCACGTCCTGACGTCCAACTGGCATCGCATTAATCGGCCATTCCAACACTTGCGAGGGCCGCGCTGTGTTGATTGACATAAAATAAAGAAAAGAGAGTGTTGGGAATGGGTTTTTAGGACCATATAAGCATTGGATCGTACAAAGAGACAGATGCTGACGATATTAATGACGATACTGTCGCAACCCCTTTTCACATGGTTTCCATTCAAGCGGAAGTACACGACAGAGAGCAATACTTTAAGACGGTGTCTTAAAAAGCAGATTGTAACGAGACAATAGACGCTGGCATCTTGCAGTCTCCGCGGTGGGCGGGCAGCCTGTCTGAAAACCGGATGACGAAAAAGACCATGGTGGCTATTTTTACACGCGGCTCCTCGCTGATCCAAAAAAAAAAAAAAGACCAAAAATAAGCCTTGATGTATTCATTTATGCCGGTACGTTTTGACCACGTCTGGCTCAGAAAGCGAAGCAGAAAAGGAGTGTACGGCACATCTGCGTCTCTGTAACTATAGTTTAATGCTGCAGTATAGAGCATGCCATACCGCATTTAAAGCAAGTCATGACCTAGTACACAGGCGGGCCACTCCTCTCTTGGCCAAGCATTCGCGGGGAGTTCAAAGTTTACATGTGATGTCAACACAGCGCTGAAGCGGGCGGCGCGGCGCTACAAGTAGCACGCTTACAATCCGCTAACCCACATCAATAACTTCAAATCCAATTGTCGGCCAGCACTCCCAATCCAAACAACGGTGACCTTGTGCCAGTCTTTAATCCAAAAAGCCAACATTGACCTTTCTCCTTTCACCTTGTGTCCATGTAGAACCCCTCCCACAAGTCGAGGAATGTACAGGTGCCAAACGTTATCGTGCCAGAAAAGTTCCTTGTTACAAAAATGCATTCGCACAAATAAACTGCTAAAAAGTCAGTGCATCTTTTTTTTTTTTTTTGCCAGAAAGGTGTTCAGGGAGGTTATCATAAAAACACGAATGCAGCCGAATAAATGTTGCAAACGCCGGTCTCCAGGACTCACCCGACCTACTATTTATTACATTGTAGGTGAAGGAGAAAACATTTCACAGAGAATATTTATTAAAATGATATTTAGGAATGAATTTGATGTATAAGTGACACAATGCGGTACATTTCTGGTATGTCTATCGCACAATTTTGTGTCATTTTCTGTGTGTCAGGCCAGACGCATAATTGAATGTGAAGTTGTAATTTCTATTATGTTGAACCACAACCTCGCCTATTCAGGGTTATAATAGTTTTACAGTAGTTTTTATTTCATTTTGATTTTTTTTTTAAATTCACTGAGTTTGAATTATTTTTCAGAGCAAGTTTGTTTTCATGTTGATTTTTGTTTTTTTCCAAAATGTTTTGTTTTATTTAGCTTTCATTAGATTTAGTATTAGTTTTAGTTATTTTAATATATGGTCTATTTGTCAAGTTTAAGATTAAAAAAATAAAAATCTGTGTGGAACAACAAATAAAAAGTTTCCAATTTGCATTTTCATAAAGTTTTGACTGTTTTGCACTTTTTAGAAGGCATTTGGTCATAAATGAATAACTGTTGGCGTCCACCATTCTCCATGATCAGATAAGTCCTTTTTTTTTTTTTTTAACAAGCGGACGGATAAGGGAACACATTGAGAGATGTAATGATTAACATGTACAGGAGCGAGCGCGGAGGGCTACGTGATTGGCAGACATCATGTTTTCTGATAGCGGCAGTCTGGAATGGATTACGCAACTGGCGAAACGGTAACACAACATTTGTGTCGGTGTATAAAAAATATGTCCATGAAAATGGAGTCTAAACAACAAAAGAACAAGAGTTTTCCCCATTCAAATAATGTGTGATTGTCAAAGAGCTGGAAGGAAATGCTGTGAAATTGACTGAATGGTAGAAATGTTAAATGTGAGACTTAAAATGGTTTGAATCGGTCAAGATATCAATTTGTGAAGAAAATGATGAAACCCAATTTGGACATAGGGCGTCCACGCACGACAGTGAACATTTGTAAAATAACTTTTACTTTGGAATTTTATTGTGAACATTTTTAATTTTGAGACCTGGAATAGTTCCTGCATTTTTTAAAATGAATTTAATAGTTGTTGATTAATTAGAGGAAGTGTGAAAGCCGGATGTAAATGTGTAATTCCATTGTGAAAATTTGGCAATTTTACTGTTAAAAGTGTAGAATTTAGGGAGCGTGGGAATTTGCGGAATGTGGAAAATACTGTCAAAGACGTTTCGAATAAGCTGATCAGTTTGACTCCATAAAGTACTTGTCTCATTCAATTGAATTTATGTATTTATTTATTTTATTTTATTATGGGTGGTGGGGGTGGAAAGCACTAAATCACGATGCACAAACTGTTCATTTCTTTACGTTCCATTGAATTCTGCTCTGACTCTACGTTTTCCTTCAGTCCAAAAAGCCGACATGTCAACCACTTGTCCGCCATACTGCCCCAATTATAAAGTCAATCTAACATCTCCAAATCCAAGGCGTCAAACCACATTGAATTTGCATTATTTGGAATGTGGGAGGGAACATGCAAAATCCAGCTGAGATTCCAAACCAGAACCTCTGACCTGCGAGGCAGACGTGCTGACCACGAGTCCACAGTGCTGCCCCAATTAAAAGCTCTGATTGCCATCAAACGGAGAGGGTCAAGACCACGGATGATGTCATTGTCACCTTTATGGACAGAGTCGGCGTCAACTTCAGGAGGAGGCAATGACAAAGTGTGCCTCCGGCGATCCATTTTGAGGACTGCACAACCCAAGTTGGCAGCACACAATTACGTTTCATCTTGTCCAAGCTCATCTGGAGTTGTGCTCCAGGGGAAAAAGTTCAGCTGTGGACTGAGCAGCCAGTAGAGTAAAAAGATCAATAAGCCAACGCCAAATTCCACACAGTGACCCGTCACACCAGGACATGAAAGCACTCGCTCGGGGAGGAGAATGAGACTCACCCTGACCGCAGGAGGGGGAACCGTGGGGCAGGGATGGGTGGGGCGGGGGTCAGCGGGAAGGGGTCCTTGAAGGACGATCTGTTATGTCTCCGGGGCAAAGCGGATCGGCACAGGGGAAAAGAAACGTTGACTTTATCTCCGCTACATCCACCACCGCCGCCGCCGCGTCCACACGCACTCTGCGTGAAGGCAAACGCGTGTGTGAACAAGCACAAGGAAGGCGAGTGTGTACACTCCCTTTGAGAGAGAGGGAGGGTGGGGGGGGGGGGGGTGAAAGAGCGAGAGAGAGGTAGGACATGATAGCTCGCTCTCTTTGCATAATAAATTCATAATGTTACCGGGGATGGTATTGTAATAATAATAATGAAATAGTGGTCTTAAAACACACACTTTGATTCGATGGCTTTCGACTCAGCATGCGAGTCGACACTGTTTTCTTGGGTATCCTGTTTTTAGGTTATTCGTTGATTGTTTTAGCTGTCTTTGTTATTTATATGTCAGATTTTTATTGATGGTTGTTTTTCAAGTGCTCTATAAAACTTCAGGAATAAGGTTTTGACCCTCCACGAAAAAAATATGTCGTCATGCGAGCGGAATAAAGTTCTAATATTAGAATGATTAAGTCGAAAGATGGAGAAAAATGTCAATACTGGAAGAAAGATTTTCCAAGCTTTAGGTGAAAAATAATGCAAAGATGAGAATATCATAACATCACAAGGACCGACTTGTCATAAAATCGAAATAAAAGTCGTAGTATAGTGGGAATAAAAATTTCAAGAAGCCCATTTCTCTCCTAATTGTACTGATTCAATTCTGTGTGTCCCAAATGGACACTCGCCTGTCCACAAGCCTGCCAGTCAAAGCCAAAGGTTGCGCAAGAGGCCAAAGAGCTGATTGGTCCAAAAGAGTAAAGAAAAAAAGAGAGAGAGAAGCAAAGTGGCCTTCACACGGGCAAACAAGGGAGGAGCGCGGAGGGCTGATCAATAGCTGATGCACTCAACTCAAGTGCGGAGTTCAAGTCGAAATCTGAATATGGTTTACATTTCGTTTTTTGGAAAATGGACATGCTGCAACCCATCATGCTTTGCAGATGACAAAGTCCAATGGTCACTCCAGAGAAACACTTGCAGAGTGCCTAAAAATAAAAAAAATAAAAGTAATAATGTCAAGTTCTAATTTGGGAATTTAGTTATACTTTTTGAAAACTGTTCCCCTCTGAATGCAGATGGTAGAATCCCAACCATCTTAAGTTATTTTCAACAAAATGAAACCTGAAATGAAGAAATGTGGTGTATGCCTTTTTTTTTTCATTTTGGCAGTTTTAATCATGATGGAAGAGGCCATCTCAATCCCGGACCACTTTCCTACTATGTCCTCCGTGAATGAACCAGGAAGTAGAAAGCTAGCTAACAAACAAAACAAACATACAAAAAAATTCAGTTTTCGTTTGAGGAATTTAGTTTGTCTTTCCACCTAAGTCACAATGGCATCGTTTCCCCCTGCTCAATAATTTAAAAAAATGCTACAAACCTGTTGTCTTACATAATTTGCATAAACCAACGTGTAGCCTGCAAGCGAATAAAAAGACAAATTATTTCAGGATTTTTTTTCCCCCCACTTTCAGTTGATAAATGTGCTGTGTGAGTCACAATACAATGGTTCCTCCCACGCATTATATATATATATATATATATATATATATATATTTTAAATGGTACTCTTCTCTTGCGTCTTTCAGTTTTTTAATCCATAACGGGTTTAAAAAACGGTGAGTCCATCTCCAACAGTGATTCATCCTTCCTGCTTTCGCCTTTGTTCTGCTGAAATCGGGAATGCTCGACCCTACGCTATCTTGCGCCACACCAGCTAGCTATGAGCTGGAGCTGGCTAGCTAGGGTGTCTAAATACGGTGCAGAGCTGCTCCCCGAGAGATGAATAGAATAGATTAATACATTGTAAAGTAAATATTTATATCAACATTATTAGATTTTTTTTTGTACCAGAGTGCTGAGTTTTAATGTACACTTTTGAGATCTGCATATGTTGTAAAAATTACATTATACAGTATCTTTTTTTTGGGGTGGTCATTTTTCATCAATTTAGCAAAGGACAATTGTATACAACCCGTTCAGAAATACTTCCATTCTAATTTTTTTACACAATAATCAATTTTATATCATGATATATAGACCTAGCATTACTATGAAGGGATTCAATTTATACAGTGATTTGAATTTTAGCCCATAGGCTATCGCCTATTGCAGACTGCAACAAAAGCAACGCAAGCAGGTGTTTGGCAGTCAAAATATAGTCAGACAGCTAATAACAAGCGACAACGCCAGGCCGTCGGAAGGTCAACGTCAAAAGACTAGCACTTGTCTTCTCACAGAACAGTTAGGGAACTAGCACTTATGTTTTTCACAGAAGCTAGATGGCTATTAGCTTAACTAGCGCTTGTGTTGTATCCAGCTATTAATCCTGTGGATGTTTTGATCACAGAGCTTCTCTTTGGATTTGCTAGCTCTTGCCCTGTCCTTACAGTCTATAAGACTCCACTCACGCCAACACAAGCACTTAGCACTTAGCTAAATGAAAGGAAATGCAGTTTGCTGGTAACGATCATGTCACAGCGCCGTGAAGATTATTATAATTCATATTTCTGTTTATACTAAAATGAAATTAGATTTTCTTTTCTGTGTTAGGTACTTCGTAATAATGTAAAATGACAGAACTGTATTATTTTTAATGCTGAAGCAGAGAGGAGGGTAAAAAAGGTAAAAGTTAAATAGTGGAAGGCCCTATTTATTTTTGTTCATTGTCATGAGAGGTTTCGGCAGATGTTGCTTTCTGAAATAGGAGCTTCGCTTCTAATGCGACCTAAATGCCAAAAAGAACAAACACAACATTCGGGAAGTGACGTTTGTCCGTCCGTATGTTAGCGGGCAAGTTTCAAGGTCATGGAGGCTGACGAAAGACAACATAACCGTACTATTTTTTTTTAATCATGGGATGGGGCGAACAGACCACTCTTGACTCCCTTGAAAAAAAGGAAAGAAGTGAAGTGTTTTGGCTTGTCCATCTGTATGTAAGTGGGGTAGGTAATTCCCGGTTTGGAGGACGCCATTTTGGATCCTGGAGGAGGGGGGGGGACTGAACTACACGTGTCCAACAAATTAAGTTGAACAGTTTGCCGAGACGTGACACTACTGTACGAGCACAGTCGTCCACTTGGTCGGAAAGGAATTGCAGACTAAAATAAAAGGCTCCATTTCATCATTTTGATGACTAAAGTACAGCGTGTCAGCATTATCTCACCACTCCCCCCCTTAGCTCGATGCCACTAACATATACTTGGCATGCCCGTGCAGCACGGCCCATTCCATTGGCACCATGAATACCTTAACACATATGCGGCTAACCCGTTAGCAGCTAGCTACCAGCTCACTGGATCCACATCACAGGAAACCAGCAGAATTGATTTCGTCCATGAATGAAGTCAGACATTTTTTTTTGGATGACTATATGCCAGAAGAATGGAACATCAGGATGTTGTTAGCTTTTGCTTTTTTGTGAGACGCCTATTTCAAAAGAAAGGGGACGGGGGTAGACAATAAACAGGAAATTATGCAGTGTTACTTTAAATTAGTCCATCTTCAGGGGGCAAATTTCATCTGATCGCAATTGCTAAATAATTTGTGAACAGAAATGATTAACAAATACATTATTTGGGCAAATTTAAATTGTTTAAATGACAGAACTATACTGCCCAACAATATATGAAAATACTATTCATACTCATGTCATATTTCAGTACCTGAGAAAAGCATCTTGAAAACCAAAAATAATTGCACATTGAATTACAATTCAAATATTGAAAGGAAAAAATAAGTCCAAAATCACTCAGCCTTACTCGATACAATCCACACATCCATTTTCTAGCCTACCCCAGCTGACTTTTGGTGAACCCTGTACTGCTCACCAGCCATTGGCCACCGTACACGCTCACAATTTAGACTCTCCAAAAACTTCACACCCGAGCAGAGATCCAAAGCCTAAACCCCAAAACTGTGAGACAGACGTGATCGCCACTTCCTCACTGTGCTGCCACACGACAAGCATCCTATAGTTAGCCTGCTATAGGCGAACCATAGCGACCGTCGTCAAGGTGAGTTTCACTTTCTGCGGCTCAAGGGGGTGGGGGGGGGGCTGTGCGGTGGGGTGGGGCCGGTATTATCTTGGCTGGTCTTGACACTGTGTTGAGCCTCACTGGGAAACAACACACAAGACGCTAATCAGATCTCCTCCATCAGCTAAACGCATTAATGTCTTGCGATACTCCACACACAGGAAACGCAGACTTGCAGCTGTGCTAATAGCACTTGGAAAGCTACTCTATGTACTTTATACAACAGGGATGCCCAAATCCGGTCCTTGAGGGACTCCGATGGTGTCTGTTTTTTTCAGCAAGCTTTGCAGAGGACTGAAACGATCTTGATCATTTGAATCAGGTGTTGGAGGAAGGAGACATGTAAAACAGGGCGGGCAGTGCCGTCCATACTTCACTTTAATCAATTTTCTGCCTTCCTTCCTTCGTTGTGACTTGCCCAACTTCCTTTCACGCCACTTTCCTGCCTTCCTTCCCTTATCCTTACGTACATCCTTCCTTCTTTGCTTCAACCTACTTTTTCTGCCTCATTCCCTCCAACATTCCTACCCTCACAACTGCTTTTTATTCATGCATCCTAACATCTTTCCTTTGCTGAAACCTACTTTTCCGCCTTTTCCTCCTTTGTTCCCACTTCCTTTGGGCATTTGGGCCATTTCTCCGGAATCAAGATGGTGGACAAAAACAAACGAGAGCCAATCTTTGTTTTTCCTCCTCATGAATAATGAATCACACTCCGATGACCCATCTGCTGTGAAACAGCAGGTAAAGTTTAAATAAATAATAATAACAATTAGGACAGGAGAGTTAAATGCTCGTCATATGTAGGCATAATAATGAAGACTTATTAACTCTTATTTTTCATACAGGTAACAAGGGCTTTTGGAGGACTTTATTCAAACGGGAATGGTCCTTGACAAGAAAGAGGCTCGCCATCTTAATCGATATAATCAAATAATCATTTTGAAGAAGCTGGCTGACCTTTCATTTGCTTGGACTTTGTGTTAGGATTAAAAAATAAAAATAGTGGGGGCCTGACTCTGAATCTGATTAATTGAAGAATTTTTTTTAACACTCTTCAGTTGACACATTTTAGCTGCTGCATTGTGTTCAATTTTTTTAATTAATTCCGCATCTGTGGTATATTATTTGAGCAAATTTGACTGCTTAATGTTTATTCCATATTTTATTTATTTGCATCCTATTTCACTATTAATTATTCATTGATTTTATTTTTGTATTTTTCCATTAGATATTATCTGATAACCTTTAGGTGACCAAATAGAAAACAAAAAATGGTTTTACCCCCCAGAATGTTACTGTACTAAAGTTATTTTTCTTAACAAAGAAAATACTGATTAAATTTTTAGAAATACTGTAATAATTAGTTTGGGGAAACAACTCCCTCTCTAATAAAAATCATGTAAAAATGTAGATTTTTGTTGGTTTTTGTTGTTTTTGCCTCCATTCATGCAAATACTTGGGTGGGAAAAAGTGGCGGCAAACAGACACACAATAAACTTTGTCCACCATTTTGATGCTCAACGTCTGAGGATCTGATCTGACTATGGTTCTCTTTTCAACCACCCCCGCCAAAAAAAAAAAAAAAAAAAAAAACACGTGTGTCATGGAACTAATACACACACACACACACGCATATGCACATTTATTTATTTATTTTTGGTGCTAATCCTCTGGCTGTGTGGACCGTGTGGGAGTAGCATCAAATAATCCGCAAAGGCACTGTCGCAGCTGTCATGTCGCGAACGACTTCACATCAAGTGGAGCGGTGACGATTAATACGAAATGAGGCAGACTGTTGCTCAAATAAGGTTGTACCTTGATCAAGATGGAGGGTGGGAATTTTTTTCCCATCAAAAACGGGATCCAAAATAAAACTTGGGACTGTTGTCTTAGTAGATACAATGTTAAAGAGTTCATTTTTTTTCCTTTCTGGAAGATATTCCCACATAGCGACCAAGCTCGCACTTCAATGTAGTCATTTTTTCAAATCAAATTTCCCAGATCAAATTGATTGAAATGACTCTTTGTTCCAAAACATTTTGTCACATGTTTTCAGTGTTGAAAATTCTCTGGGGGGTTTTTTTTCTTCAAGATGGCGCCCGAGTAGGCAGCCTTCGGCAAGTGCTCTTCAAGAGCCTTGCTTTTTTGTTCTTTTTTGGTGTTTTTGTCTTTTGTTTTGTCACATGTTGTTTGTTGTTTCATCGTGTGGACCTGATATGGAATGTTTTCAGCGTTTTTTGGCCACGACATTCGTCAAAAGAGAAGTATCTGTGCTTGGTGGTTGCGCCTTCTCGGCAGCACGCCTGTACCAGCACAGATTTTGATTGGGAGGAATGTCGGCGCCATTGAGCTGGACAGACCTGGGGCGCTTGTGTTTTTTGCGCCTGTAATGGGCAGCATTTTTCACAACCCCGTTTTGTTCAGTGGATATGTCGGCGCTGTGGGACAGTCGGCATTGGTGCGGCTGGATGGATGGCTGCTGAAGTTGAGGATGAGGAGACAGGAGCGTTGGTGCAGAGCGCCGATGCGTATTTGGAACCGAGAGTCGCCGCTTGGAATTGAAATGGATTTCCATGGGACAGGAGAAGTGAACCAATCTCTTTTTTCGTCAATGGATGCTACAGCTTCTTGTTGACTTTGAAACTTAGCTTGTAGCCGACGTGTGCACATTTTGAGCATGACGTCTCTGATCCACTGTTAAAGGACACTTTGATTCTGTCCTCTTTCATCTCAAACTGCTTCAAACAACAAAGCGTGTGACGGAAAAGTGGTTAGGACTGCACGACTGTCCGAGTTTTATGTTATGTGTTGTGTTTATTATTTTACTTTATGTTAACTGTTTTGTTAAGCGCTTTGTTACAGCTACCGCTGTTGTGAAAGCGCTATATAAATCAGCATGTATTGTATTGTATTGTATGTTGGAAAAAAATACAATAAAACGTGATGCAATAGAAATGTTTAATTGGTGCATTAGTATTTGTTTTATGTGCGCCGTTAAGGGGCATGGCATTAGTAGCCGGAGTCAGGTTTGGCCGATGTAAGCATATGGGCGTGAGTTGTGGCCTACGGCAGCTGCTTAAGCATTGTTTTTGTGTGTTTGGTTATTTGTCCTGTTCAATAAAAGTACATCGGTGACAGTGCCCTTCCTTTCAGACTTGCTCGTTCAGCTTCGTGACATAATTGAAAAGAATGTAAGAATGCATTACAATTGTATCTGTCTAAATGTGTTGCTCCGCCACCTTTGTTTAAATATGCATAGCTTCTAAAACTGCAACTCTCAATGCTAACCGTTAGCATGTCAATGTTTTGTTTTTTTTAACTGATTGTTCCAATTAATTGAAGTGGACATTTCATGTTGTTTTAAGGGCCTGACCAATACGTTTTTTTTCCTTTAACTTACTACAAAGAGAAAAATCACCTGAGAAAGGTATTTTGTTGTTTCCCCCCCAAAAAAATTACACTTCAAGATGGAACTTTTGAGGTTTTTGGCTGGGGGTAACGTTGGGTTTTTGTTACATAGCTACAGACGTGAGTCATCGCTTGGACAAAGTGTGAGAATGTCAGGCATGTGTTAACAGCCTGCCGCATAACACGCCTCACGTATCAACTTTTACGAGCCCACATTAAGCCAGACGCTATAATTTGGCGGCTCATTTCTCATCTTGAAATTATTGATTCATTATGTCCTGTCCAGTTGGGAGAGGTTCAACATTTGTTGATCTCAGGACTCGGTAATGCCCACCCTCCCACACGCACTGCAACACAGCTTGCTGTCAGCGCAGGGTGGCATCACACCTTTGACTCTTTTACTGCAACAGAACATGTCTGCACCAGTCTTTCAAAAAATATGTCCTGACTCAGGGATAATCGAACAGAGTGTGACGAACATGTTCAAACTGATGCCTAGAGTTTACAGTAAGGTTAGTCTTTCGCGCAGAGATCCGGAAAAATTGGCGCGTTGGAGCCGTAATGGAAGAGTTAGCGTTTAGCGGTCTTGGGTCTTCAAGGGCAGCGTGAAAGCGAATTATATTTAGTCACTTTCGCAAGGAGAGATGGCAAAATAGTCGCATCAAAGCCATAGTATTACATATCTGACTTTCTGTGACTTTTACACAGAATCCAGTGAAGGCCATAACGCAGTCAGATAAGAAGATAACTTTTGGGTTTCCAATTTTCTAAAATACACAAAGTGAGCCGAAATAGAAGTCTGAAAATCATTTCCATGTTCTTAAAAAATATATTTATTTTTTTGAAACATAGCCTCTCATAAGACAACAAATGTTCACTCAGGTTGTCGCCAGGCAGAAGTTCCACCAACAATACATTCACCCAACGACAACAGAAGCACCCCGTTATGAATTAATGCAGAATTAGTCCCAGGTCGACACACTCAACTTTTGCCCGAAAATAAAACACCAGTCAGAATGGCTTCAAAAAAGGGAGACTCCTAAAGGGAGTGTTATTGGAAGCGCTTGAGCAGAACAATGTGTGTTCTTCCTTGTCTGTTTTGTAACTCGGCTCTGCATCCCGTAAGGCACCGGCCGGTACGGTATCTTTGGTGTTTTCCTAATTATAAGACTGACGAATGAGAACAAAAGTTGTAGAAACAAAATTTGGAGGAAATCAATCTTTTAAATAATAATGTGACATCCTTTGTTAAAGCCAATGCACAATAAATAGATATAGTATAGGATAATAGGTCCTTTTTTTTTGTAAAAGTGTGTTTCACTTATTTATACATTGCACTGTATATATTTTTAACCACACACTGTTAAAAATAAATTACCTGTGGGGCTGGAATGGATTAATTGTGTATCCATTCAATTCAATAGGAAACATTACCTTGAGATGAACATTTTAAGTTACAAACTGGCTCGTGGAACCAATTAAGTTATTAACTTTAGGTTCCACAAAACATTCTCGAAAAATACATTTTTTTCCGATACAAAACTACATCTCTCTGACACAAAATTTTTGGTGCATTGTACTCATGTTGAAGTGATCATTTCAAGCAGACTTGTCAATTTGTAACAAAAGACCGAGAATCTACTGCCGTGGCCTTCTGCAGAGAACAATGACTGACTCTCAAGTCAAGGTACCTCTGTACTCCACATCCAAGAGACTGGTTTTGCCTTGGAGGGTGATGCTGTTTGGTTTGCGAATGGGCCAAAACGTAGCACACGTGTCCATACTCGACCCGGCTCCTCCCACTACTGGATGAAGAATTAGCGTCAGGTCATTACCCGCTCACAGCGCTTGCTCTTTTGTCTTAAAGTGTGTTTATGTGGGCGCGAGACGAGAGCAAACAAAGGGGACCCCCTAAGCATCTGCGCCACTGGTGGTCTCACCGAAAACAACATCACCCTCACAGGGAGGAGAGAATGGATGTCTCATAAACACGCTGTCAGTACAAGCTGAGTGAGCAAAGTGGTTCTTCGAACGTAAACAAACAACTTTTTGTGTGAAATTGGTCAATGAGTATTTTGTAATTAAAACAAATTTGAGACAATTATGAAACTGATGGGTGGGTAAATGTGTCAGACAATACATGTATAATAATTTCCTGTTTAGTCAGTCCCTAGTTTGTGTACAGTCGAGTAGTCGCGGTTTCCAGAGTATGCTCTGAAGCATTTTGAATTACTTTTTATTTTAATCAATATGCAAAGAAAAATTGTCAGAAAACTCACTTTTGCTCATTTGCATATGGTCAGACCCATTTGAGCTATATGATCTCTGCCTAGCAACAAAGCAACAAAATGTTTTTTTTTTTTAAATTGACTACAAGTACAAGTCAACCCCTCCACATTCGCAACAACACTTACAGATTCACAGAAACAGCGTACCAAAGATTTGCTTTTCGGGCTTCCACTTGGTCAGCGTCTCCATTTCGCATTTTGTCAAGTTCCGTAATTTTCATTCGTGACTTATGTCTTGATAATATGATTATCTGGTCATGCAGGGTGATTATTCCCACCTCCAGGTACTGTTTATATTAATTTGCATATTTAAGTAAGGGTGTGGAGAGGGAGGAGCCTGGTCCTCCAACATTTCTGCATTGACTGAGATGAAAAAACAGAATGTTGTTGGCTTCATGCAAACGCAAAGATTCATGCATTATGATTTTTTTTGTATATGTTGTGTTTTCTAGATTTGGATGTATGACATGTTTTAGTATGATATCGACACAATTTTTTGGACATGAGGTCCCTGGTCCCTATCGGCCACAAAGATCACAAGTCCACTGCAGCTTTGTCCATCTTTTTTTTGCTGGCACATATACAGACAGGCAGAACAATTAAATGCTCCTCAACTAGATGACAAAAGGTACCCTTATTATCAGTGGATGACCCCCCCTCAGGTAGATACCTCGGTCCCTCCTTCCCCATCTGCCTCGCCCTTTGCACGCCCCTGCTTCGGTTTCATTCATGTGGGAATGAAATTCTCTGAAAAGGTACAAAATAGTGAAATGTATCTTACCTAGTACAGCACACCACTATTTACACTGTTTTGATCGTAGAATCACACCATGTGATAGGAAACCCCAAGAAGAGCTTTATCAGTAAAGCGCTCTGGTGAAAATTAAACTATTGTCACTGTAGTACACGGATATGAGGCCAACGACTAAACACGCTTCTACGTAAAATGTGGTTTCAGTCCAGTTCTCGTTCAAACAAAAACGGGAGCCTGAGAAACACCAGACACGAATTGTTTCGCCTGATTTGAAGTATTCATGCTGCTTGAAATGACTTGTCTTCATATTTAATTGTTCTATAAGAACAACCGGCTGCGCTTAAAGTTAGCAGGTGCACGTGTCACGGATGTTGTGGGCGAAAAGTGCTTACTAACACCGGCTAAGATGTCGTCTTCCCCGCAGGCACCGGGGCGGCCAAGTACTCACCTTTGTGACAGTCATGCGGCGGTGGTCACGGACAGCGGTTCCCTCCCTCCCGTAGAAGTCCACCGTGGAAAGCGGAATCCCAGTTAGCGGAGAGCCGGTGTCGTCATGTTGGTGCTCGGCTCGGCGGTGCTACACGCTGACGAGGCCGGGAGGTTCGAGCTGCCGAAGGAAGATGAGGAAGAGAGGGCGGGAGGGAGGGAAAGGAGGGAAGCGGGAAGAAAGAGCTGGGCGAGGCCTCTCTTGGAGTCATTATTATTCATGACTCCAATTTACTCTTGGAGTTACCGTATTATTATTCATAACTCAAATTTACTCTTTGAATAAAGGCCACTTTTAGTGGAACAGAAAAATAAAGTTGGTAAAGCTTAAAAAAATAAGAATACACCCAAAAGGAAATGAAATTCAAACGTATGAATAAAGAATTCAAATAAAGCATAGAAAATGTGCATGTAAAACAAATAGGTCAAATAAAAAGATTAAAAAAATATCCCGTTACTTTTTAATCACTCAAGTGCAAAGGGATTTAAAAAAAACATTGTGAACGTTTAAAATTTAAGGTATTTTGGTGCCTTGGGATAAGATTAATTCATTCTATGGCCACGGTAGAAACGTTTTTCTTAACTCATCTTTCCCCATTGAAAAAAATGAAAATACTTTTAAACTGCTAAAGCAAGAAAAAAAACACCCGGCAAATTTCTTTTCTTAGGCGTACTGCACTGGAATCTCACGTCTTCTCAGTACAGCAATGATATTAGTCGTTCTTTGCAGAGGATAAACAACATATGCCCATGAGTATCGTTGAAACGGTGAGAGGAGGGGACGCTAAACTGCACACAAGCTGGTTTCTACTTGGCCGCAGGCTGCAAAATACGATCCGTGGGTGATCGTTTTTTTGTGGACGACCATGAAAGGCATTAATGGACATGCCACAGAAATCAGATGGTCACCATCTGTGACCAAATCGATCGGTGGACCACTAACCTAAACGTCTTGTTTCATTTGTGTTCACATATTCTATTGTTTACACAATAAACATTAGTTTCCCGTTGTACGCTAGGGGATTTTGGTTTAAACACGCCTTTAACTCTTGTATCTTAAGTTTGCGCTCACAATGGATGGCTTATGGTACACGCAAGTCGGATCATCTGTGTCAAGGCACCACTGCAAAAGGTTGTAAGCAAACAAATTAAATAAATATAGAATAACACAATTTTTTTGAAGATTTTATTACATATACAGGACAGCAGGGTAGTCTAGTGGTTTGCAGGATTGCCCCAAGTTTGGAGGAGTTGACTCTCTGGCCTTCTTGGGCGGAGTTTGTTCTCCCTGTGCTTGCGTGGGGTTCCTCCGATTTGTCCATCTTCCTCCCACATGCCAAAAAAAAATGCATGTTGAAGACTCCAAATTGTGCTTAGGTGTGAATGCTTGTTGGTCAACTGCAATTGGCGACCCGCCCAAGACGTTCCGTTTTCCCTAAGTCAGCCGGGTACGCTTTATAAATGAATATCTTACAGTATGTTGAATTTTTTTTTTTACATTTCATTGCGCTGCTCAAATTGAATTGCTCTTTATCTTAGTGTCTGTTGAGCTACTGCAGTACCATAGATTCCCTAATAGTTTATTTTAAGTGGGGTGATCAAGCCTATTTTTTATTTTTTTGCTCTTGGATTTAATTTTTAAAAATCTGTTAAAAAATGTTCTCAAACAGTCAAATTCAACAAACTCTAAGTTTATTTCAATACATCTTCATATTCCTGACTTGACACCAGCTCAGTCCAGCCTCCATGCGAAAAAAAATACAGTGGATCTGCGTTGGGAGACAGTAAGCCGGATGTGTATTTATAGAACATACTGCAATGGTTGGCACACTCCGTTTTGGAATGGAGGGTGTTTGCTCCTCTCTAGTGTTGAGCAAGAGACACTGCAACGTAAAATAAAGGACACGCCCATCACAAACACAAACAAATCCGCGACAAAGTGAATAGAATGGTAACAGATGCAAACAATTTTTGATTTAGTAAAATTTAATTTACCAACAATTATAATTCTTCCATGAGTCTTGCTTTCAAGTTGTCTTCATAAATGTTTTACACAGTATAGCGGGCTGACAAAAATATCATTTTTTTCCATTTTTACAACTTGTGTCAGTTTTTGCAGCATATCGTAGAGCAATTACGTGTGATATTTATGCTACTTTTTTTTACGTGTCTAAATGTGTCAAATGAACTTTTGTTGTTGTTTTGAAGCGTATTAACTCTATGAGATGAACACAGCGACTTTTTTTGCTTGTTTGTTTTGTTTTTTTTGGATTAAAGATGGCAAAAAGGTGTACACATTGTCGTGTGGAACGTGGAAAACAAACATGGCAACCGCCGGAGAGAAAGACACCTGCTTCGATATCAAAGTCCAACTTCCTCACGCCGGTCCTCTCGTCTTCTAATCCTCATCTTCGTCGTCCTCGTCAGTCTGGTCCCTGGTGTCCAGCTCGTCCTCGTCGTCCACCTGTGGTTACAAAATGTCTTCCCTGGTTACATACATTTTGTTCACAAACATAGTATTAGACTTGGGGAGTCATTCCAAGTGACAAGGCGAGCATGCACTCGGCTCTTGGCTCTCAAAGGGGTCTGGGAGTGTCCATGCAGACCCCTTTGAGAGCTGAAGCAACCTAGCTTGGCGCTAACTGCTAACAGGCAGGTGTTTTAATTATTACTACCAGAGCTCATATTTCATGCTTTTGCATGCCATTTAAAGCCTTAAAAAATTCAATTTCCTGTGGAAACACTATCATTATCGCGATCATCGACAGAGTTCCAAATTCTAGTTCCAAGGTTGTCATCATCATCAGTTCTACTGTATACCGTCTCTCCGAGGTCTTTGAGTCTCTTCTTTAGGTTTTGTATCTTCTGGTCCTGGTCAGCCAAGAGCATGAGAAGGTCGTCCTGCTCCTTCTTGGACTCCAGCAGGTCCGCTTCAAGCTTGGCCATCTCCGTCTGCAGGATGGCCGCTGAGCTGGTGGCCGAGGCCGCCTGCTGCTCTAGCTGCGCCCGGCCCTCCGTCAGGACCTGGACCTCCTCCTGAGGAGTGGATATTGACATAGAACAGAAGTGTATATCGTTCAGGTGCAATGGTTCATCAATACTTTAATAAGTTTTGATCACACTGATCAACATTTTTTTTACCTTTTTTTTCAGAGATGTAAACTCTTAAAGGGCAAACTTCGAAACAAAAAATGAAACAATTTCAAAAACCTGATGTGGTAGAAAAAAAATATCAGCATTAATCAGCATCAAAGCCATCTCTGATTACATTTTACTGTTAACCAGTGTAATCGATTAATCGTTCAGAGGCCATGTTTGATTAACAATTGTCAAAATCGTCGGAATCTTAGTCCCTCATGAATAAATATTCTCAGATTTCTGCAGTCGTCCATGAAAGCAGACTTCTCTTTGTGTTGAAAACAAGAAAACATTTCCAAGCATCTGCTTGTACTTTGGAAAACAATGAGCAACATTTTCTCAGATTTTTTTCTGACCGTGATCTTTCGGACCAAACTCGTAACTAAATCTTAAAGCTGTATATTTTCTGCACTGTCAATATGAAATAGTGGACTGTTATTGAAGATAGGGATGGAAATTAAAACTCCGATTCATTGATTCATCAATTTAAAAAATTATAATATTTGAGAAAAATGTATTTTTATAGTTTAAACCCTGCCTCGAGCTTGAAACGCATTTCAACATATTGAAGCACACTTTTTAAATTTTTTGGATACAAATTTCAATAAACTGCTCAGTGTGGGCCTCCTTTCCCACATCCCAGGGAATTACATCAAGTGTTGGATACTGTGAAGGAAAACCCCCACCCCCCCAAAAAAACAACAAAAATATGTAATTGTTGCAGCAAGTGCGCAATCGATTGAACCGCAATATAGCGCAGGATAAGGCTGAACAATTTGAATGATTAATTTCAGTGAAAATGCGAGATCATATTCTCACACACTTTCAGTCTCTCCATTTCGGACGTCTGTGCTGCGAGTCTGCTCTCCAGTTCGGCCGTCTTGGTAGCATCCAACGAGGAGTCACCGCTTGTAGACTGAGGAGGTTGAACTTGATTATTAACTAGATCAAGTGTTTGAGAGAAAAAAAAAATCCTGAATTTGCAAGTATTTACCACCGTTTCAGCTCCTCTGAGCGGGCTTTCATTGTCTGTCTTTAGCTGGCTGATCTCGGCTGCCTGCGACTGGACCTGACTCCTCAGAAGCTCCAACTCCTTGAAGCGACACCAAGTCATGGTGATGAACAACACAAGCACAGTGCATAATCATTCATCATCATCATCAAGGTCACCTTGAGGAGTTCTAAGTTTTCCGGGCCTCCTGTGGCGCCCTCAGTTGGCTGAGACCCTTCGGACCGCTAAGAGAACAAGCACAATCAAATACTGGATATAAGGTGTGCTAAAAAAAAATAAAAAATCTGGTTCTTGAGGCGTATCGATTGAAGCATGTCACAAACATGTTCTTCAGACAACTGGGAATTACAATTTTTTGGGGGAAAAAAAGCATAACATTGCTCCTTTATGGCTGTCAAGATTCTGAGGTTTCCTTAGATGTACATTCATTCACGTAGAGCATACTTTTGAGCACCGAAAAATGGACGTCTCTGCATAAAACGGCTTTGACTTCTATAGCCGTCAATGGCAGTAAACGAGTTCATGTGAAACCTTAAAATTGACGCAGAAGGGCGACATTGTAGTCACACGTTACCTCATATGCATCTTTAAAACTCGTCACAAAACTCATTTGTATTCTTTGGCTTTTGACTAAGCATGACTGACACTTGATTTTAGTTTGACTGTTTTTGTGCTTTGTACTGTCTTCGTAATTCATTTATTGTTTTATTGTATTTTTGTTATATATACAGTATATATTGTATATATATATGATATTTGCTCCATGTACAGCACTATGTGGACAGCGGTGGTTGTTTAAAAGCACTCTATAAATACAGTGTTGTACAAAGGCTGAAGTCGCAACTAACCAAGGAGTCAATCATGGCGTCTTTTTCACGCAGCTGGGTCTCGAGGAGGGCGTGCTGACTGCGCAGCTCCTCCACCTCTTCTCGAAGCTGCGCCGGCTCTTCGGTCTGCATGCCATTAACGTGGGAACTGTCTCCCAGCGTGTTGGCGCCTTGACTCGCACTTTCCTTTCCTACACACATACCGAGAAACCGTTTCATTTTTAATACTGACAGATGGGTCAGGGCGTTCGTACGGGAGGCATGATGGTTAAAAATGAATGTAAAAAAAAAAAAGTTATGTTCATGATAACAATCATCAGTATGCTTTGTTGCATTTTTGAGGCATACAAATATTATGTAGAAAATAAAAATAAATAAGTAAACTGTATTCGTAAAATATCCAGGAAGTAAAAAGATATCGTATTTCACTTATCATGGCAACTAACAGGGATGTTTGAGACCACTTTTTACAGACCAATACCAGTATGTGTATTCATTCTTTGAGTACTGACAGATCCCGAGAAGCAATACCACAACTACTTTTGATATCTAAAATTTCATTTAATGCAACAAAAAAAATAAAAGAAATAAAATACAAAAATTATGAAGACCTTTCCAACGCAAATGGCAATTCACCAAACTACCGCAGTAATGTGGCGAGTGCTGCCGAGGCGAACTTATTCAATGTCAGATGCGTGTATTCCAATTTTGTACCAAGACATTTTGAGTACACTGTGTCAAATACTACAGTGTGTGAAAGACAATTAAAAAAAAAAAAACAACCAAGATTAATCAAACCAATTTTAAGGGGGGGGACACACAGCTAATTTACTTTGACAAATATTACGGGGAATCATGATACTGCAAACGGTGAGTGGGCCGGATGAAAGCATGAAATAGCAGTGGCGTGCTAAGTGATCATACCCAGCTTGAGTTTGAGGAGGTTGTACTGGTCCTTGTGCTGCTGGATCTGGCTCAGCTGCTGGGCCATGGTAGCCTGCATCTGTTCAGTCTGGGTGGTCATGGAGGACACCTGCTCCTTCAGCTCCTGAATCTTGGCATCCTGAACACAGAAGCGAAATCAGTTGCACAATTGCTAAAGCTCTCGATGCGAGTGCCCCTCCCCCTCCCCCGCGATAGGTGCTTGCCTGTTCTCTGATTAGCTCTTTGTACTGTGTGACGATGTTGTCGTGCTGCTCCAGCGTCTTCTTCACCTCCTCTTCCTTCTTCTCATCTTCACTGGACTTGTGGACCGCCTTGGTTATCACACCTGTTGATGCCAAAAGGGCAATATATTTGGACGTATTGTGGAAAATACACTCCTGAGGTCAAATACAGCTTTTTTGTTTGAGGGAGGGGGGGGGGGGGGGGGTGTTGAATCAGAAGGAACGAATTACAGTGTATCTCACGAGTATGAAAGGATGAACTCCATGAACTCTGCTTTTCCCCCAAATTTTTCAAATAAACAGGCTGCCATCACACGTCACAGAAAAGTAAAATGAAGCATTTTCCAAGAAAATGAAAACTAACAGACCTGCTGTAATAACTAATGAAGCCTTTCAGATACAGTGGTCACTACAGTGGACAGCTTATCATGTTATCAGGTTACAGGTTATCATTATTGGTGGATGAAAGGCTTAAAGCTAACTGAATTGAATTAAAAAAAAAAAAAAGGAAACAAAATATAAACAGACCATAAAGAAAAATCCATGACTACTACAACCATGCAGACCTCAAGTTATGCAAAGGACTCAAGCCGAAGATTTTGAATGTTCAAAAGTCTGAAGTCGGTACGACTTCCTTGGCTTTGCACAAACACTAGATGGATGAATTTGGTTGTTTTCATCAAGTGGTGGAGTAGCCGGCCTCGCAAAGCACAGTTGGCCGAGAACAAATCCCATTTCGAGAAATGTGCCATGGATAGCCTACCGGTAAATTGTATTCCTTACTTTTCTTGTACAGTCAATCAAGTTTTAACCACGGCGGCAGTTTGCCAATGATTCTTTCTGTTTGCACGGTGCCCGATGGGAGATAAGTCAACCTCAGAGGTGTCCGTGTGCACTAACCCTCCAGTTCTTTGACCAGCTTGGTGAACTCGTGGTCAAAGAGCATCTGGTCCGGAGCTGGGAAAACCGGCTGCGGCTTTTGGGCTGCGCGCGAGTACAGCTCGTGTTTAGTGACAAAGCCTAGCTTCTCCACAAAGTTCTCCTTGCCAATGCGCTTTTCGATCAGTTGCTTCAACTTCTCTCTGAGGAGGGTGAGGAGATACACACAACATTTTTAAAAAAATAAATAAAAAGACCTTTCCACTGCAAATGACAATTCATGATGGTGAGCAGCTCACTTGGTATAGTTCTCCAGCGAGTTGTCGTTGTAGTAAATGCAGATGCCCAGCAGCAGCGCACACAGGCCCTGCACCAGACGTTCGTCCTCTCCCAGGTTCTCGGAGATCTGCGCTGTGAGCTACAGAGGCGCCAAGAGTCAAGGACACTTAAATGACGACAACTTGCTGGAAATGAGCACGTAGACCGAGCATGGCAAGTGAGGATACAAAGGGAACGTTTTCCTGATTGTGTAGAAAGTGTGTGACAGCGATGGGGCAGTTGTTGATCCACGTGCACAGCAGCATGAGGAGACCCACTCTGGTCTGCACTTTGCTGCCCTGTGGAACACAACACAGACATTTTGAATTAATTTTTTTGGAAAATCTCAATTTTTCATGCCCGGTCTAATCTTTGCATCCTAATTAAATCAATAGTTACTCCTTTTTTCTTTTTTTTTTTAACCCTCAATCAGCCATTAGTTTCAAGCAAGCATCTTTTACACTGCCTGAAAATGTTTCAAAAGTAGCTTTCTTTTTCGTACAGTACTTCATAAATGCTTTGTTTGTCAAAATAAAGCAAGAAATCATTTTTGGAATTACACAAGTCAGCATTTGTCAATGTTCTGTGTTCATGGCAGAATCTGTGTAAAAGAGGTTATTGATAGGGTTAGCAGAAGAAAAACAAAACCAGCAACAGCAGACATGTTTAGGTTGAGCAACGCATGGATATCTCACGTCATGATCTCGGTTCAAAGGTGTGAGAAGACGTTTTTCAAATGAACATTACAAACCGCGACATGCTGTTAAAAACAGACTAAAATATTATCTTATCAATGATGAACCATTCCACCTCTGACAGGGAACAAAAAGTGTTCAAATACTGCTAAACATGTCTTTAAAAAAAAAACAAAAAACAAAACACAGGAGCGAAGGCAAGAAGCTCTGCTGGGCTGCAAAACAAACACATGCTTGCGCTAAAAAAGGTTTCAGGCTTTTATAACCTATGCAGTTGACAAAAGTCACCTTTCCAGAATTAAGTCTCCGAATAGGACACAATGCACAAAATTGAAACAAACCAAATCTCTAATTGGACACACAAAGCATGATGGAATAGGCTTATAATGCTGTCAAGTGTACAGCGGGAAAAATGATCTGTACTGCGGGTCATCAAGAGTAAAGATGATGGACCACATTTCAACAAAACAACACAGTGCCTGATTGGTTATTTGCATAGCCCCCCCCCAACGAGAGGAGAAAAAAACAAACAAACAGGTGGCACCAGAATAAGGTTGTTGACTACCTGCAGAGTCGACGTGGCATCTGTAAAGCTGTAATTTTCTGTGGCATTTTAAGAGAGCTGTTGTATGCGGATAATCATTGTAATGCTAATACAGGTTATTGGTTGTGTCTATTAATTGATGAATTAAAGGTTAAGAATTTGTATGATGTTGTTATTGCTAATAATAATAAGAGTTATTCCAATGAAATATTGAGTGGGTGGGGGGAGGGGGCTCATTGAATATATTTTTTAAGATGGCCATTATCGGCCTTTGAAGGTAATACAGCATTAGATTTTAAATTCTATTAAAATTAAATAAACTATAGAAATATTGTGAATCAAATACCAACAGGTTTTTTTTTGGTGTGCAAATAAGGGCCTCCTCCCAAATCGACTCTATAGTTCTGCAAATGCCTCCTGGACCGCTGCAGTGGAGTAAACAAACACCATGGTGGGGCCCCTATTTGAAGAACTACGGCAACTGAAAAGCCCAAAAGGGGTGATTGTGCACCAGTGCAACCTGATAATAAGCCGCGGGACAGAAAGGGGAACCAGCAGATGCTCATCACCAAAATCCCCTTCACGCACATATAGCGCCCCCCCCCCCCAAAAAAAAAAACTTCCTCCTTCACAAGCCAAGCGGAGACAAAGAAAAACAATACGCTCAAACTACACACAAACACATGTAGCACGCACTTTACTCACCCGCCGGCTGATCTTATCACCCTGAAAAACCACAACGCGAAACCGTTCAAATCAATGACAGTCATCCTTTGGCCACTAAAAAAAAAAAAGGGCTTTCTAACTTGTTGACTAGACGGACCCCTAATACAGGAGAAATCTTTCCCTGGAGTCCGATATGAAAACCAATGCACTTCCCCCGCCCACGCCACCTTAAGAGTGCCCATTTGGCGCACATCTACAGGTACCTGGGAGAGGATGTTGGTGCACTGCTGCAGCAAAGAGACGGGAGGCTTGCCCAGGCTGGTGGCCAGCTGGACCCGCAGCAGCTGCTCCTTCTGGGTGAGGTTGTCCTGCAAGGCGTGCGCCAGGGCCACCGACGCGCACCAGTTGGACAGCGAGTCGGCCGAGAACAGGCCGCCGCACAGCAGTTGGCCGGCTGAGATGGAATTGGCTGAGGGATGCACACAACACACGAGGTTGATTAATACATAGGGGCAGTGATGGAGAATAACCCCGATAACATAAGTGTTGCAAATAACCGCTGACTCGTGTGAAGAGTGTGACTGACCGTCGATGGTGGAGGGGAGCAGCGTGGCCACGATCTCCCCTTGCCCTTTCTGGTTCTTGTACAAGAAACATTGGAAGCAGTAGAGCACGGCGCAGCGCAGCACAAAAGGTTGCCTCTCGTTGACCATGGACATGAGCAGGACCACGATGGCGGGTCTACGGACAGCAGAGGACGTTGCAGAGATCTACAGTGAACCTTTGCTACCATCTTGGTGTCACAATAGTGCTTGGCCACCATTTTGTGGCATCTCGGTATCGAGGAACTCTTGCGAGGTGAGTTGAGTGGTTTCATTTAGACAAAAATACTGCTTTGCCGCCATCTTGTGGCATGTATTGGCTATAAAACGTTAAGGGAGAAGCGTCAGTTGCAGATTTTGCCATTTGCAGCTGGATTCTGTCAGTACCCCCCTAAAATTGGCAGCGGTTTATAAACATAGCCAGAGCATAGGCGCCATTATGTGGCATTTTAGAGCCATGCCGATGAAGCACAACAACATAAATAAGTGAAGCCGGGGGATTATTCTTCTGTTGATTTACTGCGTCTCTACCTGGGTGGGTTCGATGGTGCATTGACTGAGGCAAAGTAGTCCTGGTTGACCTGTGAGCCCCTGATGACTTCTGACACAGTGTTGATGGTCTGTAGGGACGCGGCGACAGAAGACTTGAAAATGAAACAAGCCTTCTCCTCCGCTTGCATTAAGACGACTGACCGCCATTTACCTCGGTGAGGATGTCCGCCGGCACGCCGGTGGCCATGAGGATGGTGCACAGCTGCTGCAGCAGGCCACACTGGTACATGGATTTCTGACAGCTCGCCGTCGCTCCCGGTGAATTCACCGGGGAGACCATGACTCGCACCAGCTGGGATCAACCAACACAACACAGTATTTGCCGACGTGGCTATAAAACGGAGCTAGGGCTGGAAGAATACTCAATGTAATCTATTATTTCATACGGATTTGCCAGGGCAATAGATATAAAAACATATAATGGTCAGGATCGTTATCAGGCTTCCGTAGAGCTTGCGGATGGCCTCATGATTTGAATCGGGTGCGCTCGAGGGAAACATCTACACATGCAGGATAGGTGCTCTCAAGGACCGGAGTTGGTGAGCCATTATATAGATGATGTTGTTTTCTTTTCTTTTCTTCAATATACATTTATACATAGTCGATGAAAGTTCCTTTCCATTACCTCTGGTGGTCATTTTTGGGAATCATATAGCCGCATTTACATTTGGAACATTTGTATTAAATACAATAATGTGATTTTCAGATTGGGTTTTTTTTTCTATATCCAGAGCAGAATAGGATTTTGGTGAAAGCAAGGTCAGAATCCAAAAATTGAACTGATTTTTTTTTTTAATTGCCTACAAGGATTCTCTATGGTACCTGCAGCATGAGGTGAAGGTTGGTGACTTTCTGTGCCGACCAGCCCGAGTTGTCGTCACCGACCTCAAACCACGGCCTCATGCGCTGGATGAAGGAGCCCTCTTTGAAGAAGTTCTGGTTCGAGCTGTTGTTCTTGAGGAGGTTGCGCAAGAGGAGCAGGCAGTCCTCGACCACAATCCCTGTGCACATCGATCCAGTCCTACTTAGTGTTTTTGCAACAGAATAAGTCACGCTAGCAGTGTAGCGGCCGTTGCTCGTATCGGGTCCACTGTGAACGGTCGTACGATGCATGTCTACATTCAAATCTTGCAAGCAGTAAAAACTCTGCGCCTCATTTCATTAACAAATCAGAGATGGTGTCCACTTGTATCGTAAGAATCCCTGCACTGGAGACGTTTCTACCTCCATCGCTGCTGCCCTCTTCTGTTATAATATCCAGGAGGCGCTCAAAGGCGTTCTCAAAGGCCACAATCTTCTGGATGGCAGCGTTGCCTTTGGTCAGCTGCTGGAGCAACAACAAGCCCTGCGGAGGGGGGGGGCGGGGGGGGGGGGAATGGGTTCATTTGGTTCGGAATGGAATAAATGAAACGAAAGGGTATTGAATGAAAAAAAAAAATCCTTGAAGTGCTCACGTCGTTGCGTATCACTTCTCTGGAATCGGCCAGCAGGTCCATCAACCTGGAGACCCCTGCAAGTGAAAGCGAATGCCATCTAACATCCCGGAAACAGTTTGCAGGACCCGCAGAAAGCAAAGGATGGCAAACGCACCCATGGGGCTGACCAGGATGATGCTCTGCAGCTGGACACACTGGTTCCTCAGGAGGGCCGTAAGTAGCTTCACAGCGGGCCAACGCACGTGAAAGTCAAACTCCTGTGATGAAAAGGTGCGGAAAGAAAGGCGGAGTAGAGCAGACGGGGCATCTGTAAAGCTGACACTTACACCTTGGTTAAAAGAGGAAGTTCAGATATCATGGGCAGACATATATTATTCAACGATGGATGGGGTACGGGATGGGCGTGGGATTTAGTTCTACGCATTCATATTTTGGAAAAAATCGTAGATATTTTGCCACCTGTCAAACAAAAAAAAAAAACAAAAGAAAAAACAAGAAGAGGCGTTTATCTAACTCATTTACGTTTTGGTTAGCGATAGTTCAACTGTGGTGTGATTTGCAGGATGTGTTTGTAGATAAAACTATTTGTAAATCGCTAATCGTCCCTTCATCTCTCTGAGAGCAGTACCTCCAACATGGTGAGGAGCAGCGTGGTATGCTCGGGTTCCTGAATGAAGGCTTCTGTGAACTTGGCGCCCAGGTCATCTGCCTGCTTCTGGGCAGTCTCATCTGTATATAAAAATAAAAATAAAAGGAGGAGGAAATGACAAGTGAGGTTGTGCGAAAAGCACCAAGAGATAAAGGAAGGACTACTAAGCGAGGGAGTTTGCCGCATTCAGCCCCAGTTAGTTGTCAGCTAAACTACAACGGTGAACGCTCCTTAATTGGATCAGTAGTTGAATTGTAAGTTAGCCTTTTTCCACACAGAAATTTGCGCCAAAATCCTTTGACCCAGATCCTATTGAAGTAGAATAGGGCCGTGATCCAAGTTATAAATATCATTTTTACATTAAATAAATTGATGATTGAACTGGTTTTAGTCATAAAGCACCATATTATTTCATTCATAGAGTTATTTAACCCCCACAGGCGTCTTTGTTTTGGCGGAAAAACAATGCAACTGGACAGGATGTAAAAACAGCCTAAAAAAAAAAAAGGCCAAAAACTGGCCAAAGCTATAACGCAAGGCAATGCCGGGATCAGAGTCCTTGGTTGACAAAATGGTGTCCATAATTCATATATCATTGATTTAACCATTGTCAGTGTGGTCATCGCCAGACTTCGTATTCTACAACTTTGAGCATAACAACACAGTCGCATCACGAAAAATTGTTCTCAACGCTGCCTAATTTCTCTACTGGCTCTCCCTCACTTACCAAACGATTTCATTCAATGGACTTATCTGTTGCTGCAAGCAGCTCTCATTCCTCCTCAAGCCCCCCCAAAAATGTGATTAGTTCTACACTACAACCTTGGCTGGGGTCCGTTTAAAAGGCAACGGTGGATAAAATATCCATGTCTAATAATGGCCTTTGTCAACAATGAGCAATCACTAGATGAGGTGCGCGGTTGTTGGTGTCGGGTAATGAGAAGGAAAAAAAAGAGGGGCGGGGGGCAATCATGCACAGAGAAAAAGTTTTACCTTCTGATTCGTCTGGGAGGTTAAGACATGGAAGAGAAGAAGAGAGAGATGACAACCTTTACATTTAAAACACAGACACTGTTGGCGTACAGGAAGAGAGCAATGCACACCGAGTGATTTTTCACATGACACATGAGGTCGGCACCAAAGTTACCTTTCTAAAAAAAAAATAAATAAAAAATCAAATAAAAAATTCCAAACAGTGGCGACATGGTCACTACCTTGCTCTTCTTCCTCGTCATTGCAGATAATGTTGTACAGCGTGTCCAAAGCGTAGCCGAGGATTTCCGAGTCAGACCTGATGGGTTTCATAGCAAAAACGTGAACAGCAATGTTTCACAATTACGCCTGGAGGAAATGATGTGGAAACAGAAATCATCCGTTTCAGAGTCTAATCCCGTCACAAATCTTGACTGCACTGTACAGGCAGTCTTTTAGAGAGGACGCATTGCAGGAAAACTCTTTCGCGTTTTTGGGAGCGTCTGCCAAACCAAGCGTGAACTGAATAAAGTCGTTATGACGGCGAGAGTTTACGAGTGAAACAGATTGTTTCGATTCCCCCTGTGAGAAAAAACATTTAATGACAATCAGTGTCAACTGCGTTGATACGTACCTGTCAGTTTGCAGGATGTTTATCAAGTGATCCATTGCTTGTGTGCCTACCTCCATCCGATATTTCTACAAAACAAATGGCAATGATTTTAAAACAGGCTGTTTTAACAGAAACTAGACAATGGATAGATATTGTAGAAGTCGATTAGTCCTCATGTACGCCTGGAAATATAACCTAACTCACAAAGGTTAGTGCGCCCTTGACGTAGCAGTTGACATCTTACCTTAGAGAGGGACTTAAGAGCACGAACCGCATCCCTGCGATCTTCGAGGAGAGTCGACGAGGCAACTCTGTCGCACAATTTCTGGATCTGTCACCGGAGGAAATGTTATATATTATCAAGCTCGAACATCGGCCCAATACTGAGAAGCACCAATTCTAGTGTCATTTTAAATGGCAAAAAAAAAGAACACAGGTTCAATCTGAAAAATGCTGCCCATTACAGGCTTGTGTCTTGCGCCTGTAATGGGCAGCATTTTTCACAGCCCCGCTTTGTTCAGCGGAGAGATCGGTGCTGTTGAACGGTCTGCGGCTGGATGGATGTAAGTCTTGAGGAGCCGACGATGAGAAGAAAGGAGCGTTAGCGCGGAGCGCCGATGCGGATTTGGAACTGGGAGTCGCGGCTTGGAGTTTGAAGCGGATTACGTGGGACAGGAGAAGGGAACTAATCTCTTTTCGTCAATGGACGCTACAGCTTCGTGTTTGCTTTCAAAACTTAGCTTGTAGCAGACGTGTGCACATTTTCAGCATGACGTCTCTGAACCACTGGTGAAAGGACACTTTGATCCTCTCCTCTTTCATCTAAAACTGCTTCAGACAACAAAGTGTATGCAGAAAATTGGTGAAGATTGCACGACTGTCTGTGTCCTATGTGTTGTGTTGTGTTATTTTGACTTCAAAATGGCGCCGCGAGAGTGGCTGCCTTTTCAGCAGCTCCTATATTTTGTTGTTCTACTTCTTCCTTTCATAACTTTGCTGCTGTGAATTGGGAATTTCTCCATTGCGAGACTAATAAAGGTTTTCTTTTCGTAAATCAATTTGGACCAAGTAATGTAGATGAAGTAACTTTGTGATTGGACAAATATGTCACTGTGCCTGTTTAGCAAAGTTTGCAGTTTATACTTAAATACTTATTAAGGAAATGAATAATAGTCAATTGATGATATTGACTTTATATGAATTAATTTATATTAATATTTAATACATAGGAGCTGCTAGATACGATTCAAAGCATGTAAAATATCTTGATCAATCAATTTCCAACATCTTGACTGGATTAACCACCATTTCAATTATTAAAACACATTCAATGAATAAACTATAAGACAGCAAGTAGCATACGCAGAAAATGACAGGTTAGCTACATTAGCATCGACAGCAGCCAACCCGATTAGATGAGGCTAATTACTTCATTAAATGGACGACGCCACGTATATGGTATTGTAAAGGTTCAGCTTTAAAGTGGAGGTTAAACGCACTTTGAAAAAACGAATTACGTGTAAGCAAATGCTAAACTAATCGCAGACAGCCGGGGTTAGCTTCATACCGTCTCCGCTCCAGTGGGCTGCGGCCCGGCTGTCTGCCCGCCCATCACTCCCCTGAAGAAGTTCATCTTTGCAGACGTCCCCTTTGCGACCCCTCCAACGACGACACTCGGTGTCCCCTCTACGTGATTCGGGTGAAGGGGAAAATTTTGTGAGGAAAGTGTACGCGATGGTGTGTTGTTGTTGTTATTTGAATTATTTTGTTAGGTTGATAGTGCGACCCCGGAACTCCTCGCGGGAGAAGGAGACCGCGCATGCGCGAGGACGTGGCGATACGTGGCCCATCAGTGACAGATTTAAAGGGCCAGGACAACAAAAACTATAAGTCAAAATGTACGGAGGACATTTCGGGCCAAAATAAATCAAATATAAACAAACCCTTAAATTGTGAAGACTGTAAGTAAATATATGCCCGATTCCAACGAAATTAGCCCGTTGTTTTAAACATCAATAAAAACAGAACAGCAAGATATGCTAATTATGTTCAACCTATATTTAATCGATTACCTTACAAAGACCTGATATTTAGTGTTCAAATTGGTAGAGTTAATTGTTTTTAGCAAATAAACGCTAACGTAAATTTGAAGTCCATCAGCATCTCTGTCATCCGCAACCACGAGGAAGGTTCTATTTTAAATTGTTTAATAGTAAATGATTAAAACATGAACTATAATCTCATGTATTTCTTTTTATGTAATGACTAATTACTGAATTATTTAATACTTGCTTTGTGTGTGAGTAATTTTAGTGTGTAATCTTGAGGCAAGTTTTTCCTGATTTACTGGTATGAATGTGAGTGTAAATGTTTGCCCTACAATATGCTGTTGTCACCGGATGTGATGATAACCATAGAAAAAAAAATGAAACTTGAGACGCAGGGTATCTGGCTGCAATCCCAGCACCAGTAACATCTTTAAGAGTCACTGGGTGACAGTATCACTCTGAAATAAAAGTAAAATCCAAGCTGCTGACGAGATTTACGTAATGATTTTTCAGATGTTTCTCCACAACGGTGAACTCCAAATTTACCACTTTGAGTTATCCACTGTAAAGATAATACAAAAGGCCTTAATAGGAAAGCTGCACAACACATGAGCAATGTTATGAGTGGTGCTGATATCATCAGTAGTTTATTATAGCTGACACATTCAAAATGGAAAGTCAACTCAAAAAGAAACTAACAAAAAAAATGTATTGGAGCAACAAGGCTCAGTTAACACAGTAAAAGATGGCTATCATGTTTTGAAGCACACTATTTCCATTCAATAAGGACTGGCATGATTCACTGTGACTATCCAGTCTACTTGCAACCAGAGAGGCAAATAATAATTTACAGCTTTGTCTGCTTTTGAGATCTTCACTGCCACACCCACACAACAAACTAAAGCATTGAACAAAACATATTTTCTGAAAATAGGTTGCGCCGATTCATTTTGGTGGCCGCGTTCAAACCAACAGATTGTCTCTGCAAATGTTGCCCTTCCGAAAGGGAGAAAAAAAAAAAACAGTGCGATACCCACCAAACAAGGAAGACCTAATTACCATATTTTGTTGCTACATCGCGTTCCCCCTTTTTCAGTGCAAGATTATAAAAACAAAATAATGAATTTTCCTATGCAGCTGAAACTACCAAACTGGAAAAAAATAACTCCTGGAGGGCAAATGAATGAAAAATAAGCACAATGAGTAAGCAAGGTTATGAAAAATAGAAACACGGCTGGAAAAGTAATCTCAGGTGTTGGTGGTCTACAAAATTGTATTTTGAGAAACATGAAAACCTGAGAGCAAAAAATATACAGTGAGCCCAACCGCAAGGAAACAAATCAAAAGTTGATCTTTTTGTATTTTGCCACACCAGAGTCGTACCAGTGACAGCAATGTGGGAGTGGGGGTGGGGAATAAACATAACCATAAAGCATGGAAACGAAACAGGAACATCTTCAATATGAGCAATCCAATAATCCAAAATCATGACATTCAATGCACCAAGTATACGCAAACAAAATACTAGGTAACAACGACTCAGTCCCAATGGAGAGTAGTTTTGCTTTATTTTAGTCAACATTTATACTTGGGTAATGTGACTATTTTTTTTGTTTTGGACTGGTCATAATCCCCTACATTGCCTTTACAGGTTTTACATACAGTAGTTTTATGCTAATACACTGCACATCTTCAATTGTTTTTCTTTTTCATTTTGCAGATTCCAATACATCAAAATAAAACTACGGTGGCTGGGTGCTATGTTAAAAACATGAAATATATAATTGTACCTTTGTTTTATTTTAAGGTGGGCCCCTCAAAACTGAAAAGCAAAGAATATTTACAAAAAGTCACATCTTAAATATGGAAGTGGACCACAAGCACTAACTTCAATCTGACCAAAATCCAAAAATGGCAACATTTCAGTAAGAGCGAAGAAGGTGAACGCAGAAGGCACCATTTTTTTGTTGTTTTTGTTTTTATATACCAAGAGAAAGGAATGTGAAACAGTAAACTATGACTTTTGCTGTACATTTATTCTGTCACTTTTTGACAACAGGAAAGGCGTCCTTCATCCCTAGCTGGCAAAAAAAAAAAAAAAAAGTTTGAATGAAAAGAAACCAGAGCGCCACTCTTCCATTCTTCAGTATCCTTTGTCCCCACCCCTCGCATCCACCTACGCCCAAACATAGTCAGTTGATGAACATCCTGGATTATTTATACTTAGAAACGAGGCAAAAATAGGTCATCTTGTCCATCCAGCAGTAAAATGTAAATTTTCGGTATACATTGGTCACAGCAGCGAGGCCTGCCCCGTTTGTGTCGTGTCTCTTCGGCAACTTTCCGAGTGAGAATGTCGACATAAGGGAGGGGAAGGGACAAAAAAAAAAAAAAAAAAAGTATCCATGAGTGCATATTGGCAAATGCGGTATGCAAATTTTGAAAACCGTGGTCTCTCGAAAAGATGGAAGGGTTTCGCTTCCGAACAGCACAACTTTTGCAACTTCCAACAGTAACTAGCATAGAAAATGTGCAATGGAAGGTTAAGTCAAGTCTGATAATCTCTTTCATCCAGAATAACGGCTGGGTATTTTTTTTCCTTTTTAAATGGTATTTAAAGTCTTTCAGTCCCTCCGAAGGTGGCACACAATGACTCCTGGTTGCTTTCCCCAGACAAAACGTACAAACAATATGTTTGGGATTTCTTGCTGTAGCAAAAGAAGAGAGGGACGGGGGGGGGGGGGGGGGGGGGATCTTCGGCTCACAACTAAATAAGATCGAGAGGGTGCATCACATTCCAAAGCAAAGAGGGAGCCAAAAAATAAAAATAAAATAAAACAAAGACGACATAGGTGAAGCCGATGGGACAACTCCCCATTCTCCTCAACGGCGCTGGGTTGTAAAGCGGCCTTCACCGAGGCCTCCCGAGCTCCTTCCTGACCCCATGCCCAGCTTGGGAGCCATGCCGCCCCGGGGCGGCGGCCCTCTGCCGTCGCGTTCTCTCATCATGCCGCTTCCCATGATGCCCCGGGGGCCTCCGGGTCCTCGATCGTTGCGCCTCATGTCCCGGCGGTCGTCGCCGCCACCGCCCCGGATCTCTCGCTCGCGCGCCGCCCGAGTTTTCTTTTCCTCCACGTTAAGACGCACTTCGCCTCGAAACATGATGGGCTGTGGGAGGAAGAACATACTCAGCATGCCAGACAAACACCAAAACCAATAAAATACTTCATACGAGGAACAAATTAGTAATTTTCACATGACTGAATCTGTAAGGAAAAATATTTGTGTGTCTTCTATGAAGTCAAGCAAGGAAAAAAAAAAGATACTGGGTAAAAACAGTATAAGAACTTAAAATAGAGAAATATAACAAATCCTAGAAGGGGGAAAAAAATTTGAATAATAAATTAATCCGATAGTAGGACGGGAGTAACATATTTAAATAATCTATTTACCGTATGTACTTGTGCAGTCTTGTGGTGTTTATTGTGTATTGAAAGTATCCCTGAGCATTTTGTGCAATATTATCATTATATTAATTTTTAAAAAAATCATGCAGTGCTAGTCTGTACAGTGCTGGACACTCATCTTCACTTCCAAGGCAATTTTTTTTTTTTTTTTACTGTACAAGAATCTCACAACATAACATCAAGCAAAAATGGTGGCTATGCAGATTAATTATATGCCTTCTGCCATCTTGTGAAAGGGCATTTAATTGTTCTGCCTGACACCATGAGTCACAGACATAAATAGATGAACAAAGATACAGGAGGTTTTTTTTTTTTTTAAATATATATTTAGGACCAACTGTGCAGACCAGGGATTGAGAATAATTGACCTAAACCGAAGCACCATCCAGTGAGTAAAAGGGGGTAATGAAATGTCAATACATGCCCCGTCTACCTTGGCCCCAAGGATTTTCTGCACGGGATCAGAGTCGTCAAAAACCACAAATCCAAAGTTGGGGAGCTTGCCGCTGATGCCCTTGGTGTTGATGCGCATCTCCACAACAGTCCCGTAGGCTGCGATGTGGGAAAAAAAAAAGATCAAACTTATCCATGCACGATCCGGGACGATCGCAATCTATTCCGCCAAGCGTCATCTGAATGATGTTCTGAAATGAGAATTTGGGCGTACTCATGAAGAAGTCTTTGAGCTCGCCCTCGTCGATGTCGTGCGGGAGGTTGCCGACAAAAAGCTGGTGGCTGTCCGGGTAGCGCACGGTTCGCCTGCCATCCATTTCGCCGGGTTCACCTTCCCCTCTGCCGCCTGGCACAGGAAGCGCAGACAGAATTTATTTACAGAAACATTCTTCCTGCCTTTTGTGGAGGTAATTGTGACAGCGTTTGACAAAATTCACATTTACCTTTGTTAACAAAACTCAGGTGTGGTTTCCCCATTTGCGCATCCGATGACGGTACGCCATCTAGTGGTGGGAGCAAGACAAAGGGCCCCCCCCCCCACTTCAAATTTCATTGAATTTGAAAGACTGTCGCAGCAGAATACGAATGAAACTGGTCAGTACCTGGTCGGGGGCCTCGTGGGGGGAAGGTCGGTCGGTCGCGGGTGCGCTGGTCTCGGGGTCGGAGCGGCGCCGCCTGTGTCTCTGGCTTGGCGTCGACTCGGGCCTACAGACGAATCAAGTAAAATTGTGAATGAATCTTGAATTTATTTTCTGGAGACGCTGAGGACGACTAATGAATTTCAATGACAAGAGACGTGTTTCGCATAATGGTTACTTGTGAGCTAGGAGCTTTGACAACGTGGGGTGAGATCCCAGAGGAGGTGCCGGTCGGGGGAAGGTTTTTGCTGGTCACTGAGGCCCATGAGAAGGTCTTTGGGGGGGGGAGGGGACAGAGGTGCAACTGTCTAATTAAAAGTTTGTACATCCATATTATGTTGAGCTTCACTAAAATAATAATAAGAAGAAGTATGTTGCCAAACCACCAATGAAAATCAGGTGTTATAATACCGTGTTCAAGATTACCACCTAAACCTCTCTCCACCATTCTCTTTCTAAGACTGCATTGTTGTTGTTGTTTTTTGCCATCTTTCAATTTCAATGTTCTATATAAGGCTTTCTGTGGAAAAGGAAGCCAAGAAATGCAGAAGGCCTGATTGAAAATATAAATAAATATTATATATATATATATATAATTTTTAAAAGGATTAATTCTAGTACATGAATGCCAGTAGCTTGCAACAATTCAGATTTACTGTAAATCACATTTCTCCTCCACTGCAGACATTTTGCCACTGCAAGGTTTATTTTGGTTACAGTAACTAAGGAAACAAGAGGGGGGGAACTTTGATTGCATAAAAGGCAAGGTGAAAGTGAAGTGAGAAAGAAGAAAAAAAGCTTCAACCCAATTTGTTAAGCAGAGCTTCTGATCAATAAAATAATGTGTTTCAAGGCTTCTAGTTGCGCCATCACATACCTTGGGTGGCTCCTGTGCATGGGGTGGAGACTCCACCGGGGCTGGCGAGGGAGCCTTTTCCTCCATTTCTTCCAGAACCTTCTCATCCACTTCGGACTTTATCTCCTCGACTTTGGGCTCAGGCTCTGGCTCCATTTCCGGCTCGGGAGGCGGCTCCTCCATCGGTTCCTCCACCCCGTTACTGCGAAAAACAAAACGGGGATGAAACTTTACGTCAAGTCTTCTAAGTCAATAGAAAGAGACGGGTCAGCGCGTACGCGACGGGGTGAGGCTCGTAGTAGGCGCTGCTGTTGGGGCTCTCTTGCAGCGGCTCGGGGGATGCCTGCCTCTCTTCTGGCTCCTCTTCAACTTCCTCCTCTGATTCTGAAAGGAAACAACAGCCAAGATAAATCAAGCTGAAACCGAACAAACATGGCACGGGCAGGGATGTGCCAACCGACCGTACCGCAGGGCAATGACATCGCAATAAAATATCTGACCTTCGTCAAGTTCGGCTTCCGAGTCGCAAAAAACTTCATCCTCGTAACGGAAGATGTCATTGTGTACGTAGAACTTGTTGGCCACTGAACCCTGGCAAAGGCGATTCAAAAGAGCAGCGCGTTTTGACGCTTGGTTAATTAATTGGGTTAAGATGCCGCAGCAACGAGAGCGCAACGCGCAGGCAAGCCTACCTCTGGGGCGAGCACAAACGTCTGCATGAACTTCCGCATGGGCTGCCCGTTATTGGAGAGCTCCCCAAGTACCTGCACCACGACGCCGTCGCTGAGCGTGGCGTGCGCATCCACGTGCCGGATCTTTGTGTGGCACTCGCTGAACTGCAGAGACATGACCTTCTTGTGGATTTCCTACGAGACGGACAACAAAAATTGTCAGTCAATCCACTTTTCGGAAAGTCAAGAGTAGCACAGTTAGATAGCGGCAGAGTCAAATGATATGTCGTCTTTGAACTCCGGCAGGATGTCGTCTTTCAAGTTGCTGTACGGTTTTGGAATTGCAGAGTGAGAGGCAATCGTTTTTCCAGGCAAGCTTCTTGGCAGTGTTAAAGGGCCGCATCTCTTTTGCGATGAAGCGAACTACAGTCTCTGTGAGTTTGCGCCATTTTCCGCTGTTGCGTTTAAATGTGTTTCAAAAACGCCCCAGTGATAAGGGACTGTTGGCAGCGTTGATGGTCCCTCTGCCTTTTTGGTTGATGTTTTTTTCTTTTTTTCTTTTTTTTTGGTCTGGCTGGGAAAACTGCTGGTTGTATCTGAGGTGAAGTGCGTGTTTTAAATGTTGGTAAGGTGTAATTACATACTGAATTATTTTTGTGTTAGATGTGTCCCAAAGGGCCAAGTGAGTGACCTGGAGAAGGTTTTATCCAGTGTGTGAGTGCAAGCCGTGGCCTAGAGCAGATCTTTGTGCATGTTATTTTGTATTTGAGTGTTTTGATTGTTAAATAAATGGCTAAAAGTTCATCAACGAGTGAGACTCTCCTTACCCACATGCCAAGGCATGAAAGTACCCCAATTGTCCCATTTTGCCAAACAGATGTCAGACACATGAAATGATGTAAACAGAAACGGATTACATTATGCATCAGACCAATTTAGCGCCAGCTAATGCTAAGAGTAGCGCACGTGCAGTGCTAGCAGCAGGAGGACCACCCCCCCCCCCAGCTCTATTCAAATACCAGGTCATAAATCTCTTAACAGCGCCCAGCTCTTGAACTGCTTAACAGCCTGCTTGTTGCGTGCGTCACTCTCTCGACTCCAACATCAAAAGAGCCCCCTCCTAAAAATCTCTCACCGATTTACATCTCTAGCAAAGTTTTCATGCCTGGAAAACTCATAAGTTGGAGTACTTGCAGGTCAGGATTCCACCTTACCGCATTTTAGATGTGAATTAAAAAAAAATAAACCATTGTTGGTGACCTACCGATTGCCCATACACCGCTTCCACCAGTTTCCCACTCGGGTCAAGACCCCCGTGAACATAGGAGGAGTTCCTCCCGTAGAACCTGACAACAAAGCAGTGTTAAAGAGTTAAGAAATTCACACTCCCCGAACAAGCAGCGAAGCGCCTCGTACATGTACGTCAATCATTACCTGTGCAGGAAGTCTGGCGCCTTATTCAACAGTGTGTAATACTGCCTCACAAACTCCCGCCCTACAAGCAGGGGACTTGGTTTCTCCATCACCATTTCTTTGGTAAACAATATTTAGTGCTGCAGGGCACAAAGAGAGGGTAATGTTATTTTCACGGTTCATCCACAATAAACTAACAGTGTAACTTGTAAGTTTATTTGTCCTGCAGGGTGTTTTTTCCTGTCCCAATTTAAATCAGAAATCTGTACCATCTTGATCATTCGAGAATGGGAAACAGTCAACAGTCAACAGTTCCTGATACAGCGCGGTCCCGGTGACGTAACACGTTAAAAATGACGTCCAACCAGTGCAACGCTGTTCAGGCAATAACAACTTTAATGATGTCAGAAGTTTAGGTGCCCCAGAAAAAAAGGCGCAGGTGGCCACCTCCAAATTTTACATGCAGGAAAAATAGACTTTTAATGAAATTAAGCATAAAAAAAAAGCACAGCGTCTTTGTCCCACTTCTCGGCCTGCATCAGTCACAACAACAGCTGACTGTTAGCATGGAGGCTAAATCAGAAGCTGCATGTCCATCAAGAGAGACAGAGACGCAGATTGATTTTATACAGGACCATGGCGACGAGGCGGCAAAAAAGGCTGACTATTGTAAAATATTAGTGCCAGAATTGTGTTTTTGTAATCAGCCGTTTCGTACAGTCGTGGCCTGCATGCACAACACAAGCCTCCTCCTGTCTGTAGCATAATGTAATCTCTATTGATAGCGGACGCTGCGGCCCCTGGGCTTGTCAATGATCATCCTAATTCAGAACATAAATAAATTGACATTTTAACGACTCCCGCGTGTGATAAACAAACAAAAAATATCCCCCTCCCGGCTACTCCGTGCTCACTTGGGTTAGCACCGGGGCTAGGCTAAATTGTGGCGTCGTCTTTATTTATTTCAGGCCACTCGCGGTTATATTGACAAGAATATCGTGTACCGAGTCATCTTAGAAGAGTTAAAGCAAAGCGCGCAAGAATAACAAGACAAAAAAGGAGGTGCGTCGCTGAAATTAACATGAAATACAAATGTAGAGGGGGGACACACACAAACAACGACTCAACAGAAACGCCTACGTTATGAATCGGTACATTAAATGCATTCGATGCCATCGTTTTCCACAAAAAGTAAAATGCATTTTTATTTGTCATCATTTCTAATCAATTTGACTGTCGAGCCCCAACTTGCTCAGTCCTGTGCAAACAATAGGCACGAGCGAGAAAACACGGATTTTGCTCATTGCTAGGCAACGTGCAGTGTTTGTACCCCAAAAATTTAGTTTATATGAAAACATCAGATTGCCACCCGCTTCTCTTAACGAGCAATTAGACCAGACAATGCGGCTAAAGTTAGCATTTAGCTTGTCAGCCAGCCACAACTTTAGCTATGAGGAAGAATGCAGGCTAACTTACCGTGTTAAAGACCTATCTATACAGACAGAATATATATGGTAATAATATTAATATAAACGACGGTAAACCGCAAATACACAGCCAGGTGTTTACAGTTCTTTCGCCGACGATTTCTGATCTGCGAGGTATGAGAGATTGAACATTTAAAGCGATAGGTTTCGATTTATTGTTTTACCCCTGCGTTTTGGGGCAGGAGCCCCCAAGCGCGGCAATCTGACCAATCAACGACTCACTAACTATGACGAACAGCAAATATCCCGACTATGAAAATCTTTCTTCAAATGGTTGAATTTGGGAGAACCTTACATCGTGCACGTTACCACTATTTAAAGTGGTTATTGGGTGTCTTAATAACCTTTTTGTGGCGTCTCCCCCAAAATACACAATAAATAAACAATGAAGAATTATGTTGCATTCAATGAAAGTGGGTAATCGGAGATATCTCACTCGGATTGTCCCATTCCGGATCTCAAAGCGTTCGAGGAGAACCTAAACAGAGGTGGCTGATTGCGATAAATCATCACAACCCATTTCGACCCCCAGCAACCATCCTTAATGCATATAAATGACACAATATCTTGTTTTCATCAAATAACTTCACGCATGGAGATAACGGCATGTTGTGCTACGAGAAGTTATTTTGAATTCCTAAATTAAAGTAATCATATACAAATAAGATAAATATATATTTATCATTTTGTAAATTATGTTTTGCCATTGTCTATTGTCGATTGACGTCACATTGAAGACGGTAGGTCCGTTTTTTTTTTCAACTTCGGAAGTCGGACATCCCAGTCCAAAGGGGCGTTCCTGTGCACGTTTCCAAATCCTGAGTCCCAATAGTCCAACTTCCCATCTTCCCACCATCTTCGAACGCAGCATCATCCAACACAATCCATTGGGCAACACGCACCATGACGACAGTCTTGGCCTCGCCCCCAACAACTTTCTACAAAATCTTCACTTATAATGTGATAAAGACGTGCATCTATTTTTTTTTACAATTTTAAACAGTTCCAGGGTGTCTAAATAATATGTTGGTGGCATTCTTTTAAATGCCGCAATGATAATTAATAAATGACAAAGAACTGATGACGTTTTAACAAACTGACCAATCAGCGGCCTCCGCTCAGCAACCCGCAAATATATGTTATTCACTTGATTTATTTTTAGCATTTCAAACAGTTCCAATGTACCTTCATAAAATGTGGCATGATTTTGTCAAAAGGCTGCAGACTTATTTACACTTAAGAAAGAAGATCAATCAGTGGCCCGCCATTGGGCATCGCAAAGTATGACGACACAATGACACTGCGAGCGAGGCAATTTGCGGCACTGGTCAAGTCAAGTCAAGTCAACTTTATTGGCAAATGTGCTCTATGTGCAACATACAGCACAGATGAAATTTCTTTCCTCTCAAACACAGGAGGGAGAGGAGCCGCTGTGGGTACCCACGCCGCCATCAACAGAAGAGTTAACATAAAATGACAAATAATACGACACAAACAAGTCAACAACAACTATGACACACGGACAAATGAGCTTTAACAGCAGACAATAAACGTTCTTTTTTTAAAAATGAAATCCAACAAGTGCTTTAATGACATGGCATAATTTTGTCAAACTACCCCAACTATCAAGAATCGATGACAATTTCGGGAACTGAAAAACTATAGACTTTTCACTGGGCAAAACGAACTAGTACAACACAAACTTGGCCCCATGCCACCTTTTTTAATACAAGCTGTTCACTTAATTGTTTGACTGGCCTGCTGTGTTCCTGTTGGTTGCCGTAGTAACCCATCAGCAACATACACAACATCATGTAACACCATACAAATTAAACTCCCCAAATTTTATTTAGAAAAATTCAATTTAGAAAAAAATGCATCGAAACACGCAACCAGACAGGTAAAGTACTTTATATAAAATGATCAAATGAAAAAAAAATTAAAACGACAAAAAATGTCTAAAGTAATAATGATACCTTTAAAGTGTCGATATGCGATTTGTGTCATAATTTCCATGTTTTTATTCGCCGCTCCGACTCTTAATGTAACCCGAGAATAATCGTTGTTCTTTAGCGTGCTTGTGTGTGTGCGCGTGTGCGTGTACGTGCGTTAGGGTGCGAAAGAACAAGATGGCTTTCCAGAGACGAGAAAACTTTTCTCGCTCTCATCTTTTTCACGCAAACACGATGATTTGTCATCTTCTGTAGTGATTGTAGAAGAAAGCAACAAAGAAACGACAACTTAAAGCTTCCTAAGGTACAGTATGTTTTTTGCGTGTTTATTTTTTTGGGGTGCGACGAGAGCCATTTTAGAGGCGAAGCTAGTAGGGAGGATTTTGGGGCAACGACGTCGAGTTAGGTAGGAGCCCGTCACGTCAAGAAATAAGTCACTTTTTTTTCCTTTGCAACTTTATTAACTATCTCCCGTTTCACCTTGTAACATTAGTGTCTTTTTGTAAGTTTTCTTTTGAGGGGAGGTGTGATATTCCTACTGTTAAACTCATCCGTAACGTATGATCGCTTGGATTAAAAAAGTAGTCCGAGTACCATGAGCTCATCATCGCGGGTAAAACCCCAGCACACCGCCCGCTCGCCGCACTCCTCCGAGGCGAGCGAGGGCATCGAAATGGAGAACATCCAACAGCAGCGTCAGGATTCGGCGATCGGAGGAATCGTCGCCGGTACCCCGTCGCCGCCATCCAGACAAGCCTGGAGCCGAGACAACCCGGGTTTCGAGGCCGGCGACGAGATCATGGCAGCGGACTGGCCTCCAGCCAGCCCCGGGAGGAGGTCGGCGTCCACGGCCTCCAGCAACAGCAGCTGCAGCAGTGCTCTGGGCAGCTACAACGCCGGCGGCGGCCCCCGCATCCACGGCGGAGGAGCCTACCCGAGCCCGAGTGGGGACGAAGGGCAGCGGGGCAGGCGTGAGCACAGCAGCTGCATGAAGCAGATACTCCAAAAGATTAGAAGTAAGACGCTCTTCTTTCTCTTGACACCCCATTTTCAGCCTAAAATCTAGAGTTAGGTGAAATGATTATCGAAGGGGCCATTTGTTCATCGGAAAAATAATAGCAAACCCAACACTTCCGAGAGGGACCACGACAAAACTATACTTTCTCTCCTTGATTGCAGTTCTGTGGGGTACGGAGTTGATGGAGGACAACAACAGCAGTCGAGAACGGTACTTGTGGAACGTTTTGAGAGAGATGCTCACTTACGTGGCCTTCCTCATCACCGTTTGCATCCGTAAGTAATCGACTGAAACTTGAAATTTCACCGGTGACCTAGAAAACTGAACAAAAATCACTATTAATGAGCTGAGCAGAGGGCACAGGGATTAAATTACGCGACGGGCCAGAAAATTAAGAGCATATGCTTCTCAAGTGTGCCGAATGGTCACGGTTATATTTTGCTCTTTTCTTTTTGCTGCTTCAGTAAAAAAAAACTGCCAGTTTGTGGTTAAGGGCGGTTCAGGAAAAAGTTTCCTGGCACATTATACGATGCAGAGCTGGAGAAGCTGCTCTTTTTAATATTGACTTGTATTGTTGCAGAGCACAGTGAAATGGGATATTGACGTAACTGTGTCAGCAGTCACACTCTACCGTGGAGTCTCACAATCAGATACCATTGCGTAACATAAATGAACTGCGGCAATTGCTTTAAACACAGTAGGGCGGGAGAAATTAGAGTGGGGCGTTAAACTTCACACCCCAGTCAAGGCGTTATGGCTGTCTCGACTATGTTACAGCTTTGATTTTCACCTGAAAAATGACAGGTTGAATTTGCGCCGCTAAAACTTCAGGTTAAGGGTGGTCCCTCGTTAAAAAAAAAAAAAAAAAAAAAGGTTCGTCTGGTACCCTGACTGTTGTGTACTGAATATTTCTGTAAACAAACCATGCATATTTAAATGTGTATATTTGCGTGTGTGTGTGTGTGCATGTGCGTGTGTGTGTGTGAAATGGTGTCCAGTGACGTACGGGATGGTGAGCACCAACATGTATTACTACACCAAAGTCATGTCGCAGCTTTTCTTGGACACATCCATTTCCCCTGGAGAGGCAGCCACATTTAGGAGCCTTTCAACTATGGAGGACTTCTGGAAGGTATATCGCAGAATGCTGTCATCACAATACCACAAACCGCTATTAGCACAGTTGGGCAAAGTATGGCCCGAGGGACCTAGTCTGTTTTTTGTTTTTTTTAACATCATTATTAATTTATCTCACTGCATCATTGGTTGACGACTCATTTGGGGTAACTGCGGTCATCGTGTCTCCTCGTCCTTCTAGTTCACAGAGGGGCCTTTCCTCAACGGTATGTACTGGGAAGTGTGGTACAACAACAAGAGCCTGCCCGAGAACCACACGCTCATCTTCTACGAGAACCTCCTGCTCGGGGTGCCGCGCCTCCGGCAGGTCAAGGTCCGCAACGAGTCGTGCAGCGTGCACGAGGATCTGCGCGACCAAGTCCGCGACTGCTACGACGCCTACTCGCGAGCCAACGAGGACACCGCCCCCTTCGGGCCCGGGAACGGGACCGCGTGGACGTACGTGACGGAGGCCGGCGCCAACGGGAGTAGCCACTGGGGTCGCGTGTCCAAATATGGCGGCGGGGGATACTACCAAGACCTGTCCCGGACGAGGGAGGAGTCGGCGGTCCGGCTGCGCTTCCTCAAAGACCACCTGTGGCTCGATCGAGGCGCCCGAGCCGTTTTCCTCGACTTTGCTGTCTACAACGGTAACATCAACCTCTTCTGCATTGTCAGGTGAGAATTGTCTGCATGAAGGCACATTTTTATTACATTTGTAAAAGGGAACCCCTGTGTATTTGTAGTTTGGCATTTGTCGCATAATCTTGAATTAGCAGATTTTTTTGGGGGGGGGGGGGCGGAATATCCTCTGTTATTGACTTAAAAACTCCCCAAGGTGCCGAGATGGCACCAAAAGCTGGACGGTGGTGTCATGGAATAATTATTCAATAGAAGTGACACATCACGACCATTTAAAGTCTTAGAATGTCCATGAGGAGCTAAGTTTAGCCTGGGTTGTTAGTGGAAGTTCTGGAGAATCTTTATCACATGTTTGTTGTTCTTCCAATGAAATATCGTCCTTAAACTATTATTTTTAAGGCTAAATTTGTAACAATATTGAAAGACGAAGCAGCCATTTTTTAGGGAAGGTGTTATGAGAAAAGAGGCATGTTTTAGTTTTTTATTGTATTTATTTATATTTATGAGCAAAGGATTTTAGTCGTATAACTAAGGATGACGTTTAAACATACACTGTAGAATCGAGTGCCACATAGTGGTCAACTAATAGAATGCAATGACCTGAACTCGGAAGGGTGCATTTAGAGACCGCACTGTGCAAGCCGCCCAGCAATTTCTTCAGAAGAGGCGCAAGCAAAATGTCATCCCAAACGACTTCTGGTTTTCTTTCAAGTGACGGAGTAAATTTGTCACACATGCTATTGTAACGATTTTGAGGAACCATGTCCGACTTTAGTTCATCGTGCGGTCTGCTAACGTTAACCGTGCCCCTCGTAACGACAACTACAATTATATATTTCCCGAGCAACATACCTGATGTGTCCAAACAAACACGCGGGGATGACTAATGCCTCTGTCAGGTTGTTGGTGGAGTTCCCAGCGACTGGCGGCGTGGTGACGTCCTGGCAGTTCCAGACGGTGCGTCTGATCCGCTATGTATCCAGCTGGGACTACTTTGTGGGCCTGTGCGAGGTCATCTTCTGCCTCTTCATCCTCTACTACGTGGTGGAGGAGGTGCTGGAGATCCGCATCCACCGCCTGCATTACTTCCGGAACCTGTGGAACTGTCTGGACGTCTTGATCGTCACTGTACGTATCCGCTTATGCTATCGCGACTATTCCTCAAATAGCGGCTGTTTTTTTGGGGCGGGGTTGGGCGCCACCCCCCCCACCCCAATTGGTGGAGCACAAGCGTGCTCCACTTAAGTCTAATTAATACATGTCTCTTTTTTTTTGGGGTGAAGAAATCATGTTGTAAAAGTCAATTCATAAACACCACTTTCACACAAAGGCAAGAGTTTTGTGTTTTTTGTTAATGTAAAGTGTCCTTGGGTGTCTTGAAAGGCGCTTATAAATAAAATGTATTATTATTATTATTATTATTAACGGTTAAGATGATCAGAACTCTGTTGCTAACAAAAACAGCAACACAGATTTCTTAAACGATGATGATACCATCATGCGTCACTAGTTACACTAAGGACCCTTCTTGAAGAAATAGCAGGTGGTACCACAAATTTTCACTTTTTGACAGGCGGCTTTGTGCCGTGCCGATTCACGCCGCAGGCCGGTCAAGAAAATAGAGCTGTAACTTCCCCCCCCCCAAATAGTTGCTCCCAGTTTATTGCCAGGTGTGCTGTCCGCTGAAACAAAGGCCTCACCCCAATCCAATCCAATCTACCACAATGCAACTTATTGCTTCGTTCCTTTGTAACATTCCTTTTTCTTGAGTTCTAAACTCCACTTTCACGCGACACAAATATACGATGTCAAGAAACACAGCTGTTGAGAGATGTTCCGATATTCGGTGTTCGTCACAAGGCTGTTGTGAATCGTCCATTTGTGGCCTCCTTTTTTGCAGCTGAGTGTGGCGGCCATCATCATGAATATAACAAGAACAGCCACGGTCAGCCACCTGCTCAAGACCCTGCTGGAGAACCACACCACTCACCCCACGTTCGAACCTCTGGCCAATCTGCAGCTTCAGTTCAACAACGTGGTGGCAGTCATCGTCTTCTTTTCCTGGGTTAAGGTATGTATGCCGACTCCAGTATTTTGGACTTAAATGAAAAGCGATTAGCTTATTACCGCCACCAAGGACTACTTTTTTTTTTTTTCGTGGTTACGGTTTATTAAAGATTTTTTATCTATGTTTTGTCTTGTTGGACAAGATCTTTTTTTAAGTGAGTAAAGAAGTAATAGGAGAAGAAAAACATTTTACTGAACAAGGAAAAAAAGTCTGGGTTGAAAAAAAAAAAAGTTGGAATAGTTCAGAGAATGTCGTTGTCATTGTAATCCCTTCCCACAGCTCTTTAAGTTTATCAACTTCAACAAGACCATGAGTCAGCTGACGGGCACCATGTCTCGCTGTGCCAAGGACCTGGTTGGTTTCGCCGTCATGTTCTTCATCATCTTCCTGGCGTACGCCCAGCTGGCCTACCTGCTCTTTGGAACTCAAGTCGATGACTTCAGCACATTCCAGGCCAGCATGTAAGATGAGCAGTACTTTCAAGAATGCGCACGATCTGCCGTAATTCACTCGAGCGCTTCTGCGCCACCCATCGGCTGAACTTTGGAAATCTTCATTCGTACTCTGTTGCTAACTAGAACAGCAGAACAGAAGCAAAAATTACCCCCAATCATTACATCTGACACTACTATGTGTTGCTCGGTTGCTATATTGTCTTTCAAGTAATTACATTAAGCGATGTAATAATAATAATAATAATAATAATAATAATAAATAATACAGTAATCCCTCATTTATCGCAGTTAATGGGGACCAAAACCACCTGCGATAAACAAAAATCCGCAAAGTAGCGACCAATTAACATATACATTTTTTAAAAATTGCCCCACGTGGGCCTTTGTGCTTGAGCAGAACGCACGAACACACACACACACACACATACACACACACACACACACACACACACAACAATTTTCCCCAAATAGGGCATTATTACATGCCGCATCTGAATGAATCAAGTGTTTATTTGGGACCAAATGAACACATTTCCTCAAATACACCCATTTTACCCCTCAAAAAAACAAAATAAAGAAGCCGCACTGAAGCAAAAATGAGCTAGCTCGTAAAAAACAAACGATAAAAACCTCAATATAAAAGCTGGGTGTGTCATTGACGAAAAAAAAAACCCTCACCTCAAATAAACACATTTTCCCCCCTGAAGAAAAATAATCAACATTTGGCCGCAATTACCCATTTCAACCTTGTTGCTAACCAAAACAGCTGCACCTTTGTAATAAATGTACATCCATATATTTAAATAACATGTATTTAATTAAAATCTTACCCCTTTTGTGCAGTTTTACTCAATTCCGCATCATCCTGGGAGACTTTGAGTTCTCCGAGATCGAGGAGGCCAACCCGGTACTGGGGCCCGTCTACTTCACCACCTTCGTCTTCTTCATCTTCTTTATCCTCATGGTGAGCGCGCACTTGCGCAACCCACGCGAGCATCTGCCAAATGCTCTCCGCTGACACATCGTCCCCGTCCGTCCTCCGCCACAGAACATGTTCTTGGCCATCATCAATGACACGTACTCCGAGGTGAAGGCGGACATGTCTCAGCAGAGGTGTGACATGGAGATGAGCGACCTCATCAAGAAGGTAAAGAGGCACCATCCGCTTTTTTTTAGCCCGCATCAAGTTAAAGGAGCGTCCGATTTAAAAAGCGCTCCCGTCAAGGGTTGCAACAAAGCCTTGATGAAGCTCAGGCTGAAGAAGACGGCGGTGGACGACATCTCGGACGGTCTGCGTCGGGCCGGAGGCAAGCTCAGCTTGGATGAACTCAGGCAGCATTTAAAGGGGTGAGTTATTGACCTCTGTAACAAGACAGAAAAATAATTTCAGGTTATGAGGAAAAAGTTGTTAAATTCTGATCATTTCAATTTTATTTGAAGCAAAATGTCGTGCAATTGTCGAAGAAACCACAAGATGGCGGTAAACGACTACTTTTGTCTATGCTAAGCTCCTTCAATCACTTGGTTCCTAAAATGCTACAAAATATGCTTAACTTGTTTTGGCTTGAGTACAAAACCAGCCAATAGATTTGCTGGAATTTCTTTGGATTTTTGTGTCTGATATGAATTTGTTGTCGGTGCTGCCTTGGCACAGGAAGGGCCACACGGATGCGGAGATCCAGGCCATCTTTGCCAAGTATGACCACGACGGTGACCAGGAGCTGACGGAACACGACCACCAGCAGATGAGAGACGACCTGGAGAAGGAGCGAGTTAGTACAAAGATCATCCGCCATTTCAGGGTCTCGTGTCATCAAAATGGAGGCCACGCGTGAAGTGTTGTGAGCCCCCAAAACAAAATGGCGGACCACAACATCAATGTTTTCTTAATTTCACATTCTATCTACATTATAGATGAAAACGTTCAGGTTACAAAACCTACGTAAGTACTTTTTTGTTGTAATATTACAAGGAAAAAAAGGATAATATTTAGTATTACAAATCAATATAATTTTTTTATTCCAAATAAAAAGGTTGCAGTAATATGACGAAAAGGTCGGCTTTTTTTTTGTGAAGTATAACTGAATATTACATTGTACTTTTATCTGAGCACAAATGTAATCTTACCAAAAATAGACACATTGCAAACAAGAGTTATAACATAACAAAAAAAAAGTGTTCTAATATTGCAAGAAAAAAAAAATCTGAACGGTGAACGTTCACATTTCGGTTATAATTTAAAAAACAACACCAAATGTGTTTGCAGGAGGATTTGGATCTAGAGCGCAACTCCTTAACCCGAGCGTGCAGCGGGCGCAGCCTGCCGCCTCGCGGCCAGGACGACTCGGAGGAGGACGACGACGAGGACAGCGGGCACAGTTCGCGGCGCCGCGGCAGCAGCTCGGGCGGCGTCTCCTACGAGGAGTTCCAAGTGTAGGCACGCCGCGCTCGAAGCCAACGGTGGGAAGGTTGCCGGTTGGCCGCCCGTGACGTCCGTGTTGTCGTTGGCAGGCTGGTGAGACGCGTGGACAGGATGGAGCACTCCATCGGCAGCATCGTGTCCAAGATCGACGCGGTCATCGTCAAGCTGGAGGCCATGGAGAGGGTCACCCTCAAGAGGAGGGACGTGTTGGGAAGGCTCTTCGAAGGAGCCATGGAGGTACTTGAACCCTAACCCTAGCCCCAAAACCCTGACCTTAAACCCTAACTCCTAGCCCCTAACACTGAACTCTAACCCTAACTCCTATCCTTAATCCTAAACCCTAGGCCCAACCCAAAACCCTAGCCCCAAAGCGTAACCTGAGCCCCTAAACCCTAGCCCCTAACCCTGAACCCTAACCCCAACTGCGAGCCCCTAACCTAATCTCTCGCGCTGGTCACTGCGTGTCATCAGGAGGAGCGCGGCAGCGGTCGGGACGTCGACGCCCACAGCGAGCAGGAGCGTCTGGTGAGGGAGGAGCTGGAGCGCTGGGAGTCGGACGACGTCTCTTCGCTGGTGGGCCACCCCCACACCGGCGCAGCCACGCCGCGGCCCCGCCCCCGTTCCCCTTCCTCGCTGTCCATCGACACCGCAGACGGCAACGGTAGCGCTCAAGTGTAAAAAGCAAGGTAAACAAAAAAAATACGAAGGGATTCCTTGGTTGCAGACCAAAATAAGAGCAAGTACAACAACGTCAGAAGTCACCTCCCATAATTCACTGACAGTACGGAGCCGGTTCACCTTATGTCAAATCACAAAATTGATGAGAGACTATGAGGGACCACCACGCTGAAGAAAAAATTTCTCATCACAGTACAACTTACCTTAACTCCCATGAAAAAAAAAAATCTCATAAAATTCGGACTTTTGTTTTAATACTACAATTAAACATTTTTCATAGTACGACGAAAATCAATACTGCATCCTCGAATTTGTACGATCTTATTCTGCTCCTTTGTGTACTTTTATTCCATACTTTTTTTTTCTTTGCAGTGTGGCCTTCATGCGCCTTTGTAGCAAATTTCCTAAAATTTTGTCTTTGTTGCATTTTTTGCACGCATTTCACATTCCGTTGTCACGTTTGAACACAAACCAAAAGAGGCACCTTTTTATTCATTTTGTTGATTTTAATTCACAGTATTTGCGTTCAGCGTCCATTTTGCATCGAAGCTTCAACTGAACTAGATTATTCTCAATGTAATGCTCACGCACACACAATCTATATTGAAACAAACTTCAATTTGGAGTGCAAATAGTGTTCATGGGAAACCATGTGTTTATATTTTATCCTGTGCCTTAGTATTTTCTTATCGGCCTTTTTACAAAAAAAATGTCAATTAAAAGTACTATCAAAATTGTGGTTATTGAGAGCTTTTTTGGGGGGCATTTCAACACACTTTTTAAACACAAAATAGTTTGTTATAATCGTTTTGTTCTTTTTGTATTCTTTTTTTTCATATGTACTGATAAATTTAAAAATATTTCAGTCCAAACACAAGCAAACTTTTAGATGATTTTCCTGCATTGATATCAAATCTGCCCTTGGTTTTTTTTCCCCAAACACAACAGGTTTTCATCATGATAATAAAAATAATTCATAAATATTACTGCAATATGATGTAGTGTTAGGGTCAGCAAATATGTTTTAAAAACCTGACGTGCTAGGAAAAGAAAAGTAAAGAAATAAATAAAAAACTATTTGATGCTGGCTTTAAAATACCAGCATTGAATCGTTTTTTGAAAGATAATTTTAAATATACTCAGACATCTTATTTGTGTTTTGGTTAATACATAATTGTTCCGACAAATATTTATTTTAAAAAAACAAACAAAGCACTTTGTGGTTTAATGGTGACTTTTATATGTGAATACAATCGTACAAATTGGTTGAAACAAATCAAAATATCAAAAGAACTTTTCATCGACAGTTCAATTTCAAATGGTTACCGCTGAGCTAACATCAAGAAAAAAAACTACAGAAGTTAATCAGGCAGTAAAAAGCGCTCTACTTTTAAAATGAGGTGAATATTTATCAATAATAGCTTTCAAATGTAACATGAATAGCTGTGAGCGAAAAAAAAAAGTTTTTCTTCTTTTAAGTGAACTTCTTAATGTAGCGAAGTTTCAGGTAGGAAATTAACAGGAAGGCAACGAGCATGACGGCTAACGCCACGTGGTTTTCCCACAAGCCCCACGTGTTATACCGGATCCCCAGATAGTCCAGGTACTGCTCCCCTGTACATCTGCGACATAACCACCCAAAAAAATGTTTAAAATGCTCATCTGTGATTGGCTTCCACCTCCGACTGCTCCTCCAGCAAACTGGAGACGACGGCGGAGTCGTTTTTCTACTCACGTCAGTCCCATGGCCGGCCCCGCGCTGCAGTTGCAGGCGTTCACGGCGGCGGACACGTTGGTGTTCTGGCAGAATTTTAACTCCACAAACTCGTTGATCTTCAGGGCCTGAAGGTCCAAAAGTTCAAAGTATGAGTCAAAAGGGGGAAGTTTGTTCCATGAAGCTGGACTTACCGCGAGGCCGTAGCGAGGAATACTCAAGTATTTGAGCCAGGCCAGCCAGTCCATGATGCTTGGAAGGTTCACCAGAAGACCCGAGAAGATCTACAAAAACATACACGTCCAGCATGGGATACTACCACAATAAAGTCGAACTGCGACAACAAAATGTGTGTGTGTGTGGGGGGGTAGAATAAATGTTAAAAAGAATTTACATTTACTAATTGTAAAATTCCATCTTTATCCAATTACATTTTTTGTGAAATGTTTTTTGGTATTAAAACTTCGCTCTTAAAAATGACACTTCTGACCTTGTAAAATTCCGATTTATTTTCTGATTTATCACAACTTTTTCTTCTGCTGTATCGCTTTTTTCCTCAAATCACATGTTTGTTCTCATGATATTCCAACTTTAATTTCATTAACTAAAACTTCTTTGCCTCGGAAAATTTTGTCACCAACAATTACTTTCCCAATAGTTTCACGGGCGACCGACCCATCGTGACTTAACACAATCGCTGTATCGCAAAGTCGGCCTTTCGCAGACAATTACGATACATTCCCTCACCATCATGAAAACGAAAGTGATGGTCATGAAGATGTTGGCGAGCGCCACCACCGTCTGGTCCGCCGAGATGGCCATGGTCATGGCAGTGGCCGTGTACGCCACCAGCGTCACCGTCAGCGTGAACACGGAGAAGGCGCACAAAGTGCACTTCAGCCCTGAACAAGTTACAAATCAAGACAAAATAAGCGCATTGCTGTCATTGGATCAGTTCTTTACCAGGCAAAAAAAACACTTCTGAGACGGAACATGAACTATAGAGGGCAGAAAACGATGAGGATAAAAGTTAAATGACCATCATTTTTATTCTTTATTTTTTACATTATGCACAATTCTCATTTATTGTGCAATAATCTAATTGTAACATGTATTTGTTACATATTTTGATGCAATTTTATGCTTTAAAAACATTTATTATTTTTCTTTGGGGATAGGGCATTTACATGGAAAACACGTCTCGACTTACATTTTCTAGTTCAGAAATTTCTTCCAGAACCAATTAATAGTGCTGTTCGTACCAATCATAAAGTATACGCCACAGCTGAAGATGACGGAGGTGACGGTGCGGAGGGCCACGTCGGACAGCACCTTTGACAGGAAGTAGACGGACACTCTGTAGTAGCCGCTGATGTACTCGTGTCTGCGGGAACAACCAGTTGCGAGTCGCATGCGGTAAAAACGTTGGCCTTCGACGCAATTTTCGTGGAACTTAGCCGACGCCCGGCATCCGTTTTGTCACGGCTTGAAAACAGGCAATTCTGAAGCGACAACATACGCGAAGAGCTTCCGCTCGGCGATGAAGAGCTCGGCCGCCGACACTGTGCTGAAACATTGGTTGGTCGTGATGAAGAAGAGCGCCCCCATCCTGGAAGAAGAAGAAGACAGAGGCGAAAGCTGGTTTCCACTCTGTGACCCTCCCGCCTCCCCGCGGGAGTTCTCCAAGGGCACCGCTTAAGCCCCATCCACTAGTCCAGTCCAACCTTATGGAAGGTCTGGAGACTGGCTGGGTTTTAAAATATGCTTTGCTGACCTTGTGCGTACCACCTTGTGCCAACATTAAGAGGATTAGCGAGTCCACATAGGAATTAATGCAATTCTCAATGCGTACAGTAGAGGTGGCGTATAGTTTTTTTTTGTGTGAATTTCTGCCACTAGAGGGCTGTTCTTTAACCTGGAACCAGAGAAAAAAAAACAAACAAATTTTACTCAATTCTTAAAAAAAAAAAAAATGGATGACTGCTTTTGTGTTAGAGTGCTTGCATGCGTTTTTTATACTCACCTGTTCTGGATGCCACTCTGGTCGTCTTTGACCCTGAAGAAAATGGCTCCAACGATGAGAGCCAAGAAAATGTGCACCCCCACCTGCAGACACGGTGACACAAATGCAGATTTTTACATGCATTCTATTTGGAGAATCATGCATGAATTTATCCCAGCTGTCTTTCAGGCAGTTGGCGGGGGACACCCGCAACCGGTTGCCAGCCAATCGCACAAGAGATGAACAACCATCTGCGCTCACACGCACACTTGAGGGCAATTTCAAGTGGGAGAACATGCAAACTCCACACAGGAGTTTATGTCTGGATTTGTGTGTAAGTATTGGTAATAAAATGTAAAAGAAAAAAAATGACCGAGTCGCTGATGGTGTTGTGGTAGGATAGGGTCTGGCGACTCCCCGCGACCCTCTTCAAGAAATTTGGGACTTGCTTGAATCCAGGAGATTAAACCTTGAGACCTACATACGATTTCTTTTGGAATAGCAACTCTATACAGAGAGTCTGGGTGGACAGACCCCCCTCCCACAGACCACCGAGGAGGAAGACACCCCCACCCCACCTCGGTGGGAGCGAGGGGAAGTTGAAAGTTGGGGGGCGGGGGGGGGGGGGGTTGACAGCAGAGAGTGAGAAAGAGAAAAAGGACACAAGTTTTAATCCCAACAATTGACACATTATGACAGAACTAAGCGGTTCCCAGGGTGAGGGGACCAGCTAATAAGCTGTAAGGCACGGGAGTGATGAACCGTGACAACGTCATGTGATGCTATGCCCCGTAACCATGGCCATGCTAGGCCAGGGTTTGTGAGGGTTTGAGTTCAAGGGGGATTTAGGCCAGATATGATATCAAGCCCAAAGGAGGCAAGAGTCGGGTCACAGCAGTCATAAAAGCCGATTATGGCGCCTGCGCCGTCCAGATCCCCGCTGGTGGGATTAAGTGGGGTCTTATCTGGGCCCAATTGGCTGTTAATAATTCTTAAAGTGAGGGGACTTCTCAAGGCTTTGAAAAGTCAGGTTGATCCGACCCAAGAGCATTCATCCACCAGCAAATCATCTTTGATTCTTATGAAAACACAAATGTGTAGTACAATGAAGACTCAGAATTTTTCCATGTTTGCAAGAACCCCCCCCCCCCAAAAAAAACGTGCATTTTTTAAGGCTTAACAGTATACAAAATACTATATATGCCCAAGAGTTCACAAAAACCCAGTTGTTAGGTTTATTGAAAATGTATAAAACTGTTGTCGCTCCACGAACACGAAATTGTCCATGATGATTACGTAGACAATTTCGATTCTCAAACTTTGGAGTTTGTTAAAGACTCCAAATGTGTACCTGTGCCACAGATGTCTGTGGGTTCAGCAGGAGGTTCTGAAAGGTTCTGCGCAGCACCCAACGCATCTGGTGGCCAAAGGAGCTGTTATAGGTGACGGTACGGGACGCCGGCGGCGGCGAGTGCCGCTTGTCCAGAGCGATGCGCTGCAGCAGGGCCAGTGTGTCGCTGCAGTAGCTGCTGTTCTTGTATTCCTCCACCAGGTGCTCCTCCATGCTCTGCCTGGAGCTGCTCAGCTCCTCCAAGTCCAAATCTAAACCTGGAGACAGACGGTCACATTTGAGTTTTAAAATGGATTTATTCACAAATATATGGAATTGTAAACACACCGCATCACCTTCAGAAAGGCCGACTTTGGACATGCTGGTGACGGTGAAGTCTCCGTGGATCACATCCAGAAAAAAGTCAGCTGGGTTGTTGTGGGGCTCGCAGGAAAATCCTGAGAGACAAAGTCAAAGACTTAAGATTTTTTTTAAAAACGATTAAAGGCTACTGATGTTATTTATTTCATGCAGTTGTTAAAATTCAGGTCTGAATTTAATTCATTCATTAATCAAACCGGATTATTTGGTTGTATGAAAATAGTCTCGAGGTGACTGATGGCAGATTCTTTATGTTTCTGGCGGCCACAGACAATGATTTCAGTCTTGTCTGAGTACAAGTGGAGAAATTTGTTTGTATCCACACACTGATCTGTTGGATGCAGTGACAGGGTGATTCCTTTGCATCGTTGTGGGAGGACACTTTATAGCTCCGTATTAATTTGCCTAATGAAGCATGAGAAATAGGGGTTTCAGGATTGACCCCTGGGTAACGCCACAGGCCATAGCCATGACAAGACACAACTTTTTTCTCATTCTGTTCACTGTACAGCATTTTACTTGTAATAGGGCCAAATGGAACAACCACAAACCAGATCCAGCTGGAGCAGCACCAACAGGCCTGGAGTGGAACAGTAAAACTTTGCGAGTCAGGGTTTTCATTCAAATGGATCACGGCATGTTTACTATTATCGGACCTTTGTAGAAGTCACACTTGTTAGTTAAAAAAAAATAACAATAGCGGGACAGGGCTCACCGATGTTTGCGAAATAGTCCAATGCGTTTGGTGCCGGTCCGTGGTACACCATCTTGCCTCCAACCAGTAAGGTTAGCGAGTCGAAGAGCCTGTAGATGGAGTAGCGAGGCTGGTGGATGGACATGATGATGGTTCTCCCTTGATTGGCCATCCTGTAGCCAAACAAGTCAGTACTAAAATAATTTAAAAAAAATCACAGACAGACAGAAAGTACCGCATCGTTTGAGTCGCTACCTCCTTAGCAACAGCAGGACGGAGTTAGCTGTGCTGGCGTCCAGGCCCGTGGTCGGCTCATCCAAGAAGAGCACGGGAGGGTCAATGATCAGCTCCATACCAATGTTGGTCCGCTTCTTTTCGCCTCCCGAGATGCCACGAGTCATCTGTGTGCCGACCTGCGAAGAACGTCATGGGAACATTTCTAGGACAGTCGCCCTCCTGAAACAGATCTGCTCTATAATTTCATTGTCCACCTTGCAGTCGGCCACCTTGGCGAGACCAAGTTCTGCGACGAGGTGATTGACGCGGGCCTCTTTTTCTTGCTCGGACACGTGCACGGGTAGACGCAACGCTGCTGAGAAACGGAGATTCTCCCTCACTGTTAGCGTGCCCATGACCACGTCCTCCTGGTACAGATGAAGAACTCGTGTGTAAGAGCCAAAAGGTGAGTTGGATGACTTAATACCATTTGTGTTAGGTTCTAATGTCCGCATTTGTTTGACCATTAGTGCTAGTATGCCATTTAGGCTCGCATGCTAATTAATAGCATTGAGGGGCCCAGTTTTAGCATGTTGTTTAGGCTAATATGTTAGCTAATATCATTGATATGCTCAGTGACGCGCCGTCAGGGCCTTAAAGGCTATCTCTGCTGTTCCAAACCGTATCCAAAGAACATATTAAGACCTTACATGAAATGTTAATTTATTTCCAACAGTCTTTTTGTCTTCATTTCATACGGTGTGTTTTTGCTACGTTGCTTCCATTTTCTTGTGGGTTAATTGATTTATTTTTTGCTGTTGACAAAAATACTTACGGTATGGTTGACTCATTGAAAGCTGAATTATAGATTTAGAATATATACTTCCAAACATGCAAAATGTGATGTATGAAAAATTCTGCATTATATTGAGGAATACCCCACTGGCCAGGAAACATAAGATTGAAACATTCCAAGACCTTCCCATATTAAAAAAAAAACATTAAATCAATGGATCTTTAATTACCTAACGATATTATTGATCATTTTGATCAATCACAGACATTTGTTTTGGAAATAATAAAATAATTATGACATAATAATTTGACATAAAAAGGTACCTGGACCACATAGCCTGACAGACATTTGAAGTTGGGTGGTTGCGGTGCTCCGTCAATTAAAACTTCACCCGAGAGGCCGGAGGGATCCTTCCTCGCAGCGAGAATATCCAAAAAACTTTGCAGAACGACATAAAAATAAAACATTCATGCAGACGCCTATTTTTTAAAATTCCTGAACTCGGGTTCACTCACGATGACTTCCCGCTTCCAGTCGGCCCGAGGATTGCGTTCAGGCCAGGCCTCATGATACCACTATAGCACAAAACAAAGCAATGTAAATATTGATCTTGGCATACATCGTATCGTGTATGGATCCACGATTGACTCAAACTCTGTGACATTTATTGTCCAAATAATTGGATCATTCAAAAAATTAAAAATCCACCAAATTTTGCAGTATATATAGTCAATTAATACAAAAACATGAATACGTGACAAAATTCAGAGGGGTTTCCACATGGCTATTGGTCCAAAAAGTAGGATTCATCTGCCATCATGGAAGTCTGCTGAGAGGGCAGAATTTTTGACACAGTTCTTGTATTAGTGGCCAAAGAGTTCAAGTGAAAGAGCAAGCGCAAGCCATATGCACACACACACACACACACACACACACACACACACACACACACACACACACACACACACACACACACACACACACTATGTGCAGCCTCATAAAATGGAATTAAAAGATTGACCACAAGCCTGGCCATGGGTCACGTGATGCCATTTTTAATGCGTTCTCTTGGCAGACGGCGACTATACTGAGAGATTATAAGCAAGAAACCATGCCTAATATCATATGATTAACACAAGTAATAACGCATGCACACACACGTCAGAAAGAGGGTAATGTAAAGGGGGCCCGGTTCACAATCGAGCAAGGTTTGGTTTGTGAAGTCAAAACGGACAAGAGCTAAATGACTTATTTGTTGAGCGCTAATTATCGACGACGGTCAAGTTGTGTTGTGATTGCTGGAAATTAGGAAGTAGTACGCCAAATATTAAGGTGGTCATACATGAAAAGGGACATCTAAAAAAAAAAACTTGATGTCCATCAGATCTCACAAAGAAGTGGGCCAAGAAATTTGGATTGTGATTAACAGTGGCGTTGAATTCTAAATTATGCAGGTTAAAAATAAACAAATTAAAAATGTTAAAAGGACAGAAAGCTGTAAATACGCTTTCCTAAAAACAAAACAAACAAACAAAAAAACCCTGGCAAGGTTGGAAAAAATTACGAGAATTTTTGGGACTAACTATATACCAAATTCTTGGGATTAATGCAGTCAAGAGGTATTAAATGAATGGGATTCATTTAGACAAAAAAAGGGGAGTTGACATATTTAATGTTTATCAATGCGAGTTTACAAAATTATCGGGATTCATTCAGTTAAAAGGTATGAAATTCTATTTCATGCTTGCACAAAAGGACAGAAAGCCACGCGCGCCCAAATGTTCACAAAAATGCAGCTAAGCAAAGGATTTGAGGGCTTTTTTATGACAATTTCCTAAATAATCAGAATTAATGATGTTAGGTGGTAGCAAACTTTATTTTATTCTGTCCAAAAGGACAGACATTCACAAAAACACACCCAGCAGGGAACTACATTTTTTTGGAGGGGGGGGGGTATCAAATTGATCAAATTATGGGCATTATTATGGGGGTGTACAAAAAGGCTCCAAATCAACACACGCAAAAATACAACAAGAGGGAAATAAAATATATATATATTTTTAATTGACAATTGACCAAATTATCAGGATTTAGGCGGTATGAAATTCTATAATATAGTACAAAGCTACAAAAAAGTGGCAAAATTAACATACAAAGCCACCAAATCTCTCTCTCTCTCTCACACACACACGCACACACACGAGTGGACTTTAAAACTAACTTGAGATCCAGTAGTATCTGGCGAGGACTTGACTTGTTTTTGCAGAAGAAGCTGTCCTTCACGTGAACTTTGTAGCCCACCTGGTGAAAGCTGACGGTGGAGCCGCAGAGCTGCTTGCCGGCCGCCGGCTCCGTAACCATGGCAACCTTGGAACCCACCAGGCCGTTGAAGCCGAGATCGTCCAGCATCGCTACGTTGATGTGACAATCTCGCTCCATCGCGTTCACTGTCAGCGTAAATGCACGTCGGGTTCATTTGTAATTCACCAGAAATAGCAAAATGGCTTCTAGAGACTTTTTTTGTGGGTCTACTCCTAATAGAGATGCCTACCAAATTGCATATGGCAAAGTGAAACTGCCTGAGGGGGATGGGTTGTCAAAACATTTTGAAGCTAAGTTTTATGGCGAGTTATCGAACTTGGCTGACACGCTCCGCTCACATGCAATGACAAAAATTCATTCATTCACAATTTGGCGTCACTCACCTCACACATGCGTTTCAAATTTTGATAAAAATCGCTCGGAAGGATCCCTGGAAATGGCCCAAATGGCATTAAAACGTCTGCTTCAAGCGAAAAGGGCAGATTTGCTGTGTCGTCTCTGGCATTGGTTGTTGAGACTTTTTTGTGGGTCAACTATGTGGCGAAGTGAAATCAGCTTTGCAGGTTGCATTTTCAAACATTTCCAAGACAATGGTGGGCGTCATCCCTTTGCGGGGTTATGCTCAAGTCCATATCATACAATAATAAACATTTTTGCGTCCTATTTTTTTTGAGTGTTAAGACTCGATTTAAGAATGTCCAAATAATGTTCATTTTTGTATTGAATGAATTTGCAATTAACCCCCATTTTTTTCCAGTGGTTGTCTTTGCGTCATCTTAACCACGGCCGAATTTCAAAACGAATGAAGGATGAGGGCACTTCTGTAGTCTGTCGAGTCGGAATGCCGATTTTTTTTTTGCAATATGTACCTGTATCTGAAACTATAATATAGTAATATAACCTAGCTCATATATTTTTAAGTCTTTCAGACATTTAAGTAGAAAGTAGACCAACAGACTGAAAACATAGGTATCATCTCATCACATAAAATGTAAATAACATATACAATCATGTCCAATGCTCCCAAAATCAAACAAAGATTAAGAGTAAAAAATAAAATCTAATAAAAAGCAGCCGCAGAAGATATCCCCTTTCGTGGCAAATATGAAACCATGAGAGAAACTCACCTGCAGGCCTTGCGAGCGAGCGGCGCTGCACTGGTCAGGAGGCTGCGAGGGAGGCTGACAAGAATCTCATGAGAGCTCCGGGTCAAAGGTTGTCGCCACAGCATGCCGCGTTAACCCGTTGCACACCAAACATTTGTGATATTTTTTTAAAGTTATTTTTATTCATTTTAAAGAGACACTATAAAATAAGTCATACGTGATAAAAATGCATTTCTATTCATCTTTTTTCTTTTACCCTCTTCCTATCAATTTTCCTTCTTTTTCGAACACATCCGTGTTTTAGAGGTTGTGCCTCCGCTGAAAATGTAAACAAAAGCTGTACTGTACTGTAAAGGCTGCGTATTTATCTTTGAGTCAGATACATGTTAAATTGCTAGTTTTTGGTGAAGAATGATTGAATGTCATCATCCTCTGTAATCCTGTTTTTTATGCCGACAGAAGGCTATATATTCATTTTAGAATACTGTACATCTTTGGGAATGGTTATTGATATATAATAACAATTATTATTATTATTATATTGTGAGATGCTAAGTTCAATTTGGTAGTTTGGGAAAAATCGGCAGTTGTTTAACTGCATCGAGGGTCAATACATTGTTACACTGCTTGTATGATATGTATGTTGCTGGTGTCGGGCCAAAACCTCGTCCGTCACAATTTGGTCAATGTTCAGTAAATTTTATTTTAAAAAATAAACACTTTTCCCATCATATCTTCACATCATTCACTTTGAAGGAAATTCACTTGATGTAGTATAGCAGTAAAAAAATCCAGAACTCACAATTTTGTGATTTCTTTTTTTATTATTATTATTTTTAAACTGCACATATGTATAAAACACCAAATATGTTTTCACAATTTTTCAGATTAAAAAAAAAAAGATCGTCACCTTCCTAAAATAATGGCCTTTGTCATTTTTGTTCCCAAGTAACAACAACAAAAAATCCTGACCCAAATACTGATTATATGTATTCATCATTTAATTTCAGTGGTCGAATTGTATGATCCGTTGAACTAAGGATGTTGCCAATTTTTAGCAGAGGTAGCCAATCAGCATGAGACATTCAAGGCAAAAAGGAAAAAAAAAATCGATAGATAAAAGTTCAAATATGACTTGGGGCCATTATTTTAAGGCGCGGAAATGGAGATACATGTTTTTTTTTTTTTAAATTGGAGAGCAAACTGAAGCCATCTTAAACAAAACAGAGTCAAAAGAATAATTTCATTTAGTCACATCAGAGGAAAATGATTTATATACCGCCCCCCCCTCCAAAAAAAGTGATCATTACTACTATCACTTCAAATTTGATGGCGCTCTCTTGTATTGATTACCCCAAAATAAAACAAGACTATGAGTACATTTCCAGAAGCGCAGATTACAAATCACTACTGTGATAAAACATAATCCATGCCCGCCGTGTACAGTCCGTCCCCAAGTATACCCCCCACATGTAACGACGATGACGGCGGTCAATATAATCGGTAATAATGACAAACAGCGTTGTTCACAGCGAGCGGGGACTTGAAATGAGGTTGTGTCGTTTGACGCTCTCTATGGTCAAACGATATTTACAAACATGGATGGATGGACGCTGATAAATCCCAACAGGAGGTGTGCTTCATTTAAGTTGTTCGCCACACGGTTCAATCAATAAAGTTTTTGCATAAATAGCTCCTATATACACACACAATATAAGCTGTACTTTTTCGGTACCCTGATTATGTCTCAGCGCCGCGCTCGCTTGTCTCGTTGTAACATTTGATTGTGATTACAGAAAACATATAAGTCATAAAAATATAATGTTTATTTTAAAAAAAATGCTGTTCATTCACGTCTCCGACCCGCTAGATTGTGCAAATGATTCCTAGAGGCAAATGTACAAATAATTTTTGGTTATGATCTTTAGAAGCACAAGGGGGTGGGCAACCTACGGCGTGTACAGTGGCACAGACAGTTTTTCAAATGACCAGCCAACTTTCTTTTCATTTTTTAAATTTAAATTTGATTGACGGCTCACCCGTTTTGTGACCGTGTCGCATAATGCGCACAATTTGGCAGACAGCAAACAGTTACAAACTTTTAACATTGCGAGTACAAACTCTCGGAGCACCCAACGATACCTAGTACAGATACCTCCAGCACTTTTGATATATAAAATTTCATTTAACACATTTAAAAAAAAAAAAAGAAACAAAAGAAAAGTGAACAAAAACCTGTCTTCAAGTGATGTTGTGCAAATGTGTCAAGCTGACGAGGTGTGGCGCCAACTCATGCCGAGGAGGACTTGCTCAATGTCAGATTTCTTTTTTTTTTTTGCCTTAAGCATCGGTGTCTGGTATCCGCAGCCTCCACAACTACTCGATATCTTAAAATTAGGTCCGTATCATCCGCTTTCTGTTACTCGCCCATATCTAAATAATCATATAATACAGTAACATATTTAGGAATATTCATGATTTTAAGGTTAGTTTCAGCAAGAGGTGGAATTTTTTTTCTTAAATGTCATAGTTATAAATTACAATGGATTGTAAAACAAACAAACAAACAAAAAAAAAGATCTCAAAAACCCGATGTGCTCGAAAAATATGGATATTTTTTTAAAAATCTGCGTGATTGATGTCATGGGAAAAAACAGAACTGTTTATCGATGTACAGCACAACCGGACATTTTTTTCCCCCTGCTATGATGACACGTTATCAGTCTGGTCACGGAACAAAAGGAAGGTACCACTGTACCAACCCCCCCCCCCCCCCCAAAAAAAACAAAAAACAATAAAAACTAAAACTCAAAAGCCCCACCAAAAGTATTTGGTTCCATTGTGCCATCATGCTTTCGTTCGTGTGTCCCTCAACTGGCCCCTGCTCGAAAAAGGTTGCCCACCCCTGCTTGAGGTCCAAGAGGTTCGACAGTTACATGACACCAGAGCTTCTAAATACGTAGTGAACAGCGCATTCTCTTTGACGAACAGTCTGAAAAATGGACTTGGTCGAGTCATTTCAAAAACCAAACCGAAAGTTGTTTTTTCTTTTAAGTGCAAATAACGTCAGTGCCGCCAAGAGCAACAGCCGATCCCTCGAGGGTCCGAACGGATGACGAAGCCGACGACGCAACATCTCCCACATCATAAAAACAATTCGGAAGCTGTCGTGTCATAAAAAAAAAAATTCTCTTCTTTTGATTTTCTTTCTCTAATTTTATACAGAGAAAAGCGATACGGAAACTCGAGAATATTCTGTCGTAATATTACATAATTGTTTTTGTAAAATAATTTGGGATACCTTTTCTTACTCGCCTCCTCAACTTTACATTTTTCCTCATTATTTGTAAGATCACAAGTTTCTTTTTTCCTACTAAGATGAAAAAACTCTCTTGTTAAAATGCTTACTTTTTCTCGTGAAACAACTTTTTAGCGGGTGCCTCATTTTATTTTCTGTACAATTTCAACCTTTTCCCTTCTAACTTGTTTCCTGTCAAATGACCTTTTTTTCTCTCCGCAAAACTTTTCCTTGTAAGATTTTGAGAACTGTGCTAAACAAAAACATGCATCTGAACCAAAACAGGAAAAATTATTTAGTCATATATGTAAAACTATACTAATGGATCCAATTTTTTTCAAATTGTGATTGTTGATTTTATATTACACTGAGCAGCCAGCACAAAAACTAAAATTGGTGCTGTCAAATGACAAACTCAAAAGTGTTTGGCGAAAAAAAATAAAAAATCATCAGAAACCGCTTTTGTCTCTGCGCTCGCGCTACTTTGTTCGCATCCGACTTGTATGACAACTTTAAGAGGTTGCACTGTTTTTACAAGGTAAGCATGTTGGAACAACGCTCACAAGCTTGTCTGATCCTCCTTCGCCGTTAGCAGCAAAAAGCGCAATGCCGTTGCACAATTGAAGACTCAGAGTACACTTTCGTTGAATGGAGCTCACACAGCAGTTGTCTCACACGCCAAATGCCCCCCCCCCCGGCCTCCCACCAACCCACAAAGGACCGTTGTCGACTATTGCACTAGCTGGGATGTTCCCCAGACCACGCCCCCTTCCCCCCAGCATCCCTACCCACCCCCAGTCGCGCCGCCACTATGCCCAGCGCCCACTCGACACAAAGCTTCGGCTGAAGGAGAAGCTGGTGTCCGAATTGGTGTGTTTGCCCCAGGCGCCGAAGGGCACCACCACGATGGTGCTGTTGTCCTCGGAGCCGTACTGCAGAGCCTGCCGAAGGACACGCCGAGGCCGTTTAGAAGCCGCGACACGTGACCTGATATCACCTGAGCCATGCGTGTATGAGTGCGTGTAGTTGTAATCATCATTGATAATCACAAATTTATAAGGCTGTCACAAAGATATGTTCACAAAGTTCTGAGGATTTGCTGACCCGAAATTGAAAGTGCGAAGGCAAGTCTTGTAACGCATTGATGGATCAATAGATTTACCCATCGCTGATTGAAAACACACAAAGTCACCATTGGGCAATTGTGGGTATTCATTTTTGGAAACAACCCTCAGTATTTGTCTTTACTTTGCAACTAACCTAACAAGCACTGTATACAGTCTACTTAAGCTCATTACTAATAGCTTTACATGCCATGCATTTTTGTTGTGCCCCCCCCCCCCCAAAAGCCATTCAAGTGCAAACAACACATTTTTCCATTGATATCTCAAAACGACAGCGCTGACCCGGCTGAGGTCGCATCAGCTCGTACCTGCTCAGAGATGCGCTGCGCCGCCTCCTTTGGGTCGTGACACTGGTTGATGACGTTGCAGATCTCCTGGCTGTTCATGATGAAGTTGACGCCGTCTGTGGTCAGCGCCAGGAAGGAATCGTGCACGGGGCTCAGCTTTGAGGGGTGGGGAAGAAGACCTCAATGATGATTCGTATATTAAAGCCTTGACAGCACGGAAAATTGTACTCAAGTGTTTGTGTGAACTTGGCACCACCTAGAGGCGTCTTTCTGCTCCTGCAGCATTGAAGGCAATTTAATTATACAGTATCTGTAAAGATTTCCTTTTTTTCATTTGATAAATACCGTTAGAAAAAAAAATCAAAGGCAAACACAGTTAACCTTACCATTACTGCCCCCGCCACCCCGTTATATGACACGCAACAGTTCTTCTCCTTGGCCAGAAATTTAAATGGGGCCAGGACTAAACCAGGGGGACTTTCACCTCGTCTCAATACGTCAACGTACCACGATTCTCTTGGTCTCTGGCTCAGCAATCACCCCGACGCCCTTCAAGTCAAAGTCACCGATGCTGCGCGTCATGGCTAGCCTGCCATTGACATTGGACTGCCCCAAACTGTTCCAAGTGATGAAGCCGCCGCTCCTCTTGATCCTAAGCAGACACAATAAAGAGGCAGAGGCGCCTTAATTACAGAGGTTGTTCTTTTCCCCTCCCACGTTGTCGTTCAGCGTGAGCGTAGCGTTAGCTGTAACTAAACCACAGTAATGTAACCAACACAAAATCCAGGTACAGTGTACCTGCATTATGGGGATAGCATACCTGTCAACCTTTTGGAGCCCCAACCTGTATAAACTACCAAAAAAATCCTTATAAAGAGCAAAAAATCCTTATAACATACCAAAGCATTTAATAACGGCAGAAAAAAACCCACAAAATTTTCAATGATATTTATTGTAGATCTCCATAATACAATGTCTGGTTAATGTCTAATCATCATTCTACTTAGTGGCATCATTCTACAACTTCAGTTGTATTCCTGCGTTACTTTTTTCACCAACTCCAAATAATTTGGAGTTGGTGAAAAAAAAAACTGAAATTTTCAGAATCCGTATGATTTGTGCGATACGGCCATATACGTAAGATTCACCACAAAATCCGTATGAACTATGGCTAAACCGTATGAGTTGACAGGTATGGGATAGGGACCAGGCAGATGGTAAAAAGCTACATATAATTGACGGCTTTTTAAATGCAGAAAAAAAAAAGTGACACCTCAAACATAAAATACCAAGAACATTTAAAATGTATTTGTGATGGCAAAATGTATTGACAAAAATTCTCCATTTTAACAATTTCACAATTGACGAGGCTTTTATTCTACACATCTTAATAATCACACCAGAGCTACCCAAGCCTTTTCTCTGCCAATTCCGATAAAAGAAAAATAAATACTCTCTTCCTTAGGTTTGCCGTTTCCCACCAGCTCAAAAGAGTTACTATATCGGTCCAAACAAAGGTACCTTGATCTCTACTGAACAGAAAACTGAAGAAACAAGGGTGACCTCAGATTATTTTCCATGGCTGTATGCATGTAAATATTGCATATTAATGTCGGTATCAGCGGCTCTTATTGGCAGCCTTCATGAGTACCCAATACACCTGAAATAAGGTGTCGGCCAGATAGCGCTACCTGGATTGAACTCCAAACCCGCACCACTTTTTTGGAGCGTTTGCGCACTTGCCTCTCCTTCTCGTCCCTCCTTTCGGGCGTGTGGTCCATGGTGAGCTTGAACGCCTTGCCCTTGCGGCACAGCATGGCGCGGCTGTCGCCCACGCTGGCCACAACCAGCTCGATGCCGTCCCTCAGCAGGGCCACGGTGGCAGTGGTGCCCGCGTTCACCCCGGGCGCTACAGAGACATTACAGAGGGCGTGCGTGAGAGACGCGAGTCGACACTTTGCAGGTGTGCACAAACAAACCACAGGATGGATCTATATCTCGAGCGCGCGCACACACACAACAGACATGAAGACAGGGGGTAGGAGAGGGGGTCATGTAGTAGATAAAAAAGTTGGCAATGAAGAGGGGTGGGGGGGGGGACTGTTGCACATGCACGTGAACAGTTGAGTGCGTTTGGTTAAATATACATCTCCAACAGGACTTAGCATTGCTTTGATAATCAAACAATCACATACAAAGTCAACTACTAATACAAATGCGGTCTGATGTTGATGATGTTGTTTTTTTTTTTAATTTAAAAAAAAACAATATAGCAGCAAAAATGATCCGTTCAATTTTCTCAAACGGAAGTAGCCATTGCCGCATTTCGTTGCTGTTCAACTCGCCGTGAATACACCGTTCATTTTTAAGGGGGCATAGAGTGGATATTAAAAAGTCTGCACACCCGTGTTCAAATGCCAGGTTTCGGGAGGTACAACATACCAGACCAAGATAAATCATTTTGAAACTTTCCACCATGAATATCACACCAAAACCTGGAGTTCGAACAGGGGTGTGTAGAGTTTTCAGAGCAACTACATGAACAAAATTGGAATTTTTGTTTTTAGTCGACAGAGTAAGAAAACGTTCTACTGTCGTGTTTTTGAGTGTGTATTACTAGAAAATTTGGTGCCTGGCCTGGTGAATGACTTGACCGTAAGTTAATGAGACTGTAGAGCTGGCTGGCTGCTCACTGGCTAACCCCTTTAGGCAGGTTTTGAATGAGTGTGTTTATTACACGTTTGTTTTCTTACCACACCGGCAGCTGTGTCGATTTTGACCACGAGCTTGCGGTCCTCGGCTATATTCGGCGAGCCAGCATCGATGTTAACTTATGTTGGCGATCGTAGAAAATGCTGTTGTAGTACACACGTCTCTTCGTCTATTTTTCTAAACGTAATATGATCTCAAACTTTGAACATTATGGGTCCTATTTTCGTAGACTGGCGCCCGTGCCCACTGCGTAAGAACAGGCGTAACTTCATTTTCATTGTCGGGACAAGTCGAGTTTAGCGCGGTTGGGACCGCGTTGTGCCTCAATGGCTGTTGGAGCCGGCGAATGGAGCTCCTGACGCAACAGACATTTTGGTCACAGAGATTAGACTGTGCTAGGCGCAAAAATAATTTTAAAAAGGGCGCATCTTCATTTTTAAGCGTTCCGAGGACGTTTTATATCCGCCTCCTTGACGCACCTGTCGAGTCGGTGAGAGAAAATAGACTAAATTTTAGACTTTCTAAAACACGTCTAGCTCGCGTGTAACTGTCAGGCTGTCGTTTCCGAAAATGGCCGGCACAGAATGAGTAACGCGGTCGCGCGGGGGTTGTCATTGGACAGCAACGATATGCTTCAATGCATTTCCAACTGAACTTCAGCTCTCCAAACTTGCTCCACAGATGAGCTCCGTTAGCCAGGAGCGGCGTTCCCAGGGCCAATTGTGCACATTAGACTTGCTGCGTCTGCGTGAAGTATTTCTGGCAGAGGGTGACAACAGACGTTCTCAAACTGACGCGCGCGCACTCTCACAAGAAGCTCTCGCAAGCACTCGTTAAGAGAACGAAGAGAGAGCTAGAGAGAGAGAGAGAGAGAGAGAGGGGGAGAGAGAGAGTGAGGGAGAGAGAGGAGTGAGAGAAAGATAGGGAACCTTCCAGAAGTCCAGGATTTAGGACCCGCTGGACTCTCTCTCCTTCAATATCTAGCCCCTCGTCATCCACATTGGTGCCAAGGGCCTCCAGCTCTGAGCTGGGTCCGCAGCTGCCGTAGATAACATGCACACACACACATACAGGCATATTGGGACATTTCACACAGCGCGGCGCCCCCGTGGGTGCCACGTCAACACGTCAACTAGTGTTAACATCAGCCCAAAACTAACACAGTTGTATTATGTTACAAATATTGCCCTTGCTTCATAGATAGACTCATCATTTGCATGCACTGCATGTTGTAGCTCGATGGTTGTGAAACTTTTTTGGAATACCACCTAAAATTTATTATTTTTTTTAAAATATATTTTGGTGGCTAAGTACTCTTTACCATCATTAGAATACAAAGCATAGTAGGGCTCAGTGTTCATCAATATTATGCAGTCTGAACATTAATATTGCACTTAAGTATGTAAAAAATTAAAAATCATGAAAACTTCTTGGACTAAGATTCTATTAAAATCTATTGCATGTAAATGAAACAAAAATGGTACCTCGTCCAACCTGTAGGACTAGATCAATTTTCCACTTCTTCCTACTTTGAAGTGCGCCGGGCTAAGATATGTAGACATGATTCCTTTCCTTGTAAAGGTGTATTTTAAAACCGTGGTTAAGTTTTTATATGGTCAGTGTGGATGGAAATCAACCAATCAAAATCTGTGCACAATCTGTGAGAGTGCGTGAAACATGGAATCTAGCGCCGGCTATCTGGAGTCTTAGAAAATCAGGTCTTGAATATCATAAGGTTGGACTGTCATAAACTGAGCAACTCCTGAATTCATTGCGCCCCCCCCTTGAAATGTGCCACTCATCTCGGTAGATGTCGAAAGCAGTTGATAAAACATTAGTGCGCTCTGCCACTTGTTTTGGAGTCTTGTTGATCAATCACGAGTTTAGCTTTGCTATAAATCACAGACCTTCATGTTGCTAAACTCAAAAAAAAAATAAAATAAAAATTAAAAAAAAGGGTTTCGTTGTGTCGGACAAAGAACTCAGTTTCAAAGAGGAATAATATTTTTGGTCAACCTACCATCTGAAGAGCACTGCAAATGCTTGGCTAAAGCTTTGTCTACTTCCAGGAAGGCTCGAGTTAAAACCAGCTCCAGATTGTCCTCGCCGGCCACAAGATCCCTGCAACAACATACAAACCAATCTAAGTGCACAGAGAATCAACAACGACTTCTTTGTGAATGTTACGCTCCAAATAAATGTCTCAAATATTTGTCTCTGCTGTGTGCATCGCGCGCCAGAGGAGCAAACAAGCGGAGGCACAATAGCTGCTTTCACGCCCATGTCTTAACTTTCTGCTAATCCCCTTCACGCAAAATGTGACTGTTATCTACGATGGCGCAATAACCCCCGAAAGCGACCTCACTCTATTCCGTGTCCGCACCTTTCACATGGAACAGCAATGTGGGGGAAAAAAAAATTGGGCTTTGAAAATTACCACCATGGGCGACACAGCTCAGTTATGCATCGTCTGCTATCGAACAGAAGATCCTATAAATGGTTGCGGCTGTCAGTATACATTACTGGTATAGATAGATGAACAAAAAAATACATTGTTGGGAAGTACAGTGGATATCGAGTCTTTTCGAATGCCAGGATTTTGTGATGTTAAAAAAAAGGGATTAAAAAAAAACAGTAAGAATAAACCTTTTGTCACATTTGGGAGATTTTATCATCCGATGAAACCGAGGTTCAACCTTTGGCCAAAATTCCAAAAGCTTTGGCATCTGATAGTGAATCATGTGGGTGGCAGCAACATGCATTGGGGCTGTTTGTTTGTTGTTGTCGTTTTTTTTTTTTTTTTAATTATGTTGAATAGATTATTGGTGCTGTCACATTAGTGGTGGGAAAAACCTTTGGAATTACTTTCATTGGTCTCTGTCTCTCTTTTTTTTAACATCGCATAGTATTTGAACTGGGGTGTGTAGACTTTTTCGACTTACCGAAACTAATAATTGACCTGATCATCTCTCGTGTCACACTAATGTGCCAAAACACACCGATAGGGCAATCTCATGCTTTGGACATCTGCAGTGCTGACCCTGGCATCTGTAAAGCTGACGTTTACAGAGTTGGAGCATTCTGGAGCAAAAAAAAAAAAAAAAAAAAACTGCCAAACTGTTTGACACCAACCCAGGATGAATGAGAAATGAATGAAATGATGTCCAGTGACAAGAAAAGAGCTCACGACGGACCCCTAACAAATGATTGGCTCCCCGAAGTTCGATCTAATCAAACCAAATCCTTACTTGATAAAATTCTCCATGTATTTGTGACAGAAATCCGCCGCTTCTGGTCCACCGTGCCCGTCAAACACGGCAAAGTAGATTATGTTGTCGTTCATTTGGGAGAGCTGGAAGCGGTCCTCGTTCTCCTTGCGCTGCCCAATGAGCGAGGCGCAGCCCACATTGGAAAGGCTGACCTTGGGAATGGGCTTGCCGTAGCGGATGCTGGACGGCAGCAGGATGGGCTCGTCGATGCGATTGTCCCAGATGCCAAAGGAGTCCCAGGTGGTGGGGCGCCCGCTGCTGTCGGCGTCGAAACGTGTGCCGCTGCGGCGCTTGTCTGAAGGCGTGTGGATCTGCCTCTTGGGGATGGCGGAGTAAAGGGTGATGTCCTGCTTCAACGGGAGGGGAGCCAGGGCCATTTGGGGGAGACCATTACGTCCAACATGGGGTCCACTGCTGCACCTTGCGAGGCGGGCGAGAAAGGCGATTGACATCACCCTTAGAGCAGGAATACCAGAGAAGCACTGGATATCGAGGGATCCAATCACCTAACATTGGAAAAACAGGAGACACAATCATTATTTGTTTTTTCCTGATTTGCGCGCACAGTAGAGATTTTTGGGGAAAAAAAAATTCAAGGTTCTCTATGTGTTTTTTTAACAGACACAAGCAATAATTTAATCTGTATACAATAAATTACATCAGATTTATTGCACATAAACTTTTTGGTTTTATGGGTTAGTCTTATGATCAAATGAAGGCAAATAAACCATGAATTATTATGAACGATGATTTATTTTTCTACTTCAGAGTTGTTAACCGACCTACAATTTGACTTGGAGTCTTAACTGTTCACAATGACAAGCACTAAGCTTACTTGGAGACATCCATCCATCCATCCATTTTCTGAACCGCTTGATCCTCACCGCGGGGGGTGCTGGAGCCTATCCCAGCCGTCTTCGGGCAGTAGGCGGGGGACACCCTGAATCAGTTGCCAGCCAATCGCAGGGCACACATAGACGAACAACCATCCACGCCCACACTCACACCTAGGGACAATTTAGAGCGTCCAATCAGCCTGCCATGCATGTTTTTTGGAATGTGGGAGGAAACCGGAGTACCCGGAGAAAACCCACGCAGGCCCGGGGAGAACATGCAAACTCCACACAGGGAGGCCGGAGCTGGAATCGAACCCGGTACCTCTGCACTGTGAAGCCGACGTGCTAACCACTGGACTACCGGGCCGCCTACTTGGAGACAATATAAAGAAATAAATTAAACACATATAATAAAGCTGACTGACCAGCCAAAATGTAGCATTTTTTTAAAATCAAAATTGCAGCTTTTGCAATTTGAAAATTGCATTCAACTACATTGCAATGCAAATTTGATTGTGCAGCCTTAGCAAAAACCCATGAGCAATTGAGCCCCGCCCCCAGAAGGTTTGTAGCTGCTGATAACCATTAGAACAAATTAGTCAAGATTAAACTTCCCAAATCACTTAAATAGATAGTTCAATGGCAATGAGATGCCACAAGATGGGTCTCGAAGTAGTGTTTTAATCATTTGGCCTGAGCACAGAATAACTGTAACTGCCCCCCGCCTCCTAAAGGTTAACAATTACATACATTCACCACAAGATAGTGAAATACTTTATAGCTTTTTATTTATTGTAGTCAATTGTGCTTTGTGCGGTTTTAATGGTCACATCTCACACTACAACAACGCAAATCCGTCGGTGCTGTAATTTGTCGTTGTATATGTGCATCACAAATAAGAGTACGTGTGACCAAATTCTTCGGCGAACATTGGCTGCCTGTTTGATAGTAACGTATCCCCTTTCACATCTCGGACGCTCTCCAGTTGTTATGTAATGTATGGAGTGAAGCACATATTTAGTACAGGAAAGCGAGCCAAAAAATCTGACGGTCCCATGAATTTCGGTCCAAATGCGTAGCTAGCATGTTTTCTTGTCGTTAGCACGAGTTAACCAACGAGCTAGCTACGACGAATTGGACAAAAAAATAAATAGAGTGCCACAGAACAATATTACCTTAGACTTGTTTTTGAAAAAGCAGTTTTGTTTTATTCCCCTTCAGACGCTTATTTTGTTGTCCCGTTGAATGGTTTACGCGCAGCGGCAAGCGACACTCCTCTCCCTTGTCTTGCTAGCTTGTATAACGCAATGTTGTTAAACAAGGTAATAGAGTGCTGGTAGCCAATCGGAACGCTAGAAATCTCTTCTCCTCCGTGGACGCCCATAAAACAAGAAAACTGATTGGTGATATAAGAGTGCAGATGACTGCTAAAACAACCAATCATCAATTAGCAGATTACGTAAGCAGCCACCGAGCAACAACTCTGAGGCTGACCTAAATTATTATGTTTACTCCAGTGTCAATCGCATTTAATAGATATATTATCGTAAAGCCACAGACGGAAATGAACCTCCAATATATTCAATAAATATTATCTGAGGGTAAGGAGCCGCTGTTGATAAGAAATCAATTGGTTTTCAAAAGTGTGTGACCCCTCCCCAAACAAACAAAAATATTGATTCAAAATTGGGGCTGGGGGGTAAAAAAAATTGCAGTTTTAATACACGTCCTCCCGTTAATCATAGGATTCCTTTCGTATGACGTAACTGATGCCACAATCATGAGACTTCCTCGTTCCTCGCAAGACTTCAGCCCAGCATCACCACTGGGTGTCAACACCCTTTAATAATAATAATAATAATAATAATAATAATAATAGATTTTATTTATAAGCACCTTTCAAGACACCCAAGGACACTTTACAATAACAAAAAACACAAAACAATACGGGTTGAGCAGCGGCAGCCAAAACGCGCCAGCGTTCACTCAACCCTAAAGTCAGAAAGAAACAAGGGAGGGAGAGGGGGAGAAAAAAAAACCCACGTTCGAACTACCCTCATTTGAGGATAATTTGAGTGAAGCAAAAAACTCCTGCACAAGCATATGACAGTTACAACAGGTCACAAGACATAAACAATGAAGACGGTGAAACAAGGGAATGTATGAGGGAGGGGGTGATGGTGGGGGACTAGCTTCCGTGCGTACTTTCATCAGGGGAAGGTCGAGATAGCAGATGTTGGTTTGGTAGCAGGCTGCCCAAGAATTTAAGACAGCCTTGAGTCCGTGGCTTATGTCTCTTTAGTGGCGTCGATCAGCCAAATCCGTGATTTCAGTCAATATTTGAGCACGGATTCCAGTTTCTCCAAGTTCTTGACCATCTTGCAGAGACGCTCCAATATATATTATATATATAGAGCTGAATTTTTTAGCAAAGGATATCTTCTGGTGGTTTAGATACAGGCATGTCCAGCTCCGGGCCTGGAGGACCACTTTCCTGCCTGTTTTCCAGCTCTCCCGGATGCAACACACCTGATTCAGATGATCAGCTCATCAGCCAGCTCTGAAGCAGCATGAGAACGATCCTGATCATTTGATTCAGGTGCGTTGCTCCTGATCATTTGATTCAGGTGCGTTCCAAGGAGCAACGCACCTGAATCAAATGATCAGGATGATCTAATGCGGCTTCAGAGCTGGCTGATGAGCTGATCATCTGAATCAGGTGTGTTGCTCCTTGGAGAGCTGGAAAACAGGCAGGACAGCGGCCCTTGAGGACCGACTTTGGACACCCATGGTTTAGAATGTGTTGTCAAGCTCACAACTACAGAAATGGGTGGTCCGATAAAAACAAGCATCGGTTTTGTTTACCCTTGGTTTTATTTTATAAGCACACCACACTTCCTTCTGCTTTTAAAATAAACAAAAGTGGTTTGGCATTATACCGTGCAGTGTCACGAGTTGTGAGTGGATTAGAGGTCAAAATGTCAACCTCATCCCATTACGTCACACGATCTTTCACTGATGGAATTAGTTTGGGCTTTAATGCCATGTACGATCATTGCGATTTGATGTAAAAACACAAAACAAAAACAAAATTTTTGTTTTATCTAACACACAAGATGTGCTTGTAGTTTTTGGAAAGTGTGATTTTTAACAATATGCTTTATCTGTGTTCTGTACATAATGTACGGTACATTGTTTTAACGAGAAAAAACATGCAGTTTACATGAAAAAAAATCTGATGAAGATAGTTTGAAAATCATATTGAAGTAAATCAATAAAAGAAAAAAATACTCTAGTTGTAGTCGAAATTCTAACACCTTCTGGGGGGTTTTGTCAAGCAAAAACAAAATTGGGTTTGCCTTAAATTATTGTCAAATTATTAAATCTAATAAAGTATCGCTTTGGCGCCATCTTGCGGCGCAATTGTGTCAAAGAACTATGCTGAAGTGAGGGGAGGGGCATCATTTAATATGACCATAGTAACATCGTGTTTTGCCACAAAATTGTGGCATCTACAGGCAATTTTAACTTTTTCCGTGGTGTGCTTTCAATGTTTCAAAACACAAAAAAGGTACTCCAGACAAAAAATGCCACAAAGACCAAAGAGTCAGTAAAAATATCTTTTTACATTATGTACAAAATACAAATACAGTTTATGTACTAAAATGTACACACTCTCAATGTGCGAAGCCTCGCCAGTGCTTGTGTTCAATAAAAACCAATATTCACTCTGATTAACTTATCTGTAACCATTTCTGAAAAAGAAAAACAGAAATGTATGTGTTCACAGAAACGGGAACATATGCATACATTGTTGAGATTTACAGGAGGGAAAAGATTGACATTTATTACAATCATTATTATTATCTTTTTAACACAACTCTTGCACACTCGAGGACTAAAGTAAAAAAAACATGCCAAGTCTGATTTTACTAGTGATCACGAAATACACATTGTGAGTCTTTGGGTTATTCTACTTGCAAGTATTATGGACCACGTTAAAAAAAAATGACAGAAGGTAGCCAATAAAAATAGCGCCCAATTTTTCAGTTTGCTTTTTTCCCCTCCTTTTTATCGTAACTGTAAGGACTTTTTTTCTATTTCAGATTTTTTAAAAAACAGAAACATGCCTTTCAACAGATAGAGAATAAAGTCTGAATTTGCGGGACAAAGTCAAAACCAGACAAAGAATAATTTTGCGGGAATAAAGTAATAGTACAAGAATGAAGTTGCTATTTTGTGAGGAAAAAGTCATAAAATGAGCTAAGGTATAACGTCTTGATTTTACCATTAAAAAAAAGTTGTAAGATTATCAATGATTATTATGCCACAGTTTTAACATTGTAATGTGAGAGGAAAAAAGAAGTCACGGGCAGTCTGGAGTCAAAATAAAGTCATAATTCTATGAGACAAGAAAAAAAAAGTTATGGAAAAACTGTTAAAATAGCTGTAAGAATGAAGCCATGTTTTTTACATTAAAAAAAGGTGTGGAATAATCAACATGTGTGTTCTTATAAAATGATTTTTTTAACCCAAAAAAACAATTTCGGCCTCACACATTACCTCCATTTTACATTTTTTTTTGGTATGAAAAAGAATTATTTTCTGCTTCCAATGAGCTCATTAAAATTTGTCTCTCACAAAGTTTCATGTTATTTTGTTCTTTTCCTTGTAAAATTCCGAACTTATTTGTGCAAAAATACAATTATGGCTTGCAGTATTACAGCTTTGTTTCTCATTATTATTATTATTATTATTAATAAAAAAAATCCTCATTATACAGTTCAATCTTTTTTTTCCCCCGTGAAATTCCAGTTTCTCACACCATTTGCAAAATTTGTTTTTGTGTCTTACTAAAACCCTGCAGAATATTCATTTAGGTCTTGCAAATGATTACAGCAATTCTGTGACTTCATCCTCACATCTATATCATTTAGTTTTTTTCTATTTTTACGGGTGGCCCATAATACTAACAAAACAATCTTTTAGCTACTCGCAAACAGTCTTTTACAGAGGTCATGTCATACGTTAAATCTCCAACAAATATAAAGTCTCTCATACAAAAATATCGCGCACCATCTTTTTTTTTTTTTAAATAGCATGTCGTCCACATAATTTTTTTAAAGACTTCTATGGCAAAATGTGAGAAAGGTTGTCGTTGTGGTACAAACGGACACAAATAAATTAGTAGACATTACAAGCGGGATTTTTTTTGGGGGGGGGGGGGGGTGAAGATTTAAGGTTCTACGCTACCACCAACCACCGGACAAACCATCATGACACTGAAGTCTTTAATTTGGCGTGTTTTTTTTGCTCAGATGAATTTGGTGGGCTCTCTTTTGCTGATGAGGACCTCCAGTAGCTTCAATTTGGCTTTGACATGCTTGTACTCGTTGTACTCGGTGGCAAGAGGCGAGCGGTCCTCCTTTTGAACGTTCCTGAGAAAACATGACCACAGTTATCTGGGTTTTGGTTTGATTTAAATAGAATTGGTTTTGCGCTTCGGAAGACAATGCTTTTTCCAGACCTCCAAATGCATCAAATCAAATTCGGTACTTTTCCATACTTTGATTGCAAACCTGTTCTTACCTCCCATTTTGTCGAAAGAACTGCTCCTCAAACTCTTTGAGAGTCTTGCGGATTTGTTTCTTCTCTTCTCGGGTCTCCTGGAGTTGCTCCACTAGCTCTTGTCTACAAGTTGATGACAAAAATCACGTATGAAAAGCAATCTGAATTACACGAGTAATGGGTGCAAGTTTAGATCCTGAATTCCACCCGCAAAACGCCATGTCGCAGACTTTTTGCGAGTGGCGTATTTTGTGGTGAATCGTATCCTGCCGTTATTAAAAGCTTACGTGGTGGCGGAGTGCAGGTTGGACAGCCGCATGTCCGTGACGTTCTTGGAGGGCATCAGTTCGTCAACTGGGGAAATGAATCCGTCCACGTCCTCCTGACCCAAGAAGCTGAACACGTTCAGGTCGGGACGAGTGGTCACAGAGAACTGCAGCTTGGCGTCACCGTCGTCCTCCGAGCCTTCCTCTTCCTCCTGCGTGGGGAAAGTGAGCTTGAAATGGGGTTCCAGACTGGCCGTGACTTGTGGAGGCTGTCCCAGACAGGTTGAGACTGGCTGGGAATCGACACGACTGATCAAGTTAGGCTGTGATTGGCAGCAACTGGTTGAGACTGATTGCGACTAGCCGTGACTGGTCGAGTCCGGTTGAGACTTAAGCCTAAGTGACTGATCCAGTCAGGTTGAGACTGGGCGTGACTAGTTGAGTCAGGATAACACTGGACGGCTAAGGCTGAGACTGGTCAAGTCATGTTGAAACCACTTGAGACTGGTACTGACTGTTTGAGACTGGTCAGGTCAGGTTGAGACGACCTGAGATCGCTGCAGACCGTTTATGATCAGCAGTAACTGGTCAAGTCAGGCGAAGACTGGTCCAGATTGCTCAAGACTCGCCATAACAGGCCAAGTTAGGGGACAGGGTGAGAAACCGTCTGTGACTGGTCAAGTCTCAGTTGCCGATCGAGTCAGGGCGAGACTGGCTGCAATTAGTTGAGTCAGGATGAGACTAAACGATTCAGACGGAAACTGGTCAAATCAGGTTGAGGCGGTTTGAGAGTGCTCGTAACTGACCGTGGCTGTGATTGTCCAAGTCAAGTTCAAATTGGTTGTAACAGGTCAAATTACGTTGAGACAGATAAAATTGGGCAGTGATTGGTCGAGTCAGAATGAGACTGCTTGAGATAGGTAGGGTCCGTTTGAGACTGGCTGTGACTGAGTAAGATTAGTCTTGAGTGGTCAAGTCAGGTTGCGAGCGCTCGCGTAAGGTTGACTCCTCAAGACTGGCCGAGTCAGGTTGAGACAGACAAGCCATGATTGGTCAAGTCAGACTGAGACAGAGTCAGGCATTTTCAAGTCGGGTCGTTATAAGTAAAGTTGGGTAAAGGCTACTCGAGACGTTGCATTGACTGATTGAATCAAGCCAAGACTGGCTGTGTCAGGGCAAAGCTGTCTGAGATTGCTCAACATCAGTCAAGAATGGTCTCATCAGACCCAGACTGGGTATGATTTGGGTTAGTGGTTAACAATCATAGACACCTTTTCTTACCCCAACTGTTAGTTAGTAGAATCATATTCAAAACATGATCTGTCCAGGTGCAAGTCTGTGCTACATCATGTAAAAACATGGAAAATGAAAATAACAATAAATTCATGCTCCACAGCAAAAACCTCGATGTCAGGAATATACACACACACCAAAATAAAATTAAACCTTCTCAAAGAAGACACAAATGCATTGAGAGGTTTTGCCTTGGTGGAGGTCACGCCAATGTATACTTGTTACATCTTTATACGATTTATGTTGAGCATTTGGTGAGAACCGTGTTAGTAAAATGTCTCAAAAGCAACCATGGCGACAACAAACCTAAAAAGCAACCACAAGCTACTGATTCAACAAGAAAACAGCGGGCAGCTGTCCAATCAACAGGCAGCCACGATGCGGGACGTTTATGGCAGGAGTGGGCAAACTTGAGAGCTCAAGGGCCACATTTGATTTTTAAAATCGAATGAAAACAAAAACGTGAAAAATTAAAAGAATTTAGGAAAATAGAACAACATAGTCACATTTTCAATTTGAGGATAAATTGGTTGAGTTTCATCAAACAATGAACGCCAATTTTGCATTGTATTCAGAATTAACGTAATAATTCACCAAAAATGAATAGATACATTTGAATAACCCAATTTTATGAGAAAAAAAAAGATGCATCAATGCTCAACGGGCCGGAGTGAAGAGTAGAGCGGGCCTTGTGTGGCCCTCGGGCCATATCTTGCCCACCCCTGAGGGTAGTCAATAAATAAACAAATAAATAAAAGGTAAAAAAATGAAATCAATGGAAGGAGGGCGGGAGGGAGTTGACTGATTACGTAAGCAGCATCACCCCTTTCACCTTGACGTCGTCGAAGAAAAGCGCGGTTACGCCCTCGATAATGGGCTGCAGCAGGGGGCCTCGGCGCTTGCTGGAGGGCGAGCCCTGCGGTGACGTCGAGAAGTAGCCGTTAGCCGGCGTGGAGGTTACAGCGCCGCCGCCGCCGCACTGGCCAGACGGACATGTTTTGCGTTAGCATCGCAAACAATACCATGCCGACAGTTTCATGGGGGCTTGGTGGAAATGGAACGGTGGGAGTCGGGTTCCCCAAGGCGGAGAAGTTAGCGCGTCAGTCGGTCATTCATGGTCAGCTACTGAGAGAAGGTCCTGTACTTTCTGCTTTCTTATCTTTAGTCTGATGGGGAACTGTTATTTTGGTAACCCCAGCCCCCGCCCCCCCCCCCAAAAAAAATTAAAAGGCTGCATTGCCCAAAAGTGGAAAATGAAAATATTTATAAATATACAGAAAAAAAATGACATACAAAAATAATTAAATACACTATTAACCAATTGAATATTAAAAGTAAAAGTAAAACTAATGAAAAAATAAATCAAAATAAAATACACATAAACAGATACAAATAAAAATAAAGCAAAAATAATTGAAAATAAATCATCACAATCAAAAAACAGTGTTATTTCGATTGCTTACATTTTCTTAACTTAAAGAATAAATACAATATTACCACCTTAAATTGAATTTACAATATTACAGTCAAAAGGTAACAAAGGGGAAAAATGACATTTTAAATAAAAAATAAAATAAAATAAAAAATACATGAATAAAATGAAAAAAAAAGTAGCACTAGAATAAAATTTAAAAGGAAATCCAAAGAACACTGAAAAATAAAATGGTTTCATCATTAATTTTTTTCACCATCTATCTTAAGGTCATTTCTTCGAATGTCCATCTCTAAAGCATGCTCCACTACACTATCAAGTTCTTTCTTCTTGTATGAGGAAATACATGAATAACAAATACACACACACACACACACACACACACACACACACTTACACCATTATGGACTGTTGTGGTTTACATCTCTACTGTGTTGAGTGCGAATTCTTCCACTCACAGTCTTAACAGTGGCTTCAAAGTGCAGCTCGCAGATGCAGGAAAACATAAAACTGCTGCCACGGGCGGACGATGTCAGAGACAAAAATGTGCCGGCTTCATTCAAATCTCCGGCATGGGATAAATATCAGTTTCGCCACAGATTACAAAAACTAGGGAGTAAAAAGTATGAACAGACATTTGACTTTGCATCGCTTGAAACGCGTCTCCGTATTTGAACGGACACACAAGCAACATGACCAAGAGTCTCCCCGTGTGTTCGCATCCTGATACAACACTTGCTGGACATATGACAGCTGAGCACCTCGAAAAAAACAAAAAACAAAAAAAAAACATGTTGCAGCCACAAGGCCCAAAATTGCCCTTTGACATCAGCTTTCGTTTTAATGGCACGACATTTATAGATGGGCTCACAAAGGCTCTTCACCGGATTGACTCCAATCGACATTTTTGCGAGTGTTTTTGGGAGGATTGAACTGTGCACATCATTTGCATACCTTTGCAAGAATAATACAGACCGAAGCATCGCGGAAACTACAAAGACAGTGGGCCCAATTTGCGTGATGCGAGGGGGGGATTACAGAAAGACCGTTACGTAACGACATTCAGCGGAGATCATTTCTTACATAATGAACAATGGTTAACAAATACAGGAAAGGGCGCAATGTTTGGGGGCTTTTTTTTTTTTGCAGCGCCTGCCGCACACGTGTGCCCACAGCCGGCCCCGTCTGACACGAAAGCCAACAACATGAGCCGGGATTAAGCGCCCGCAGACGTTTGGACAATGTGCTCTCGGCACGAGCGAGGGTGGTGGGCAAAAAAAAAAAAAAAAAAAAAAAAAAGAGAGGGTTGAATTATTTCACGGTGACTTACAATGACCGGGATGGTCGAGGCTCGGGACAGGATCTGCTTGACCAGCCGGTACCTGTCATACAATGGCTTCATGATCTCCCTCTCACTCTTGGTCACCTGAGAAGATGAAAAACAGGGAAGGCTTATTATCATAGCCGTGCTGCTGTCTTGGTTCAGCAATAGAGTTCGAACGGAATCAGCGGGGAAACTCTCTTAATAATCGCGTCAGTGACCAGAGATAATCACCGTGACCGCTTGAGTCATTGTTCACACTCCACTGGCAATCTGGGTCACGGGGGAATTGGAAGCAATCTTATTTTCAGGGGCTGGACCCAAGGGACTGCCAGGAGATCAGGTAAAAGGTAAAGCAACGCCTGTTTAATTGATTTATTTACTTTAGTTTTTCTGGCAATCGGGTCAGGGTGTCCCCCCCCCTCTATTGCCCGAAGACGGCTGGGATAGAGCACCACAGAGAGGCGGAGACGCAAACAGGCTAAGCTAAGTTTGTGTTCAAATGTTGTCACTTATATGTATCCACTGATCAGGTAGTCGAAACGGGACAATACCTGGGACTAATAATAAACCCAAGCCTAAAATGAATCAAAACTTAGCGAATTTAAGCAACAAAAGTGAAAAATGAAATTAAAAACTAGCAATAATGGAAATATCCATCACCATTATAACCCTGCAAGGCACCGTTACAGTGATAAACAGACGAGGTAAAAAGTGTCGTCACCATCCAAAAGTGTTGACTTACAGGTCGCCCATGGATGCTCTCGTAGTAAAGGAGAGCTTTCTGCAGGGCCAGTTTCTCAGCTCCGATCTGTTCTCTGGTCATATCCTGCCAGGATGGAACACACTGCGTCAAACGTCAACGGCTATCGTCTGACAATTTTTATGGTGCGATCCAACCGCAAGGACGGTGCTTACCTTGATGTCCTCGGGCCGGTCGACCTCCTGCCGTTTCTCTTGCAACTTCTTGAGGATGCCCTCTAGCGTGTTTTCCACGGGGGGCTTGGGCACCTTCTCCTGGGCGGGTTTCTTCTCCAGCTGCGACCCGAAGCTCTTGGGCAGCGTGTTGCTGCGTTGCCGCGTCAACGGCGGCAGGTCCTCCTCTGATTTCATCAGCTTGTGTTCTGGGAAAGAAAGGACAGAGGTCGTTGGTGTTTCTCCTTCATTTGGCGCTTGCGGGCTGTTTCTCGGTGGTTACCTTTGAGGTCTTTGCGCAACCTGGCTAGCTCGTTCATCCATCGCAGCACCTCTGGATTTCCAGCTTTGTCGCTGTGGGAAGGCTGGAAAAAAAAGGACATATTAAACCCTCATGTGATCACGGGTCAAAATAACCCGTCCAACAAACAAACAAAAAAATCATAAAATCATTGTGGTGTCAAATTGTGTGATTATTTTTATCGAAATAAGCACGAAAATTAAGTTTCAGATTTAAAAAATAAAAACAACAATTATCATTAGCAACAAAGAGCATGTGCCGCATCTCTAAGTTGTATGAGGGTCTTTTTTTTTAACGCATAAAAAAAAGAAGAAAGGTCTATTTTACTAAGTGCCGGCATTTTGCATTAAAAAACCCCCCATCTATTTAAAAAAAATCAAAATAGCATCTCACAAAAAGCATTTTTCTAAATTGCCTGGGTGAAAAAACAAAAACCAAAAAAACCCATTCATTCCCACTGTATTTCTTATACCGCAGCTTGGTAGTTCTCAAATGTTTTAAACCAAGTACCACATCAAAAACTACTTAGCGCTCCAAGTATCCCATTAAAATACACTAGCGTAGTCGCTCTAAGTGTTTGTATTGTCATTGCTGCACTTAAACGTAGGAAAATAGAAAAGTGCACATTCAACCGGATTAGTTATAAAAGTTAAATACAACTGAACTGCCTTTAACCAACCTACAATGTTTTAAAGTTTTTAAAAAATAGTTTTAGCCACTGTAGCATTCTGCACAGTTTAAAGATTCACTCAGAGATCCACCCCTCACACATCATATTTGAGCCCAATTCAACACACATGTACATGTGGATTAATTCATCTCCAGTTCACAGAACATCGAACAACAATCCGCGACAGATTGATTGATTGATGTCGCATACGGTCTCGTGTCCACTTACCCGGTATTTCCGCTCATCCTCAAACCTCTCCTCGAACCTGTGGATCTTCTTCTTTAGAACGTGTATCCTCTTGGTGAGCTGGGCGGTGGTCAGCTCCTCCTTGTCGTCATCGCAGGACCCCAGAGAGGAGCTCCTCCTGCGACTACACAGATTTAAGTCATGACAATGAAAACACCATTATTACACTGCCAAAAACGCAAATCAAACAAAATGTTAAACAACCCATCAAATGGAGGTTGTTCTTTGCCTGCCAAGATATTTCATTTTACCGGGGGGGCATTTACCTGATGAAGGAGTGGGCATTGGGCGGCGACGGCGGCACTTCCGTGTCGTCCAGATACTGCTGGCAGCGGCCATAGGCGTAGAAGCGAGGGGACGGCATGGGGTCGCTGTCTTCCTCCAGCAGCTGGCGGATGAGGCGGCCGCCGACGCCCGGTGATAAACGGGCTTCCTCCCGGTCTGGGTTCTCTCGCTGTAGCGACGAGTAAGCCGGCACGGGTTCTGTTTGACACGCACGTGTAACAAAGAGGGCACTTGCTCAAGTACACGTACTCAAAATGATTCAAGCGTAATTGTAGTTAGTTTTATAAATTATGATTCGCACATGTTATTATTTCCATTTTGAACACAGTTCACGAATATGGTTCGCGATAAGAGTGCAGTGCAATTGAACTGATGAGTCATGGCTCATTAAAAATAACTTATACGTGTAGGTATAAATAATATTTTGTGCTGACTTATTACATGTAATTGTACTTCGGTGTGAGTATTTACATCCCAAAAGGTTACGCGAACCACAGATGCTGAAGTGCAGAGAAATGATTTTAAAAACAGGACTATTTATTAATTTACTATAAATATTTAGTTCTTAAATAATAATAGGATGGATAGAATATTGATTTTTTTTTAACAGCCACTTCGGTCACCAAATATGAAAAGAGACAAAAACAAATCATTCATGTACCGACCGCATGAATAACATTTCATCTACAATTATCACATTTGATAATGTTGCAGCATATTTCCTGATGAGCGCTATATTGCCAGGCTATTAGTGTCGTTCTAAATGAGGGTAGTTCGAGCGTGGGTTTTTTTTTCTCCCCCTCTCCCTCCCTTGTTTCTTTCTGACTTTCGGGTTGAGTGAACGCTGGCGCGTTTTGGCTGCCGCTGCTCAACCCGTATTGTTTTGTGTTTTTTGTTATTGTAAAGTGTCCTTGGGTGTCTTGAAAGGCGCTTATAAATAAAATCTATTATTATTATTATTATTACATAGCCTCATTGTGTGGCGGCACAGTGGGTGACTGGTTAGCACGTCCGCCTCACAGTGCGGAGGTGCAGGGTTCGATTTTGGCTCTGGCCTCCCTGTGTGGAGTTTGCGTGCCTCTGTGGGTTTTCTCCGGGTACTCCGGTTTCCTCCCACATTCCAAAAACATGCACGGCAGGCTGATTGAACACTCTAAATTGTACCTAGGTGTAAGTGTGAGCGCGATGGTTGTTGGTTTCCGTGTGCCCTGCAATTGGCTGCAACCGGTTGAGGGTGTGCCCAGCCTACTGCCCGAAGACGGCTGGGATAGGCTCTAGCACCACCCTTGTGAGGATCAGCGGATGAGAAAATGGTTGGATATCCTCATTATGATGTTTTCATCAATTTTCATTTTGGCTGTAAGAAATCTATTTTTTTTGGACACACTTAAGTTATAACCCCTCCGAAAACCAAGATAAATTCAAAAAACAAACAAACAAACAAAAAAACCCTAAAAAAGCAGAACATTATGGGACTAGTACTAACAGCTGGTACTGGGTGTTATTTTTAATTTTTATACAAATATATTGTATATTACAAGTCCGGGGTAGGCTTTCAACTGAAACTTGTGCATCACTTGATAGTGTTTGCTACTATAAGAAATATTTGTCGGGACTCTTTAGCTGGATGAACGAGAACATTTTTGTCCAGTGGGAGCACGGTCAAGAGATAAAAAGCAAACCCTCTGCGCTCGTTTTCCCTCACTGCTCGTGTTCAAAGACAAAAAGAGGACCGAGTGTTCCCATAGCAGCGTGCTAAATCTTCCGTCGCTGGCAAAGTCACCGGACAGCAACACAACTACCCCCCTCCCCCCTCCCCAGGACCTCCAGTGGGAAAGCTTCCACTGGGACTTTCTGTCTCTCTATTTTGTGTTTATCCACTTGTCTCCGCCCGGGCCGTAATTATGTCGACTGACAATCCTCGCTCTATTAATAATGCTTGGCGCTTTCTCGGCGGGATAATGTCAGGGGCGCCACCCCCCGCTGAGAGGTACGCTTTGTTCTCTTAGTACCTCGCCCCATATGGCGGGGCATTAAATAATGTGTACATGTGCGCTGGAGAGAGCCGCAGCTTGTAGAGAGAACACCGCTACGGTGTATATGCGGCGTCTTTCACACAAGAGAGACGGCGACAGATGATGTGGCATTTATACACTTGTGCCTTTTGCAGAATGTTCTGTACTGTTTGCACAATACGCACACATAAATATATCCGAAACTTCTTTTGGGGGGGGGGGGGGGGGCGTCAACATGGCGACAAATTCACTATCAAGTGTGTGTGTATACAGGTGCAAAAGGTACGCATTAAAGGGAACCCAACCTGACTCCCCACAAAACGCCGCAGGTTTCCCGCCCGTGCTCAGGAATGAAAAAAGAGGAAAAACAAGTCAAGCATCAGGAAAAACATTGAAGGTGTCAGTTCACAGCAGGGAAAATACGAATGGCCTAAAAGTGGAGCTGCATATTTTGCTTAAATTCGCCCCGGGGTAGAGGGAGGCTTCGATCTTCCTAGAACTCCATGTACGTACGTGCCCTTCATCGCGCAGGAGAAAAGCTGTCGCGCCTAAATGTCCTCGTTAGCATCGCTCACAGAATCCTTTTCAAATCGGCAGCGTCCAGATGAAGTGCGCGAATGAAACACAATACATGCCAGCTTGCCATTTAGCTAAAGGTTGACAAAATGTTGCAGAACACTGAAGCACGTTGCCATGCAGACCAGAAAGGTCATTGTGATGACTTCTCCGGCAGACACGTTCGCAGGCGTATATACTGTACTGCAGCCGATGGAGCGAGAAATTAGTCGCTGGACAACGAACAGAAAAATAAAACATTGTTTCAGATTTTAAATACATAAATAAATGAAATCCGAATTTTTAAAAAAAATAGTTTAAAAAGGGCGGGGGAATGCCTTACCTGTCCAACATACTGTATGTATTCTCAATTTTTTGGATTAATTTTTATTTGAAACAACCCATAACATATTTTCGATAAAACATTACATTTGATTTGTAAGTTGTTTTGTTTAAATAGGGTTCGTGTGAGGTGACCTGCCTCCCAGGCACACGTACTAATCCACCCGTGTCGCAAAACGGAAACTATTGCCCAAAAGATGACACACACGGACACTTTTTTAAAGTGATCTAAAAAAAATTTTTTTTTAAAAAGGAAAAAAAAAAGAATTCACTGAACCACTTGATTCACTGCTAACTCGCAGCGTAAAAATTGTGTTTTACTTTCATTAATGCCCCTGTACATCATATTTAATGCGTCTTAATACTATTTAATACATTCATTTTCACAAAATCCATTTAATGACTTTCAATATTTTTGGATGAGCTGCAGAAACCACGTATATACAGGTACAATTTTTTTTTAAAGTAGGCTTGAAAAAAATTGTAAGACAAAATTGAAAAGGATGTGATTAGGGAGCTCTTCAGGTGAAATGTAAACAGAGCTCCCAACTTGTACGGAAAACAAAGCTGCTTTTAAGGAATAGCATAAGCAGCCCGACTTAAAAGTTTTATCTGAACAGGGGATTCTCACGCAACAAGCTTGCTCTGCGTAATATGTAACAATGGTAAATTGAGGCAAAAACGTAGCCATATTTAGTAACACACATGCTTTCAGTGCCACTCGAATGGAACGCGACAAACACACGAGAGCAGGTCGCACCTTCTCGTTGGCGCATCTGCAGCCAACGGGAGGCTTTGGGCGGCAAATCTCCGCTGGCAGACGTACAAAGATGCAGCACAGGTGACTGCCGGGACGGTCATGACAGACGCTGCTGGCACAAAGTCCACTGGGACAAAAGTGTCGCCCGCATGCACGCCGTCTGCATACAGTGCGCGTACGGCCGAACGATGCTACAATCGCAGCACGGCCGAGTCAGCGCGAATGAATTCACCAGACAAAGGGGGGACATTCTTTGGTCTTGACATTGTGACAAGAACGTTTCAGATCAAGGTGACAATTACGTGTCAACCAATCAACAAAAAGCAGCGTGTCTAGCTCCACTTGGAGCCAACCACTTAGCCTTAAAAGGTGCCCAAAAGTCATAGCTATTGTTATTTTCAGAAAGCGAAAATGCTAAATAAGTACACTGCGTGGCTGGGTTATAGTCCACAATATGAATTCTCTTTCACTCTGCATCCCACTGTAAAGTCACAGGGAAAGGCATCAAAAGTGGAGTTAGCTGATGAAGCCAATTGTGGAGTTGTGTTGAATCAGTCTTGGTGCTGACAAGTTTGAGTCACGTGCCTCGACTGCAACAAGGTTGGGTTCCCAAAAGAGAGCGGACTTGCATTCTAGTAGTTCTGCAGAGTGTTGGAAAGAGAATTGCAATGTTATTTTCATTACAAACAACAACGCCCCCCCCCCCAAAAAAAAATTGAATACAGCACCATTTTTTTGGAAACATACCCGGTGTTTCTCAAACTCTGCAAAACTTCGATCCCGACAGGTTACAATTGGGAGTTTTTCATTTCATTGTTTTATTTTGAGAATGTCGAAGTATTTCCATTCAAATAATTTCAACAAATTACGACTTAACTCCCGCGTTACAGTTGGTTAGTATTTACTAAGTACTTTCTGGTACTTCACTACGTAGTTACAATTGAACGTAGCGACTTACAGGGTGCTATGCAAATCTCCATTCAAAAACACACTTGCCTAATGCTTCAACAGCCCCCCACCCTCCTCCGTTTAACTTTGGAACTTGAAAATACAAAAAAAATTCCAAATGGAGAATTCCGGGTTTCTCAGGTGACTTCAAGTGACCACGATTTGAGAAACAACGCAGCTCTAACGGATGGACTCACAGCATATCCTCCGACATACATATGGTCAGTAATTACATTGAGGCAGACACACAAAGTCAAGCCCGGCAGCGGTCAACAACTTCCGCTGCAGCACTAGCGCAAGGTGGGTAACCTATGGCCTGCATTTGACCCCCTGCGCCCGCCCTCCCTCCACCCGTGCAATTCTAAACCTGGAACAGTCATGAAAGCCAGAGAAGAGAAGCCGCCAAGCGCTTATAGAATATAATAACTTAATCATAACATTTCGGGAGAAACTGCAAGTGAATGGTGAAAAAGCTGAAACTGAAATGTAGACTGTGAGACTTGGAACGATTTTAATCGGACAAGAAATGTGGAATGAGGTGTTCAATTTCGCTTGCGTCAGGATGAAACCATGTACCTCCAAAATAGTCACTTTTCTGGACACCCCAAAAAGGGCTTGACGCCACCGATATGTATGTATGTGCTCAAGAGGTCACAACATGTCAGTGTAGAAATGTAGAAAAAAAAGGGGTAAATATATAAAATACCTCTTAGATACATCAAAATACATCAAATGCATTTCAGAATCAGAATCATCTTTATTGGCCAAGTATGTAGAACACACAAGGAATTTGTCTCCGGTATTTTGGGAACCAATTTGGGAATTGGTTCCCAAAATGTCCTTGACTGAGTTGATATTCTCATGGTGAATAAGTGGTAAAATTCAGAAGGGCACGGTCTCCATTCGTTTCAATGCAAATTATTTGAATGTAAAATGTGGATGGTTTTAAAGTACTGAAGAGTTTGAGATACCCTGAATGAGGAGAATTTAAAAGTTGGAATGGTGTAAATAAGTAGATCAATATGGACGCCACAGAACTGCGAAAATGAGCTCGAGCATTCCCAACAAACGTTGGTTGGTTGCTCATCGACAGCCCATCGTGCAAAAGTGCACGTCCTCCTCTCAGCTCGCCACTAGAGAGCCCCCCACACAGCCTTCCTACTTATTGCCCCAACACACACACACACACGCACACACACACACGCACACACACACACACAAACCCCTTCCCAAGATGCTACTTAATTCAAGTGGACAGCTTTGCCAAACATATGCATCGCCTGCAAAACAGGGGTTTTAAACACGCGGCGTCACCAACCTGTTGCTCATTATTCCAATCCGCAAGCGAGTCAAACCAGTCTTGGAAGCATAGCGAGCGCAATACCCGGAGGTGTTCAAAATAAATACGGTAAAAGAAATAAATAATTACAATACGACCGATTTTCCCCCCCAGTAAGCATGCAGATCACGTGACTTGAAGAGACCACAAAACTAGAGTGGAAACGTGCATAGGCGATATGTAAACACCAAAACTATTCCGCATTACTACACATGCTTCTGAAGATCATTGCCAACTTAAATCCTGCAGGGTTTTTTTTTCGGGAGCCAACCAGCACGCGAGCGAGTGGCATGGAACGCTATCAGAGCGCGTTTCGTCCTTTCCTCACCTCCCCAGTTGCTGTCCAGGCGGGGCACGTCATCGCAGCTCGCCTTGTCCCGCTCGGGATCGAAAACCTCCCCGCCGCCGCAGGCCACGACGGGCGACTCCTGGATCTTCATCCTTAGCGTCTGCAGAACCATTAGAGAGGGGCGAAGAGACAAGAAGCGCTCGGTTTGAGCTCGGATTTCCTAGTGGACGCGCACACAGTGTTCTTAAAAGCTCGCTGCGGAAAGGGGGGGGGGGGGCGACGCGGCTCGCCATTGGCCGCCAGGGGGCCAGCCAAAACATACGCCCATCTGTTTGCGGCTGCGGTGGGAGAGAGTGGGAGGGTTCTTCCACACCCACGACTTGTTTGTCTCGCAACGGCAGCCGCGGGGAGGAGGGGTGCCGAAGGGAAGTCGGGGGAGAAAAAAGAAAAAGGGAGACAGTTTGTGAGCCAGCACACGTAGGCTGACGGGCGTTTTTTTAATTTTTTTTTTTTTATCAGGACAAACATTCGTCTCAGATAAGAAGCATTTACACTAGAGCTCCTCCATCTTGGCTCCCACGTTTTCATACCGACACTCTGCTCGAAATACTTGCAAAAGTAGCTCATTTTGGATCGGTCAATTCATTTATTTCCGTATTATTGAAACCCAACTTCAACGGTGGACAGATGGAAATGGATGCTGGGGAAGATTCGCTCATCTTTTCACCGGATTGGGCCCATAAAATCGCTTGCTACTCCAGGAGTTGGAAAAAGGTCTGAAAGGTTTTCCAAACAGTGCAGTGACAAATAGTTGCTAATCTTTGGAAAGCTGTCCCAACTAGTCACCATCTGTAGTCCGCAAACACTTTCCTAAACATCCACGCAATGTCTCCAAGCATCGCGAAATGTTGCTCATGACAGAGGCGACCTCCTAATTTTTGCCAACATTCGGCAGAGTTCAACATTTGCTAGCCTCGCAAACATTCGCTGTTCAGTGAGATGCCACCTTCAGGGGCGGAATGACAAAAGGTTTGCAGGTGTCAAAACAGGTACAAACGCGACTGTTCACACAAACAGATGTGGGAGCAGATCTACTAACGGGGGCGCATGCGGGATTCTGAATGCCAAACACGCAACAATGGCGGGTATAAATCCGCATTGCTGTGTGTAACCATGACAAGGTGTGGAGAACGGTTCTTCTCCACTTGTGTAAACATACTTGAAATGCCAATATATATATATATATATATGCCAATATATATAGCAACATATTGTAAAGTTGTTCATCTGTGGGAAGGAGTGGAAGGTTTTAGACTGGCCAAATAAGTCTCCAGACTTAAACCCTGTCGAGTATGTTTTTTTAACCAGCTAAATAAGGGACTAAAAGAAACCTTGGAATGGATCACAAGACTACAAAAGTTTGGTGGAGAAAAGTAACAGGAAAGGAATCGGCAAAGTTGTTCCAATACTTTCGGAGGGAAGTGCAATCGGGAAAGCAACGCACGCAGTGAGCTAGACGTGCATTTAGAGCGTGTCCACTCCGCACTTAACTGATAGCGTACCATTTCCTCTGTCTCTGGGTGTGGGACTGGCTATTTTTAGGGAAAAACAAGATGAGGGCACAGCGCGACAGGAGCTCCCTAAATGTCACAGGCTACTTACTGGAAGGGTCGCATTTGGATCCCGTTACCCGTTGTCGTACTTGGGAACCACACAAGCTGTTCTGGGATCCTGATTTGAATTCCCCACCATCGTATAAAATTAAATACAGACCACATTGTCGGGCAGTGTTTGAAAGTCAAGGCTCATATTTTACATCGGGGGGGGGGGGGGGGGGATACACAAGTTGAACCGCATATTCTGCCACATGGTGGCAAGTGTTTTATGCATAACATACAGTCTGCGATTACGCCTGTCATCATTTTTAAAAATGTGGATGTGCAGCAATTCCCCAAATAAATGCATTTAAATGAATATTTTATTCACTGACAAAGACGACGAATATGAAGGACATTTTCAGTAATTAAAATTAATTTTAGTTTGTGTTATGAACGTAAGATGTTTGTTTGTTTGTTTTTTGATGAGCATTTTCATTTTTTTATTTCTCGAACAATTTTTTTTTCAATTTTAGAACTGGATTAGTTATTTTGCTAGTTATCTCAAAACTATAATAACTGTAATTAGCCTACTTTACGTTGAACCAGCTAGCAATAGCATAAACCACACAGTGCGCCACCTCCTCCATTTTTCTGTATGTGGCTCTCAGTGGGGAATTTTTTTTTTTGAAACATTCCTATTTTACACACACATGGCTCCCTGGCTCTGTGAGAACTCTAACACTACGCCAGCAGGCGGAGAATGGATAATAGTAATGGTCGACTTTGCGCACCCCACATTCCGTGTATGTTTCCACAGAAGAACGACACTGGGGGGGGAGTTGGAAAAATGCCAACTTCGACAAGAGTGTCAAAGAGACTCATGTTTAGCACTGTCCGTTTTACCCTGCTGTTGTACCAGCTGGGCTTCTCCCAATGACGTAATGCTGCTTTCGGGGCAAATGCGTTTGTGCGTGTGTGTGTGTGTGAGTGTGTGTGCGGCTACAACATCTGCGCTCACGTTAATCCCAGTTGATACTCCTCAGAGAATCCTGCATTTTGCACCTCTCTGTAATCCCATCATGATTATTCAACAAAGTCAATCATTGTCATCTGATAAAGCGTCCTGCATAGAAAGCAACGAGAAAAGGTTTCAAGAAGAAGGAGCAAACTGCCGTTTATTGATGTCGCTCAAGCTTTTTGACGTATCACTGCCTCCAAGCAGCAAGATGACGCGTTAAAGCCTCACGGGGGCTGTGTGGGTTTTAATTGCGCACAATCAAGGGAGCGAGGCGCCGTTCGCTTCATTAGCAGGCGCTAATGAAATTGTTGTTGTGTGGGAATCGTGTGTCATACCCCAAAGAAAAGCCCCGTGTTGCTGCTCAAGTTAATTTTGTCTGAGCAACTCAATGGCAAATAGTCATCGGTAATCCGGTGAAAAATAAATATTGGAGCTACTCCTCGAGAAAAAAAAACTTCCCACAGAATTGCCCATCTAATTGCTTTTGGAATAAATTTGTTGTAAAAAGATTATAGGAATCCAGTATTTCATTCATCACATGACAATTTGCCTCCTGGAAAGTATTTTCCAACCTAATTTCAATTCTAAAAATCCATTTACAGTACTGCTTTCTTATGGAATATCCACATTTATGGTGATTGTGAATATGGGCATTTTGGTTGCTGTAATCCTCAAATTTATAATCATTATATACAGTATAAAGGAAAAAAATTATCCAAATAAAATTTTTCATTATTTAATGAAAAAAAATATCAGTGAACTAATTTGTATTTGGTTCATCCATCCATTATTTTTGAATATAATGGATGGATGGATGAAAAATAGTTTAAAACAAAACATAAAGGGGGATTTTGGACGGAATGCATTATGGTTGTCTCCGAACTTTAATTTGTTTTCAAATAAATAATTTATTATGTTTTTGTTGGTTTATAAAAATGACAGAAACAAATACACCTTTTTTGTAACAAAAAAAATCTTAAATAGTATTTTGAACATATTGATAATGTCATTTTATTTAAATAGGACATTTCTAATTATATTGCCATACAGCGCCATAGCTGTATTGGTCTCTAAAGTTGTGCCGGTATAAAGCCAACAAAAAAAGTCAGTAAATTGCGTTCTAAAAACATTTTTATAAAAATACGAAATGCTTCTCCACACCAACAGGTGGCGTCAATCTGCATTCATTCAGATTTGAAAAAACAGAAGAAGATTGGAATTACAAGACAAGTGGGAAAACGAAGAGTTTAAAAAAATGGGGGTAACACTTGGAACCTGATAAGATGTAACTTTCTATTGTAACCAAACTACCAAAAGTTAATATTCAAATAAAACGATGAATGACGACTGGCATCTAAATGGAATGTTTACCAACAGTTGGCCTCTCCATAATGAGACAATGTTTATTGTGGTTTGTTGCTAGTTCCCGGTCCACTTTGACATGAAAGGTGCAAAGCATTGTGGGAGTGCCTCTTTGATGAGAAGGGCCACTTTGACGCTTGTAATTGTTGTGTGATTCGGTGTAACCCTGTAACACGACACCAAACAGCTGCAGAGACTTGATAAGGTCGTCTGTTGGCCTCGTGCCCTCCCATGCCCCATAACAATTATGTCGTCGCCCGTAATCTCCCGTAAACCTGCTGCCTACAAAAACAACTTACTTTGACCGGGGTGAGGTCGAACGCCGCACCGATTGTAGCATTCACAAACCATCAAACATCCATTTATTCATTTTCTATCCCCAAGTTGGGCTTTCAGAATATGTGGCGCGCCAGTTAAAAAAAAAAAGTGCAGCAGGTTGCAAACTGCTCCTGGGTCAGATTTTGGATAATCCTGCTGTTAAGGAATGCCGAAAAGGCGGGGCAGACTCTTCTCCTTTCCCTTTTTGTGGAATTCAATTATACAAAATTTTTGATTGTGGTTGTTTTACTGGCGCTTTAGTAAGCAGGCACTTTTAAATGATATGACATAAGTGCAAATGATTTTGCAAACCACGAAGCTGCGGCGCGCGGATACCCGGTTTTGAGAAGCGGCGATCGAATTATCGGATTGTGGATGCCGTGTTGCTGTGTAACTGGGGTTGGTGTAAAAGGCCTGATCTTTCGTGACGTCTTTGATGTGGCAATTTTGCAGTTTCCGTTCAAAAGAAGCTAAACAGAAGCCGCCATAGTTCACACTGCCTGCGAGTTGCAGCACAATACTGCTTTGCAGGGCTCTGTGTGAAAGGAAAGCTGTTCAATCTCGGTTCTTCTATTACGACGATGATCATGCAAATTTGCGGAATCTCGGGCTGTCACGAGTACGGTAAAAAGCTGACAACATGAGGTCACAACGCACTTTTACATAGCCTGTGAAAGCTGGCATTTTCCCACCATTTTTCTTCGGGAAAGCTGTCATGCGTTCATCTTCGTGGACCTTTGTGTCAATGAGGCTAAAATTGAGTCCCATTTGGAGCAAACATTTTTTCGCATTTTTTTTTTTTTGCATGTTGCTGTTTGATATCCAACATCGACTGGTGGGGTCAGGGGGTGTGGTTATTTAGCGCAGCAATTTTTCATCTTCAGAAGTAGTGTCGGTGTCGTAATAGAGGCAGGACACTACCTGTGTGTAGGGGAATACTGGAAAGGCAGGTCATGTTGTGGCAATGTCTCGCTACGCTAGGCTTTGATGCGTTCATTTTACCGGATCTGTGTGTGGACGAGGCTAAAAATACATTTCCACTGCCTGTAAATGCCAGGATTTTCCCTCCCTGTTTACCGTTAACTTTGGCACACACAACTATTGTACCGGTGTTCATCAATATGCATTGTCCTTTCCAAATAACAACAACATAAAAACATACAGAGTGTACGGGAATTCTCGAAAGGCGGAATGATGCCGATTGTAGGTCATGGTCCTGTAATACAGTATTCCACTTCGCTGGGTGCTGTGTCAAAGGCAAAAATAGATAAATATTGCTTTTGCAGTTACAGTTTGCCCTGTTCATTTTCCGATTTTAATTGTTGTTGTTGTTGTTTTTGGAAACATTATCCGACCCCAGCATTGACACAGAATATGGGGCCAAAGTCGACCTGGCAATGCACCCCACAAAGAGAGTGTCAGAGACCTGCCGGGGCCAGGGTGTAAAGTTTTAACACGTGCATTGAAAGCATGATTGCTTTTTTTACGGTTATGACTTTGATGCATAAATCGCTGTATAGATTTTACAGGATCTCTGTAAGAATAAGCCTCTTTGAATTTCTCTCACTGTCGTTGCTCTGTGTTAAAGACATCGACATGGTATCAGGGGCACCACCCTGACGCGGGCTTCCCTCACCTTACTGTGTTAAAAGTGACAGTCAATGACATATGTCACAACATCGCTGTGTGAACGCGACAATGTCCACCTTGGCTGAGTTCTGATTAAAAGGCACCGGTGGATAAATGCCAGATTTTCTTTTATGGTTCTGATGCAGTCATAACTCTGACTGAGATCATCGGGCCTCTTTTTTTTTTTTTTTTCTCCATCAGCGTGGCAGAAAGCGAGAGCGCGTTCGTACCTGGGAGGGAGAAGGAAGGTCATCTTTTCTTGAGGCGTCATTCCTGGAAAATGTGACGGAAAAAAAAATATGTTGATGTCAGATTCTGTCCAGCGGATCAGTGTACTGTATAAACACAGCTCTGCCGAGATCTGCAGGTGGCAGCCACATGCTCGTCAACCAAAAACAAGCTTCTACAGGATATTGACATGACATCACATTTTCAAAGAAAAATTGGAGGCACTCACCTTTTCTTATAGGGCTCCATGTGGCTCGGCCTGGTTCTCTCAAAGGTTGCCGACATGCCTGCAGACTCCTTCGATGGGAAAACAAAATTCTCATTATGAGGACCTTTACTTCAAGCCATTATGACATCACTGCCCATGTCACCTGGACTGCTTGAATAAAAAACAAAAAAAACATATGGACACAAAAGTAAAAAAATGCTTAGGGCACCTTAAATCATAAATATATACTGTAGATAAATAAATATAAATATATAGTCCATAAATCATTGGCATGGAGTCCCGGTAGAGGCACGCCGATTCAACCAAAACACTACATAAGGGAAGGAAAATAATAAGGGGTCATTAAAATTACATATTTACAAGGTCAAAATGAAAACTTTAGTTTTGTGAACCAACTGCCAGCTCAGATCTCAGAGGAAGTATAGTATTGATAGTATAGATAGATAGATATAATACACTTGCTATGTACAGCATAGGAAGCAGAAGATTTGCATACAGAATTATCAGGCCAAATCTTTTGGGCCTTTTTCCTCCACCGTGGGGGAAATACGAATGTTGCTAACATTAGGAGCACCATTTTTGCCAATATTTTTATTGGAAAAATAATTGCTAGAGGGGTGGGAAAACATTGCTAACTAGGCAAGAGTGCATACACAAGCTCTTGCTAGCTACCTTGCTTGTACTAGCATCCACACATAGCGCATAAAACACACAACTTTCAAAATAAAGGCACCGCATATTTGGCATTTTAGTTTGAATTCAGGGTCACTGTGAGAGACTGGCAGAGAATGGGGGCGAGCCGATTGTGGCCCCCGGGCCATACTTGGCCCACATCTATTCTAAATTGTCCATAGGTGTGTATGTGAGAGTTAATGCCTCGTTGTCTATGAGCTCTGTTATTGGCTGGTGACCAGCCCAGTCTGTACACCGCCTCCGGCCCAACGTCAGCTGGGAGAGGTACCAGTTCACCTGTAACCCTAATGAGGATAAGCACTACAAATAAATGGATGGATGGATATTTAAGGCCTAATAATTGTCCTTCCCACTGTAGTGAATTAGATCTATGAGGCCTACTCGAGACACTACAGGCTATGCTGCTTATAAGTCTTCAAAAGGATTACTAATTCTATTTGATTGATTTGTATTTTCGACCGAACAGTCTTTTTCACATGTTGACTTTACTACTGTGATATTGTATGTTAGAGACCAAAGATCAAAGACCCACTGTGAAATGTTTTCGGTCAGATTTTGCATCTTTGTATGAGCAGGGATGGTTCGACTCCTTATATAATACCAAAGGAAAAAAAAAACTTCCTGTTTTTAATAGATTGTGTAACCTAAGACAGTACAATGACCAGTAATTAAGGAAAACTCACTGCGTGTGCGTCCTGGTTGAGCTGCACCAGCGTCGGGTTGTGTTTCCACTTCCTGGATTTGGGTGCTCGCACCACCTGAGCACCCTGCCCACTGCGTGAGCCTACATAAACGCAGCCCACGTCCTCTCTCAGGCTTCTAACACAGCTGCTCCCGCTTGCTAATGTTGGGATGTTCTCCTTGTTGGTGTCCGTTCTGTGAGGAGAATGAAAGAGGTCTACATTGCGTGCGCTCTGGTATTTGTGAAGCTCAATGTGGAGTTACTAGCACGCATTTTATAGCCTTTGTGTTGTTTAGCATTCCGAGCTAATTCTGTTTACCGTCCACATGTCGTATTGACATTTGCTGCAGTCGGTGCTTGATGCACTCGTCTCCTCCCGGTCAACAGTATCTCCACCAGGTGTCCATCAACAAGGATTTATCTTATTAGAGCGGTGACGTCACTTGTCCCAATGGACGCAATGAGAAGAGACTAGTGGATGTGCCATTGGTGACCGTTAATTTCACTGAGGCGCGGTTAGTTTGACAGGAAACAATCCTCGAAAACCTAGCTTTGGGCACTTGGTGACATTATGTCACATGCTCAACATGTTTCTAGTTGCCTGGATAAGGATTCAAGCTTTACGAGCGCAATTATCTAAACTAGAGATAGACCAGCATGTTTTTTTCAGGGCCGATGCCGATTATGAGCAACCAAGGAGGCTGATGACTGATATTTTTATTTATTGGTTGTAAAATGGAAAATATTCCACAGTAGGAACTATTTATGTGCAATTAAGTATGTGTTTGGTGAACATCTTTTCAGGTTTACAACTTGTTAAAAGTTGTTTTTTTTTAATCTTTCACAATAAATAATGGACAGAAACAGCCACCTATTGTGATTTTTATGCCGAAAGACAAGAATTTGTAAATGGATTGTGATGCTTGGGCTAACGCGTCTGCTTGCACCGTTTTTTGAGCTTTTCAGAAGATGAGGACTTTGATGGATTTGTGGATGAGGACTGATCCAAAAAAAAATTAACGCAAGTACATTGTTAAATAATTCAATAAAGCACAAATTCCGTTTTCCTCCCGCTGCCTTTTTAAAAACTATGCTGGCGTCCATGCAAGCTACCGTTTTTTTTTTTTTAGGCCACTAAAGTCTTCGTTAATTTAAAAAAAAGGTCCCAGCATTTTGGCTCTGTTTGAGTGCCTAAATTATAAAGTTTTAAAATCATTTCATATCGGATGTCGGAATTTAAAAAAAAATGCAGATGCTGATATCCTTTAAAATGTCAAATATCCATCCCTAATCCATAGCTATCTATTTAAAAAAAGACAGTGTCGGTGCATCAAATCCTCGTTGCCGTACCGGCTTCTGTCTAGTTGTCCGGCGCTGTCGTCGTGCTGCTCTCTGCGGTGACGTCGTCGCTGCCTCGCCGTTAGAAGCTGCCGCGGGGTCAGCTCTCCGACATCTGATGCCCGATGGCCATCAAAGAGGTGCTGCTTGACTGTGGAACGGATGGTCTTGTCCAGGATTCTGTTCAGAGGGGAATCACCATACCGTAACGTTCCCCAGAGGAAAGTATAAAGTAATGCATGTGCTCGGACAAGATATGACTTACTTGACGGCATCAGGCGAGCGAACTACGGGAGAGCCGTGAGGACTAAAAGGAGGAAAAGAAGGAGCGAATGAAGCCGAGTTTATGCAGGACAAACTGAGAAATACTCAACCTCCTCCACCGTGGCTCCTTATACATCCATTTCTGTCAGTCCTGTAATGATGATTTGGATTTTGTGCTTTTTTAAAAAAATTTGATTCAGTATGATGAATGGATCTTGAATGCTATTGCTCACGTTGTACGCAGTCAGTCTGTTTACAAAAAAAAGGCAAAGAAAGAGCTTCAACAATCATCATCGAAAAGTTGACATGCTTGATTTGCTTTCGCGGGCCACACAAAATGATATATCGGGCCAGATCTGGCCCCTGGGCCTTGACTTTGGCGTAGGATGTTCCAATTTTAGTTACAATGGGGGGTTTTTTTCGGTTGCCAAAACATTAATAATGTTTCTCGGAATGTGAGGGCACACAACACACCGATAAGTCTTACATAACACACATGTCGGGTGACTTGTGAAAAATATTCCACAATCATCAGCGTTTACAAGAAAAAGCACAAGAAGGGAGCGACCGGATTCAATGTGACTGTGACAGATTCTGGCTACGTCTTACCAATATATATCAGCAATCCAATAAACACTGACCCCTTTAAAAAATAATAATAATAATGATAAATCCATGATAACAGACATCAAAATGCCGACTCGCTAAGAATAGTTCAGCCATTGACAACGCTGGGTGAAAGCAACGTAAACAGGTTAATGGTTTACCAATGTTGATTTAACCTTTGACCCTTAATTGCTGTGAAGTGTCGAGATTAAACCCCCCCTCAGCCTTGCGTATGTAACCTTTAGGTAGTCTATCGTGCACTGTAAACAATGCTTTGCTTTGCCCTTGAGTGAGAGCTAAAAATGCAAGTTGAATGAGAGCGTAGGAAAGTCGTTGTTTGATCAGGCTGGGTATTGTGTAACCGGGGCCATCCGCTCCTCTGCTTATCCCGCGTTACACCTCGGTTTGCTTAATAGCCAGGACCCTCAAAGGTTGCGCTCAACCACTCATTGCAGGAATAACACAATTAACTGGTGGGCAAAAGTTAAAGTAACTATTTGACTGTTGAAGTGTGTGTGGAGATCAGTGCAAGGAGTCTTATTCGGGGACGTTGTGCGAGTGAACGAGGGATGGAGTGAACGACATACAACCGTTTGTATGTTAGCAGGCTACGCTCTAGTTCGTGTTGGGATTAGTGGGCCAGACCAGTTTGCATTCTTAAGGCCAGGGGAACCATTCCATCATGACTCAAACGTGGTGGGGAAAAAAAACAACAACAAAAAAGTCAATCCAACCAACATGACTTAATCTGTCTCGTAAAATCAGCGAGTATTTTTTTTCAAGGGGAGGTGATGACCATGGGAGTCGTGAGTGCATGTGGAATACCGCCGATAATTACAGGCAGTCAATAAAGTGGAATTTGTGTCACTGATGAGATGAAATAATTTGTCAGGTTTGAACACAAAGCCCACGTAAAAATCAATATCGCAGATGCTAATAAGTTCAACTGAAAGGGTCATCTTGACATTGACAAATCTGCTTTGAGGTCAGCATGTTGCCGTTTGGTGTTTTGCTGTTGTACCTGTGAAATTTGTGCTCTGGTGGGAACGTGTTTTTTTTGGGGGGGGGGGGGGGTGCATGCGTCCCATGACAATGACACTGTTAATAAGTTTTCCGACAGGGCTTACCTCATGTAGAAAGGAGATATTGGCCTCTCATCTTCCTGGGCGCTAAAACATAAAAGACAAATAGAATCGGTTAGTTTTGCTGTGACTGGAAGCTGTCTGGGTTGATTACGGTGAGCCTACACAGTGCTGCTGGTGCCGGCTGGATTGAAGCCAGGCAAGCAGTGCATGGTTAAATTATGCAACTACTTGAGCGCCACGGCCAGGGCACGTCGAGCTTGTTGCTTAACATTTTCGTAGCTGATCACCGGCAGGAGGAAATGTCATAATCGCTCGCATTGTTTCTCCAAAAAGCTGACTTGAATGCTGTGTTTACTTCCTTGAAAAGTCACAAGGGGCAAAATAACACTGAACACAAACCAGTGCAGGACTCAACGGATCACCTTATCAAATTAGCTGATGGCATTGCCTTGTAATGCCAAAAGTGAGAAAAGTACCACGTAATCAATCAATCAATCAATGTCGAAGTTTACTGTGGGTATTTTTATTTATTTATTTATTTTCACTCTTCATCAATTTTGTAAGATCCACAACATATTTGTGAAGTCATCAATAACCGTACCCCTTTTTAAAATTTTATTTTCATATTTTACTTACTGCTCAAACCCAAACACCCCTTATTTCATGCACTGAAATAACGGCCAATACTGAGGTCAATGGTGCTGCTGCCATGTATCGGGTTTAATTAGGAGCAGGAAACAGAAAATCAATGTTCAAATAACCATAAGCCTTATGGCATCACACCAAGTTTCAGAGATTTTATTTTTCCTTGCATGGGCTTTGATTTGAGTGTTACCCTGATGTGTTTTTGGTACGTGACTGGCCACCATGCGTCCTCCCGTAAGGGGCAGGCGGGCAGCACATTGAACATTCAAAACAAAGGACTTAGGTTTCTAGTTGGGCAGAGAGCAAAATGGGCCAAAGTTCAGAAGTCTTTGGGAACAACACAAAGCGTAAGAGACATGGCCCATTCCTTTAGGATTTTAGATTTTTATTTTTTAAAATTGTACTGCCGCTCCCGTGTTCCGCGCCGGTGTTTTCACAGTCTGGCAAGCGTATTAAAATATGAGCTGTCGTTGCTGTCGTGCATTGCAAAATAGAGGAAATCCAGCTTACCCACTACCTTACTGTTGGGATAACAACATACTTTGTGGGGCTGCACAGAAACAATTTGGTAATTCCAGCTGGATGGCAAATTACCCAGAACGAGCCAGGCCATCGAAAGTTGCTGCTGTTTTGTACTTTGACTTTAGCTTCACGAAACATGCAAAATTCTTTGTTGTCTACAAAACACATATTGTCGGCTCATTAGCACAATTACCGAAGTCATTTTTCAATTTTGGGGGAAAACGAGAAATCATTGTTGTTGTATTCTACCACTGATCACTTTAGCTCTGCTTGATACTTTGCACATTGTCTCACAGTTGTCACTGGGTGGTACCACCGCACTACGGTTCACTTATGTTACGAAATGTCCTTCCATACCTATTTGTCATGTCCTTGTTTATGATGATAATAATGCAGCGTGTTATACCGGAGACAAATTCGTTGTGTGTTTTACATACTTGGCCAATAAAGATGATTCTGATTGTGATTCTGATTGGGTCTTGTTCCTTTCACTTACTTGTTCACCCATCTGGTTACAAAAAAAGAAAAATAAAATAGCAATGTGTGTTCTAAAAATTCTTCTCTGTCTTACCAAAATATTGAATAATGACAAAGGCAATGATGCTACATGGCCAACGATTCACTCAGATTGACTAAAGCCACGAGTTTGTTAACTGATGGCTAAAGTTGTCTTCAGTGCTTCAAAGCACCGACACTAAACAGAGACTCAATTGTTTACGAAAATATGTACGCTCACGTTTGTTCAAGAGCTTAAAATGTCTCCAGCGTTAACACAAACGCATTCAGTTTGTTGAAGATTCAATTGTCCAGGATTTTTACAAAAACAACGTTTAAATGAATAAATAATATACTATAAATTAGGGTCTGACCGACGAATCGGGCGATAGTGGCTCGTTTACAAACAGCCTTAGTAGTCGTATTTACTTGACCAATTTTATTTTATTAAGATTATTTTCACACAATAACATTACAACATAACACAAAGATAGTGACATTGATTCACTGAAACGCCCCCCCCGCCCCGCCCAGCAATAAAGGCAGATTTTTTTGCCAATTTTTCTGTGTGCTGTAAAGTTAAATACTATCGGACAAAGTACTGTGAACAGACAAATGTGCTGCCCGAAGACGACTTGGATAGGATCCAGCACGCCCGCGACCCTACTGAGGATAAACGGGTTAAAAAAAATGGATGGATAATAATAACTTATCTGCACTTTAATCAGTTATCGTAATTTTATCCTGCCAAATATCGGAATTGACATCGGCCTCAAAAAAATCCATATGTCAGGCCCTAAACTACACGTTAAGTTTATTGATAACTGTTTTTCGTTGAAGAAAAACACATATGGTTGACACATTGAAGACTGTAAATCATCTTCAATGTTTCACAAAACATTGACAATGTTATCTTGTTATCAAAACGTATGTTCGTTTTTTTTTTTGTTTTTTTTGAAGAGTCCAATGTGTCTTCCATTACAAAAACATTTTTTCGGTGTTGTGCAAAACATACTCTAGGGGTTTGTGGTACTCACTAAATAAATACATTAAGTTTGTGGAAGACTAAATTGTCTTTGGTGTTACATTAGGTTCACCGAAAAAAAAGTGTACTTTAGGAAAGAGGAAATTTTCCAACTCCGTTTTCAGTGCAGTCAGATGGGGGGGCGGATAAGTCTTCCCTTGACAACCTTGCCAGCAACGCCATCGCCACTCACCCTCGCACCTCAGTGCGACTTTCCTCACTCCCACCCAGCTCCAAAGGCACTTCTGAGAACGCGTCAATTGCATAACGGCCATCCCGCGGACCACTGCAACCGCACACAAAAGCCAGCATGCATCGCCCCGCATGCGACCGGGAGCGCGGTAGGTTCACATGACGTGGCTATGTTGGCTCACGTGCGGTCAGTGAGCGTGGTGTCATATTTCGGGTGGAGGTGAGACCGACAAGCCATTTACCAAGAATGTGTTCAGGCCCACAATACGCTAAATTTAAACACTAAACTTATGAGGCTTTACATCCAGCAAGTTTTTGGACTTGATCTGCTCTGGTCATGACCTTTTTTACGAGAAGATTCAACTTCCTGGATGTTATATGCTTGAGAAAGGAGGAAGTTAAGCGGCCGTTGTAATTCCTGATCTTTCGGCGTGGACAGCACACAGCACGACTACTTCACTATCAATAGCGGAACAGCATTTTATGTGCAGTTTATGAAGAAAATAAGTTTTGCTTTTCCAATCTATCTAGGTAGCTCCTTCAGCCAGAGACTGTTACACCCGCGCTGCAAGAAGGAGAGATACAGACGCTCGTTCCTACCAACTGCTGTCAGGCTGCTGAATAAAAAATAGCAACAATAATATTTAATAATTGAATGATGTGGAAAACAACTGTAAATACCACTGCGATTTATCCATTTTGTATTTATATTGCACTTAATTGGACGGTGTTTGTTTGTTTTTTCTTCTTCTTTCTGCCTACATTCTTGCTGCTGCAGGCTGTAAATTTCCCCAGTGTGGGACTAATAAAGGATAGCTTATCTTATCTTATCTTATCAATACATTTACAATACGTTTAAAAAGTGTGTTTTACAATACGTTTAAAAAGTGTGTTTTACAATACGTTTAAAAAGTGTGTTTTGATATGTTTACAGGTCATTGAAGGGATAAAACTGTTTATCCATCCATCCATTTTCAGATTCGCTTTTCCTCACAAGGGTCGCGGGGCGTGCCGGAGCCTATCCCAGCTGTCTTAGGGCAGTAGACGGGGGACACCCTGAACCAATTGCCACCTAATCGCAAGGCACACAGAAACAAACAACCATTTGCGCTCACATTCACACCTAGGGACAAATTAGCATGTCAATGAACCTGCCAGGCATGTTTTGGAATGTGGGAGGAAACCGGAGTACACGGGGAAAACTACTCTGTGTCCCGACTTCAAGTCGAAGAAACCCTAGTATTGATTTTCAGGGATATTCTGTTCAACTCGATACGCGTGATGTCGCCACGGTCAGACTCTTTGGGAACGTGCTTGTTGTCGGCACTCCGCTTGGACCACTGTTCAATCAGTCTCAAGAGAGCTGAGGCTTTAAATGCTTGAGGGCAGTTGGTTTCAAATGTAATATTGATTATTGAGGCTGAGTGATGTCATGGCAAAGCGAAGACTTCTCAGAAGCCTCTTGCAGAGAGATCCTAATTGACACACTGTAATTAAGTGTCAGGTGCATTTTATACAGAGCCACTCGAACGTAACAACTGGCGGACTGCGGGGGTGGCCCTCAATTAATTAAATTTAAAAAATATATACACACACTGCAGTGGACAAACAAATACTCACGGTTTGGTAGCCACTTATTTCCAGATTTTCTTTCCAAGTTTGTTGTTGTCCCCCCCCCCAAAAAAAAAGTGTTTCACTCAGTCCCTATCCTACGCAAATGTTGGGGTTCCACTATATAATTTGAAGATGTAATATCCCCATTCATTACACAATGGAAGTCATGGCTTAGATGCGCAAGCAGTCCATCTTATCATGCCCAATACAATACATGGATTTTGTTTTTGGGGGGGAGGGGCAAATTTGAAATTACATACAGGACTAATATAAGTACCTCAATAATATTAAAATTTTGAGTGAGTTGATTTTTGTAGGGGAAAAAAATGAAACAAGTTCTTGCACTTCATGTTGGTTTGCTGTTCAGCAGTTTTCTGCCATCCTTGAATGGTCATTTTTATGCACACGAGTTAAAATGGCTTTTTTGCCATAGAGCTGGTTAGGAAGTGCATGGTCTGATGTGGTCCCTCATTAGCATTGATGAAAAATTGTGGCCCCTTCCATCGTTTAAGTGGCCCATCCATGACATATAAAATAGTTGTCGTGCTGTGAGAACCACTTTGTACTTGATGTCATATTTGAGAGGGTCTGTCCTTTCAACACATCAGGGTGGGAGAAATATGGGTCAAGTTTTAAATTTCACACCCTGGTTGCAGAATCTTTCCAATCACTTTTCACACGAGTTTGGTCGCCACCTTAGAATGCAGTAAATTCACAGGTTGTCTTCGTCTCCATTATGCGGTTCTGTCTGCATGTTTAAAAAGGGACTTTATGTGCCTAACTTCTGAAGCTACTTCCACACGTGTTTTTCAAAGACAGCTTCCCCCCCCCCCCACATCACTTTTGTGTCTAAAACGTATGGCCATAGCACGAGGAGATGAAGTCACCCAGTCTATTTCCCTGATTCTGAGGTAGTCCCAATGCAAGTAAATCAATAGCCCCTTTGACACAGCCCATCAAAGCCGTCTCTTTCCACCGCGTTGCAGTTCTGCGTGAAAGGCACTGACACGGACTCAGTTTCAGATGCTTATAATAGGCTTGTGTGCATGCCTCAGGCTCAAGGCCGTGGGGCTTAGGCTTTAGATTCCTGATTACTGTCAAACACTCACCTTTCACCCCATGCCCCCTACAGTCAATATTAAAACAGCACAACTTTGAAGAGGTGCTGCGAGGCCTTCTGAAAACTGCACCACATTTCTGTCGATCACGCCGTTCGCGCTTGTCAGACTACCAGATAGTCTGACAACACTACAAGTCTGTCAGCAACAAGACTCATCTCAAAAACCGGATGTGCTAGATAAAAAAAAATAAAATAAAAAAAATGAAAGACAATTTGGAAATCTGTGTCAGAAATATGTTCAGAGACACATTAGGCCATCTTTGATTTAAACTTGCTTTTGACCAGTAACAATATATTTGATACCCAAATCCAAGAATCACAGATTTTATGCGTTTCACAACATAAAATATAAATCGTCTAAAAATTTTAAAAAGTATATCTGTTATATATTTTTTATCTTAAACATTATTTGTCGTGGGCGGCCCGGTGCGCCAGTGGTTAGCGCGTCGACCTCACAGTGCAGAGGTCGTGGGTTCGATCCCGGCTCCGGCCGCCCTGTGTGGAGTTTGCATGTTCTCCCCGGGCCTGCGTGGGTTTTCTCCGGGTATTCCGGTTTCCTCCCACATTCCAAAAACATGCGTGGCAGGCTGATTGAACACTCAAAGTTGTCCCGAGGTGTGAGTGTGGGCGTGAATGGTTGTTCGTCTCTGTGTGCCCTGCGATTGGCTGGCAAACGGTTCAGGGTGTGACAGGCTCCAGCACCCACCGCGATCCTTGCGGATCGGAAAATGGATGGATAGATGGGGTATTTGTAGTATTATTTGTATCCTACGGAAAACATGTTGTGTACCATCATCTTACCTAACATCCAGGTTGCCATGGAAACAGGCAGAGACTGGGGTATCTCCGCGAGTCATCGCCATGACCTCGGCGGGGCTGGCGCTCCTTAAAGGCACCACTATCGGTGCGCCGAGAGCCCCCCGGCCGTGGGGCATTGACGCCGGGCGGCCGGCACAGGTGGGCGCTTGGAGGGCATCCCCGTCAGTTTTGGCGTTCCTCACCTGTTTTATACGACCACAAGAGAAAAGTGACGGGAAAGGCGAGTCACTATGTGAGGCCAGTGATATGCCGTTGATATTTGTGTGCTGCCCATCTGATATCACACGCGCAGGTTACAATAAAACGTGCATTCAAGGATTGCCGCAGAGGGCGGCAAGTAATTAAAGACGCAGGTGAAACCATAAAACAAATCAATGAATGAAAAAAAAAAGTCTGATTGATATTTAGTTTACCGTGCCGACCCGGAGCGGGTAGAGTTGGAATGACCCGCCGATTGTGTTCTCGGCGGAGAATTGTAACCCGACTGCGGCCATGTTGCGACATCGACCCCTCTGCATCATCAAGCACGGCGAAATGTCCGTTCTAATGTGGGACTCGGACACGAGATGCTTCTGATGTCATGGCCAACGTCAGCCGTGGAAGCGCTTGATGCGGTGGGTTTAGTCAAAAGCCAATTATCAGCAGGGCATCGTTGAATGCCTCCCATCGACCCAATCCTAGTCACCTAGTGGCTGAATTTTTGTAATTAGTGCTGCTGCTGCTGCTTCCTTCAGCTTGACCTGCTACCCGAGTCCAATTCTTCCTGGCTGCGGGATTGATTCTTCTAAATATGTCATTCACAGAAAACCAGTGATTGACCACCCACTGGCACCCATCGTTATCTGGTGCTGCAACATCGACACTCTCAATAGAATTTTATTTTTTTTACCTAGTTTGAACCACTGCGGTACTAGACATATAGCCACTTAAAGAGGTCACGACAATTGAGACAATTTGGATGCACTTTGTTGTTCTATCCTGAACAAAGAACATCCCCCCCAATACTTTTAGGATAATTTTTAAGTCATAATTTGAACCTATCTGGTTACCCTTTTTTACTATAATAAATGGGATTATTTTTATACTAAAAAGAAAATATTTAGACAAAACAAAGAAATGAAAAAAAAAATCAATAAAATACAAAGGATATCAAACTATGACAAACATATTTTTGTCACGGGGGCATCCTAGTTAGGGTTTCTTTCGGAAGGCCATTAGGACTACGAACCAAAACAAATATATGATCGCCTCATATTACACTTACACAACAAATTGATGAATAACTAGTTTTCAGACATCCGTCAAAACTGTTTGTTCAAATATTATTACATTAATTATAAAAAAGGTATTGGGAACCCCAAAATGCTTACATTATCTCAACATTTCCAATTTTGGAATTTTAGCAAGAAAAACATGAAGTCGATGCATATAATTTGCTTTGTCGGGCCACATAAAATGATGTTGCGGTCCTGCCTTGATTTTGCCACCTGTGACCTAAGAGGTGCCCGATACACTCTTCCAGTTGAGTAAATAAACACTCCCATGCCACTAGATGAGGAAGTAAAATACAATAGGTCATAAAAATGACTGCTTGTGTTTACTTAAAGAAATACTGTATATTCCTAACGACGACCTCAACTTAATGGTAGGGCATCGCAAATCAGAGGATGTTCAGATCATTAGCACTGATATGTCTGTGTGCGTGTGCGTGTGTGTGTGTGCACGCACGTGTGTGTGTGTGTCAGTGCTGATCGCAAACAGCAATGATATGAAAAGATATTTTTTTATTGCCTGGAAATCACTCACGGGTATGTTTGGCCTTGAGTGCGAGACACAGCTTTTATGAAGTAAGTTAATGAGTGATGCTTAATGAGCTCATCAATCATTAAGGAGGTCAAAGCCAGCAATTTCTGGGATTCAACTGTATCCAGTGTCATCTTTTTCCTTATTTTAACATATGCGCCTGAAGTTGTCCAAGTCCTGACTTTTCTGACTCTCAAAGTCACACCAGTGGGGTTTCGAACCATAGGAGGACTGACTGTGTTTTGCTTTTTCTTTGGCTTTTGGGGAGGGGGATTTGTGCTTGGCAATGGAATCCGCCGGATGCGCCAACTTCAGATTATTTCACTGCCAAGGAGCGCAACTCCCGAAAGTCCATGAAGTGCTGCCTCAGCAAGGGAAAATCCTCGTATTGTCTTTTCAGGCTCTTGCTTTTATTCCTCCTCACTCGATATTTTTTCTTAACAAATTTTGCATTTCATAGTCATGATTCTGCAATAGTGCAGGCAAGGTCACTCATTGTCACGAGACAGGACCGCCCCCTCAAAACAGGCCAAGATAAAAAAATATATATTCTTGATTCTTGAGGTGACAAAACAACATGGCACCCATTCTGAATTGTGAAAAAACCCCACCTGTCTCTTTAACAACATTCCCTTTTCAAAAAGGTTTTACGGCGAGCTTGAAATGGGTGATTTCTCATTGCACTTGGGGAATTTTTTTTTACCCCAAGCAAAATGGAAGAATGTGTCAAAGCTCCCTGCTCTCTTTCAGTTAAAGTGTTGTTTTGCTTCCTACTGCCAAACACTTCCATCAATCATGTGACCATCATCCGATTAAGCCTGATACATAACGATAATGTGTTTATGGGCGGCAAGGCAGGGGGAAAAAAAACTTCAGATAAGAAAGCAGGAAACACTGTAGCTCTTGGAAAGGAATAGAAGCAAATGAGTGGTAAAGCCCTGAAATGAATGAGATGTACAGTATATTGTACCTTCCTCTTCCGTGTCTTCTCAGGTATGCTGCTGTTGGCTTGGCATGGAGGTTCTGCATCATTACCGGTATGTGCAACCTGTGTGTGTGTGGGGGGGGACAAAAAAAAAACAGATTAAAATTTTATATCAAAATGTGAAATGAATCAAAAATATTTTTCCCCACTTGTATTTTTATTTGAAGTTATGTTTGAAAAAATTGTCTAATCAAAATGTAATGTAAGTATTCTAGGTGTGAATTCTAAAATTAAAACTGGACTTTACACCGATCTGATCAAGTGGATTGGAATCGATCGACATTGTGCATTTTATGCAAAATCGCTGATCCACTGTAGCGTCATAATTCGTCCGCTCTATCAATGATGTCATCGATCTGATCCATGAAATAACCTCCTGATCGCCGATCAACCCACAAAACCTTGATTTCGAACCTAATTAACATATACATTGATATATATTAAAATATTGAACTGTATTTCTATGAAGCACCCTCAAGTAAGTCATTCAAATGTTTGAAACACTGGGTCATGTGAGAATAACCTTCCCCTGCCGGAGTCAGCTGATAACATCTGCAAAGCCGCAAGCGCATGCAGTAAAACAGCTTTTCCATAAACAGGTCCGCCCGCGTCACTATAATCGCGCCGCACGCGTCACATGGTCGGTGTTAGAAGGGCCTATGTGAGGGAATTTGAAGGGCGCACGGACCTGGAGATGTCGGCAGAAAACAACAATGCTAAAGCCTTCCGGATACTCTGGTGATGACGCATGCATTGTATGGAAAATCACTAATTAGACCACCCATTTCAGAATCCGTCTTGAAGAGGTCCACTGTCCTCCAAGAGAAAGCTTGAGGATCACGCATTTTGAGGTTTTCCACAGTATATATATTAAAATGGATGTTTTTAAGATGGGTGGTTTGTTCTGGTTGTTTCCTGCAGGCCAAACAAGGCGATCAATAGACATGGAAGACGCAGGCCTCCCGTGACAAGACGTCCGCCACCCACAATCAATACAGCAATCGATTTTTCACCCGCGGTTACGTAAGTGGCTGTCCATACGCCGCCTTGCTGGGTAATTAGTCCGGGAGTGATGTCATAGGTCATATGCTTGAAGGGGCATCAGATGCTGTCAGCTGTACTGCTCTCAACAGAAACAAAAACAACAAATCAGCACGTACCTTCAACGGGATGACGTCATCTTCTATTTCTTCATCTTTTTTGTCGACTTCAAATACGCTGCTGTAGTTCTGGATGAACCGGACTAGGATCTTGTTGCAGACGTTCTGCTCGTTGAGGGCCTCGAACGTGGGAGCCACGCTGGATGTCAGGGAGGGGGAGAAAAAAAAGACGTTAATAAACATGGTCAAACATGGACACACGACATTGTGGAGGGACCACATGTCAGCGCCGATGTGGTCGGAACGTTTGTCAAATGGGAAAGAGAATTTCAAATACATGCAGGGGAGAGGGGGGCAATGACCATTGATGACCCTGTAAAAATGAACTGAAAACAGGCAAATTTCAATAGTCTACAATTTTTGAAATGGAAAAATAATGAGTAGTTTTAATAGTATATCTCTGTTATTTCTCAATTCTGTCCCCCACCCCAAAAATGATTTCTATCCATGATCGGTTTACACAAAAATAATCACTCACTGGAAGATACTCGGTCCAAATACCGTGGCGAGGTTGTGGGCGTTCATCCGGTTGTCCTGCTGGTTACTCTCCACCAGTGTGAGAAAGTGACACAGGTAACGCAGCAGGCTCAGGTGGTCGCCCGGTAACTGCTTCAGATGCTCCCTCAGGCCTGGGCAGGAGGTCTCGTCGCCGCACTCTAAGGAAACACAAATGACGTTAAGGTATGTGCTACTCATTACAATGTGGGACAAACTAAATTTTTATTGAAAATGTTACAGTACTTCAACGGAATTTCGGACGCTGTAATACTCACAGAGAGTGGGTACTTGATCATACTTTGTATTGTTTCCAATGTAAACCGACTGCAGGGACCCTGCATGCCCACCGTGGAGGTCTCTGGTTCCACTTGTTTATCTCCAATATGGAAGTCCAAATGTCACTTCATACATAAAGTATGTCAATGGGCCTAATCGGAATGGGGATCTGCAGGCCGTTTCAAACAGTGTGATCTGACCACTAATCTCCCTGGGGCCTTGACATGTGTGCCCCAGAGGCTCACGTAACCTTAATCCAGGGAACAAGACTCATTGTGTGACATGTTTATTCTGCAGTCTTTTCTTCAGTCCCTTAAAAAAAACAAAATAAAAATAGTTTTCCCCCCAAATGCGGCAGGCATGGGAAGATGGCTCTTGTCCATTCATAAATTGTGCCGAGTCGCATAGGTGAGCATTCATGTGCTGCTAAGAGCCTGCAAATATGTTGATCCTACTGTATTACTCGAGAAACACAATCGTGTCAGAGTTGGATAAACATACGCATGGAGGTTCATACCCAACTTGTCCAATGACACACATACTGTATACTGTAGTCAGGTGCGCATCTTCATGTGTGTGTGTGTGTGTGTGTGCGTGCGTGTGTGTGCGTGCGAGAGAGACCGGGAAGCCCTATTGTTCATTCAGATGACTAAATTACTCGTACTTTAATTTAATGGATCATTATACAATAATAAACTATTTAGAATTAAGGGGTTGGGGCCTTGTAATGTAGACATACTTTTTAATATTCCGAAAGAAAAAAAAGGGTTGTGTGAAAAAAAAATGTATTCAAGTCATAAAGTGTTATTATCCAAGCTTACTGCTAAAAAAAAAACTGTAAAATGCAAAAAAATAAATATATATATATATCACACACACACACACAATTCATATATGTGTGTAAACATAGTAACATTTTCTAATACATATTTTTTAACAACTTTCTTAAATTTTAACCTGTAGAACTGAGACAAAAAAACTAAAAATATATAGACAGAAATCAAATAAACACAAAAAAATATTTAAACTGACAATTTTTTAGTTTTAATACATCTAACAAATGTTTGGCTATGAATTGAAAAGAAATCAACGGAAGAAAAACTAAAAGGGTAATTAACTAGAATTCCACAGTTATAGAAGACCACAATGTCGACTTCTCTCGTCTTGTTGTGTCTGATATGTCTGCAATGAATTGAAGCCCACCAAACAAATCAAGCACATCTTCCCCTCACCTTGGTAGTAATGCACCATTGCTTTTTGGACGGCAGGCTCCACCAGGCCTTGGGGGAGGTCCCTCAGGTACCTTTTGAGCAGGCTCGCCACCGTGCACGTGTCCGCGTCGCTGCCGATGTCGGCGTCCCGATCGCTCTCCAGGTGCTGCCGCAGGGCCTCCACTGCACGCACGTTGCCGTTCACCCGGAACAAGCCCTCCTGCTGCAGTGCTGCGAGGAGGTCACAGCCATGACTGTTTTCTTTTACTGACATCTAGTGGTCAAACATAAACAGTAGACTACAACGTTGCCTTAAAAAACATGGTTGCTTCCGTCCGTAGTGTGCCTCGGGTCATTGTCCATCTGCAGTGTGAAGCACCAAATAAAAGCTTCTGAAGCGTTGGGCTGAACATGAGCAGAGAATTTCCAGAAAGACTTCAAAATTGATCCTGCTGCTTTTCTCAGCAGTTACATCAGAAATAAATCTCGGAAAGGGAACCTGTTCCAATGGCAGACGATTCTCCGATTGCTTTTGGCCCTTTAAAAAGCGAGAAGCTCACGTACAAACTGCTTCAAGTGTTTCAAGGTTCCCCCGATTTGGATGCAAACACGAGCATCAAATGAAAGCGGAAAGTTTGCATTTAAGCCCATCATGTTCAAATCCATCATGGTGGTGTTTCGAGCCAAAAAGACGAGGGTTGTCAGTATCCCAATATTTATGGAAGTGACTGTAAACCCCTTATTAGGTGTCAAAATGTCAGTAATTGTTAAACATAAAGGCATTATCAGGTATCAGGTATAGGTATTGGCAAATACTGAAAGGTTCAGTACTTATACTTGCCGTGGTTTTTTTTGGTAATTTTTACGACAGCCTGAGATTTATTCATGTTTCACTTTCGCCACAACAAATGAGAATGTCACGGTTGTTTTAACTTTTTTAACATTAAATACTTCATGTATTACATGTTTTTATTCCACTTTAATATGATTTTTCTAATACTTTGATTGTTTCAAATGTTACTCAACCATGGAATCCTTTTATCTTCACATAGCAAGTGCAACTACCAGTACCGCCATCATAATTTGAGAAATGTACCGCAACTCACCCGGACATTCAAAATTTAGTTCAACGCAAGTGCGCACGGCAAGAAAGCCGCAGGTCCGCCTGGGCAGGAATGCTGATTTCAAATTAATTCACCTTGCTCCTCGTCATTTATTTAATTATTTAGACTCATATGACTCCCATTTCCAAATCCGCATCGGCGCTCCGCGCTAACGCTCCTTTCTTCTCATCGTCGGCTCCTCAAGACTTACATCCATCCAGTCGCAGACCGTTCAACAGCACCGATCTCTCCGCTGAACAAAGCGAGGCTGTGAAAAATGCTGCCCATTACAGGCGCAAGACACAAGCGCCGCGGGACTGTCCAGCAACGACAGTCAAATGGCGCCGACATTCCTCCCAGTCATTATGTGTTGTGTTATTTTTGTTATTTTGACTTCAAAATGGCGCCGCGAGAGTGGCTGCCTTTCCAGCAGATCCTATATTTTGTTGTTCTACTTCTTCCTTTCATAACTTTGCTGCTGTGAATTGGGAATTTCTCCATTGCGAGACTAATAAAGGTTTTCTTATCTTATCTTATTTCAATTGACTCCTCTTTACTTTTGACTTGAGATGAAGACTCATTAGAAAGAATGTGTTTGCGAAGGGGTGACTTTTCAGCAGATTTTTGACGCCCCCTGGAGTCCACGGCGCCCTTTGCATTTGCCTATATCACCTAATGGGAGAGCAGGCCCCGTAGAGAACGCATAACGAAAGATTGCCGGTCAAACGTTTCGTACGGTAACAACTCAAATTGAAGTAAATCAATAAACTGCCTATCATATTAAATCCTGGTTCATTTGCTTTTATTTTAGAGTCAATTTCCCATCATTGTGATTGTGAATGGGTTGTCTGACTATAGTTGAATGACGACCGGTCCAGGGCGTACCGCTCAAAGTCAACTGGCATAGACTCCAGCATGCCGCCACCCTCGTGAGGACACGTCACACTGAAACTAGATGAATGGGTAGTGTTCGAGCCTCACCGTGCTCGCGTAGGTGCTCCACCATCTTGCGCACGACCAGGGGCACGCCGTCCTCCGTCAAGCCCCTTTCCACCAGCTCGGGCAGGGGTGCCCCGAACAACCGATTGTGCTTGGCCGCCACCGAGCGTGGTCTCATCACGGGTATCTGCACCATCTTCTTTATGTCCTCCTTGACCTGCACCGCTGCCTCGTTGTGCTGCGCAGAGAACAACGGTTAATCAAGAAGAAGCTAGTCGTCGCCATGTTGCACCCGCGTGCCGGTAAGAGGAGACCAGGGAGAAGCGTTGCTACGACACATCTCGGATTACCATGCAACACCTCAAATGTGCTGCACACACAGACACCTAAAGCGGAGTCCTCGAGGGAGGTGAAAGATGTTGAAAGCACGCAGAAGTGGCTGAATGTCTCATGAGGGGTTCGTTTCGCTTGCAAGATTTGCTTTGTTTGGAATGACAGGTCCTTAACAACAAATTTCATTTCATGTATCCAAGGCTAAAAAGAAAGGTTGTGATCTAGATTTATGTGTAATAAATAACACCAGTGTTACTTGTGTACAACTGCTGTAAATGGTTTGAGTACATCAAGGTAAAAACAATTATTAAAATATCAGCCATTTTATTTTCACCTTGATTTCCGCACCAAATAAATGTGCAGAAATTTCAAATCAGCTTTTTCATGCTGTAATTATGGGTGTATATGGGTAGAATTTTGTCGGGAAAATTGAATTTATTCCCTCCTGAAATCGTCTGCAGGCTAACAAAATGTGAACATACTCTCCGGATGCAGTGTACAATATAAAGACGCCATCAAAGAAGCATCGCTGAGCACGTTAGCTGCATTCAACAGCTGCTATGATGTCCATCTTGGCTCATATCATGCCTGTGTGCAAACACACTTTACAAGCGCACCACTCACGTTTGTTTACATTAGCACTGCAAGGAGCGAACTCTTAGCCAATTTATTTTTCGCTACGCGTGTTGTTCGCGGCAACATGGAACTGATGCGCCATGTTTTAAACTACAGACTTTGATGTTAAGATTCAAGTGTATACATGTATGAAATACTTGAGAGCAGTTATTGTGCTAATTACGTTTTCTGAAATGCAGTTAGTGCTGACTCTCAAGATGATTATTTTGATTTTTAAAGATACTGACTGCTTACTCCTAATATGATTATTTTATTTGGAATGTTATTTTTTTAAGTGGTGTTATCGTTGACTCCCAATATGATGATTTGATTTGTATTTAGACTTTTGGGGGCGGTTATCGAAATGTTATTAATTCATTTCAATTTCACAATATTATTTCATATTGTTGTGTACACACGTTATTTCAAGTGTAAAAATAAGTCAACTACTATAATATCCATCCATCCATTTTCTGATCTGTTTATCCTCACAAGGGTCGCGGCGGGGGGAGGGGGGGCAGTGCTGGAGCCTATCCAAGCAGTCTTCGGGCAGCCAGCCAATCGCAGGGCACACACAGACGAACAATCATCCAAGCTCACACTCATACCTAGGGACAATTTAGAGTGTTCAATCAGCATGCCATGCATGTTTTTGGAATGTGGGAAGAAACCGGAGTACCCGGAGAAAACCCACGTAGACCCAGGGAGAACATGCTGGAAACAGGCCGTAGCTGGAATTGACCTCTGCACTGTGAGGTTGACGCGCTAACCACTGGACCACCGGGCCGCCCACTACTATAATATGAAACTGTAAAAACAACAAAACCTGTAAGACGTTGTTTACACAGATACTTAAATGAACAAAATGAAAAAGCCAAAGGTGTAATCCTATTTTATTCTTTTATTTTTTTGTGTGTAAAAATAGGTCAACCACTGTAAAAACAACCAAAAGTTCCCCTAAACATAAATAAATCGATGCAGAGACATTAAAGTTGACCAGACTACTTTAGAGTCTGTCATACTTGGTTTCCATGGCAGCGGTAGGACAAACCAGTTAGTGAACCCTTGCTGTGGATTACAACAGTGGCTTGTGGCCCACCCAGGGGTCAGCTGCTTAAGCCCCCTCCCATGCCCACCGACCCCACACCTCCTCACATATGTTGCAAAGCAGACTCTGACGGTGGCAGATGCTACGCTGACACGACATGTTTCCGCAATCAACCCCAGTATCACAGAGGAGTTTCCAAGCACCTTTTGTGGTGACATTATTAACGAGAGCACAAAACAGAGGAGGGGAAACATCTGTGGGTTGTCAGCATAAATCTTCCTTGCCAACAAAGTGACACAGTTATAGATGTTTAAACAACATCTTGGTATTTTCTTTCCCAATATAGTGACACAGTTATTGGTTTTTAAACATGCTGGCTGTTTGTTGGCATTTCCTATACCAATAAAGTGACAAGTGATTGTATTAACCTTTTCAAATAACGTGAGCTGTTGCCAGTTTTTTTTCACCCTGTGAGGAACGCAATTGCAACGACTAGCCTGCTTGTGGCTCTTCAGTATGTGAAATGCATGGGTTGAAATCAGCTGATTTGAATGGTCATTCAAGAATAATCAATGTATTTTCCTTGAAGGATTTATTTCGCAATCTTTACCAACTCACTTCTCTTCATTTCAATACCCACAGTATTTACATTTTTTAGGTCTTTAAAGTGGAAGGAGCATACTGGATTAAAGTACTGTTTGCGTGCGAATAGTGAAAAAGTGGAATATATACACTCCATGTTTTGTTAGGTGTTATATTTGATTTTTTCATTTTTAACTTATAAGAGGATCTAAAAACAGCATTCGAATAATTATAAGCTAGATTTAGCCACGTGGTCATGCCTGTCTGAATGTTGTTATTGCACCTTTTGCCCAAATTTACTTTCTTCTGGTTTCTGATTTACAAAAATGGCCACTAACTTTGTCATGCACATGACGTACCAATGCGTCCTGATGACTGCATACCTTTCTCTGGACTTAATGCTCATGAGTTGTTGTCCTGTTCCTCCTTTAAGGTGATGTCACAGAGTGAGAATGCTTAGGGAAAAAACATCTACGCTTAATGTCCATTTACTCGTCCCTGGTTGATGACGTCACGTCTCACCAGTGACATTTGGAAGTGCATTTTCGGGAGGAAAAATATATTTTTGTATAGTTTTTTTTTGTACGCAAAGGCTATTTGGAACCTCATTAGACGTCATTAGAAGACCACAGCGACAATGTACGAAAGTACCGCCGCGCAAAGTAACGCAAGACTTCATTTAGGACGTTAAAAATTGGATGATTTACTCACACAGATGGTTAAAGCTCCGGCCCCCATTCTTCGACGCAAGGTGAGGATGGGGGGGGGGGGGGGGGATGCGTCCCTCAAAGTCGTCCGGAGTAAACTTCCTGACAAACAATTGATGTCATTTTCGCCCCAAACTGCGCTATTCAGTTACCCCATAGCGACACGAAACAGCAGAGAAGTGTGTCAAAGATGCCGGCAAAGTTTTGTCGCTAGTTTTATCATGATTTTCATTGTATCGCTTCCTCCCTCTCGTCTTGGGCTTCTTGGACTGGAATCTAAGCAGGGCTCTCCCATTGGCTGAGAGGCGTGGTCACGTGAGCCGGTCCCAACTTCAAAAGGCCTTTCGGCTGTCCTGTGGAATCACAACCTTAGACGCATGCGCAATTGCAGTCATAGAACAAAGTGCAGGGTTTTGTCATGTTGAATTTTAAAAATTCCCAGTCAGCAAAATTGGTCTGGCGCAGCTCTGGGGCATACACGGCACGTACACTCGGCCCACATACCTCAATGAATGACGGTCCTGCAGTGGCCCACGTCTGGCATCCACGATGTGGGCCGCATTCGGCCCAGATCTGAGCCGCATTGTAAAACCATATCTGGCCCTACTCCGGCCCGACGCTGGGCCAGAACAGGTTCCTGATATCAGCCTGAATTCAACCTCAACTAAGCCACATCTTTCATGAGCCATATTTGACCCACATTAAAAAAATGTCTCAAAAACGACTGTTATAAAAATATGTTTATTGTCATAATTTGTGAACTTCACATATAACTCCATATAACTTTCTTTATTTAACAGTGAACACAAAGTCCAAATTGGGATGCAGCTTACTCTTGAACAGTATTTTTCTGTCCATCAAATTGTTGCGCTCTCCATGTCCTCTTTTCTTCTCATGCTCTCCTTCCTGTCACCATCCCGATCAGGAGCCAGATGTAGCCATCTACAAACGCCTTACTATACATGGTCGGGGTTTTTTTCGGCTTAAAACGCCCTCCTATACATGGTCGATTTTTTCGGCTAAAAACGCCTTACTATACATAGTCGTTTTTTTCGGCTAAAAACGCCTTACTATATATACATGGTCGGGGGTTTTTCGGCTAAAAACGCCTTACTATTCATGGTCCTTTTTTTCGGCTAAAAACGGCTTACTATACATGGTCCTTTTTTTCGGCTAAAAACGCCTTACTATACATGGTCGTTTTTTTCGTCTAAATACGCCTTCCTATACATGGTCGTTTTTTGCGCTGAAAACGCCTTACTATATATGGTCGTTTTTTTCGTCTAAAAACGCCTTACTGTACATGGTCGTTTTTTTCGGCTAAAAACGCCTTACTATATATGGTCATTTTTTTCGGCTAAAAACTAAAAATAAAATGGCACAAAATAAATACAGTGGCTTTAGAAAGTGAACATACACTGTTAAAAATGCCATTTAATTTGTATTATGATTAATATTCATATATTGATAATATAGCCAGATTTTTTAAATGGCTCTATGGTTGTGTTTTGAACTTGCATTTTGTGTTTTTTGTACTGCATTTATGTACTGTATGCTTGTATTATACTGCCCCTTGGTGGTGAAGGTCACAGAACAATGTCCATTGAATTAAAGCATGAAATCATGACGCCCAAAAAAATGTATTCTTTACATTTTGTTGGATTACTTTATTAATGTATGTTTTTATACACTACAAGACTGAAGAGTGCTCTCTTTCATTTTTGATACAGCTGATTGAAGCTGCATGCTTGTTCACGGAACAAATTAAACTTGTAAGTCAAGGTACCACCGTATCTTAGTTGTCCCGTTCGTACATGAACTTTCTGATGTTGTCATGGATCCAGTGGCTAAAGGCAGAAACGCGCGTGAACACTGACGGCTTCTTGTCCCTGATGCATCCCTGCGGTCCAAAACTGACCACGCCGTGCACCTCCCAGGTGGCGTTGGCCCCGCCGCCGGCCCTGCACGCAAAGGGGCCCCCAGAGTCGCCCTGCGGGGTGAAAAGAGGCTTGGATGGAGCTGAAGCCAAGAATATTACAAAGACCCCTATTTTGGTCTTTGTGTGCGATTCAGCACGCACACTGAGGTATTTTGGATGAATGATCACAAACAAAACAGGACATTACACCAACACCAGTTGTGAGAGGACAGCACCCAAGTCCAGAAATATACCAATTAATGTTCCAAAATGTATACTAAATAGCTCATCTGAGCCTCTTTCACACAGTGAGCCATCAGTAAGTCCACTTAATGCCCCCATTCCCATCTGTGCCATTTGTACAAAACAGTGAGACGTAAAAATGCCAGCAGCCATGTCCTCTCACCTGGCATGCCGACTTGAGCTCATCTGGGGACTCGTACCCGGCGCAGATCATCGTGGGCCGCAACGTGTCCCACCAGTAGGCAGGCTTGCTGCAGGTCTCGAAATCCACCACAGGTAGTGCAGCCTGGTTGAGTTTTTCAGACACTTTGGGGAAGATGTTCCCTACAAATCAATAAAGAAGGTAAAAATTCCATGTTGGGCTGCATGCATTGTTCCGCTGTGCTGTGAGTTGTGTTTCTGTTCGCGTCATGAGTTCCTACACGGTCTGATGAGCTGTACTCTCATTTTTTTTCACAGGATGCTGGGAGTTTGAAATTATATTGAAGCGTTTTGGAAATCATAATTTGTGTTACAAAAACTATTTGTCTTGGCAATTAAAAATATTTAGGGGGCAGGAGGGTCTGCTCATGTTGAAACTATGTCTGAAACGATTGCGGAAAATTGCCTTATCAACTGTGTCGGTACCTTTCACATGGAAAAAGAAACTATCACCTTTCTCATCCCCCCAACCAGTAACAAAGCAGCGGGTCCCTGCCTCCACCACCACCCCGGGCCGAGGGAGACAAACAGGGCTGATCTCCCGTGTTATGTTGACGGGTGTGGCCAGATGCACCAGGGCGATGTCATGGGTGATGTCACTCGGGTCCTCCTCGTAGACGAAGTCCTCGTGGCGGATGATGCCGTCCACCTTGTAGCACGCCTCCGCCGACGGGACGTCCCTGGAGGAGTTCATGTGATGCTTCCCCAGGCACATGCGCCAGTACGAGATTTGGTTAAGGGGGCTGGAAGGTGAGAAAGAACATTTGAAAGTGACACTGTACTTTTGCGAGGACAAAAAAAAAAAGTCATCCTTGTTTTGTAGCCATCTTACGCCATGAAACAGTGGGCAGCTGTTAGGATCCATTCCTCGTGGATCAATGAACCTCCACAGCCGTGCATGTAAGGGATGGGAGACATCGGCGAGGCCTGCGGAGGAAACAATATAGGTCCATGCAGGTATTTTAATTGTACTTGTCTCAAATTTCCTGGGGATAGAAACCCAGGCCTGCTGCAAATAACAAAAATCTGAAGAAATGACACGCCCCAAAAATAGTTTATAATCGCATGTAAATGCCGCACGATGGTGACAAAGCATTATTTTGTCTTCCCCCCCACCCAAAAAAAATTTTTTTTTTAATATAATGCATCTTTATATCGCACAGACACATTTTCAGTTGGAAGGAAAATAGCCCCTCTACAATAATATACTTTATAAAAACAGAGTAATAACATAATGAAATATAATCAAAAATAATTAAACTGTTTGCGCATCATGATTTAATGCTTCACTTCTATGCATTCCTCAGCTGGACCTTGTTACCTGCATGGAGACTTGCCAAGGCCAGGAGTGAGGTACTGCTTCTTCTCCATTTACAACCTTTGCCGCGCCCGTATTGGGGGCCACTGCCGGATTCCCGCAATCCTCTGGCCAGCCTGGTGCGAGATATCCCACGTATTAAATATGCAATGTTTGCTTTTACTCCGCTACATTCATGTACTACCACACATTTCCCGTAATCATCTTGGGTGATCGTCACTACAAAATAAAATCACCAAGAAATTGCTCGTTGACGTAATGACTCAATTGCAAAGGATAGAGCGGACGAATGTACTTTTGGTTAGCATGAGCTCATTTAGGCATGTGGCAGCAATGCTAACTTTGCTCATTCGCCAACATGTAGATATTAAACTAAAACGAAGTAAATTAAATGAATGAAAAGAAAATGAAAACAAAAGAAAGAAAGAAAATAATTCAAATCACTCACATTTTTAAAATATTTTTCCTTTTACTTCCAATACTCATTTAACATCATAAAATTACTTTAAGTATTTTCAAACTTTTACTCGGGTAACTTTAACTCCTACTAAATTTACTTTCTGTGAAGACATGGGTAGTTTCACTCAAGTATCCCTTTCCGGTACTTAATCTCAATTTTAAATGAGGCACGTTACATTTCCCCACTCACTGATGGTGATGTTGTCCCACGGGTTGGGCGTGGGCGGGGGTAGAGTCGGGACGACGCCGGCGTCGGTGGTCCAATAGCCGCGGAAACCCTGCTGCCGGTTGGCGCTGTTGCTCAAGAAGCGGATGACCGCCGTGTCGCCCGGCACGTTCAGTTTGGGCGGCGCAGCAAAGCCGCAGAAACGACCTGTGGAAAACACACATCTCCTAGTTTTATGTTACCTTTGACCGTAATCTGCAACTGGGAATCATTTTAAAATTGTACTTTTCAGTACTGTAAATGTGGCAGTTCCTTCAAAGAGATTTCTCAAAGACTATAAAAGTGTAGTCGTGGCGTTTGTCTTATGTATATCAACATGTAACCCACCTTGTGACATCATATTCCCCCCACTGAAGACCTCCACATAGTCCACACAGTTGCCCAGCAGGTTGACGGCCTGCAGCTCAAAGTGCGTGAAGACCACATGGATGCTTTTAGCGGCGGGGACCCGGATCCTCCATGTACACACTGCCTGAGCGGGATAGTCTTTTGGCCAGTCAGGACTGGTGAGTTCACCCTGCGGACTGCTGAACGTTCCCCCGCAAGGAGCTGTAACGTAATCAAGTCATAGTTGAGAGGACATCCTTAGACCTCGGGTTCTCAAAAAAAATTTTTTTTGGTCCAGGGGGGGCATTTTCCCCAATGCCTCTTCGAATAATCCGAATGACATTTAAACATCACTACCACATGTACGTACGCCAGTAAATGTTTTATTGTAGCGATTTACTTTGTACAACAAGTACCACCTCAAAAGTTGCTTACGCTAGCTCAAGTCCCTGCATAATGACCAACATTAAAATAAGATCTGTAGTAGGCCTAAGTCTTCATTATTAGAAATGATGCAAAAGGGTTTATTCTAAAATTATATTTATCATTGCAAGCCACTGTAACATGACGCAGTTTGGACATTTACACTGTACTTGACGATTCAGTGTGTGATAAGAAAAGACATGTACTGAAATAATGATTCTATTAAGATGTATTGTAGATGACACAGGTTAAATAAAACATGTTAAAAGATAAATGGTTCTAAAAACAAAGTTCTACAAGATTGAATGCAAGTGTTTTGCACTGTATTTAACAGTTAAATCAAACTGCAATTGACAAACATATACTCGAGTAACAAACTAATGAAAGAATTTAAGGTGGCTAAATTAAATTCAGTGATTCTTTTGCATACCACTAGAGGGAGCCTGCGTACCACTATTGTTACTCTGACCACACTTCAGACAATCTGAATGGATGGTTTACCGTGTTTGATTTATTGGTACACCAATCGTCATATGTTATGATGCTGATCTGCAGTTTAAGTCAAAGGAAAGGTTTTACCTTCCGAAGGCTCGACCGTCTTCCAGGTGGCCGCAAAGCCGGTGTCCACCACTTTGTCGTTAGACGAGAACCTGATGTGAAGTGAGTTCCCGTCGCTCACCAGGTCCATGGGTGGCTTGTGACTACAGTAGGTGCCTGACAGGGAAGAAACGGAAGGGACATGCACAAGCCGTCATTAAACAAATACTGTAGCATAAAAAAAAGGACAACATTTGTGAAAACACATCAAAATAGTAAATACATTTTTTTTTAAATCACATTTCCATACCCAGACTTCCTGTTCCGTCCAAAATGCTGACTTTGTCGCTCAAGCACATTGGACTCTCCTCCAAAGAAAAGTTGCTGAAGTGAAGATGCACCAGTTTGCCAGCTGGCACGTAGATGTTCCATTGGCATCGGGCCTTGTTGCTGTAGCTGCCCGGAAAGCCCATGGATGACAACGTGCCGCCTGTGCCTGTCAAGTCCTTTGCTCCGCCGCAGCCGGATGCTACATGGGGAGGATGGATGGTGAAAATCAAGCAGAAGTGAAGTTATCTGTACTCAAGTACATTTTCCAGGTAGCTGTACTTTACTTGATGGCTTTATTTAGGAGATTAGTTGCTGTTGCTAGCTACAAGTCTTGATTTGTTTGGCTGTAATCAAGTGGAAAAAAAAAATTAAAGTGAGAGTGGAATGAAACAAAAGTTATAGACGGCACCTTGCTCAATTCAAGCAGGATATCAGAGGGAATTAAAGACACTTTTTCATGGTGTTCAATTTGGCCAAGTGTGGCAACAAAAGAAGCAAAAGATACAATTTGATGTAAACAGTACAAACAAATCATTGATGTATTAAAAATAAAAACAAAACAGCAAAATGGCACAAAAAGGAAGTGGTGTGGGCTCAAATGTCCAGCACACAGCCTGCAGGGTTAAGAAGAATGTGTGTAAGCCTACTGTGTTGCTCGTAGATGTCCCTGCGTATAACATTGCTGATCCATGGAAGGTAGGCAGATGAACGGGTGAACACCGAGGGCTTCTTGTTCATGATGCACCCGATGGGACCGAAGCTGGTGATTCCGTGCACTTCCCAGGGACTGTCAGGATGATCCTGGCACACCAGAGGACCGCCCGAGTCTCCCTGTGTCGGTAAAATCCAAGAAATGTCACCGGGGGGACACTTCAGCCATCCATCACGTGTTCGTTGTTTCTACCTGACAGACGGACTTGAGCTCGTCGGGCAACGTGTAACCGCAGCAGATCATGGAAGGCTTCACTTGGAACCACCAGTAGTCCATTCGCTTGCACGTGTCGTACGGGACCACCGGCAGGGCCACCTGGTTGAGAGCCTCTGCCACTTTGGCATTCATGGAATCCCCTAAAGACGACAGAAGGAGGGAAACCTTCATCTGCCAATAACCATCCAGCAGTTTCTCAACCATTATCGAAGAGGGTGCGGAACGGAAATCTACTGGGCAAGAGTCAGAACAGATGCCAACGGACCCGTCTCATCCCCCCAGCCGGTGGCGTAGCATTTCTTTCCCTCGGGTAGCACCTCCTCAGGGTTGGGGAGGCAGGCATAGGCGATCTCGTCCCCAATTTCAGCTTCTCCGTCCAGCCTGACCAGGGCGATGTCGAACTCCACGGTTGGCACGGTGGGGTACCTGAAGCCCTCGTGGCGGTAGATGCCCCTCACGCCCAAGCAGCGCTCGCTGGGCTCGGTGAAGGTCAAGTTGTGCTTGCCCAGGCACATTTGCCATCGGTGTAGCTCGTTCGCATAGCTGGACGGGAGGTGGGAGGAAAAATTCCATTTAAAATGGAAAGGGAGGGAAAATTGTGATTGAAAAATGTTGTTGATGTAATTATGTCTTCTATTTATGTGGCTTTTTTTTTTCCAAACCTCACACTGCGCCCCCTACTAATAACAGCATAGTTTGGGACTTGTTTTCTTCCCCTTCCTCCTTCTTTTTGGTTTTCCCTTTCATCTAAGAAAATTGGGGCGCCACCTGGTGACCAGTCAGGCCTTCCGCTCTGTCCCCCCCCCCCCCTTTTTTTTTTTTTTTTAATGTCTCTTGGTTAAAACTGTGAAATCAATTGACAAAATTCGTTTTGTATTTCCACTCCAAATACAAGACGTATTGTTCTCTGTGCGCCTTTTCATTCAAATGTACCGGTAGTGTTTTCATGTAAACATGTCTGCCTTTTTATGTCACCAAAAAAGGTTTGCCTCCAGATGAGGGCAAGCACAACTTTTGCTGAAATGAAACTCCTCAACTCGTGTTAAAAATAGTTCTTTGTCAGTAAGATGCCACAAGATGGCCGATGACTTTTCGCATGATTTTTTTTCCCTGAATGGATGAGTCACGTATGACTTGCCGTACAGCAGGCATAATTCTTGACGTGACTTATTATCAGAGCTATTCCTCAATAATACTGACAGACTTACTTGATGAAGCAGTGAGCTGCCGTGAGTACCCAGTTCTTATGAATAAGAGTGCCGCCACACGTGTGGAAGAAAGTTGGTTCCGGTTGACTGGACGGCCATACCTGACAGTAAAGACCACCATATGTCACAGACAAATACTGGTAAAGGGGTTGGGGGTTTAAGGGGGTAATCTCCCACCTGCATAGACACCTGCCAGGGCCACGAGTGCGGCCTGGCTGGTTCTCCGTTCACAATGCGAGACATAATAGCGGGAGGGATGGCTGGTTTGCCGCATGTGCTGGGCCAGTCTGCATGAGGACCAGAAACACAATATTAGTCCATTTGTTGGAGCACAGGTGACCTGCTCCAGCGAGTCTTTCCAAGCACAGAGCACAGGCTGGAGAGTCATTCATGCCCCGGAGATGGCGATTGGCTGGGCTGGGTAGGACGTCGCAGACAGCATGAACTTAATGCGCCGGGGTTCTGCCGGCCTGATCTCAGACCAGGACACCTTCCTCTCCAGCGCACCCTTGCACCTTGTCTCTGCTCCCTGCTGCTGCATGCTCACCATCCTGCTGGTCCGTTCCTCCTCAACCCCATGCGCTTTAGGAAGTGAGCGCATATCTGGCATTTGTTCTTGCCACGTGCCTTCTCGCAGCAGGATTGGGGAAAGGCTCCCAGCCCAAGGGGACGGACTTGTTGCCACCGTGGCCACCAGGGCCCTATGTCTCAGCCGAGACTCAGCTCGTAATAGTTAATTATTATGTGTGTTGTGCAATATTGGCTCATTCGGTTATGCAAGGTAGATCAGCATACATTGCGCATATAAAAAAATCCCACATTCTCCGACGCCAAACCCCCCTCCAGTTCCAACATTCATTGCAATACTACACCTATGTTGATGCCGTCCCAAGGATTCGGTGGAACAGGTGGCTCGGTCGGTGCAGGCAGGCTGGGATTTGTAGTCCAGTAGGCTCTGAAGCCTTTGGCCTCTGCGAACAAGTCTGAATGGAAGCGCACCACCAGCCTATTTCCTTTGGTCTGGATGGTTCGAGGGATCTTGGTGCCACAAAATGGTCCTAAGATGGATTCCGAGAGTAATTTGAATTGTTCGTGACATGGTGGCTGCGTGTCGCAAGTACCCACCATGCTTCTGATTCAAGACGTTGGTCAAGCCATTAATGTCGTACACCACAACGTTGTCCAAGCACTTGAACGACAGCAAGTCTCTGGGCTCGAGGTCAAAGTGAGTGAAGGTCAAGGTGATTTTCTTGCCAAGTGGCACCGCGATGCTCCACATGCACTCGGCGTTGGCCTTGTAGTTCATTGGCCAGTTAGGAGACTTCATCACTCCAATGTCCTCCTTTGATGATAAGCCGCATCCCTGGATTTCTGAAGAAAAAAAAATCAAGGTCACATACTCAAACGCGGTACATACAAAATACGATGCTAAAAGATTTTTATTTTTTATTTTATTCTATTCATATGTAGTAAAATATATAATAAATATTTGACAACATTTTATTTAAAACAATTATGTTTATGTGATTATATTATTTGTTTATAATTATATGCATACATACATATATATGTACATATATATATATATATATATCGCATCTCGCCCATCTCCGCTTTATATCCATATATTCGGGCTTGAGAAATGTAGTCGGATGGTGACTAAGAGAGGAAAGGTCGTCCGCACTGAAGGGGTCTCACTCCCTGAAGGAACAATAGCAGACATTGAGGACAGCTACAAGTACCTCGGTATACCACAAGCCAATGGCAACCTCGAACTGGCAACAAGGAAAGCGGCTACGGCCAAATACCTCCAGCGAGTGAGGCAAGTCCTAAGAAGCCAGCTCAATGGCAAGAATAAGACCCGGGCAATAAACAGCTATGCCCTGCCAGTGATCAGATACCCTGCAGGAATAATAAGGTGGCCAAAGGAAGAGATTCAGACCACGGACGTTAAGACCCGAAAGCTCCTAACCATGCACGGAGGGTTCCATCCCAAATCCAGCACCCTGAGACTGTACGCAAGCCGAAAGGAAGGAGGCCGGGGACTAGTGAGTGTGAGAGCCACTGTCCAGGATGAAACATCCAAGCCCCATGAATACATCAAGGAGAAGGCTCCAACGGATGACGTACTCAGAAAATGTCTCAGACAATGGGGAACAGAAGATGAGGCGCTGGAAGAGGGACCATCATGGGAGGACAAGCCCCTACACGGGATGTACCACCGGACCATAACTGAAGTGGCCGATCTCAAGAAGTCCTACCTAGGCTTGATGAGACGCTGCTCAATGTACGTGTGCGTACCTGCTATATCCTCGGGGTACGCGGCCTCCCACTTGGCAGAGAAGCCCCTGTCACTGAGGCGACTGTCAGTTGAGAAGGAGACAGACAGATTGTTGGTGGCGGCCACCACAACTGGAGGACGGATGTAGCCACAGTGCGTGCCTGGAAATTGACATGGAGACCATTAGGCGGACATTCAGAGGACACCGCTTACCATTCAGATCATTGTTATGGGACTCTGTGTGTGTGTGTGTGTGTGTGTGTGTGTGTGTGTGTGTGTGTGTGTGTGTGTGTGTGTGTGTGTGGACCGTGATGCTATTCCATTATCATATCCACTACATCAGGAATCCTCATTTCAAAGTTAAAGAGGCTCACTTCAGGGAAATATCTTCAATCTGTATCTACAATCTGATAGCATTGTGACAAGATTTCAAAGTACATTCTGTAAGAGGACACGTTTTACCCAAGGGAGAGTGAGGGCAGCTAAGTCGGTACTGTGGAGAATAATATTTTCGTCAGTTCGTTAGTTTGTTTTGGAAGAATTCTTTTTCATTAGTTAATTTAATTAGCTGCAAAATGGCCACCCCCTGAGATGGATAAAGACAGGGGGATTTTTCCAACTTAATTCCTATTCCACAAATGCAATATTAATCAGAATTCAGTGTTTGGAATAGTCGGGCTGCATGGAACAAATTGTAGCAAAAAACAAAAACAAATTGGGGATTGACTTCCCCTTTAAATTTTTTAAATGTGTTTTTAAACGTTATTGACAGAATTCTGGCATATTGTTAAAGCAAACCTGCCGATTAAATAGTGACTTTACAGACATATACAACTGTGTCCAAAATGTCCGCTTTTCTCAGTTGGTTTGTCCCTGTCTTGACGCCAAACATCATTCGTACAACTGCAGTGTATGCATTGAAAAACAATAGCGAATGACAATGTTACACTAAACTTGCATTGAATGACTGAACTAGCACTACACAACATTCAAACTAAGAGCGACTAATCAATTGGCAATTTAACTAACCTCGTAGCTGACGGTAGAAACGTCCAATCAGCGCGCCAAAACCAACAGACCCAGTTTTAATTATGACAAAACGTGGTACTTTTTCTTAGCGTGAGAAATTAAAGTTAAGTGTGTGAAAAAAATAAAACGTCATGACCTTGGAAGATTACTCTCCTTTGTGAGCTTGTTAGCTTATTAATGAGTTAGCTAGTTAGTTTCTTAATTAGTCATTTCTCAATTCATTTGTTTGATGGTCAGTTTCTTCATTCTCTGTACACTAGGCTGCTAGTTAGTTTACTAGTTAGCTTCAGGAGTAGTTTCAGGCAGTTCCTTCAAGTTAGTTCCTTAGTGTCTTTGTTGGCTAGCCAGCAGGATTATGCCAAAACTACAAAATTGTCCCAAATTGTACCTACAGTGTAAAAATGCTAATGCTAAATAATCTAAATGCTAAGAATCAATTGGACTTTATTCATGACATCACCTAACGTGCTGTAAGCATCCGATACGACCAATTTGTCTTCCTTGCACTGGCCCGTTTCTCCCGTGATGGCTAACTCAACGATGTGCAGCTTCACCAGAAACCCTTTGGGTACGCTTATCCTCCAGGAGACATTCTGGTGAGCGGGATACGGATTGGGGAAGCCCTCGGACTGGATGACCCCCTTGCGCCCGCTGATAATAACCGGACCACCTAGAAAAAAAAAAAGCAACACAAGAGTCGCATCACAAATTTTCATACGGTGGATTAAGGAACTATGTTGAGCTTGGTTTAGAAAAAGTGATGCCTTACTACTGTTACATGGCAATTTTTGCTGATAGCAACTGTGCAACTGTCCAACGACATCATCTGGGGCAGGTCAGAATAAATATTTACTTAACGACTACAAAAAAAAAAAAAAGATATTTGAATCATACTCGTGAGAAATGTTGATTACTCTATTAAATATATTAATGTCAGGTACTGCTCCAGGATTTCTTTTACTCTCCTGGTGCGGGAGGAGCGGCACTTCATGTCTGAAGTTCACCAAAGGCTTGTTTTGCGAGTTTTGCTCTGACCAATGAATCAATGGACTGAACAAAGTTTACCGGTAGATGTGGTTGTAGGCGGGAGTGTCTGGGTGGTGGGTTTGGACGTGGTTGTTGGCTTCACGGTGGTGGGAATCACAATAGGTGGGAGGCTGGACTTTGTATAGGTGGCACTGAAACCTCTGGAGCTCTTGCTGCTGTCCGATTTGAAGCGCACCATCATGGTGTTGGTACTGGACTCCACCGGCTTGGGCAAGGCTCCCCCGCAAAATTTACCTTCCGACGAACAAGTAAATGTGAAGACGTCTTTTCGAAATAGAGTTCATTAGCAAAGTATTTTATTATCGCACTCTTTACCTAATGATAAAGCGCCATCGTAGACCTGCACAAAATCTCCGCACACCTCCGGTACCAGGTCGAAGGAGGTGAATGTCAGTCGAACCCGCTCGCCAGCGGGCACGGTGATTGTCCACTTTTTAAATGAGCGCAAACACACACGCAAAAATGAGATGCACACAAGATTGTGGGGAGACCGCACATCAAATAAGAGAAAATGCTAATTGATGTTGAGAACATGTTAGCAGATAATCTTTTTCATAATTTTCAAAGCTGCAGCTTTTTTGGTGAGCAATTTGACTCCAAATGGGCCCAGATTCATTGTGGTGGTGTCAAGCATCTCTCCACCGAAAAACCGATTCGGTACATGTCGCGATGAATGTGGTGTGATACGATTTAAGGCCGATTTATTTTAAAGTGGAACGATTCGGGTTCGACTCGGCAGGATTCCGATTTGATTTGATAGTGTACGGCTCAGTTTGAGAAGGCATGATTTCATGTCTCTTGTCATTTTTCAAAATGAATGACACTGTCCCCATCACGATCAATCACAACCGTTTTTCGCTCCATCCCTGCGTCGATGTTTGAGTGACAACATCTATGAATTGAAGTAATGACGTTATTAAGTTCGTTCCAACTTTGTGGAGTCGAGTTAGTACATTTCCTTTTTTGTAGCAAATCATTGAAACGATGACCAAAGTTTGAATGATGGCACAGGCAAACCCCCCCCCCCCCCCCAAAAAAACACTCACAATTTAGCTTTAACCATCTGTCTCAGACAATCGCTTCTGATCAGGGGGCGTTTTTGTAAATCGGCAAGTAGGCGTTTGATCAACATACGACCTTGCGGAGTCGACTTGTTTTGAGCTTCCTCTTCCATCGAGAAGCCACCAAATCATGAGCAAAGTTTAATGAGAATGCTTAGTCCACATTAGATAGCGTTCGCATAAATAAAAAAAATTAAAAAATGACTAATTACTCATAATTCATCCAAAATGTCTGAATCAAACCAAAATTGCTGATGTGTTAAAATTTGATCGAAACATCCACCAAATTCTGTGTCAATCTTTGAAACTGGTGCCCTGGGTCAAAAATGTTTTTCCAACTTGGAGTATCGAACGAGTATTGATGTCAGGATCTCACACGCGCACACACACACACACACACACACACACACACACACACAAAAAAAGCTTCCCCCCCATCCTTTTAGAAACCACACTTCCTTGAATTAAATACTTGTACCATCTACAGTTGAGTTAAAAAAAAAAAAAAGTCCCAAGGCCACTTTTGCTTCTGCGTTACCTGGTACAGCGCGCCATTGGGGTAGTTTTGCTCAGGAAAGCCAGGGGTCAGCAGATCCCCCCGGTCACCATGAAGAGCGCCACCAGCTCCGGCTATTTCTGGTGGCAATGACAGAGGATGCTTCATTTCCAAGGGCACACGCGTACACACACACAATCCCCTTCTCCTATTCCTCTCACCCCATTCCCTTCACCTTCAGCCGGCGACACTCCATTTTCTAGGTCAATCAAATGTGGCGCCATCTTACCCGATGTGCGCTCCGGAGACACGGCCTCGTAACGAGCCTTAAATCCTTGGTCTGTTTTTCTGTCGTTGGTGTCGAAGTAGACGGTCAGGCGGTTGGTCAGAGACACGAGAGGCATCGGTTTGCTGTAGCCGCAGTATTTTCCTGCCAACACCACCAAAAATCATCAGCGGCCGTCTTCGGTTTCAAACCCTCTCCGGTGTCCGACTGACCGATAACTCCCAGGGAATCTCGCAGCGTGATGAAGTCTGCGGTGCACAAGTTGGTGTCCTCCAAGGCAAACTCTTCAAACCACAGTGAGATTACCTGCGACCAAAACAAATGTTTCATCATCTCATTCATATCTTTATTGAGTGGAGGGTAGGGGGGTGGGGCGACAAATGAGATGTTGCCAAGAGTACAACATTAAGGCTACAAGAGTGTGAAGCTTAGCAAGCAGGCATTGGTGCATGAAAGTTTTTTTCTGCGGCCTTTCCCCCCCTTGAGTTTTTATTTATTTTTATTTTTTTTGTGGGAAAGGAATGACGAAGGACACAGAGGCAGCCATCTGTCTGTTTTGCGTCCATCCCAGCTGTCCTCCACTGCTTGGCTTCACATTAGACAACCGGTAAACAAACTCGACTCGCGATCTGGCAACGTGCTGAGCCTCCGTGCCAGCACTTCAAACGAAAAGCTGCTTTTCAAGGAGGGCGACTACTTCTGACGACAGCAGCCGAGTCAAGTGCATTTTAGTTATTGAGCGCCAGGTTCAAATGAGGGGCGATAGGAAATGAAGACTGTGAAAATGTTGTGACAGAACCCATTGAAGAAATTAAATGAAAAACGCGAACACAAGTGCTTATAATCACGGAAGTAAAGCTTAAAAAAAATCCTGACCAGCCATGGCTGCAGAAACAAGATTAAAAAAGAGATAACTTCATAAATGGCGATCTTCAAAGAAATGAACTTGAAAAACAGGAAACTGTCCTAACTGTCCGTTATCGTACAACTAACACAAAGAAACATAGTAACTGTCAATCATCAATGAAATGAAACATTAAAAACAAAACACATTCACGACTGTTCATTCTAATTATCAAAGCAGTAAAATGAGAAAATAATGGGGCCCCTAAGGTGACATGGAAGAAAAAAATACAACTTTGCGTTCTCTTGCAAAGATCGCGAGATAATGCAGTTTTGAATGACGTCACTAAAACTGCTATGCATTTTAGTGGCTGCAGAAGCCAAACTGACCCGGAAGTACAGAAACGCGCATTTAAAAAAAAGCATTCCTTCCAAATAATAATATAATAATAATAACAATTTTAAATAATAATAATAATTTAAAAAACATTATGTTATCTTGCAAACTTCACAAGGTAATGCATTTTTTCCTCCTTTATGTCACCCTTAGTGCGCCGCACAAATTAACCTAAAAATGACAAAAGGCCACAAATGTTCACCATCGCAGAAGTCAGATGAGAAAACTATCCATCACCAAAAAAAATTAACTAAGAAACGAAAAAAAAAAATGCAGACACTCTGATGAGAAAATGTAACTGTGGCATATTCCAAAGGCGTGAGAGCTCGGAAAGGTGATTTCTCTAGCTGTGATTGGATGCTACGGCGGGCGTGGAGTCACCTTATCAGGGTCCACGGTAATGTGCCAGGAGCAGCTCCTCCCGTTGTCATAGCTACTCGGGTAGTGGCGGCTGGTGAAGGTGCCCGACGCTGCCGTGAGCTCCTGTGGACCGCCGCACCCCGAGTCCGGCCCTGGGGAGATGACGCAGTCATAGGGGCCAGTTGTTCTGAACTTTGCCAAAGACACGTTGCCAATTTTTCCATCCATCCATTTTCTAATCCGTTTATCCTCACGAGGGTCGCGGGATGTGCCGGAGCCTATCCCAGGTGTCTTCGGGCAATAGGCTGAACCGGTTGCCAGCCAATCGCAGGGCACACATAGACCAACAAGCATCCACGCTCACAATCACACCTAGGGACAATTTAGAGTGTTCTTTTAGCCTGCCATGCATGTTTTTGGAATGTGGGAGGAAACCGGAGTACCCGGAGAAAACCCACGCAGGCAGGCTGAGAACATGCAAACTCCACACAGGAAGGCCCGAGGTGGAATCGAACCCTGCACCTCTGCACTGTGAGGCTGACGCGCTGGATCACCGGGCCGCCTATATATTTTATACGGCATATCATTTTTGAGTTTCATGATCGTGATGGTTCAAACCTGGAACACTTTATCTTTCTGTTGTCAAAGGGAACAACTCTTCAAGAAATGACAACAAATGGCGTCTTTGCTTCTAGTTAAAAGTCAATGGTGTCGCTATGGTAACAGCATTGATTACATGACATGCTATTATCGAAGCAGCAGTGGGATTTTGGCGTCATGGGGCTATACGCAGCTGGAAAACATTTTTGTCACTGAGGATTTCGACGCGTAAAACCAGCTGCTTTATTTGGATGACTAATGAGGCATTTATTGCATTCGGCACTGGAGATTGATCCCGGTGTGCTGAATTTGCCACGTGTTGCTATTACAACCACTGCCTAGAGATTTTAAACAACCTAAGTATTGTCAGGTTTTTCTTTTTTTTAACCACTGCTGTATTTCTATTTTGTATGTGCCGTTTACTGTAATTTGGTGTTTGATGTTCAATTTCTGTCTTTGGCCAATTAAAAAAAAGAAAATCCAGTTTAAATTCAACCTTTTTGTATTTTATGTTCAAGAAGTATATTTTCAAAGGAGAATTTCTGTCTTTTTCTGTCTTGTATAGGTTCAATGGTTCATTGTTTTTATTACTAATTGGATTTTTTTTTTAAAGCTCAATTTTTGCCTCTCCTTCACATTTCCATTGGTATTTTATTTTGCCAGTTATTTTATCGGTCATTTTGTTACAATTAATTGTATTTTTGAAAGCTGTATTCTTATTTATTTTTTCACTTTTTGAAAAACATTTTACATTTTTCAAAATTTATTTATTTGTAATTTTATGTCCACACATCGATAATATTCCCATTGAAGTCAGATCTACACTTTCCGATGCATCCATCCATTTTCTATGCCGCTTTTTCTCATTAGCAATGGCTCATCCTCACCCTCTTGAAGAGGCGCAGGGTCTTCCTCGTTGTGGACGAAGTAGAGGACAACCAGGGCCACGCTCACACCAGTCATGACCAAGAAGAGGATCATCAGCCATATCTCCAGGGTGCTCAGACCCCGGGAAGAGCCACTCTCCTTGACCAGCTCCATGCTCCCTTTCCTCGCCATGGTGGAGACACTGAACAGTGCCTTGTCAGTGTGCAAGAGTGTGTAAGTTTGTGTGTGTATGTGTATGTGTATGTGTGTGCTTGTACTTTGGCCGTCGGGTGGGGCCTCGGGTTAAGGGTGAGTAAATGAGCAATGAGACTAATTGCGTCATTATCACTAGCTTTTATCAGACAAGGCCCGGGTGAGTAGCGTTCATTTCAAACCCATTTGGTCTTGTCAAGTGCTAAATAAATTGTATTGGAATTTTTTTTTTCAGACTAAGTTTGGGCAACGTGGAGTTAGCAAAAAGGAACATTAGCGTATGATGCTAAGGCTAGTATGACAAAAGTGTGCTACTCCACCGATGTTATATGGAGCTGTCATAAGTAGACTACTGAAACTAGGAACAGTGATGTTAGCTCGAATGCTAATGCTAAAATGACCAAAGGAGTCCTGGCTGGTCCACCAGTATTCGACCATGTGTTTAAGTTTGCCACATTGTACTCTTAATGACTCAGAAGAGAACTGTTAGCATCGATGCTAATGCTCGCACAAGAAAGGGATCTCGACAACCGTTGTAGGCATTACGAAGTCGGAAAAGTAATGTTAGCACTGATGCTAATTGTAACATGACAAAAGGGATGACCTGGCTGGTCCACCAGTAAATCATGTGAGGTTACCGTGACAACAGCAGACGCTATCCTTTTTCCATGAACAATTTTGCAATCGTTTTCTTTAGATCCCACTTTTTCATACAGCAACTTTGACTTTGAATATTTCCCCTCATGTGAGAGAGATTAGTTTTTCTTGCTACTTGTTCTTATAACCAGATTAGTACTTACTTTTTATTTTCTCTGCATGACAGAACAGATGATGCAACAAAACGCAGTTTATGGCTCCGTGGGGGAAAGAAATGCAAGGGAAAAATGGGGGGGGGGATTGTTACATAACGTGATGTTGTTTTCGACAAGCTTTATTTTCCCGGGGGTAATATTGCGGATTGATAAATGCGACGTGTTTCGCCATTATCGCCATTTGTTTGGAGAGCTTTGCTTGGAGGAGCCATTGTGATTTATGGTCACATCTGTCAGCCATAATACGGCAGTCTCTAATGAAGTCATAGAAGGTGACCCTTGCGTGTGCTCGTTTGTGTACGAAGATGACGAGAAACGAAGATGACGAGATTCCCAGCGCAAATGCGCCAGTCAGATTGATTTAAGAGATTATGGGCGCCTTTACTCGCCATCAATCTACCACAGTCAGAACAAGAAAGTGGTTTTTTTTTCAACATTTCAATGACAGGTGTTCCCCAAAATGTGTATAAACATCATGCATGTGATGACCGTGTTTTCGTAAAAAATAAAATCCGGGTATTTTTGTGAATATCAAAGACAGGCGGTAATTTTAATTTAATTTTTAAGGATTAAAAAAAAATCAAGGATGTATTTTTGTAAACATCAGACACATGATTTTGTAAACGCAAAAGACGATTTAGCGTCTTCAACGAAGCTAACATATGTTGTGTAAAAATCAAAGACAAGGATTTATTTATATTAACATCCTAGATGTGTACATCATAATTGTGACTTTAGAAAAATCTTTAAAAAAAAAACGTCCACTAATAGACACTTACAGGGATGCAGCGAAAGAAAAAAAAAACCTTGGTGGTTTGATGAAGGGGCAGTCAAATCGAACGCCGCACCGCAAAACAAAATGTAGGCCACATATTCCGTTGGGAGAGGATCAGCAGTCAGGAAGACAAGTGACGACTTTCTCGGCGACACCCGCCCGGGATTCATAACAAGAGGAAGGAGCTCTCGTGTGCTGCTTCACGGCGGGAAACATTCTGCAGATTAGGAGGTTTTTAATCACTCCGCTGTTGGAGAGGCTCAGCTGCTTCATTACGGTCTCAGAGAAAATGGGCCAGGCAAGTAGAAGGCAGGAATGCATACAAAGGCATTGAAAGGGAGTGTTGACCTCCACCAAACACTCAGCATGAAATACTACGTCTCCAGAAACAGACATTTCCCTGAATTTTGCCATTCACCCTTTCAGGGACAGCAGTGGACATCTTATCATGTTTTCAGGTTACAGGTTATCATTATTGGTGCAACAAAGGGTGACTAGTCATGCATTCAATCTATTTAAAAACGGAGATTTCGTAATATTAAGAGGCTCAAACTGTCAACTGTCCACTGTTTTAAGAAAAATCGATGTAAATGCTAAAACCGCATAACGTAGCACAATTTTTATTGGTGGTTTTGAGAGTTCAAAATTGCAGATTTAAATCCCGGATTATGCAGGATTAACTGTGCGCAAAACCCCAGCACTGCAATCTCAAGATTTACTTTCGCTGATTGATGTCAATTTGAACTTCACATAATGCTTCTTTCACTCCAAAAATAAAAATCACATTTTTTGGGCGGATACAGGCAGAGAGATGGAGTTCCAACTCATGACAGGAGACTGTCAGTGACCAAAAAAAAAAAAGAGATAGATAGATAGATAGATAGATAGATAGATAGATAGATAGATAGATAGATAGATGTTTAGCTGGTTAGCTAGATAGATAATTACATAGATAGCTAGCTAGATATTTAGCTAGCAAGCTAAACAATTAATTAGATAGCTAGCTAGCTATATATTTTTTTATGACACACACATACACACGTAACGTTTTGAGTCTGAAGCGAGAGCAGACACGTGTGACTTGTGAGCTGAGGTGCTCAATTACAAGTCGGCATTTTTTTTCTTTTACGACTTGTGACATTGCACTGCACAGGCTGTCCATATAACCGAGCTATCACAGCCGTGATGATAACACAGAGGGACGTGCCCATGAAGACACACACGTCAGCCTCCTGGTATCAGTGTTACACCGGGCACACACAATAGATTTGAGATTTTAAGCACGAACATGCAAACCGGACAGATTCAAGAAACGTCAGTGCTCGTCATCAATCTACCATAACAAAAACTGCACCATCTTTGACTATTTTTGGCCTGCACATTTGAAAATGATACAATTTGCATGCCGCGTACTGTTATACAGGTATATACAAGTACGTACTGTTAACATTTTAGACAGGTATATGGTTTTGTGACGGGCAAAGACAATTTAGCAGTCTTTAGCGAACCCAATAAAATGTTTTTGGTAACATTAAAGGCGTTCACGTGTTCTTCTAAAATATCAATGAAAATATATGAACTTTATGTACATGCTTTTGCATTAGTTTTAATTAGTATTCAACATTGACTCAGTTCTAAACCAGATGACTCGAAAGGCTCTATGCCCTGACACTGTCATCTTCAAATCACGAATGTTGAAAATAAAGAGCGTCTGATACGAGAAGGTTTTTTTTTCTTTCATCTTTTAATAGAAAACCAAAGAGTAAACAGACATGAATGCAGACAGTTTCTTGGTCTTTTTCTGACGGCACTAGAAAATAAATGTTCATGAAAGGTGGGGTGTGGGGGACTTTCAAAATACAGGACCCCGAACATCTAAAAAAATAAATGAATAAAAAACTGCGGCGAGATCTTGGTTTCGTATATATGCACAAAGATTTGACAAGAAATCATACCGGCTGTAACAGCGACCTTTTTTAATTATTATTATTATTTTTTTAAATGCAAGTTCTTCGTTGCCATATAACTGTTGCCATTGCGACTAACACACATGCGTTTCTCTATTATTGCCATGGATTAGTTGACTGTATAGACGTTCTCTCTTTTATAGACATACCCTCTGTTTTTGAGATTTAAATATCCATTTCTATCAAAACGAGTTGTTCGTCGGTACACCCTTTTCGCTTCCTTTGAGTCACAAATGTCACAAATGGTCTAGTCTACCACATTCTGAGATACTCACGGGAAGCGCTGCCCCGTCGCGTGGCCTCACTACATCGGCCACCTTGAACTCTGGTGGGAGGGGCTGGTGATGGTGGAGGGTGGGAGACTTGAACATTTGCTCGACATCTAATCGAGCACGGCCGAGGGAGCGGGGCGTGCGCAGCAGTTGGGGCGACGCACGTTCCGCAGGATGGACTGAAACGGGTTGCTCTGCCGTCGCTTGCTCTTCTTTCCCGCCCTCGGCGAGTCCGGGCCAGTGATGGACTTACGAAAGGAGGTCTGGGCGATCAGTTTTCTCTCCTGCTCCTTGATCTTGCACTGCAGGTGGCTCTGGATGGCGAAGCCCAGGGATTCGGGGTCCACCGACGCGCCGTAAACCTCCCAGGTCATACCCTGCTCATCCCAGACGACGTCGTGGACGCTCTTCCCCGTCTGCTTCTCGTCGTCGCTTTCCTCGACTTCTGTTTGCCGCTTTCCAGAATTGGTCTCCGTTTCCGAGTCTTTTGTACCTTTTGCTTCCTCCAACGTGGATGACGATGTGTTCCTGGGCGTTGATAGTTTGATATGAGCTGTAACAGCCTTGTCTGCAAATCCGGACCTGGTAGGGACATCCGTCTTTTGGGAGTCGGTCACGGGTATGTCCGCCGCATTTCTGTTCTCTGGCTCCTTGCGATGACTGTGCTCGATGTTGATCTGGTACACCGGTTGGATGCTGCTGAGAGTCGGCGCGCTTTCTTTAGGCTTCGCCCCCAGCTTGGAGTCAACCGCGGCGGCGGGGCACATTTCCGCCTCAACGGTGAGCCTCTCCGTGGTGGGCGGCGAGTGAATCTTCATGGGTGGCTCAATCTGGTGGAAGCCCAAACTCCCGTCGGACCGATCGAGGCTCTGCGCTTCCTCAAGGGTGCCTGCGTTGAGCCTGAAGGGCAGCAGGCTTGGGCTGGTGGACACGGCCTTGCAGCTGGTGGCGGCTACCGCCTGGACCTCGGCGTCGCGGCCCCGTTCGACCACGGTGGAAGGCAGTCGAGGGGAGGTCATGGTGGAAGCCTCCCTGTAGAGCTTACTGTGAGACTCGGTCGGACTTTCCGGATGTTCCTGGACTTTTTGCGTCACCAAAGGCAGGGACAAGGGCTCTGTCTGCAAGGGTACTGGCTGGTGTTTGTCGAGGGATACTTTGTCTACAGATACTTTTTCCACAGGTGTTTTGTCAATGCCCTGGCTGTTGGTTGAAGGCAAAGCGGTGTTGAACAAGGGCACAGTTTCTGCGCTTTCTTTGAGCTCGGGTGCCTCCTGAAGCGAAACGGAGTGTTTTCGTTTGTGACCGGGCTCCTTGGGACTCGAGCCGTCCTTATCTTTGTGAACTGACAGACTCTCCACAGCCGCCTCTTTCTCCGGTTCAGGCGCGAGGTGTCTCGCGCCGTTGTTACGTTTGGATGAGATATTTCGCACCGCGGTTTTGACGCTCGCTTCGTCCTTGGGTGTTTTTACCCGGCAGCCGGGACTCTTAGAAACTTTCTCGTCAGCCAGGCTTAACATGTTGCTAATGTTAGCATTAGCATCTCTTAGCTCTCCCACTTCAGCCACACCTTTGCTTGACATGTCCTCAATCGGCTTGCGGGTGCTAACGGGCACTACCGACTCGGTCTTATCCAGTTTGCGGCCAGGCGATGTGCAACAAACTTGGGAGGCTATCAGGTTCGGCTCCATGGTCCAGTTGGCGTTGGTCTCCTTATTGGCGAGCGTTTCCGCCGCAGGCAGCTGAGGCACCATCTGGACGGTCACTGTCCTTTTTGGGTTTGATCCCATGCTGGACGGATACGATCGCGCTGGAATTGCCGCTGGAATCCAAATGTGCCCACTCTCCTACGGCAGGAGGAAAAAAAAGCAGCAGCCATCATTCAGAGCAACATTTACTTTTAGGGCCCTCCATTTTTTTCCCCCCTCATAATATTGCCTACCGATCACTCGTGCACCAACTACAAAGTCATCGCAGCGGGGTTACACGACAAGAAGAGGAGGGATTGATTTGTGCAACATTCCATTAAGTGACGACCATCGAGACCAGGGGAGCCCCAGACCGGTTCTCGAGAGCCCCTAGCCAGTGTGTTTTAGATGTCTCCCTCTTCCAACACACCCGATTCAAATGATCAGGATGGTTTTCGGGCTTCTCGGCGCCTGCTGGTGAGCTGATCATTTGAATCACGTGTGTTTGCCGCAGGCATCTAAAACGAGCAGAATAGGTGCTTGACGACCGGTCTTGATCGAGGCCTCCTAAAGGTAACACAAATAAACCTGTATACTACTAATTTGCAGTAAATGTGTCATCTCATTATTTTTGGTTGAGAAAAAAAAAAAAGAAAAATCTTCAAAAGGATGTGACTGAAAACTGGTACCTGAAACAAGGTAACCTTTTTTTTTTTAAAGAACAAAATATAAAGTTGAATAATTCAGGTCTTAGTACTCCGAAAAAGAAAAAAAAAATCGAAACAACTCCAAACATTTAAGTTTGTCACGTTATGTTTACTCTGTTCTTCCTCTACTCATACAAAACGAAAAGAAATAAAATACGAGGTAGTCAGAGAGAAATGATGCGACTTGGGTCAGTAAATGTCGGGAAACGTCCTCGCGCTCCATTTGAATGTTGCTGGCGCTACTATTCTTGTTCATGGCAATGCGTCATTCAGTTGTCACCTCCTGTTGCCATAGAGACAGATGTCAGTAAACATTAACATAAGCATTACTACATCCTCACCAAACACTTAAGTACACCAGAGATTCAATACCAGCGTTATCAACCATTCTCGCTCTACTGTAAGAATAGGGTTGTTTTTTTTAATACTGCCAGAGAGGGACTGATTTATTTATTTTTTTATTTTTTTGAACATATACAAAACAAATTAAAACATGATGGATTACAAAATAAGGGAAAATAAAAGAAAGATTTTGTATTTCGAACCAAACGCAAGTTCAACAGGAGTAGGAAGGAATGAAATATTTTTAGTATCGGGTCCTACCCCTACTTCTCAATACAGGTTTGAATTACGTAATCATAATAATAATTAAAAACAATAACAACGGAAAAAGAAGCTAGACTCTAGGTATCCAAAAAATAGAAGTCTTCAGTCTCCTGTGCTCGTTCTAAACTACCTTATACACAAAAGTCCTTTACAGGAAAGTTGTACAGCTGCTCAAATGCAGCATGCTCAAGTGAAAGATCCCAAAGAAGAGACAAGCTTTGTGGGTCGGGGAGGAGCTAAGTTTAGCCTGGATTGTTATGGAGAGTCTTCACTGCCGGGGCATTTTTTTTTCTTTTCTAAATCCAATCTTCTGTAAGTGGGAATGTTGTGAAATGAGTTGGAAATAAAAATAAACTGTTGAGGGTTGATAGTTTGCAGTGCATATTATAGTTCAAACACTTTAGTGGGAGGTGCGGGGTGAGTCTCTTCCTTTCAACTTTTCCAACCTCGTCACATTAACGGGCCGTGGCAGAGCATCAGGTTTTTCAATTTCACTGAATTGGTCTGAAAATAATTACTTATTTCCTATAAGTAAATCGAATGTATCTTTGTTCATCTATTTATGCCAGTGTTGTATGGTGACATCAAGGCAGAACAATTTCATGCTCTTCTACTGAATGGACATCTTACTGTACCGTTATTTAGGTACATTGGGCTTATACACTGCAGACTTCTTGGGACATTTTTGTCTGGCGGTGTACCGTGAGATCTGTTGAGCACAAAATGAAGGTTGGGAAACACTGGGATACTGTTGGATGGACGGACAGATACGCAGACAGACAGACTCCATCATTAATTTATCAATTATATTGACGGCATTGTTAGAGGCGATCAGCTGCAGTCCACAGACACACACGAAGAGCAACAGTTTTGATTTTTTAAATGCTGCCATATTCAGTGATCGTTATGTTAAATCATGGAAAGGGTCACAGGCACACTCAACATGCGAGGTGCCGTAGCGGGCAGACAATTGAAGCGTTTGTGTTTGCCCTCCCACTTTTCATGCACCCGTCTGTCATCACAGTGCAAACATTGATGGGGGAAAAACATCCTCGTTGCCTCGAAATACATTCGGCTTCAGTCTCATTCATTAAAAGAATTGGTATTGCGTTTCTGATGCTTTGCAGCACGAACATTTCACGCCACAAACATGCAATATGATTTTTTTGCATTTTTTTTCCATGTTTGACCTTGCGGCTGCACGCAAGGAAATAACCAAGCACGGTGCGATCGCGGTGCGTGGATTAGGGGTGTGGAAACAAGAGCGAAGGGGGTCGCTTACCTTGACGGGGGCGCTGCGGTTTGCGCATCCGTGTCAGCGAGAGATGAGGAGGCTTGAAGAAGCCCTCGCATGAATATGGAGAGACACACTCGGTGACATGGGCCACGCCCTCCCGCTGCCAACCAGAGGCAGTTTTTTTCTTTCGTTCTTTTTTGGGGGGGGGGGGGGGGCGAGGTGGGCTGGTCGAGCGTGCGTGTGCACGGTGCGTGAGTGTAAACAAAACAATAATGTGATGAATGAATGAGTGGGACCATTGTTTCTCTTTTTTTTGTCACAGCAGTTTCAAGCGCCTGCAGTGGATTATCTGCACTTTATGACTGATATATATATATATAAATATATGGAACAGAAATCATTGTTAAATGATAAAAATAGTTACTGAATAGATGATGAGATATTGAGTATCTTAGATATCAGTAAATCATTCAATGAATTTAAAAATGCACAACTAAAGGTATGTGTTGTATTAAAACACACACCTACTATGATTTTAAGGAAAAATGAATGTCTACCCCTTTTCACAACTGTATTCGAAGGAAAAATATCACTTCTGCTCACGTAATATAGGCTACTTTTGCTCTTTTATAAAATCACTCGCCCGGGGGGTGGGGGGGGACATTACAAACGTCACGTGTTGTTTCGGATCTAACGTTGCTTTGCTACCAATGTCAACTGACGAACCAAAAAAAATCCAAAGTTAGCCAACGAAACAACTGAAAAAATACAACTGAAGAGTAATAAGAAGAGGGCACAAACACAATTAGACGCAACGGGAGTTAGGACGGTCCCGTGGCGGCATCTGGTGGCCAGTTTGTGAATGGAAATTACATTGGCTTCTTACGCAGATTCTTACATTCTTACGCAGGTAATTACCTGCGTAAGAATTAAACACAGAGACCGCGTGCGTGCTCCATTCAGTTTCGGTCTTTTTTTTAGATGCGCTCGCAGGTATAACGACATGTAAAAATGCTGTTGTTACAGTTCATTGTACTATTACCAGTGCTGATACTATTTTTCTGACCCTCGCAGTTATTAATTCTATTTCTGTACAACTATACGCAAACGACTGTTGTTTATCTTGTAGCATTTTGAAAAACTGCTTGCTCGCGTTGTGTCCAACTGCCAACACACGCGCAGACATCCTTGCTCGTTTTGCTTTTGCGCCGTTCACAACCATGCAATGTGCCGACACTTTGCCCCCACTTTGCGTAGCCTCCTGAGCACAGGCAGGTCAAAGGCAGCACTTCCGGTAAATCCAGGAAGTGCCTGCAGTAAGTGTACTGTAGATTCGTCGACTCCGGATGGTTGGTCAAGATAAGCTTTGAATACGTTTGCTTTTTTAAATTATAGGAAAATTAGAAGGGTAAGAAAAACCACGTTTAAGGAAAAACGTTTACTGTCTGTGACTAGTGTCTAGCTGGTTTAGCCAAGTAAGCTAAACTCTACTGTTTTGCTCGCTCGGGTGACAACTCACCTGTTGTCTGGACGACGCTTTCGCTTTCATAAATTTGGCACGATTTGATTCAGACACTTCTCGGCTAGTCGTAAAATTGATGTTTGCTTACTTATCACACCGACATTGAAAGTGTTTGTACCAGATCAATGTTGTATTTTTGTTAGCACTGAATTCGCCTCAGGACTAGCTCAAAATATCGGTATAACACGAAAAAAAAGCTACATTTTTTTCATACATCGACAGTGTTGCTCTTTTAAAGCTTTTTAATGAGGTTTGTTAGAAACTTAACTGCGCATGCTCACTTTTCGCACCGTTCCAAATATCAGCGATAGTTATGACGAATGAATGGAATTAATATTTTAGCACACACTTGTTTTGGCGTCATAAATATTACTGGTTAATAATACCTCATAAAAACTAAAACGAATAACTAGCCTTTCATGTCTGCATTCGGAATAATAAAATTTCATTCAGAATGCCTTTTTCAACTAATACATGTTTCCACATGTAAGTTGCTCTATAAACATCATTTTCCCTGTGATTTTTAAATAAACAATCTATTTTTTCCTCATTTTCTATTTTGCTCTACATTACAAACAATATGGAAGCCAATTCGGGATTTTATCACTGTATTTATTTGTTGTAGTTACCTCATTATAACACAGATCACTTTTCTAGTTTTAATAACAAACGTGTTTAATTTTAATTCACTGTACCTCCTGACTATAATGTTTGCCATCCATAATATGGAGATTGAATGTATTCTGTGTGTGTTTGTATATTACATTTGTTTTTTGTTTTTCCTCAGCATTTTCTAAGATGTACCATTGATTTGAGTCACTTCTCTTCAGATTTAGTTGTGAAGAATTTTTCTCGGTTGGCATTGCAGCAAGTATGTTGGCGTACATATGGCAGTACGTGTACACAACCTATTTGAGGTACTGGTTCAAATGGCTCATCAGGCAGGCAACTGGGACGTGCGAGCTGCAGAGGATATGCTCGGGATACGGGCCGGGGGCGTCCAGAACGATAAATACAGGTAAAAATAATAGTTATAGCTATATATATCGTTGGCATTGGGCATAATCCTTGCATTACCAAAGTTATAATTTCTCAGGCAAAAAAAAAAAGAAGAAAAAAAAAGGCAGGTTTGTTGGATATTAACATTACACCATCAACTAAAGCAAAAAAAAATTCAACACTTTAGCTTGATTTGCTAATACTTGTGAAAAATTATGAAACCAACCAAATATGGACGGCCCGACACCAGCGATATCCCATTTCATGTAATTTTTCAATTTTGAGTTTGTGTCTCACGATAGCGTCTGTGCCATTGCAGAATACTCCCTGAAGTCTTCAAAGAGCAAGGTAAGCAGATAATGCGTATCTCGCGAGGCGTCAAGAATTTCACTCTCGGTCATAAGATCATACATACCAGCGTGAGAGAGCCTTTCGACCCATGTCACAATCGCACAATTATCAGGAGTGCAAAGGTCCGCACCGTAAACAGGACCCATCTTGATTTGTTTTGACACTATTATCTAACCAGCTAAAAAAAAAAATTATCAAAAGGTATCGATTCCCCGTTCCTGCTAATTAGTACCAGTACTTAAAAAAAAAAAAAAAAACTTTTGTGCTTTCCCTGACACTTTCCTCTCCCTCTGTAGCTTCTGCGAGGTGCTGTGGAAAGCAGCGAGGAGCACTTAGGACAACACGTGCAGCAAATCATGAAGGAGAAGAATATCAAAGAGCAGACAAATCCCCGGTAAAGCCACACACACACACACACACACACACACTTGAAACTGAGCAGTCGAGTGTGTTTCAATCACTGACCTTCCTCCCTTTCAGTTTCAAGGAAAGCCTGCACACGTCGCTCCTGCAGATCACGGGATACGAGAGCCTGTACGCGTCCGTTGAAGACGTCAGGAAGGAAGCGTTCTGCCCGCAGAACCCTCAACACGAGGCCATGCTGTTGAAGGTGCACAAAGGGGTCATTTTTTTTGCAACGCTTACTGACCTCAAGTCTCGTAAACAACATTGAGGTCTCAAGCGGCAGCCGATTGCCAATTTTGTCCGATCCCGCCGCCTCACCCTCAGCTTTGGGAGCTGCTCATGCCGAGCGTGACGCTGGAGTCCAGGGTGACCAAGCAGTGGGGGGACATCGGCTTTCAAGGGGACGACCCCAAGACGGACTTCCGAGGAATGGGCGTGCTGGGCCTCACAAACCTTCTGTGAGCGAGTTCTCCTGCGAAAAATGTCGGGACAGTCTCCAAGTGTTTGTTCTGCTAACCTCTTTGGATTTTTTTTTTTTTTTTTGGTGTGTGCTTTTTCTATCCTTCACAGCTTCTTCAGTGAACACTACACACAAGAAGCTCGCCTGGTCCTGTCTCATGCCAACCATCCCAAATTGGGGTGAGGCACTCGCCCCTTTCATTTTGTCAAGCTTTTTTTTTTTTTTAATGTACTGTTATTATAAATGACGTCGATGCGGTATATATTATCAGAGGCAGAAAATTTATATTACCTCAATATCAGGGGTTCTAGTTTTTAAATGCTGAAAAAAACCCCATGATATATACTGTAGATGTATAGGACGTCCAGTGGTTAGCGCCTCGACCTCACAGTGCAGAGGTACCGGGTGATGCACGCTGTGCAATCGGAACCCGTTTTTAACCACCGCCCGTTTAAGCCGTCACGACATCCGCCGCGTGTTCCAGGTACTCGTACGCCATCGTGGGGATCAACCTGACCGAGATGGCTTACAGCCTGATGAAGAGCGGCGCTCTCAAAGCTCATTTCTACAACACGGTGCCGGGTGCCCCCAAGCTACAACACTTTCATCAACTTTACTGTGAGTACGTCAAACTTAAGAGATGGGTGGGAGGGAGTCAATTCTTTGCATGACTATGGGAGATATTAAGCATCAATATGAACATATTTGCGGGGAGGAAAAAACAAACAAACCTGTTGGCCCTTTTCATGGAACGCCAATTTTCCCAAATATCAAACCGAGCATGATGTCGCTTGAAAAATCCTCTTATGGTCGACACAGAAATAACATGGACGCGAGGAGACGCAGTGCGACGTGGCTTGATTTTTTTGCTCGTCTACCACTTGCAGGCTACCTGGCGTTTGAGTTTGATAAATTCTGGCTTGCGGAGGAACCCGAAAGCATCATGCTCTTCAACCAGTACAGAGACAAGTTCCACCATGTCGTGCGGACCCTCCTGGAGGATCCACGAGTGTCTCTCACTCTGAGCGCCCCGTCCTAAACCAAACGCCACACTGGGGGTGGGGGGGGGACACCCCAATCTGAGCGAGACAAGCACAGACGTCTGGAAAATAGAGGTAACAGCCAAAGGATGAAGATGATGAGGAGGGTCCAAAGACACTTCAGCAGTGGAAAATGGTTTTCAATTTTTGGTCCACGAAGCAATAATAGTAATTAATACACGCAATAAAAAAAAAAACCAATTACTCGGCCATCTCAGGATTTTTGATATTTACGTCCTTAATAATGTGACCAATGTTTTCTTTTCCCCGTTTGTTTTTGAAAGACGTTGTTGTACGCATTCTCTTTGAACATTCCAACGATGTACAATCGTAAAAATAAAGGCACACACACGCAGCAGAGTGTAAACGAGGTGAACTTTGTTTATAGAAAGTCTTCTTCATGTAAACAGCTTTTACATGCGAGTACGATGGACATTTGGACGACTGAATAAAGTGCAAACGTGAACCAACCCCCCAACCCGACCCCACTCTTCATACAAAGTATATCATCATACACCGGAGACAACATTAGGTACACATTTGATCTCCGAGGAGAAGTACTGTGATGCAGCTCGTCAAATAAAACATAACATGGCTTTAAATAACGTCGAGAAGTACATTGATACTGCGTCTTGTAGATCATTAATGAGTACAAGGCACCTCGGAGGAGTTTTTTTGTTTGTTTAGACAATTCGGAAACAAATTACAGGTAGAACATTTCCACATTGTATTTTAGAAGGCACCACTATTGGTTGCGTTAAATTTATTGCATTGAATTATTACAACTATTTCATGTGGGCATCAAAATAATCATTTTACAATTCTGCTGCAGTAACCGCCGCCCCTGAAAGGGTTAAATTCTGACACTTGCCTTTTAATTAATTTTGAATTGTATTGATGACATGTAGTTATTCAAACTATTCAAATCAAAAATCGTATTCAAGATATTGTATTCATTTACTATTTCCAAAGATATATTCTACAAGTACTTCATCTGAAAAAAAAATCCTCGTATTGTTACAATGACTTCCTTGTAAACATAAAAATTAATTATTTGATGATCCCATCCATCATCATGGCTGAGTGTACCTAATGTTGTGTCCAGTGCATTCTGGGCTCAGTTGGAGGCGTCGAAGCGCTTCTTGGTCACCATCATGGCACGCTTGATTTGCTCGAAGGAGACGAACATGACGATGTTCCACGAGCCGAGCCTCAGGAAGGATGGCACAAACCTAAAAAAATAAAATAAAAAAATGAGGGGATGGTAGGGTAGAGGAACGAACCGCTCACTGGCCTTGCCCCGCTCACCCTTTGTAGAAAGCCGTGGGCCCCTCTTTGGTCAACATGGTCCAGGCGCAATTGATAGCGCTGCGGTACTGACCGGGCGGCGAGTTCATGTACCTCGTCTTCACCACGTCAACCGGGGAGGCGATCACCGTGGTGACGAAGCCGGCGCCGAAGGCCGACACAAAGTGACACGGCAGGTTGTCTGTTGGGGAAAACACCACCGAGGGTCTTAAGCTGCCGGAGGGCGTGACGCCCCCCCCCACCGGACCAATGGGCTGCCTTGCTGCGTGCGTCACCTGACATGAGCCTGTGTCGCAGGATGGCCTCTTTGATCAGGTCGTACGTCACCAGCTCGGTACAGTTGACCAGCGCGTTCCTCGTGATGTTGGGCAACGTTCCTGATGGAGCAACGCAGTGGCAGAAAAATGCGTCACTCTTCCAAAACCAAATCACTGAGGCCAGAAGTGTATAGTTGTGTGCGTGTGTCAGTATATTTGATAAAAATCTGTCAAATGTGTCATCGACCCTTTGAGGGACAGCGGTCACTACAGTGGACAGCTTATCATGTGATCAGGTGACAGGGTGCATGAAAGGGTGTGTAGAAATGAGAAATGCAATTATAATAACGATTATAAAAATCAAGTACAACGGTGCTGTTTCGAATTTCAAGTTCTGCTTTGATTGTTGTTGTCCTTTTGAATCATTTCGGTTGAAATGATAATAATTAAATATTCCAACACTGCCAGTGCAGAGACAGTCTCCCCCCCAAAAAAGTGTTCATGTGTTTGTTAATTTTGTGGGATTTGTGAAATTTTTGTCACCAAAATAATATGAAAATGGAAAATTGTGTGTTTTGAAAAATAGTGATTATTGTCATTTTTTCTATACATTTTTGTGCTTTAAATGATCATATTAGGTTTTATTGCAGAGCACTTTGGGTTGCATTTCTATGTATGAAAAGTGCTGCAGAAGAACAATTTGATTGATTGATTGATGATCTTTCAACATGGTAAGTCAATCTCTCATTCCCACCGGGCAGAAAGCTTGCCTCAGATGCAGAAATCAGCGATTGAATTTCTGCTTTGCAAGGGGAACCATCACAAAAACTGTTTTCAAGGCTTGCAAAATGTGTTTAGCATCGCCCAAAAGTGGCTTTCTAGGATCACAGGCAGCACTCGAGCCATCCCCACCACATATAAAAAACCTCTGAGCCGTAGCCAAAATTTGAGGTACGAACGGTACCCTGGCTTCCCCGTACAATGAAAAGAGCAATCTTTTGGGGGGAGTCATAGTCGGCACCCACCTTTCCAGAGTCCGCGCAGTCCTTCGTTGCGGAAGATGTGCCTGTAGGCCTGCATGGTGCCGCTGTAGCGCCGCGCCACTCCGTCCAGGTTCATCTGAGCCTGGAACCTCACCTTCACCACGTCGGTGGGCTGAGCGAACGACACCGCCATGGCGCCCGTCGTGCAGCCGGCCAGGATGCGCATCAACACTCCTGCGTCTGCACCGAGGTTGTCGGTGTTAGTGAAAATTTACCAAAAAATTAATAAAAAAATGTTGACAAAATTAAAAAATAAAATGCAAAAAAACCCCTAAAAGAACTGTTCTTAAAACGCTAATAATTATATTTTTTTCATTTTTGTCAGTTTTTTTCGGTGTTGCTGTACTTTATTGCACAATACTTCGTGATGTTGAATTTTATCTTACACTTGACACATACGTTATACATTAAAAAAATAAAGCTAATGCCAAGACTAATAAAAAACTCAACTAAAATGAAGCATTGCTTTGAAAAACCAATTAAAAGTAACCGAATTAAAAAAAAAAAAAGTCAGCATGAAATAACTATTAGGAAAAATCCAAATAATTTTAACCCTTACGAGCACATCCACACACAAAAACACAAAGACACAAATTGCAATTCAGAATCACCCATCCGATAAGTAGACACGTCTCCCAGTTTGTAGCAATCGGACAAAATCTTTTGGAAAAGTTTGTCTTGGAGGACATGGCACAACGACCTTGGAGCACATCGATACCGAAAAGATTTTTGAGACTTTTTTTTTTTGTGGGTCTCCATATGGAAGACATGCCGACCAAATTTCACATTGGTTGAAACCATCCCCCAGAGGGCTCAATTGTCAAGCATCGCTGACCCAATTTCGAAATATGAAAACTTACTTTCTGCTCCTCCGGTGTAGAAATCTCGGACGTTGTCGTAGAGGCCGATTCGCACCGAGGCGAAGCACAACTGCCGCTGCAGACCCGCCACCAGCCCGTTATAGAGCGAACGAGGACCCTCGGTGCGGATCATGGTACTGATGGTCCCGAACACGCCCCTGTAGCGGATGGCCTTGGCTTCTGCCGCCGCCACCTTCTTCTCGCCTTGGATCTGAACTCGAGAAATTTGTTTTGAGGACTCATTGTAACCACAACACACAAGCACGCCGGTGCTTACCTGCAGTCTGACTTTGGCAGTGTCCAGGGGGAATGTGACGATGTCGGCGATGCACGCCGCCGCCCCCGCGCTGGCCATCTTCACCCCTAAGGGTGGGGGCACGTCTGAGGGTTTTAGGCCGACCATGTTGCCCACAATCTGGAGGTCACACACACAGACGTCGGTTTTCCCTGTGGAAACTATCCTCAGCCGTTTGCTGGCACCAAAGTCACCGTTCTAAAGGCCTTTTCACACTGCACTTAGCAATGCACAGCACACCATTGACAAACCCATCAAGTGTGCATAGGCTAGGATAGTTGGAGGGGGGAAATGCCACACCCTCATATTAATATGTGCTCAACTCAAGAACGGCGACAAGGCGCATCCAATTGGGGAGTTGGTGGCGGAGTGATTTCAGAGCGCTAACAGCAAAAGACCTGACGAGTGTCAAAATACGTGTACTTTTTCAAAGTAATAGTGTCTTGTAAAAGTAAGGAGACCTCGTCAGTGAACATCTTGTTACTATAAATTTACTTTACCCCTCAAGATCACAACAACACACACAGCTGTTAATGTCTAAGCCGTTGGCAACAAACGTGCGTCAACTCCGAAGTGAAAAAAAACAGCTGTTGGCGGTTATATTGGAAAGCTGTGACTCCCAACCAATGTTGGGAGCACACCAAATGAGCAGCAGAAATGATCAATTTTCACTTAATTGGTCCAAAAAAATATTTCTTTCCTACAAATGCAACAATAATTTAAAAAATTAAAAAATGTGAACACATGTATTGCTGACATTGGTCGGAATCGTCGTACCTCCTAATATATTGAGTATGATTGTCATACTAAAACTGGAATACAGACATCATGAACAATTTGAATATTTGTCGATATCACTGGATTTTTCTGACTAAGACTGTTATGCATCTTTGTTCATCCCACTACGGCAGCAGTTTATAGCGATAGCCAGAGCAATTAAATCGGCTTCCGCAAGATAGTAGGACGTCCAATTAACCTGTCGTGCATATCCTCTGCTTGCCATTCACAAAACGAAAGAAGCCCACATTTCACGTCAATTTACGTTATCATTATAATATTAAGATATACCCGGTACATTGAGATCATTTTGTTTGGTAGTGTGCCGTGAATTTTTTTTTGTCCGAATGCAAGTGGAGAATTTAGAGTTAGGAAACACGATTGCAACATCAAAAGACTGCACATGAATGCAATTTGGAAAAACAAAATTGACTTACATGGGGTGAAATGTGGATCCTCAGGTGTCGCCAGGTAGGGTTAGCAGCTTGTAATCCATAAAGGGCAGGTAGAATGTGGTTTGGCTCCGTTATTTATGTGTGCCCCCCTCCCACCCCCTCCGACGTCTTTATGATACACGAAGCGAGAGGCGTTACTGTTGTGTCCCGGGGAGTCAAAAGTCCAGCGCCTGTCAAAAAGTCAATGTTCAATTGAGCGCTCTTCAAACAAACAACCTTGTCATAGGCCACATTTGACCCCCCCCCCCACCTCCCATTATGCCCCCTTGTCCCCACTGTGACTAGCATGACAGGCAAATGTCATTCGGCATCATCATTAACTATTAACACATCAACTGGAGGATTTGACAAAGTCTCAGTTACTATGTCGTGTCCGCCTGTTCTGGACTCCTGCGAGCTCTCCATTCATTTTTTTGTTCTTCATGGCGCAGGGGGAGGCGGGGGGGGGGGGGGGGGGGGAGGCATCACGGCGACAAAGGTAAAAGTTGTGACTGAAGTTCACAGTGGAGCTGATAAGAGCATTTTGTGTCGCACTTTCATAACGCCTTGCACCACCGATGCATGTGGAAAAAGATCGTACGCTAGGGAGAAAAAGTCTACAAGCTAAGATGCCAGAAATGTCAAGGAAAGCCTACTTGAACAGCTGGACCGAAAGATGCAAGTTAACGTTTCTGGATGTTTTTTGGGGTGCTGTTTTTCAATCTGCCCCTGTTTTTTCCTCGAGCAGGTTTTCATACCAAAACCAATGTAATATCAGTACAATATGTAATATTTTAGTAAAAAAAAAAGAAAAATGGGTTAGGTTCAGCAACAGGTGTAATTTAAAAAAATATTATTCTGAAAAGCATCAAAAGTTTTTAACTTGAGAAAAATAAACACTTTTGGGTTCAAGAGCTCTGGGGAACCTTTCATGCATGCCGGGAGTCTGAGCGTCACCCAAAAATGAGAGGCTCTTTTTTAGTACTGCTTTCACCTAAAACAAATAAAAACTAAAAAACTGACTTTTTGTATGACACTAAATCAAGACGGCTAAAATGAAACTAACCAGAATCATTTTGATGATGGTCATGAATAATAAGGTGTAAAGCAGTGAACTCCGTCTTCATTTCATTTTAATTTGATGGAGTGATATTCAGTTATCCAGTACATCAAAAAAAAAAAATGGAGCAACAAAAACAAACGTACAAAACCATTAAAAAACAGAATTTTAAAAAAGCCATGGGGTAGATAATAAAATACACAATTGTATTTGATTGTCGACCCCACATAAAGTGACCATTGGTGTGTCCATACAACAGCGCTTGAGTGTCATCATCATACACTAACGAAACACTTCCCACTTCCAATGCATCTTTCAACACGTCTCTTCTTGTACAAACGTCTCTTCGTAAGAATGAATAACTTCAAAGGAAGTGGACTAACCGTACGCCACTTGACAACCGCACGGCACCTGCTCGGGTCCACTGGCTTTTCCACCGGCAAAGGCGGCTACTGTTTCCGGAACCTGTTACATGTTGGTGGTCTCTGATTGGTCGAGCAGATTGTGCTGGTGTGACTAGAAATGACAAAAGAATTAATGTTAGCTCCTGCTGCGCTCTAGTCTACATTTTGCTGCAGCGTTTCAATTTGCTCACTGCCCGCAGTGTCTCCTCTAATAAACTTTTCTTCCTTATGGGCATTCTAAGATTTACAGCCCAAAAAGTAAGGTGCCGTAGCTCTGGATGTTGCAATATTCCATTCTACATTCTCAACTTCGCTGTTGCTAGGTCCCAGTTTTTCCTCAATGTCCGCAGTCTCATCCGAGATTAAAAAAACCACAAAAAAAAAAAAAAAAAGGATTGACGTATCTTCACAGTTTAGCTCGTTGCTGCTCAGTCTATTCTTGGAAAATGTTTGTAAAACTTCACAAATGCTGAGACCGTGTATTATTCTGCAGCCCTGTCGTCTCTGTGCCCCCAGTCTCCTTTCAGATAATATTCAATTCGGGGGGGACCCAGGATAAACTCCAGTCTCCAATTCTCGCTGCCTGCAATCACATCTGTAGCCTTTTGCGAATGAAATACTGAATATCCAGCATTATATTCCACAGTCTCCACTTTGCTGCAGTGTCTCGTTTTTTTTCAGTCTCCTCTTAGATGAACTGGGTCAAAGAGAAAATACAGAGAACCTCTTTCCCCCTTTGTTGCCATTTGTCTTGAACTGGCAGATGCGTTCATGTGCAGCTCGGGTTTCTCACTTTACATTATTTTCCTTTTTTTTTTTTGTTGAATTTTTTGACAGAGAATAATAGGCAGTATATGCATATGCAAAGTAAGCAATGATGTGTTGCATCATTACGGACAGCCTCTTGATTCCCAACTGTGTCCAAATGATCCAATTTGAATTCATTAGTCTGAAAATGATTACTTCCTATAAATAATGTATCTAGGTACATCTATCTATGTCAGCGACTTATAGTGACAGGCAGAACAATGAAATGCTCTTCCACTAGATGGCAGAAGGTGCAACCTGTGTAATCCACCAGTTACCAATCACAATCATACAAAGTGTTCATCGACACAAGACTACAGAGTGTGTACATGTAACATTTTTGTTTGGTGGGAGTGCGCGAGAGTTTTCTCATGTAAACTATGTGCCTTGGCTCAAAAAAGGTTGGGGAGAAACTCAGAATACAGTGAATAAGATGTCTACTGTACAGCGACTACATGTGATGAGTTTGTTGTCTCTACTGGTGAATTTTTGGTCACGTTCATTGTACTAATTCAATTTACAGTAATCACCCGTCTATTGCCTGTTTGCTATTCACAGATTCACTTTTTTTTGGGGGGGGGGGGGGGGGGAGATTGTTAACATTTACAACAATAAAAATGCGAATTACAAGGCAGAACATTTGAGTGTTTTACAATACTTTGTCATTTACTATTTAATTGTACAGTAGAGTGTAAAATAAAAAAAATCTTCATTTTGTTGTATTCTCTTGAAATGTACAATAAATATTTTGTAAAAAAAAAAGTTGATTTTGCCTATTTTAGGGGCTGTCTGAAAGTCATTGTCTTAATGTTGTATTAATGTGTATACATTTTTTTCTTCTTTCAACAATCAACGGAAAAAAATGTAATCAGATGATTTATTTGGGGGGGAAGTTAGAATGTCATTATCGTGTATGTCATGTTGTAATGTGTAAAAAAAAAAACATTTGGCAACAATGGCATTGCGGGGGATGTTTGAATGTCATTAACTTTATCGTCTGTTGCACTGTACTAATGTGCAACCCCCCCCCCCAAAAACATCTGTCTATTTATTTTGCTGATTAAAAGACCTCATATCAGCTGATTAAAATGGCTGGACAATGATTTGTCCAGCCCCTCAATTAGAAACTTCTTCAGGCGACAGCAATAAAAGCATTGCTTTGGCGCCATCTTGTTGCTTGGCAACTACGTTGTTTGTGAGTTGAGCTTTGTTTTTGACAATGTAGCGTTTTGCTGCCATCTTGTGGCATCTTGGTGCTGTGCAACTATGTTGAAGTCAGTTGAGGATCTTCATTTTTGACAAAAGTAGTGCTTTGCTGCCATCTTGTGGCATTCATAGGCAATCGTAAACCTTTTAAGTGGGCCCTCAATTAGTCGCGGATTTTTCGCGACTGGTGGCCGGGCTCACTTCCTATTGGCCAGTAATAGTGGAGGATTACTGTAAATTTGGACCTGGACTGTTCTACCGTAAATGTTCTTCTAGCCTACAAGTATAAATACAAAGCGGTAAACGGTCCTCCTCTCAACCGGAGAGTGAGATTTCATAGTCACTGACGGACAGCAGAGCTTTGCGTCCTACTTTGCGGACGTTCTTGGCGTTGGTGATGCGTGCAGACATGTCAGCGGGCTTCTCGAAGTAAAGCACCAGCGCCTGCTCGGTGAGCACCGACGCCAGGAATTGCTCAAAGGTGATGGCCCAGTCCTCATCCGCGCCGGGCTCGGCGTGGCAGTTCTTCTTTTTCTTCTTCTTGTCGTCGTCGCCTTCGTCGCTCCTCACCAGCACTGTGTCGTCGGCGATGTCTTCGCAGCACAGCTTGTTGTTGTCGTCCGGCTCGTGCGAGCCGGCGCTCAGCACCGAATACGACGACACGGACGTGTCGTCCTTGGCCTCGTCGTCCGATGTGAGCATGGCCGATTTGGGGGACGCGTCATCCAGCTTGATGTCCTGCATGGCTGGTGAAGGCTCCTCCTCGTCCTCCCATGAAAAGACACAATTAAATTAAAATGAAATTCTTACCAATCAGGAGAAGGAAATACAGCTGTACCTTTACTGCCCAAAGTTTTTTTTGTTTTTTTTTTTTTTACCGTGTAGCAAACAAACTTACTGCAAACACACAGTTTTATAATGAATTCACTTCTCTGCAGCATCCCATTTTTCCACTGCCCATAGTCTCCTGTTAGATAGTGTGCTCTTTGATAGAACATTGAATTCAGGAAACCTGGTCATATATGCTGCGGTCTCCTCTTTGCGGCAGCTCCCAGTTGTCTCGCTGTCCATAGTCTCTTCTTGAATAAAATTTTACAATTATAAAGGAGACACAGTATTTTTGCTCCAAAATCTTCGCTTTGCTGCAGTGTTTTCTTCCTCCCACCCTCCGTCTCCCCTCAGATAAAAAGTGTTAAAATTTTGAAGCTTCAATACACGAGACCCAGTATTATACTCCACAATCTCCACTTTGCAGCAGCATCCCATTTTCTCACTGTCCACACTCTCCTCTTTGATAATATTTATATGAAAATAAATATCATATAAACCCTGCAGTGTCCCTTTTGCTGCAAGTTCCCGTTTCTTACAGCCTATAGTCTTTTTGCCTAAAACTAGTAGAATTGTAAGAAGAGGAGCCCTAGAATTATACTCCAAAATCTCCGCTTTGCTGCATCACTTTTTGCTGCCCACAAAAAGTACATTTTTTTGAGAATACAGGATACCAAGTATTACACTCTAAAATCTCATCTAATTTGCCGCAGCACTTGCCCCCCCCCCCCTGCCCCAGCCCCTGCCCATAGTCTCATCTTGGATAAAATTTGGGAAAAAATTGAGAATTCAATGCGGGAGACCCAGCATTTTATATCACATTCTGTTATTGTTATGATTGTAATATAATTTTTTGCAATTTATGTTCAATCTTATGTACGGCCGTTTTTTCTTAAAGTGCTCTATAAAGAACGGAACATCTTATTTTCTCAATACCCTTCGTCTCCTTGTGAAAGAAAAAAATACATATTACGTTTCTTCTTCTTCCTTGTTGTCTTACCTCACTCAACTCAGGATCGCGATCCCCAGATTGGTGGTCCCGGCGAGTGGCGCAGAAGAGCTTGCCCACCTCTCCCATCTCCAGCAGCAGGCTGGTGACGGTGGCAGTAGCGTGATAGAGCTGCTGCTCCGCGGGGTCCTCGCTGAACATGCTGTACAGCGTCTTGCAGAGCTCGATGAATTGAGTCTGCGCCGCAACACAGGCAAAAATTTGGCCTGTGCATCTCTCCAATCAAAGACGGCTTCAATAAGTAGCTCCATTTTCCCGTTCCAAGTTTTCGTTACACCGTCAAAAATAAGCCTGACTGCGTTTGGTCATCACCTTCCAAAATCAATTCGATGAATCGAGAGAACGAGCCGGGGGAAAGTGGGAGAACGTGGAAAATGTGCAAAATTGCGGCGCCCCATCAATCACGTATTCTGGCACTTCGTGACGACATTTAACAATAGCGTAGCGCCGGTTTAGCGTGGCGCAGACTTCGCATTTCTTCGGTTAAATGCTCTTCTCATCCGCCTTTCATGTTAATGATTGTTGTCAGAAGTATCACGTCTTCGCCGCTACGGAAGTTATTGCGATTTGGAGGCCGGTCACAAGGCAGGATACCTCAAAGTTTCACTTACAGACTCCAACTTAAACCATCGCACGCCATCTCGTCATTTCGGGAACACCATCAACCGCCACGGTACAGATATTAACTGCCCCGAACAAAATACGGTCAAAGCAGAACACTTGGCATCTCTGTCTGTTAATTTAATGTGGGGAAAAAAATGTCGGCGCTGTACAATGGTATCGTAAAATGACTAGTAGGAAGAGGAATGTGAATGATAGCATTTTACCTGATTGAGCTTCGGGAGATCTTTGGTGCGCTCCATTTTGGATTTACTGTCCTGGTTCCACAGCTTCAGGTAGTGGCGATAGTCAGGAGCGTTCAGCTTCTTCACTGCAAACAGATTTTCACAAATATCAACCGCCGCCGGCCAGCGAACAACGCAACTCGCCCGGTGTGCCTGCAAATGCCGAGAGAACTCGCATAACCCTTAACCGTTGTCATGTGAATGCTGTGAAATTAGCCATCGTGTTCCAAAAGGGTTTTCCGCTTACTTGTGGTCCAAATGTGGTATTTTGCGTGTCACCCTGAAGCAAAAAAGATCATGTCGAGATATTGTCCTGGGGCATTTCAAGGAGTTACAGCTTCCTTTTGTTTGAGATAATTTGTATAATCATGTTCAAAGAACCATTTGTTGAAATTATTTGTTTAAAAAATAAATAAATAAAAATAAAAGACGGGGCAGGCTTGTGCATAGCAAAAATCCGCATTTAATTGACGCCCGCTGAAAAGCATCGGAAAAAATTGGACTAAAGAAGAGCTGCCAGTATTCTCTGTGACTCACGAAGATGCAATATTAGTTGTATTTTTCGCACAAAAGTTCAAGTACATACCTGTATGTCTGAGTTTTGCGATATTGTCTGTCTGACTGTGTTGCGCCACTGTTTGTCTTTGAATATCTGTTGCTGAAAGGGTTGTTTCCACCGTGATAATTGATACTAATTGTTACCCCCGTCAAGGCGTATTCCATAATATGCTCGCATTGGGCAAGCAGGTAAATGACAATTTTTACGGCAAAGTTGTTGGGTTGTTTGAAATACACTTCCATGTTGCTTGTGTGACACTCACCTTTTTCCGTTTTCAACGTCACCTTGACAAAGCCGTCGTCCTTCTCACTTCGGTTCTTCACATCCTGGCCTGAGGAGCAGTAATTGTAAAAATAATACAAAAATATACATAATTTGTTGAGTTGAATTTGTAAACTAAATTTAAATATGGAAGTTCATTAAGAATGGGATGAACTGTTTTGCAAAACACTTACCCATGGATGTTTCCGGGGTGATGTCTTCAAAGAAGTACTGCGTAGCCTCGAAGGCCGAGTCGGGCTCTTCCTGTTCACTGGTGACCTCTTGACACAAAACCATGGCTTGTGTCATTCCGTGGAAGCAAGTGACATCACAAGTGCTGTGGGCTTTTTGTTTTTGGCGCTTACCCGGTAAAACGTGCATCTTGTAGAGGAGCTTCAGCTTCTCTGTCAGGTCCCCATGACACAAAACGCCTGCAATGCACCGATAATTCAATGTCATAACTTTGGTCACCAATATCTTACTTAATTTTTTTGAAAAACATATAGGAATGACTTATAACACAAAATTCAAGACAATTTAAAAACTGCAACCCTTTTTGTCATTTTCTCCCTCAATTTTTCTGCTCATTCTGATGCTGCTGTGCGCACCATGGCCACTTGGGGGCAGTATAAGACAGACATACTGATATACTGTACTAAAGGTTCAGCTCCTCTCTCAGATTTTTAACCACAGCAGTCATATTACACGCGCCCATTTGCAGTTTGGTAAACGGCAAAGCAAGTTTTTTTTTTTTTGCTTTTAATATTTTTGGTCTTCTGTTTTTTTGTTTTTTCGGAAAGAGTTGAGTTTCACCGTGCAACGTTTCAGTCATCCGGTCACCTACCGAGGCCATTGATGAACTCTCTGAAGTTGATGAAGGCGTCGCCGTTGTGGTCCAGCAAGCGAAACAAGCGCACGGCCAAGGGGTCTGAGTGGGCGCCGTTGGCCCAGGGGAAGAGGAGCTTGAAGAGGCCCTTGAACTGCTCGGCGTCAATGCGGTACTGCTCCAGGTAGGGCAGGCTGGGGTCGTGGCGCTCCGTTGGGTTGCTGCTGCCTCCCCAGTAGCAGCTGGTCAGGTGCTCAGCCTAAAAGGACACACACGATGGCAAATGGTTTTAAGTTGGCATTCTCAATTTTTTTTTTTCACCGTTTAAAAAAGATCCCACCTTGAAGAGGACAAAGAGCTCCTCCAACTCGTCGATGCTGAAGGCCGTCTCTGTTACAATAGTTCTGACCTAGAAAGGCCCAAGCATGAAAGATTGTGTTAAGTGTGAAGACAGATTAGATTGGCCAGTGACGCCATCGCCTTGTGGACCTTTTTGCCATGCCCCGATCCCATTTCGCACGCACAAGAATGAGAGCCGTTTGGTTGGAGGATTTTCTTACCACGTTGCGTTTGGTCGTGTCTTCGATGGTCTGGATGACCCTCAGCCTCTGTTTGAAACGCATCTGCTCGATGACATCCGCGCGGATTGAGCCAAATTTCTGAAAGCAAAAAGAGAGCAAAGAAATGTGGCTCGTCGTGAAACAACGGAGCATTGTACTGTTATTTGACGTGGGAATCCGCATTCATCAATGACTGCTGTCTAATTTATTGACTATTTTAGTGACCGTGAGCTCATCAATCCTCCGGATGTCAGTACTCGCTGTCAGTTGAGATCATGGGTCGATTCGGTGTTCAGCATTCACAATTCATGTTCCTCACCGCTTATAGCAAACAACATCAAGCGTTTCTATAAAGGTCACAACGTCATTGAAAGCGACGCCTTTTCAGGTTGAAATGGGCATCATTTGTCGGCTAATGGCTATACTTTAGCCACTGAATTTCGACCGGCGCTCAAGAATCTTCTGGAAACATTACGTTCATTACCCAAGGCTGCAAGCACTGTAAAAGGAATTAAAAACTTTTTTTTAAATCAAGTTAACTTTTATGTAGAAAAAAACAAACATTTTGGGCCAACGGAGATATTAAAAACACCATCTTTTCATTTGTCAATTAGCTTGAAGTAGCACTGACCGCAAATCATTTCAAAACAAAACAAGTAACTACCAATAGACAATAATCACAAGTGCCCTTGGTTGTCTGTTGTTGCTATTTGATTATTTCTTTTTACTTAACATATTTATATATTTATGTCTTATGGAATTTTAACGTAAATTTTAGAATTACATGTTTGCACTGTGGTTGAGAGAGGAAAGTAATTCCATCTGTGCCGTTATGTTCCACATAGAGCATATTTGACAATAAAAGCTGACGTGACTTGATTTCAGTTAAGAAAGTCTTATATAATATTTATATATGACAGTGATATGAAAATATACATTTTAGGAATTTTCAAAAATGTCTCATTTTTGATGAACACTTCCCCCTACTTCACTATTTTAATGTTGGTCATCATGGTCGTACATGAAGATTCTTTTTTTTTTCTTAGGTGGTACCTGGTGTAAAACGTTTGGGGACCATTGTCTTACAACACAGAATGCAAGATAATTTTGGTTTCTCTGACCTCTGTGTGAAATGCACAGGTGGATGAACACCGCATTTTCTGTTCTCATCTCTGTCCCATTGTCCGAGATCCATCTGTTTTCTTTACCGCGAACCCCCATCCATCATGGGGGGTTCCCTTCAGACAACCCTACAAGACACGCATACCTCGTAAGAACTTCGGACCAGTTTGAAGATGTCCACCTCCGGATGAGGCTCTCCGTTGTCTGTCAACAAGGAGTGCAGATGCTGGATGGGCGGCAAGGTGCTGTCCTTATTCGTCACGTTGTCCAAGTATCTGCGACCAAGAAATGTCCCGTCAAGACAACCGGGTGACACCCGGCCTTCTCTTTGCGACCTTCTCACCTGCCCAGCACCGTCATGGCCTCGCCGTCGTCCTTGCAGCCCAGCAGCTGGTGGATGTTGGCGTGCAGCACGGCGAGCGCCAGCTGGAAGATCACCTTGATGCCGTCGAAAAAAAAGCAGTCCACCACCACCACGGCACTCTCGAACGGCATGACCGACAGGAAGAGCGTGAGGAACCAGGAGAGCGAGATGGTGGAGATGACGCCGAGGTCCTGCATACAGTCGTAAAGCTCAGGCACGTACTCGCGGGCCAGCTCCTCAAACACGCCTTGATCCACCAGAGCTCCTGAGGAGATCACATAGCCGAGGTCAAGCTTTCTGACATCACCCGGCTCCAGGATTTCAGTGGACGCTGAGCAGATTCAAGTCAGCCTGTGCCAGATCGCTCGCTCTGTGTGCTTTGGGAAAACAGGCAAAACGAACCGAGTTTTCATACTGACCTACGACCCTGGTGTTATAGTAGTCCGGCAACATCCTTTCACAGAGCGCCACCAGTAGCCAAAAGGCCTCCTCCTCTTTAGCATAGAGGAGCAACACCGATGTCACGATATTCATAGCCTGTGATGTCATTCAAATTGTTAAAAAGACAGATCAATTTTCTATTGATTGAAGTCACTATGCGGATATCGAGCGCTCTACCTGACAGTATCCGATGTTGGGGTTCCGGAAGGCGTAGGCGGTGAGGACCCGGCGGAGGGCGGCGATGCCGATCTCATTCTGGAAGGCGGGATGCTCCGGCAGAGAGCGGTGGAGGTCCCGCTCGATTTCCTCAGTGGCCAAGTTGTATTTGCCCATGGAGCGCTCCACCAGGTCTTCATAATAGCCGGGATGGGTGGCCATTTCGTTGATGGCACCTGAGAACACCGGAGATCGCAAAAACTGACGCAAGAGAACAAAGACGTTCAAAGAAGGTCAGAATGTGTGTTTTGCTGAAGTGCAGTTGGTGTTGAGTGAGAAAGTGGCTAGTCTCAATTCTGCCCTTTTACACATATCAAACAACCCATAAGCAATACCACTGATTCTACTAAGCAAAAGTTTTGGATGGTTTGCCCATGGGCTCCTCTATCCTCAAAACATGCTCCTCAAGATTTGTGAATATGGGCGTACTGAAAATTCCGGGTTTTATCCATGGACTGAAATGGATTTCCATGCCATGGACTGAAATGGATTTCCATGCCATTCTTCTTCATTGTGGGCCATGACATGCAAGAATGCATGTCGGGTTCTCAAAAAAAAAAAAAAAACGAACAAAAAAAAAAAACGTTCCCCTTATCCTCTTTCACATAAAATACTATTGAGCATTCAATGTTTTCGTGCATGTAGGCGAGATGGATTGATTTGCTCACCGGAGAACAGGAGCCAGAGATCTCCTCTCATGCCCTCGGGAATGCCTTTGAGGACGAGCTCTTTGGTCTTCTCGGTGCGGTACATGCACACACCCTGGCCGAACTCGGTGAAGTGGTTCTTCCAGGCCTGCTCCTTCAGGAACTCTTTAGCCTAAGCACACAAGCAACATCTACTTTGTTGCCAAAGACCACAGACAGAGACACCAAGATATCGCCACCAAGGATCTGAACACAGCATAATAATAAAAGTGGAATGCCCCAAAAGTGGATGCAAATTTTTCATGCAAATCACCCTAAAAAGGGAAAAACTTTCAAGGAAAGGTCAACCCAAATATTTTGTTTCCAATTATGTCCGTTGCAACCTCGCTACCGATGCAATCCCGTCTACATATGGCACTCATGGTAATATTGCGTCGTTTGAATATGAATAAAATCCACCCATTTTTATCCATCTTAGGGGGCGTCCATTTTGCCACTTGATGGCGACTGAAAATGACATCACAGTTGCTCAGGTGGCAACCAATCACGAGCTCACCTATTTTCTGAGTTTGCTCATGACTTGTGACAAGCCGAGTCATGATCGAGTCGAATATAGTTGTTTTTAATACGAGAATAAATCATAGAATTTGCCACATTTCTTTGGAGGGGGTATATTAAGATATAAATGGCTTTTTGGCTCACCAGTTTGGGATTAAAATCCTCAGGCGAGCGGCGTCGGTACATGGTCATGAGGGCCTGCGAGGCGGTGGGCACGCTGCTGTCGTTCAGGTTGAAAGTGCGCTCGCCCTCTGAGCTCAAGCTGTGCTGCGGGCTGCTCGACAGCAGCGATCCGTAAACCTAGCAAAGCACAAGCGGGGGAAGGGACATCTTCACGAAGGAGAACTCCAAGGAATGACCACCGCACACAAACAGTCACCCCTCACCTCGTCGTCAGAGCTGTTGAGGCTGCCGGTGAGCTCCCGCTCCAGGCAGGTTTTGGAGGGCGTCTGCTGCAGGAAGTCCGAAATCCTCTGGACCAGGAAGTCGCGGTCCTTCAGGTTGGCAAACAGGAAAGTCATTCGGTTCTTGGTGCTGATGGAAACAGGACTGGGGAGCACGTTGGAGCTGTCGGCCTTTTCCACGATGGTCACCTGAAAGTTGTTCATAGTACAGTAAGTAATCCCACATATGGACTTCTGTCAAACGGAAATTCCCTCACCCGGAAATAAAAACCTATGCATTAAAATTCCGACAACGACATTGCATTAACGATCAATTCATAACAACGGCACCCGAAACCTGGAAGCCATACTAAAGCCCACAGTAGCGCAAACTCCAGCAAGCCCCGCTCGATACTGCGGAATAACTGTGTCCGCGCCGCTATTTACTCTCATTGGACCCAAAACGGCGACATGTAATGTCCTAATGAAGTGTCCTGTGTATTTCTCCTGCCTTGACTGACCTCGCGGAGGGGAATGATGAGGCTGCACTGCATCTCCTCCTTGCTGGTGAAGCAGATGTAGTTGGTGGAGACAAACATCTGTCCCAGGATGTGCGTTTTGCTGAAGGGGGTCCACAGGGTGCAGTCCGTGTGCCCATCCAGTTTTTCATCTTTGGGCAGACGGAAGAGTGCTCTGTAGCGCTCACTCTTGGCTCGGGCATCCAAGTCCCTGCGGAAAGAATGAAGCGGTCAGACATCAAGCAAAATGGGAATAGAAAGCGTCCAAATTGGCGTGAAACAAGATACCTCTTGAGGGCCGACACCTTCGTGGGCGACTTCTTTTTGAGCTTGGGCAGAGAGCGGTCCTCCTCGAAGCCTTTGTTGTCCAGCAGTTGGCGCATGGCGATGTTGGCCAGCTGCTCGGCCAGTTTGAAGGTTTCGTTGATGTTGAGGAAGACGGAGAAGACGTGTTCGTGGCTGCGCGTGCTCACTTTGATGCCGTCGGGCAGCAGCAGGGTGGCACTCTTCTCCAGTTGTGTGATGTCAGCCCAGCGCACCACCAGCTTGACTGAACGACAAATATCAAATTTGACTGGCGAGTAAATGAACAACTGGGCGAATATCAAATGGCTGCTAAATGTAGACAGACAGCATATGTTTACGCAGCTTGCTTCGAGGACACCTGTATGTTGACCATACTCTGTACTTGTCTATACCTGTTCAATCTACAACAACAATAAACCGTGTCAAATTCAAACCTCACTGACAGTGCCAATCAAAACTGAGCATTCAAAATCATTTTTTCCCCCAATTTTGAGCCAACCTTCTTTCCCCAGCAGGTAGGAATAGAAGCACAGGTGGTTGATGCTGAGGTAGAGCCAGCCTTGCCGTGGCACTTTGCCCTTCCAGTAGCTGCACGAGTAATAGTTGACCAGCTTCTCCTCGTCTGGCATGCCAAACAGGTTGCGGAACTTGGAGCTGGCCTCCTTGAACTTGTCCGTGTCGTCGTCCTCTTTGACGTCGTGGTTCTTGTTATACTCTGCGATGATGCCCTGCAGAGAGAGAGGGGGGTGGGGGAGACACGCGCACACCCACACAAAGAGGGGATTGAGCTCCAGGCCGAAAAGAGACGGCAACGTTTCGTAAAAAGTTATCTACTTTTTACGATGGTGGCATTTTGACCATGTTCTTTATGGTTCATTTTACATAACTAACGTCATGTTTCGGGTGTGTTGTTTGTCAGCGAAGCGTCAACATGGCAGAGGAGCGTGACTCTCCACCTCGAGCGAGTTACTTCCACGAGACGCGCCTCAGAATGGTCCTGTATCGTTTACTCCGGGGACAGGAGTGCTTCATTCCAGAAGGCAGGAAATCTCAAATTAAGATGATTAAAGTGGTTTTATAATCTCGGGCCGATTCCAGTTTGACCCGTGGGTCCAAAGGTGGGGTGCACCCTGCACCGGTCACCAGCCAATCATAGGGCGCCACCATTCAGACTCGAAGTGGACATCACGCATGCGTTTGAAATATGGCAGGAAGGAGGAGTTGCCGGAAAAAACAAAAGAGAGAACCAAGGCTGAAAGCCACAATCTCAGAATTGTGAGGGGAGAAACATGATGACCTCTCGGCTGTATAGAGGGGTAAAAATATTAAAAAGACCAACCAAAATTTCTACAAGTACCGAATGCTGCCCCAATGTGAGACCACGCCAATTAATATTTTGTTCGTTCCGGTGTTTCTTTGACAAAAGATGGCTACATTGAGCAATTCCATCCATCCATTATCCATACCAAGTAAAAGAAAGACTTTTGGTCTTTTGGACTCAAAAGTAATACACTTTACAAAAGGTGGTGGCAGCTGTTTGCAAATTTCCCAAAGGGGTGGGATCAATTACGGCTTATCTTAAAACCAAACGTAATCAGATTTCTTTCCCATTAAATTCTCTCAACCCGTGATTGTATGGTCTGGTGCGATGGCTCTCTTTCTCGAGTGTTACGCAAAAGCGTCACTGAATTAAACACAAATACAGTTTACAACGTTAAAAATCTGAAACGTATTAGAATGAAACGTGGAGTGACACTGTGCCTCTCGCCTATTTTAAATTCTCATGTACAGTAGTTCTCCCCCGCCCTCCAAATCAGTTGTATTCAACTTCTAAAGAACAGCTTTTAATCTCGAAGGTTTTGTTTTCAGGCCTACTACAGTATTGTCCATTGACATTAAAGAGCTAGGTCTTTTTTTGTTGTTGTTGTTGTCAGGCGGTACTTGGTGTAAAATGTGTGAGAACTGGTGTACAAAAACAGTTTGGTGTAAACGGCCCACATCAGTATGACTGTTCTCATGTGGTTCAAACACAAAGGACAAAATAACAAAACACCCTTTTTTCCCAGGGCCCCTTTGCGTACTTATTTTGCGACGTTTTGTTTTGTGTGCCCCATGACTTGCCTGGACTTTTCCTTTGACAAATGTGGTGATGTCATTCTCATTCTCAAAGATGGAGAGCGTCTGCAGCATGTTGTGCTCCAGCCACTCCCAGTGCTCGGTGATCTCTTTCCGCGAAGTGGCTGAGGAGGACAACCGACACGTGAACGTTTTTTTTCCCGCCAGAGCGGCACAACACTTAGCAGCCCCCGCGAGCTGCGAGATCACAATTGTTTTGATTGCGAGCCATAGACTGAATCGATAAGTGAGATTCCCCACTCAACCACTCTCCCACAACATGGCTATAAATCTCTGGATGATTACTTCGGGCGAACGAGCCGCGTTTAGCTCAGGACAAACTGGTAAAATAACGTTCTAACCTAATAACTGGATAAATGTTTGCACAAACACACTACAAACTGCGCCATCTTTCTTGCAGGGTGAAAGCTGATAACGGGGGACTAACTCTCCGGTTCACAATGTGTTCTGACGAGGACAAAATACAATAACAGAGGATACACCTGCAAAAAGACAGGAAAGAAAAATTGAAATCCAAATTCCCTCCTTTATTCTGGCCCTTTAACATCCATGGGGGCCATCACGTCATGCCCCGGCATTCAGCTGCACGCGTGGGAATCGGCAGGATATGTGACGGACGGAGCGGGAGGGGGTGGGCACGGCTCCTTCCTTTCAAACACGACTGGAACCCTCAACTGCTCGAGTTGACGTGGACGCACCGTGAGCAATGATCCAGTGGGAGAGAGAGTCCGGGGTTTGGTAGAGAATCCTGTAGGGAGCCATGCGGGCACTTGAATCCAGGACCACGTCCAAGGTCCCCACCAATAGACCTGTGACGACACGCAAAACACAGTGCTTGGGGCAAGGCGACCAACGGGAAAACACAAAAATCAAAAGACTTGAAGATTTGTTTTACAAGTGGAGGGGGAGGGGGGGGGGGGCTAACCCGGTTAAGACGACCACAAAAATTGGTCGACAAAACCCCAAATTTTTGCAATGACACTTTAATTCAAATGCGCCCAAACTATGGCCCGGGGGGCCATTTGTGTTCCGCCATCCATTTTTTAATTTTTTTTGCGGCCCACAACATGACGATCGATCGATCGGCGCCATTTTGAAGTCAAAATAACACAACACATAGGACACAGACAGCCGTGCAATCTTCACCAGTTTTCTGCATACACTTTGTTGTCTGAAGCAGTTATAGGTGAAAGAGGAGAGGATCAAAGTGTCCTTGATCGATAGATAATACTAAGAATGACATTTGACCTGGGCAGCAAGGTCAGTTAAAAAGGTGGTGGTGAAGGTGGGCAGCATAAGAAGGGAGGGTGTCCGAAAAATAGGTGCTATTACTGTGTATTAATCCATTTGTTAATAGACTGTAGAACCTGTTTGATGATCGGCCCGTGTTTGCGGTTTCACCCATTTTGGATTTTTGGACGTGTACATTTGTGGTGAGGCTTCTCACCGTGGACCGAGATCCCCTCTCAAAACAAGGTAAAAACTGCACACAAACAAATCAATTTGCGCGATAACATCACCTCCTCGGTCATGTAAGAGAAAATTTCCTTGCTCATCATTCCGGCAAGACTTCCTATCGACAACATCTTATCCCCCCTTGAGACAAACAACTTTGGAACCATGTGATAAGTTGCATCTCCGAGTAGTCACAATTAGTGCTTTGTTTAGGAGGAGCAAAACAGATCAGCTTACCTTGAAGCGTTTTTTTTTTTTTCACTAACTCTGCCAGTTTCATTTTTCATGCATCACTGGCATTTTAAAGTCTCTATAAATAGCCAATCTCAGACATTAAACTTGATGTGCGACCGTCCGTCTCTCTTGCCGGGTTGGCTATGACGTGCTCGTGGTCTATTTCAGAGTTTTTATCCAGCGTTTATTTCGAGTCCGTTAAACTAAAAATAAATCAGACTCGATTAAGAGGCACAATTTGTTAAGATTCCGTGCTCCACGATGTCAGATGTCATGTCATGTCAGATGAAGCAGTTGGGAGTACAAAGAATAGAAAACGGTGGTCACAAAATGGCAGACTCCAGTAAATTTGCGTCAAAAGCAGCTTGCATAAAAGTAAAAGTAGAAATAATAATAAGAATAATCTGGGGCATTTGAAGACCAAACCATAGATCGCATTGGACACCAAATAGGAGAGTGTGGTGATTTCGTGTCAAAAGCACCACAACAGGTTACATAACACTTGGAGGGACAAGAGGCAAATAATCTAAAAGGCATTTTGTAATAATTCAGTCCACAAAATGTCGCATCCTCTTCATGCTGTGTATATAAAAGAAGAAGAAGAAGAAGAGCATGTGTTTGTACTGCCAACTGGCGCACAGTGCAAGCCAGCAAACTCGGCATTTACATAAGGATGACATCACCTCCCCAGGGCTGGCAAGCAGGCCGCACAGCAAGGGACCCGGGAGGATTCAATAGCTGCGAACGCAACCGATTCACGAGTGTCGTTTTCGATTCGGCCATAACAATGACGCTTTCATGACACCGCAATGCTACGGTGAACGTTCTAGCCAGACAAAATACAGAAACAACATAGCTATCTGTACTACATCTTTATGGCTAAAGATCGCCATGGACGATACGATTCCACCTCACTCTGGACTCGGTCATGCGACGGAATCAAGGTTCGCGATTGCGGTGAACAGCGACGCCACTTGACTGGTTATTCAGTCCGTGCAGACCGTTACAGTTCCGCTTAAGTCGTGGGGGTGTCTCGAGTGTTTCAAACTATCAACGCAAATCAAGAGGAAGAAAACAACGCACTAGAACTGAACCGAACTGGTCGGGAGCGTTTCTTGATTCCACCTCTGTGTTTGACCACGCTTCAAACGGAGTCCGATTCAAAGTCAGGATGGGAAAGATCGGCTTGAAGTGAATGAAAAGCTTCACGGACCGACGACAATGTCAAAACGATGGCCGTCACACTGAAGGCACTGGAATGTGCCTGCCAGGCCAGCAGGTGGCGGTGTCACATTGGCAAACGCTTCCCTAAACGGGTCAGGTTTTGTTTTGGTTTTTGTCCCTGACTTTCAACCATAAAGACAAATTAGCAGCATCGGCTTGTCTTTGTTTTGTTCCACTTCTGGTTACAACACTATAAAAGCCCTTCAAAAGGTCCATATGTGTTTGACAGGTGATGGCGTCAAGTTTCAAAACATTTATGACATCTACTTTTACCACCGCTATATAATCTGGAGCGTGTTGTCACATTGATGAACAAGCTAGGAGAATCTGTGTCAAGTTTACAATAGCACAAGCTCTAATTTGGCCTAGGGAAAACAAGCTACGACGAAAGAAGCTAATTTGCAAGGGAAAACTGAGGTCAGGAAGTGAAACCTGCACCACCTCTAGCCCCTGACCCTCTCCTTGTTTGTGTCTGTTTGGGCCAGTACAGATAGAAACTCAAAAGGGAAGAGGGAAGGGCAAATAAGAAGAAGTAGAATGATTCAGCATAAAGTGGCTGCAACTTTTTTTTTTTTGAGACCACACAAGCGTCTGCATTGACAGAACGTTTTAGTTTGTAAACGGGCAGGAACACGCTTGCTATTCTTGCTTTGAGGCATTTTGTGTGTCTTCTGGAATCTTCTCCTGCTGGAAATCCTTGTTGCGCAACGCTTGAACCACGGTAGTTTTTTTTTTTTTTACGATGGGATTGGGTGACGTTTAAAGTCCACCTGCAACACCCGATGGGTCATGTGCTGATCACGCTATTCGGAGACACACAAATACACATCAACTGACAACAGCTACAGGATGTTCAAAAATAATGACGCTCATTTCTCCTTTCGAAAAGCCCTTTCGGATTTGTTTTCAAGCCACTCAGCTGTGATGAATTGCACATTTGCACAAATCTATGCACAGTCAAAACGATTATTTGACTGTAATCACGTTAAAAGAGAGGGATGCGAGGGGCAAAGTTCAGCGTGGTGATAACTAGACTAGGGCTGTGCACGCATCGGTGGCGGTCAAATTGAAAAACTCAAGCCAAGCCAGAATTTCCCGACTCAAGTCAGAACGAATCATAGCATATTGTCGCGTGTAGCATCACGTAGGACTGTTCGAATGTATGTATGCGGGGTGTGCATATGCGCCAATGAACGCTAAATTCAACTGGTAACCAGTCAGTCGATAAAGCACAGCTAGGCAGTGTATCAAGACCCTTGCTGTTATATCGCTGTTGGCCTCTCACAGCGTCAGACCAACGAACGAAGGGAGTTTGCAATGCCGGACCTGAGACGAACTCTTCAGCTAGCTAAACGCTAGCTAGCTGAGAAGACAAAAAGGATGGATTTAAAATGGGGTTGAAAAAAAAAACACCCTGGGTTGTTCAGGGATCCTAATGACTGAAGTAAGCTATTTTAAAGTAAAAAGGAAAACATTAATGTACTGTTGTCTACAGTATCAAACAATTGAATGTGCGACTTCGTAAAAGCATTTTGGACACACTATGGTGTAGATAAAGCGCAATGCAAATGCATTTCATTTATCATTCCCTAGGCCAAAACGGGTTAATACAGCTGTAACCTTGAATGTACTCCCCCACCGAAAACCCACTGGACTCTCATAGGTAAAAAATTTAGCACCTTTGTTTCCCGATAGTGGAGGGCAGTATCGCTGAGAAAACTGCCTTCTTTAATCACCCTCGTTTAAATGCGAGAATTGCATGTTGAACGATTCAATACCCTCTTATCTTTTAAATCAAAACCGATTTTTACCATTCAAATGGGTCTGTGTTACACCCGGAATAATTATGCTACTGATTAGTCTCAGATAAGCAATACATAAGCGATGTGAAAACATATGTGATAGGGCTGAATGATGAATTGGAATTTAATCAAGATTAGTGAGGATTTTAGCTTCTCTTCATCTTTAAAAGGTGATAATTGAAGAAAACCGATCAATATGCAGGACTGATTAATACCGCGTATGTGGTATACATGTTAAGCAGTAAAATCCACCCAGGTTTTGGCCATCTCAGGGGCAGGCTATTTTGACTGAAAATGACATCACAGATGCCCAGGGCTCAGTGAACGACCAACAATGGCTCACCTTAAAATAAACAGGTGACAAAAAGAATTGATTGTTCAACAAAGTGTTCAACGTGAAGGAAATAATAACCAAGAAGGTTTCATGGTATTTAGGGGCCGTAGAGTTTTAGGAGGTGAACAAAGAATACGTTTTTCATCAATACATAATCGTGATTTCAATCTCAATCAAAATAATCGGGATGAATATTCGTCCATAACCGTCCAACGCCGATAGGTGACAAAAACAGAAAAGATGGCCTCTGCCTCCGTTTCTGTACTTGAAACATTCATAGGACGAGTTAACAATGTATTCCTTTTACAGAGCCAAAAATAGCACTGTGCCTACAGTGACGCGTCAACTAAGCGAGTACGCGAGTACAATTCTGAACGAGTACGCGTGGATGACAATAATAATCAAGCCCCTTACCAGCCAGTCCTCCACCTTCCCCGCCGTGGCCCTTCCGCTTCTGGAGGATGAAATATGGATTGGCCCGCTCCGTGATCCACAGCGCGCCCGCCAGTAACACCTCTTCGGGACTCACCCACATGATGATGTTGATGATCTCAGTCGGTTTTTACAAGACACATGGATCACTAATTGAGTATTACTCTAATTAGTAACGTTAAAAAGGGGTGTCAGTGCACTCGCTCCTAGCTTGAAAACAAACAGCTGGAGGTGCGAGCGTCATCAAAACAACGAACGCCCATATATCGATGGCATGGATTAAAAGACTAAAATAGAATTTCGATTGCTTGGAGGGTCGCAGCCATTTTAGAACGCTTTTGTTGTGCTCCGACTTCGTGGCAGGTGCGCGGAATTACGACGACGCTCGTTAAACGGCATAGCCGCGAGATTCGCTGTTCATACTCTACCCTCACGCCCCCCCCCCCCCAAAAAAGAAGAAAGAATAAAATCTGCTTCTATCGTCTTGCAACAGCAACGTCGACTTGCAAGAGTCAATGAGAATGACAATGACGCTGGCTGCCAGACAACATCCTTCGTCTTCCCTCCCTCTTCCTCCTCCTTCCTTGACGGAAAGTAGAGCCTGCGCGCTACGCGTGACGTCACAAACTGGACACAGCGCACGTCACAAGGCGTGCACTACGTGTGATGTCACAAACCAACAGGCGGGGATATCAGAAAGGACTCCATTTAGTGTCAAAATTTCCCAAAATTCTCACAAGTTCACATGCATGATGATGTTGTATTATATATTATACACAGTATATATTGTGTCAGGGTAGGCCAATAAAACGTTTTCCGCTTTTTAAGTACACACACGTTTATGAAATGTGAAGTTATTCAACGATCTTATTTACAGATTTATGACAGTAACATCAAATTAACATTTGATAGCAAACTCTTGTATTCGACACAGTTCAGCAACTGATGACACGTTCAATGAGGGCTCCTCTTCTGTGGATTACTGCGCAACACGCAGTGAAGTTTGTGATGGCATTGCCAAACATCAGAAGAGGGATTCTCCCAAATTCCTGACAGATGTTGGTTTTCGGCGGCCTGTATGGTCTGTGGGTTATTACAGTCCACGATCTCCTTCAGATATCTAACTGAACAACACCCGTCAGGAAATGTGGACGTCATCAATTCTTGAACTGTGTCGAAAACAAGAGACAAAATGGGAACTCTTTGGTATCAAATGGGAATTTGATGTTTCTGTAAAAAATCAGTAAATAAATGTTTTGAATAAGCCCTTATTTCAAAACTTGTGTGATTTCAAAAAATGCGAACGTAGTATTGGCCCACCCAGCACATGTTTTTGTATAGTCTCTTTAAAATATACTAATACTACCCATACTGTAATACAATTTTTGAGTAGTGGGGTGGGGGTGGGGGTCATGAATGTAAGGGCGAGGGATAAATCCCAAATTCACCCACTGGCATACATTCAAGATGTTGACATTTTTTTACTGTCCTAAAAAACTAAAATTTGAAACAAATAGAAAAAAAAACATTTCGTGACACATTTGAGTACAAAAAAAGAGCACGATAGAACAAAATAAAAATATAAATAGATAAGGTGTTAATATACATATATTAAGTACAAACAAATAAATTACAAAAATTAATGCATACTAAGGGCGTACATCTGTCCAATAAAAGATGATTCGATATGTATCTCGATACATGGCGTTTCAAAACAATTCAAGGACGGGTTTAGAGTGGAATAATTAACAAAAAAAAAAATTTTTTTTGGTTGCCTATTTAAGTACAAGAAATTGTATTTCCGGTTTTCACACTTTAAGTACATATACACCAATCACCAAATAATTACAAAAATAAATACATTAAATAATCTAAAATATTACAAAAATAACTCAGCAAAAGTCTTCAAACAGGGAAACGGCAGTCAAGTCTTCCCCAAACCCCCCACCCCCTTTAACTTTTATTCATGACATAATACACAGGTCAACACATATGGATGACTTGACGTTATTTAAAAAAAAAAAAAGCTTGATTAGCAACAACTTTAATTCAATCCTTACATTCTTTACATCACAAAGCAGAAAATGTTGCTAGTAGATAGTCAACATGACAATAAATGACATACTATAAATTAGTGACAAAAAGATAACTACAGACAACGTATCTCCTCCACAAACGCGAATTGCAACATCAAGCGTTCATTTGAAGTAAGGCATTCAATTTTGCACAAAGGCTTTTCTTTTGTGCAGTTTGATTGGTCGACAAAGTGTCACATTAGTCGTTTCTACTTTTGTGCCCATTAATGATGAAATGATGATTAGGCTTGCGTCACAAAGACAGTACAAAAGTCCATTTCACCAGAAACTTATTGGAAGAAAGGCATTTTGTATTTTTGCTCAAATGTTGTTTTTTTTGGGGGGGGGGGGGGGGGGGATAAGCTACTCAGAATTGGATAGAGATGATAGTTACTCAATAGCACCTCCTGTTCTCTTTCAGATGAACTTTTTATTGGAAGCAAGGAATTTATGTTCAGACTTTACCATACAAGTGTGCATTTTGTTTTCAGTATTGAAGGCTCATTTGTACTGCTTGTCTGTGGTCAGGGTGATTACGGTTATCTCATGGCATCATCTTTCATTTTTGAGACGAGGAGGAATCTATTTGCTTCAAGTGAGGTGTTTAATTTTGTGATTTTTTTTTTTTTTGGTCAGGGAGGATCTTGACACTCTTGACTGGATCAAGGTAATTGCAGTTTTTAGTTACCTACTACTCATTTCTAAGTAGTAAGTGTTTAAGACCACACAAATGTCATTCTGCAAACCGTATCGCATGCCAAACATCACTGCTTCGCTGTCATATTATCGAATGGCACACCATTATGTCTGTTTTAACACAAAGGGGAAGTAGCAAAGTATTAATTGAGGCACAGCAACGACTGGAATGAAGTAAATACGGTAAAGTCAAGAGAAAATATATGGCACACAAACACATTGTTGCTGAAAACAATATGATTCTAAATTGAAGATACAAAAAAAAAAAAAAACCTCTCCTTGCGATGGGAATGTTGTCAAAGTTTACAGTTTAAGTGTCTGTCTCGCCTTCACGCATCTCCTCCGTTGGTCAGGACGACCACACAGTTGCTCAAGGTGGGCGCTCGACACACGCCCTTGCCCACGACCTCCAGGGGCACACCCTTGTAGATGGCCACGCACTGGCCGTCTGTGCGCAAGTCTGAGCCAATGTGCTCGCAGACCTTGGCGGAGTCCAGCTCCTTGTCTGGGTCTCCTGGTCATAACAAGCAAGGATCATAAACAAATTCATGAGGCCTAATCTTATTTTAAATAGATTTTTTTTTTCAATCAAATTATTATTTTTTTCAATTTAAGAGAGACAATGCACATGGAGAAAAAAAAAACAGCCAACATCGCCATGGCGACGTTCAAACAACATAGCGTGAAACTCTTGCAGGTTGTATAAAAGTACCTGTAAACCCATGGATGGTGACTCTATCGCCAGGGACGGCTCCGTTAGGAGGCGCGAGGATCTCCACGCTGCCCGGCGACCTTACGCACACGACCACGGCCTGGGACGCCACGCCTCTCACCTGCGTGGGCTTCAGGTTGCACAGTAGGACAGCCATGCAGTTCTGTAACTGCACGACACATCACATACATTAGGGTTAATTTATAGTGAGGCATCTCAAAGGACACTTCCCCATGGCAATAAATGGAAATGCCATTTGTCCGTTCCAGTTCCCTGAAAAGCACCAACAAAAATTTTGGTAACATGTTTTTTTTGTTTGTTGTTTATTTTATTTTTTTGTGGGATCATCTAAGAATAAAGGAAAACGTGGAATAAAATCATTTTGTGACAGAGTTTAGAAATCAGATATGATCAATTTCACTTCCTGTAAATGAATACTGTAGCAAATATTGAGCAAAGTACCTGTAAACAAATGCAGCTAATACAGAAAAAATATCATGTAAAACTATATTTTAAAAAAAACATGATCTGACTTAGCAAAACCAATGCGATATTTCGATTCAGCATATTAAAATTCAGATACAAAAATATATTGAGGATAATTTTGGATTTTGACCAGTTATCCATGGGGATTGACTGCTTTTTTTTTTTTTTACTGGTGTGTGCAATTTGGCCAGCAGGAGCCAGTACAATGCAATGATAGCTCGACAACAACTGATGATGAACACTGAAGACTGTCTTTCGGTTGTAGTTGTTTTTCCACAGAGGATGAAGATTATTACGCCTGTGAGTATTGCTATACGTGCTGTCGGCATAGTTTGCTGCTGCTTGTGTGCAAATGCATGGTGCTCAATTTTGACTGCCAAGATAGTCACTAGTTGTTTTTTTTAGCCCGTCTTCAGCATTTCGCAGTGTGAACATGAAGGAAGTGGACTTTAAGATGTTTAGTTTTACAGTAAACTCTAATTGGGAGTCGCAAGAAACTGGAAGGATGCACATTTGGCTCAGTATCTGCTGCTTGTTGTGCTTGGTCTTGGAACCACTTCAATTCAAAAGTTAAAAGTAGCACTATAATTCTTGGTGGCCGTACCTGGTTGACGGCCGCGCACTCGCCGACCACCGTTCTCGGGTGAGCCTCGCCGACATCCACGTGCTGCAAGTACAAGCCGTCCGTTCCCGGGAGCGGCATGGTCCTGATGATGCAGCCCGCCCGCAGGTCCAGGTGGGACACGTCCATTTGGTCTTGTCCATCCAACTCTGCTTTGTCCTCAACGGAGACTTCGGCCACCTTTTGTGCTTTTTTCCTTTCTGGCATCAAAGAAAGCTCAAAATAATATACGTTGTGTTTGTACTTCATGATACTTTAAACACCATCGGTTTCCAAAAACATACAATGGAAAGAATTCAACAGTTTGTGTATCATGATAAAACGTTGCATTACAATTCCTTGCGCTTCTCCTTTTTGATGTCGCCCAATAAAGCAACACAGGAAAAACTAATCACTGAATATTTTCTCTCTATCTATCTATATATATTTGCGCACCGGCCCTGTCCCCCCATTCACCGTGAATAACGGGGGTCCACCGTATACTATTTGAAGAAGCCATATTGAGCTAATGCTAAATCCAGTTCGGCTACTGGCCTATCTCGTTTGTAAACAAATTGGAAAACGGGATTAATGATACAATATAAGGCAAAATAATTTAGACTAAAATTGGGCTCGTTCCTTTTGAACAGGTGAACAGGCCCCCCCGTCCTCAGGGCCGTAACCCACCTTTGGCCTTGCCTTCGGAGGACGACCGCCGACTGAGGCCCATCTCCCGGAGCTCCCTGCTGACGGTGGCCGCGCTGACGTTGGCCCCGGAGGCCCGCCGGAACTCCGCTGCGAGCGCCTGCAGGGACGGGAAAGTCTGTTCTTGGGCCATCCGCTCCAGAACCTGCCGGTGCTCCTCCTTGAGCTTGTGCGGCCGGCCGCAGCGAGGCAGCGGGCACGTCCGGCCCTCTCGCTTCCATTGCACAATGACGTTGTTGACGGTGGAGCGCGGAAGGTTGAGCAAGGTGGCGATCTCCCGCAGGGACTTTTTGCACATGTGGCATCCGACCACGGTGCCCCGCTGGAAGTCACTCAGCTCCCCGCTGCGACCCATCGCTAGCGCCGAGACGGACTGTGTGCAATAAACGCTTCTTCTTCCTCCCTCATTGTGCTGGAGCAAAGGCACACTATTGCCCCCTAGAAGGCCATATCGTCACACGCCGTGAATTTAAATTAGGGGACATGCATATCTCCACAAAAGACGAATCAATCCGGTTTCCGAAAAAAGGGATGCAAAGCAATTCCGGAACGCTTCGATTGGGTCCGATTCGATGCACTCGCATCTTTGAAATCATTTTTGTTACTCCCCCTAATTTAAAAAGTGGCATCGTGGTTCACCTACACCCACCGAGAGGATCCGGTGACCTATCAAAAATTCCAATATAATTGCTGTTTAAGATTGCGTCACCTGTAAACAAACAAAAAAAACCAAACAGCCTGGAATTTATTCCACCACAATGCTTACACGTGCACCAAGGTTAAACAAGGGACACTTTTATCATAATGCACAAGAATATTGAACATTCGAAAACAGCGATGGGTGTTTTCTTTGCTGGACAGTGTGCAATGTACAGCATTTGGTCCCCCTTCGAGGCATCAAACATCACAAGCAAGCACAAGTCACGTGCCGCGTCAAATGCGGCGGCCCTCCACGTTCTCAGTCCCTCGCTTTGCGGTTGCCTCACACTCACCGGAGGGATAAAGTGCAACAAGACGGCGAACGAGGGCCGGCGGCTTTTACGTGGCCAGAAAAAAAACAGCCAAGTGTCAGAGGGGCTACGACGACTACATTGTGTCAAGCTGGTGTTGCATTTCCAAATATCAAGATTTTGTGGATGTACATCAACCTGTTTGTGGGGGCCTAAGAATAGTAACGATGACGCAATTTCAATAAGGCCTTCGCACCAGATGCTTAATCTTCAATATTCTTCCTATAAGCGCCTGGTTTTCTGCTAGTTGACTATATAAAAACATCCGACCCATGTGAAAGGACATTTTAAAAGATCTTATATGCAAATTTGGACAGATACAGACATCATTGATGCAGCATTTTCTACTTGGCAACAGTAAACAAGTGCTACGATTGGGCGTCATGGACTTGACGTTATTTAAAATAAAATAAAATTTGTGAGGCGCATCCCGCTGTATTGTCAGCCATTTCTCCTTCCGACTCTCAAGGTTGACATCCTTTGTGCAAAATAAATAAATACATTTCAAAAAGACAGTTGTCCATATGGGAGGACGAGTGAGTCAGCGTGCATGGGCGAGACGGAGGGCCCGGCCAAAAATCCAATCGTAAATTAAAAAAAAAAAAAACCCTGGCAGCGATCCTGAACAGAATTTATTTAGGGATTTCATTAACACTAGAGGGAAGAGTCCGTTCTTGTCCGTTTAGTGGAAAGGCAACCATCTCTACAGGCTTTACTGCAAACAGGAGGTGCAACGATTGATTGAGCACAAATTATCCAAAAGTTTTTTTGGGGGCGATAATGGATTACAAACCTTATTTCACTTAAAATTGTCGAAATCCTTGGAATTTTATCCTTTCAAGCGCAATAATCAGGTTTCTGTAGTCCTCCGTGAAAGCAGAAACATTTGTAAACACCTGCTTTTACTTTGAAAAACCATGATCCAATTTTGTTGACAATTCGAAATGGAACCAGGTCGAAACGAGTCGTCGGTGATCAAAATATTTATCCGTTTGATCACCATCAGTGGTCGATTAATCGTTGCATCTCTAAAAATCAATCGCCAAAGTTTCATTAAAAACGAAGCAACTATTAAAGTCGTCGTAAGTTGCGTTCCTCCCGCAAACATTTCGACAATAAGTGTGGATGTTAAAACATCCGCCCGAGCCGCGGTGTGCTGGAAAGCGTGGATGTTAAACCCTTTCACTGACAAAAGTGTTGGTGCTGCGAGCGTAGACCCTCGAGACTCGTCGCGCCCTGGGGTTTGGGGAGCACACGTGCGGGTATTCACGGCATCGCTGTGCAAAAGGAGTGGGAAAGGTGCGGGTGTTCCCCCCCCGTGTAAAACTAAGTGCCGAGACAACCGCGCTCCCGGTGGGATGCGATGAAAAGGACGTCGAAACCTTCCATCGGGGGAAGTGTGGCTCTTTGTTACGCTTTGTGCAATCACAGCGGGATAAGTGTGGCTGTGAAAAAGACTCACCATGAAAAGTGTGCATGTTGGAACCACCGCGTGCTCTGCGGGTGCGACAGTAAGTTTGGATGTTGAAACCTTTCACTGTGTAAAGTGTGAGGGATGTCTCGGATAAGGACGGCGTCCGTTCGACACGGGGACAAAGCTGTCCAGCAGATGAAGACAGAGTGTAACGTTTTCAGAACTTTGGTCCTCAAGAGTCATGTGCTTGGGCTCCCGTCCTCCTTTTCCACCTGCTGCTTGCGCGGAAAGAGTCCCGCGCCGTTTCCGGATCCAAGGTTGTCCACTTGCGGCCCGCTTACCGCGTTGAGTGAAGAATCGGAATCGCTGCTGAGGGGCAGCTGGTGCTCGCCTGACGAAAGGGGAAACGTGTTTGAAATTTAGGACAGAAAGTAACAGATGGGTTGCAGTCTTTTTTTTTTTTTTTTTTTTGGTTGTTCTTGTTGTTGGAGAGGAATTGGCACAGACGTGGATGGGAATCCAAATCAATCTGCTTTCAGGTCTGGTAAGTAACAGATTATGTGCAACGAGTTTACATAATCTAATTACAAAATTGATATGACTGGAATCCGTTACATCATCGGAGGGCTGAACAGGATTATTTAGTAGAATGTCTTTTTTTTTTTTAAATCACCAAGACAGCAGTTGGGAGGGGGGGGGGGGGATTTTTGGTCGTTAAGTCAGCTTTATTTTATATTTGAAAACAGATTTCATTTACTCAGTGATTGATTTACACAGTGTCGAGATCCTAAAATAAAAAGTACAATTCCCAAATCTTTTCAGAAAAATGTTTTGAAAAATGAAACTATCTGGATCTAAATCTTACGTTTACAAAACTAACACTAATAACAATGAAAATGTCATTGGCTTTCATCTTGGTCAATTCATATCATACAGGAGCCTATGGGGTTCATTTTAAATGTATTTATTTTGAGATTGCTGTACAGCCAGCCGTACAGAAGAAAGAAATTTGAACAGTCGCTTGGGAATTATAATTTAACTTCCACATTAAAAAAAGGAATAATAATAATCTTGCCCTTGACAAATATATGTTAAATAAACTCACTAATACTAAAACCAATTTTAAAAAAATGTGTTGGACAGACAAATGAAGAGTGGCCCCAAGCAGTTTTTCAAAATTAAATGGAAATGTATTGACTTTAAAAGTTAAATACAACTGAAATGAACTTGGCACCATTCAAATTCAATGCAAAGTACACACTCTTAGCGCAATAAAGGTTTGGAAAAACTGCAGGAAATCACGGCAAACCGGACGGCACCCCGCGGTGCAAAACATATCAGACTTACTGCTGGAAATGATATAGTTCTCCTCCGCCTGCGGCGCCAACTCCATGTTGGGATCCGTCGGCCTCTCGACCAGCTCCAGCGCCACGGAGCTCTCGTTGACGGTGATTTCGCTGGCCCCGCTGATGACTGGGTCGGCGGACGGACCGCCCAGCGTCATCTCATAGTCCGGTGGCGACTCGTCGGAGCAGTCTGCATTGAGCTGGACAGACCGCACAGATCGATTGCTATGAAGTAGGGGCAGGCAGATACGGCTTCACACAAACAAGGCTTTCATCACAAAAATCTAATTTTAATCTATTTTTTTCCCTCTGCTTTTGGAAAAATCAATCGACGTCATTCATTTAAACTAACATATTATTTACCCTGTATTTTCCGCACAATAAGGCGCACCTAAAAGCATTCAATTTTCTCAAAAGCCGACAGTGTGCCTTATAATCCGAAGCGCCTTGTATACGGATCAATATTCTGATTTCTTGGACGTAGTATTTTTAAATGTTCTGGAAAGCGCTTTGTTCCAGCTGCAGCGATTGTGAAAGCTCAATATAAATTAAGCTGTATTGTATTGAATTCCCTTTGGTGTAGCTCCATCTAGTGGATGCATAACACAAGCGCAGCCAGTATTCTAGTTTCTATTCTATGCGCCTTATAAGATGGTGCGCCTTACAGTGCGGAAAATAAGGTAATCTAATTGGTTTTTTTTCCCTCCCCACTCAATATCGCGATCATTTTGATTCGGGAACAAGTGTCACCTTTACGAAAAATAGTCACTAGAGGAGTCGGAAAAGTTGTATAGCAGCCAAATGGCTGATATTTTAACAACGATTTTTTTCGGGGATAAACTAGCTCCTTTGTGTTTGCCGTTAGTGTAAGCAGTGCATATGACTGACATTGGGCCAAGAACTCATATCGCCAAATTTGGTCAATTCAACTTTTTTTTGCCACAAATCCCTAAAGTGTCACTTTCAAGTATTGAAAATGGGTTGCTCTCTTCGATGATGCAACGTTGATGGCAAGAGCTGTTTTCCTGAAAAGTGACGGCTTTGCAAACATGAGGATGACCCAAAAGCGAGAGCATAATTGCAGGTTGAGACGAACTCACTGAAATTCCCAAGGCCTTGAGTATATTCATTTTGCACATGGGACACGTCTGGTGATCATGCAGCCAGGGGTCCACGCAGTGCTTATGGAAAACATGCCTGCAAAAACATAGGGTGTACAAAAACCTTACGGGGGAAGACCAAACAGACCCCACAGCTCGTCGTCACGTTTGCCAAGAAAGCCTTACCTGCAAGGTAACACCCTGACAACATCATTAGGCTTGTAGGGCTCGATGCACACGGCACAGCTGTCAAAGTCGCGCTCGGTTTCCTGGAAGCAAAATGCCATCACATCGATATAACGAGGCTCAAATAAATCATGTCACCTAACGGCGGCATACCTCGTCTCCTTTTTTAATGGTCCGGACTGGAAGCTTGCTGATGGCTTTTTTGGCAGCGTCCCCCAAGCGTCTCTGCGAGCCGTAACAGAACACATCCCTAAGTGTGAAACTGGGACACGTCAATGTCCAATATACTCGGGGAACAACATAACTTTAAAAGAGGTTCATCGACACCGCTCGCTTGCTCTTCGTTAGGATTTACATTTCACTAAAACTCTCAACATGATAGAGTAAAGCAGATTTGCGGTCCCGCTATTTCACATACGTTTTTTGGTGTGTGTGTGGGGGTATGGTACATCACGCAGTTAACCTCTAGAGGGCGGCAGACACTTTGTAAATTTGACGAAAGAAGAACACTGAAAACAAGAAGTCCAATATTTATTTTAGCTCATCCACGCGTTTGTCAAAATTACTGAACGTCAATCCCCTTCAATCCTGCTTTTTACGCCTGCAGAAAGTGACGGTTTTATCATGTACATCTTTGGGCATGATCATTGATTTACAGAGTGAGATGATAAGTTAGTTTCGAAAAAAGGAGACTTGTTTCCTGTAAAAACAGAGGAATCTGTACACTATTCTATATTTTTGTGTTATCCGTTGCTCTTGCTCTCTCTCTCGGTGGGTTATGCGTTTGCATTATTTCGAGACTCTAAAAACATGCCTATGATGGATTTAAAAATATTTCAAGATCACAAATCTCACTTATTGAGGGAGTGGCCTGAGCGTAATTTTATTGTATCAAACCAAATGAATGATTTCATTAAAATATATGTAAAATCATCATCATCATCATAACTGATCAACAGTCTGCAGCAACAAGAGTTCGCCTCACTGTTCCAATACTTTTGGAGGGGCTTGTCACTTTTTTCCTCATTTCCTGTTTTTGTTATTTCGGAGCTTCATTGAATACTGCAGCTATGAAATGAGTCATTATTTCGGACCAATTTGTTTGAAGGGAATAAAATGAGAAGGCAAATCTTGAACAAACTCATACTATCAAATTCGCTCATTTCTCCTCCCAGGGTAAATGCACATTTGAAATGAGGCAGCTGGTAATATGAGGACAGTAAATGGTAAACAAAATAAAGAAAGAAAGGTAGCGTTATACTGGACATGCTGCAGTCACCGCTTGTTTACACTTTTGTTAAAAACAAAAAACAAACAATGGCTGCCGCCCCTGCAGATGTTACAGTAACAGACGCGGCAATGATGTAACAACGAGCCGCTATTTGCTCCCGTTGATGGTTCACCGGTTTTACGGGGGCCAGCTGTCAGGCTAATTCGGGCCTCTCCCTAGCAGCCGGCACCAAATGGAAACATGGAAACGCCGGCGACGAGACTTTATAGCGGAGCAACCGACCCTCAAACAGATATTGGCGTTGCATAACAATGAAAGAAAAAAAAAAAAAAAGAGCTCGAGCCATACCTGGTTGCGGTCTCGGGCATTAGCATAGCGGAATCTCTGGATATAGTAGAAGACAAGCCAGGCGAGGGAGATTATCATGAGAATGATGAAGGAGATGGAGACAAAGACTACCGACGTTCTGCTCACATACTTCTGCAGGTTGCGTGTCCCTACAGTGATGTGCAAGGTGACGGCGATGTTCTGCTCCAGCAGCGCCATGATCTCCCGACCTTTGTGCTCTGGGATCATGATGGCCACTATGTCGCCTGTACCTGCGCACACGCGGGAAACGGCGGCGGGTCAGACGGGATGCGCTTCGTTAAATCAATTCATCTTCATGCACACTTGACGGTTCGTGACGCCCAGAACCTCGACAGTTCCCTCGCCAGACGAGAATAACGCGTGTTCATCAGGAGCGAGGCGGCACGTCCTACTCCCTTGCGCAACCACAATGAAGACATGGCAACTCGCAGGGGTGACTTCTGAACCGTTCAGACAACAAACATGCCTCCCGCTGCCATACAAGCGTGACCCGGTGCACATCTGGTGACATTCCCACCACTTGTTGCACCACCCAATGGCGTAAAACAAAGTCCCTGATGTAACTCATAAAAGTCAGCCAACCGTGGTCTCTGAGTCAAACCCAATCAATTAAAAGCAGACTTTCTGCTGCTGTGATTTAAAACAAGTGTAATAAGACATTGGGTTGCCATGTTTGGTTGGTGCTTCTACGAACCTCCAGCCCCCCCTCCCCCGCCCCCCGCCACACACACGCACAAACACATTTATAGTGTTCGCCTTACATTGGTGAAAGATAGTACGAGCGAGCTGTTTGGACGGGGAGATAATGCTCGCCACGTTCACGCCGACACGGTACGCTCAGGCAACCAGATGCCAACTCTGAGATGACAATGACGGATGGTTGATGCTGCCATGTAGCCAAATAAGCAGATCCACCGATATAGCGCCCTGACAGCATCCGTGCGGATGCTGACGTGTATCGACTTGTCCAACAGATTTATGTTTTGGTGTAGCAGTGAAATTAACGCAGCTAATGACTGAATTGGAGATGACAAAGTATTTACGTAATATTTACCCCAAAGTAGTATCAACCTTGTCTATGTTCAGGGGAGCTGGCTAGCAAGTGCTTTTTTTTATTTATATATATATATTTTTTTTTTAAACAGCCCAGCTGCGTTGGCTCGGCACACAGAAAGCATTCCGGTCTTTATTTGGCAGCCTCTCGAAACACGGGTCGCCCCGCTCTACATCGCCTTCCTCATCTGTCTGCCAGTGGTGAGATCACCATTCGACCCCATCCCACCCCACCTCTATGATTCAAGGAAGCAGGGGGCTGGGCAAAAAAAAATAAAAAAAAAAAAAGCTTGAAACTATTACGGGGTTTGGTGCAAGTGGAGCTTGATGGGCTGGTGCCACGTTGCCATGCTTTGGGATTTACTGCCATCGGATGACAAAATACTCCTTGGAGGACAGCCTTCCTGAAACCACCCCCCGGGACTGAATTGGCAAAAATGATGGACGGTCCATGATAAATCTCAGAGAGAGTTTTCTGACAAATTGCCAAAAACAAGGCACACGTTTCCAAGTGGATCCATTCGTCAAATAAGGCTGATTTTATTCTAGTAGCAGGCAGTTTATGAAAACTGGCAACAGACTGGGAGAATATATACAACTATAAAACGTGGTGGAGGTGTAATAAAATGGTTGGTAAATGAAATGTGAAAGTGCCCCGTGTCATATTCGGAAAAAAAATTGAATTGAGACATTCAGACGAATAAAAAAATCATCTACAGGTCAAAAATGGGAAGGAAAAAAACATGTGAACCGAGCCAAAGTAAGCGCAAACAGAGAAACGTGAGTTTTTCAGAGAATAATGGAGGTTTGGTTCCAAATAGAAGGATGCGAATTTGGGACTGTTGAACCGTGACTATTTGGGGGTTCACAGCCAAACGTCAACAACCCAGGCCAAATTGAGCTCCTCTCCGACATATAAAGCCTCTCGGTTGAGATGCATCAATTCAACTTGCTGCTTTAACGCCGATTCTTATTTCGACTTTATGACGTTTCAGAAATAGCACAAAAACGTGAACGCGTGATTTAATCTGCGAATTGCGATGCATGTGTTCCACTGAGGGGGAAAAAAGTACAGTGAAATATAAAAAACGCGAGGGATTACTGTATTATATTTGTATTGAAACCTGTAGCAGGATGCAACGTTGCATGAACAAAAAAAGCCTGCGTGTCAAATGTGTGCTCGTCTCACCAGAGTGGGGCATGGTGATGGTGTCATTGGTACCACTGGAGCCCACATTGTACACGACCACCGCCGAGGCGTTGTGGCTGGCTGCGTTCCGGATCTTTTCGCGGTAAGTACAGTTCCCTTCGGCCACCAGCGCCACCCAGGCGGCGGCTGCGCGCGACGCCGGCGGGAAGCGGGCGGCCGGCTCGCACATCTGTCGGTCCTGCGGCAGCGACGGAGCCAACACACGCCCCCGGGCTTCCCGCTTGGGCGAGTGCTCGCCGTAGCGGCCGCACTCGCTCTTGTCGCTTCGCGGCCTGGTGGTGAGCGGGTCCAGGTAGGTGATGTTAACGAAGGCCGTGTACCACTCCTCTTTCTCGGCCACGGTAAAGTCCAAGCACAACAGGTGTACGGAGCACAGGGAGGAGACGAGCCACGTCGAGAGAGCCACACTGCGGCACAGGCGAGTGATTGACGGCGCCATGGTGCTACAAGCAAATAGACGATTAAAAAAAAATTACAATATAAACACGGATCCAGGAGTCGACAAAGCCGTTCGCTGCTAATCCACTTGTGGGAATTCTACTCCAGATCACCACCTGCGAGGGGCGGGGAAAGGGGACGGAGCAGTTATCACTCTCAGTGCCAGACGCTCTCTAATTGGCCGGGCGCAAGACGCCCACGTGACATGGGTGCGGCCAATGTGGCTTTGAAGCACAGGGGCACGTGGATCTGCCTGACTAAAAATAAAAGCCTTTGAGTGATACGTGCCAGGAAAAAAAAAGATTGCGAGTGTAACGGAAATTAGAAAGTGAGGATACCTCATTGATCAATATAAATAAAGATGTATCCTGTGAGGGAAATTAAAAATGTCTCTCTCGTACTAATAATATAGTCACACAGTAAAAACAGTGACCAAAACCGGGATTAAGAAGGAATTTAACATACATTTAAAATGAACGTACATACATGATAAAGATGTTGAGTGTTGGTATGTTGTGGCATGTCATGAATATAGTGTCATTATGCTCTGGAAAAAAATATATATATATATATATATATATATATAGTGATGATACGATGACCAATTACAAACAATAACCCAATTCGTATCGCATAATAAACTGTTCATTCTGCACATTGATTATTTGGGTATGTTGTGGCATGTCATGAATATAGTGTCATTATGCTCTGGAAAAAACAAACAAAACATATAGTGATGATACGATGACCAATTACAAACAATACACCCAATACGTACCGCATAATAAACTGTTGATTCTGCACATTGGTTATTTGGATTGGAAGAAAAATGGAAAGACCAATGCTTCGATATTTTCTTTTCCCCAATACAAATTTGTTTATCCTTCCTGGGAAGATTTGTACGACTGGTTATTCCCTAAATTGCCCAATCTCTCTCCTGAAAAAAGAAAACGTTTTGTATGGCAATTATCTGAAAGAGTCATCCCATGACCCAGCCATTATGACACTCATCATTGGAGCTAATTTTTACACATGACAATAAATAGAACAAATTCAAACCTAATTTATGTGTCATAAAGAAGTATGTCATTACTTTTCGCCCTTAAAATGTACACAGTTGAAACGACACAGTATTTAAAAAAAATCTTCGGTCCCGAACACATTTATATATGGGCCGGGTAACGTCATGCTTTTTTTTTAAAAATAAAATGTATTCTGTGTGTACATATATATTGTCTGTAATTTTGTTTGTGCATTTTTAGACGGACTAGTTGAATCGCGTATTCTTATTAACGGTTTAAAAAATAAAGTCTGGCTTCCGCGTCGAACGCGGAATGAATAACGCTTGGGTACTATTTCCTGCCCGATTGCATTTTTGGGACGTAACAGTGGACCCGCTCATCCTTTTCGGTAAAGCAAAATAAAAGGTTCTGGTCTTTTAATTTACGTTGACATCTGCGTTTAACCGCCTCAACTATAAAAATAACTTCTTGACAACGTTGTCGTGACTCTAAAACCGAAAGTCAGCCGTAAATTAACCACTTTTATGGATGTAATTTCTCGTCACGTTCGTAGCTAGCGATGTCGTTCTTCTTGACCACTTCAAACTTGACATTTTCCCGACGAGCTCGATAAATTATTTGATATTTTTTTGACAATTTTTGATAATAGATGACTTATTTTGATCCCTACTGTTGAGCGAGTCGGTCGTACTTGCTACAAGTTAATCCATTGTGTGCGTTCGTGTCAAGGTTTGTTCTCATTTGGGTGCCAACATGCCCAAAAAGAAGACCGGTGCTCGTAAAAAGGCGGAGAATCGAAAGGAACGAGAGAAGCAGAGCCGAGCCAACCGGGACCTGGTGGACTTGGCAAAGCATCCTTGCAACGTCAACATGGTGAGATGTCACCGTGGCTCACTTTCTCCATTTTAAGTGTCACGACCACTGATGCTTTCTTTCTCCCTGCTGTTTAGGATTGTGATAAATGTCAGAGGTGAGCATTTCGATCAGCAATGCAGCTCGGATGGACAAAGCGCGAAACCGTCTTTTCTCTTCCTAGAAAACAGAAGAACAGAGCGTTCTGTTACTTTTGCAATGCTGTGCAGAAACTTCCCACGTGCGCACAATGCGGTGAGTGAAGTTGGGTGAAAATATTTCATTTGAGCTCTTTGGACGCAATCGAAGGGACGTGTTTGTTTTGTTAAAGGGAAAACCAAGTGTATGAAGACTTCAGACTGTGTCATCAAACACCCTGGCATCAACAGCACTGGGATGGGAATGGTGGTAAGTTGCAGGCAAAGTTTGCAACACTCGCACTAAAATGGATTCATTGGTCAATATTTTCCATACAGTCAAACATCCAAAGTCTTTTGTAAGAAAATAGTTGCCCCTAGATGAGAAATTTACACAGGAAAAAAACAATCATTACGAGAATTGTCATAATTTCACATGAAAAGTTGAGAAAAGAATAGAGCAAAAAAGAACACACAAAAAAGGAACAAAGTCGTAATTTTGTGAGAAGAAAGTTGAGATTCACCAAAAGGAACCGTAATTTTAAAAATGTGTTAGTTACCAGATTAAGCCTTTGTGAAAAAAATAGGCATACATATTTCTAGTAATATTTAACAAGAACACGGCAAAGTTAATTGTCCTATACTATTGGAAAGGGTTCATATTGTCAAATGAATACTTTGTACTGCTGACTTGTTTTTGTGCTTCTAATAACCTTTTGTGGCCGCTAGGGGGCAGTGTGCGACTTCTGTGAAGCTTGGGTGTGCCACAGCAGGAAATGCCTGAGCACGCACGCCTGCGTGTGTCCGCTGACTGAAGCCGACTGCATCGAGTGTGAACGCGGTGTGTGGGACCACGGTGAGGACGCCACCCCCTCAGCTGATATCCCCCCCCACCTTTGATTATCTCACCTCCATCATGTCTCATTCCCCCAACAGGTGGGCGTATTTTCCGCTGCTCCTTTTGTCAAAACTTCTTGTGCGAGGATGATCAATTCGAGCACCAGGCCAGCTGCCAAGTCCTTCAAGCCGAAACATACAAATGTGAGTCACGGCGAAAATTTTGAAAGAGGCAAGCAATCACCACAATGAATTTTTCACCTTTTTTTTTTTTCTTCTACCCCGTGTTCCGATGTAGGCGTTTCCTGTAACAGATTGGGCCAGCACTCGTGCCTGCGCTGTAAGGTGGGGATGCAGCTCTGCTTACCTGTGCAGGGGGCAACAAGTTATTTTGTGCATTCTTGTTTCAATTTAAAACGTTTGCCAGCCGTTAACGCTGTCCGCACACGCTAGTCAGTGCATCTAACAACTTTTGGCTTTGACATTAAAACAAGTTCCCCTCCAAAAAAATAAAAATAAAATCCCGGTTTGGCTCCTATGAACTGGCATTAAATGGTCCTATTGTCCTCGCAGTCCTGCTACTGCGATGACCACGCCAAGAGCAAAGTGTTCAAGCAGGAGAAGGGGAAAGCGCCGCCGTGTCCCAAGTGCGGCCATGAGACCCAAGAGACCAAAGACCTCAGCATGTCTAGTGAGTGTCCGGAAATGCCTCGCTTGCCTTCGAAGTGTGCCAATCTGTCACATGACCATCATGCGTTTACTCCCCCCGCCCACCGCAGCGCGCACTTTGAAATTCGGACGACAGGCTGGCGCCGATGATGACGAGGACGACGACGGCTACGGGGCGTCGGGCTACGACGCCTACTGGAAGAACGCTGCGGCCGGAGGTGGAGGACGCAACTACGATGACGAGGATGATGATGAGGAGGAGGAGGACGAGGATGACGATGAGGACGAGGAGGAAGAGGAGGATGAGGGCGAAGAAGAAATGGCCGCTCTTAAATTAACATAACCACCAAATTCATAGAATTGTGCTTGAATAAAACACATTGGCACAGAAATGAACCACGAGTGTTTGCTGGCAAATAATTCTGGAGAGACGCGCAACTCTTAAGAGCAACAACAAACAAACAGTAAATAGAAAGTCTACACACCCCTGCTCAAATGCCAGGATTTTGTGACACCAAACAAAACAAAAAAAAAAATCCGCTGTTAAACCATAACCTCTTCAACTCAATTGAAACAAAAACCTGAGAGGGGAACTAAAAGTAACTGAAATAAGGTCTTTGCACAAATGTGCATACCCTTGTCACAAGGTTTACCAATCACATGCAAACTTATGTTCAACGGGAGTCAACACATACCTGCCACCATTTAGAGCGCCTCTGATGAACACCGAATAAAGTTCAGCAGTTCAAGTACTTTTTCTGTCATTGATGCCCAAATAAAATTCAGGTGTTCTCGTACACCTGAATTTACCGTCCCCCAAAATTCAACCCATCATTTTTATCAGACTTCTCCGATTTTCTCACACAGCTTTCACCTATCTAACCTTTCACTCTGCTCCTTGGCGACTTTAACTTCCACATCGACAACACCAACTACAAACATGCCTCTGAATTTCTTGACCTTTTGGACTGCCTTAACTTCACTCAACATGTCAACTTCCCCACCCACACCCACGGTCACACTCTGGACTTGGTCTATTCCACCGGTCTCACCATTGAAAAACTCTCTAGCACCAACCTCAACATTTCCGATCACCTGGCTATCACTCTGGACCTCCACCTCCCTACCCCCATTCCCAAGGTAAAGCGCACCATATCATTCAGAAACCTCAAATCCGTTTCCCCAACTGACTTCTCTACCTCCGTCCTCAACCACTTGTCCATACTACCTCCTCCACTGTCCCATGACCCCACTGTTCTCACCAACTACTGCAACAGCACTCTCTCCTCCTGTCTTAATCAACTCGCCCCCATCAAAACCAAATCTGTCTCCTTCACTCGCTCAGCCCCCTGGTACACCCCAGAACTCCGCAAACTTAAAACCCGAAAACGCCAGCTAGAAAGACTATAAAAAATCCGGTTTAACTGTTCATCTCCTCGCCTACACCGATCACCTTCAGTTATACAAGACCGCGCTCAACTCCACCCGTTCCACCTACTACTCCAACCTTATCCACACCGACTCCAAAAACCAAAAGGCTCTCTTCTCCACCGTCAACAAACTCCTCAAACCCAGCGACAATATTTCAACCTCTTTCACCGTTGACAAATGCAATTCATTCCTATCCCACTTTCAATCCAAAATCGACATCCTCTACAGTTCACTCACCACCTCACCTGTCCCCCCTCCCTTCCTACCAGCATCCATCACTCCAACTACTTCACCTCTCTCTGAATTCACACCTGTCTCCATAGCCGAACTCACCAATATCATTTCAACAATGAATTCCTCCACCTGCACACTGGATCCCATCCCATCTTCCTTCGTCAAGCACTACTTTCCCACCATCTCCCACCTCGTCATGAACATTGTCAACTCCTCCCTCAACTTTGCCTATGTGCCCTCCTCACTCAAACTGGCTGCCGTAACCCCCATCATCAAAAAACCCGGACTCAACCCTGACATCATGAGCAACTTTCGACCCATCTCCAACCTCCCCTTTCTGTCCAAAGTCATAGAACGTGCCGTCGCATCTCAACTTAAAACCTACCTAAACAACAGCCAACTTTTTGAACAAGTTCAATCTGGATTCCGCACACAACACAGCACTGAAACAGCCCTCCTTAAAATCACCAATGACCTCCTCCTCGCCTCTGACTCCGGCCTACTCTCCATCCTCATCCTTCTTGACCTTACAGCTGCCTTTGACACCATCAACCATTCCATCCTACTCTCTCGCCTACAATCCCTAAACGTCACCGACAAAGTCCTTACCTGGCTTCACTCATATCTCACAGACAGGAAACAATTCATACACATAAACAACTGCTCTTCCTACACTGCCCCACTGTCCCAAGGTGTCCCCCAGGGTTCTGTGCTTGGTCCTCTTCTCTTCATTCTCTACCTTTTACCCCTCGGCCAAATCATTCGTCGTCATGGTCTCCAGTTCCACTGCTACGCTGATGATGTCCAATTGTACATATCCACCAAATCATTTACCCAACAACCCACTCCACCCTGTCTAACTGTCTTTCAGATGTCAAATCCTGGTTGCAAACAAACGTTCTCACTCTTAACTGTACTAAATCTCAACTGCTTATAATCGGTCCTCGGTCCCTCACCCAAACAACCACCAACTTTACCCTCACTATAGATAACTTCACCCTGTCCCCCTCCTCTCACTGTCGCAACCTCAGTGTCCTTTTTGATAATAACCTCTCTTTCGACCAACACATCACCCAAATCACCAAAACTGCTTTCTTTCACCTCAAAAACATTTCTCGTCTCCGCCCATCACTTTCTTTCAACGCTGCTCAAACCCTCATCCACGCCTTCATCACCTCCCGCCTTGACTACTGCAATAGCATTCTCTACGGTACAACCTCCAAACTCCTCAATAAACTACAGTACATCCAGAATGCCACCGCCCGCCTACTCACCCACACCCGCACTCGTGATCACATCACCCCCGTCCTTAAAAACCTCCACTGGCTCCCCCGTTCCCCAGCGTATTCAATTTAAACTGCTCCTACTCACCTATAAAGCCCTTCACAATCAGGCCCCCTCCTATCTTTCCGACCTTCTTTACCAATACACTCCTTCCCGCAATCTCCGCTCCTCAAACACAAACCTCCTCGCCATCCCCGTGACCAAGCTCAAAACCTGGGGGGACCGAGCCTTCTCTGTCGCCGCCCCCACCCTCTGGAACGCTCTACCACAACACATCCGCAACTGTACTGACCTCCAATCCTTCAAATCATCCCTTAAAACTCACCTGTTCCGCAATGCTTTTAATACCTTTTAATCTCTTTTACCCATTTTTCTTTTTGTTCATCTAAATGTGCTTTTGTAAATTATCTATGCTAGTTTTAAATGCACATTTTTATCCTGTGTTTTAAGCTCTTGTAAAGTGTCTTTGAGTGTGATGAAAAGCGCTTTCAAATAAAATGTATTATTATTATTCTTATTACATGTCCTGTAACGTTTGTAGTTACACAAACATTGTAGTTAATCATTGGCACGTTGAATGGTGTCAGAACGTGTATGCGTCATCACAACAGACTCCGCACACGCATGCTCGCCGTGGCGTGCACCCCCCCCCCCCCCCCCTTCTTCGCTTTCTCCCAGGTGACGAATCAGAAGTTTACTCCACGCTGAGCTAGTTGTAAGCGTCATGTGTTCAACTTGATTTCCGCCGAGGGGCGCGGGAGTGTGTTTAGGCGCGTAGGATCGAGTCGTAATCCTCCCTCCTCATCCCGTAGCAGTCCACTGGCGCGGCATGCAGCGGTGACCGTGGACTGCAGCTCCGCGGGTCTGCCCCCACTAGCGGAGCGCAACAACGGCGGCTTCATGACGGCGAGGCCGCTCGTCAACGTCCGGCTGATCACTTGCGGAACGGTAAGATGACTTTCGGTGGTTCTCCCTCAATTCTTTTATTTCTTGATGATTATTTTTCCCGTCGTTGCGTTCGTGCGTGCGCGTCGTTTGCGATCGAAACAAACACCCAAGTCGTTGCGTTCAGGACGCCGCGGTGCCGCGGCACACGGGGCGGTTAATCGCGTCAACCGCGCGCGCTTCCCGATTGAGCAAGATTTCCCATTCCAGCCCAGTGTGGCGTTTTGACAAACCGCAACAAGGACAAAAAAAAAGCGATTTTAAGTTTCACTTTCGCCTGGCTGTCGTTTGGGAATGTCTCCCACTGCACTTTCTCTTGGGGTTAACGCAGAGGCTTGACATTTGGATGGCCTTGCTCTTTCTTAGCTGCAAGCTGTAGCTCGTCCGGCTACTCGGCGATGAATCATTAATATTTGACCGTGGCAACAAGAAGCGAATTTTGATTGGCTGTAGCAGGCAGCGTCGAGTGCAGCGTTTTCCACGTTCTTTCTTGATCTTAAAACGCATATTTTACATTGGGGAGGCGAATGCAAAAGACACATTGCCAAACAAATAACCCCTACTGTATACCCCCCCCCCCCGCCAGGCAAAAACCTACCTGAATATGCAAATATGTAAAATTTTCGGACACTTATGGTAATAACGGTGTTACATGTTAATCGCTGCACCCGAAAACCATGCAGCTTTGGGTAACTCTTCAGATCTAACATGTTATGTTTTAGACAGTGGCAGATCTTCACTCAGCCGAGCTGTCAAGAAATTCTGTACGCAGACAGTATTAAGTAAATAAGCTTCACTGTTGCGTCACAAACGAGCATAATTTCCAAAGGCTCGCTCACAGACATGTTTACATAAGAAGCCGACAAAAACAAACAAACAAACAAACAAATATTTGCTTGGTTGTTTTCAAACTCAGTGGATGGTGAGGCATTCAAGAGACTCCCCTATGGATATACAAAGAATTAAAACGTCAATTTACTGAGCAGCCATGAAAAAAAGGCTGAATTTTTTTTGTCAGATTTGGATGCAGATTGTATGAATTCATTTTTATGGACATGAACATTTTTTTTTCAAAATCTTCAAAAAAAATTTGGCATAAATCTAAAATCGAATCCAGCTATCTTATTCAACATATTTTATTTAAATTAATCGACCGATGACTTGGCGATCAGAAATACATGATGCCAAATATAAGAATCAATATCGACCTAAAAAAAAAATCCATGTTGGTCCCTTTGAAAATCCAGATTTCTTTGGGGAGGACATGCAAAAGGAATTTCCAGATTGCTTTTCCTCTACTGGTCGACTTCAGGAAGTCGTTTGGACATTGAGGAAGTGTGCACGCTGTGAGATTAAGCAGAAACAAGGTCAAATTGACCGATTCAAATCGGTCAATTTGCCCCAGCAATTTAGAGCCAAGTGAAAGTTACCCGCCATTCAAAATAAGAAGGGTTGAAAGTTGGCGCGTGTTCAGCCATTTAAGCTAATAATGACCCAAACAAAAAGTGGGCGCCTTTTGTGTCACCTTTTGTGTACTTGAGCGACGCCAAACAAACGAGCAAAAAAGAAGCACTCGCGCGCTTCGATAAAAACGCAGTCATCTGTCAAATTGAACTTGGGCACCCGTCACGGAGGGGGTGCGTCACCCGTGTGGTTTCGTCACCCTTAAGAAACGCTTTGAAACGACAACCGTCAATCAAAAAGTGAATGTTATTTTATTTGTCACGGCTGGAATCGTGCTGTGTAAACCCCCCCCCCCCTCCCAAATAAATAAAATAAAATATAGGATCCGTTGTGTTTGGTTGTCGGAAAGAATGTCAAGCTATTCTATCTGCGTCAATCACGCAATTAGCCCATCAGTGTTAGCGGCGCGTGAAAGCGCCGAACATGCGAAGATGTGCACTAACCCGTCCGTGTTGTTTCCAGGCAGGCACCCGGCTGCGGCTCTGCCCTCACCTGTGCAGGGATAGACGCACAACTCAGGTGTGGCTTTGTGTGTTTGTGCTGAGGTACGACGACAGCGGTGTAGGATGGCTTTGGTACCCGTGCAAACAAGTAGAAACAAGGGCCTGAAAGTGCCAGGGCTGAGCAAACAACCATTCTGCCCGTTTTGGACATTCCACATTTCTTCACCGATTCAAATATTTTCACCACGTTAAGCCCGCCTCAGTAACTATTTTCCACATTTTAAAAGGACTTATTTCAAAATTCCACTTTTTTTTTTTTTTTTTTTTACAAAAAAATAATCATAATTCAAGCTCAACAAAAAAGTGCCACGCTGTTCCCAGTGCAAAAAAAATAAATAAATCACGATAAAATTCCCAAATGGAGAATTATTTTACAGAAATTATTTTCACTTCCTCTCCCCACACTAAATGAGCGATTCAGATCATTGTGACTTCAAGATATTCTGCTCATTCTAGGTGCTACTTGAGACAAATATAATTAATTCATTCATTTTAATCCCCAAATTATACATTTACATTTGATGTCCGATCAAAATTCCAATTTAAAAACATTCAGCACCCAAAAGGGCCATCCTGGCAATGATTACATCTGCCATATTTTCACAATATAATTGTCAAACAAAGCACCCCCCCCAAAATAAACAAACAAGCAAATAAATAGCGTTACTCGAAAAAAGCCCAAATGTTAAACAAAAATTACGGTAAGTCTAACTTTTAGGAGAATAAAGTTATTTAAAAAAATACAATATCACCTTATGCACCGTTTATCAAAAGCTAATGGGATTTTGTGTCAATGCAGGTCTGCTTACCTGTTGACTTTTGCTTGAGTGCAGTGGGGGATGCGGGCGTTTCTCATCTCAGTTTCATTGAGAGAGCATCCAGAGCGGAAACAAAGCCTTTTACATGAACACAAATCAAACATGAGACAACTGAACCTAACATGCAAGTTAAAAAAAACCCAATAAAGCACAAAAAAAAAAAAAAAACCCCATTCTGCACGATAATGCCTCTGCTCGGCGTTATGTTCCAAAGCCAACTGTGATCTATAGTGACCATACCAACAAAATCTCAAGTTTTAGCCCTCCCGCAAGCAAATCATAAATGTTCGCTAGCTTATTGCTAACATCGAATGCAAAACGCCCTTGACGGGCTAACAGAAATAAGCATTGATGGCACTGTGAGTCAGTTTGTGTTTGCATTAAGCACCATACCGTATAGTACAACATTACTCACGAGGATATACTGTATATGCTCTCTCTACTCTTATAAACAGCTTAGTTTGGGACCTTCTCCGCCTCTTTTTCTCTTCTCTTAAATATGCCGCATCTCCATCCACATATACACGGTTAAAAAGCCATCAACGATCGGCAAACAATCGATGGTATAGTGAGACGCGAACGACAAACAGCGACATAGCGGGACTTAACTCCAGTCCAGCGTCCATCACTTGAAAGTGGCTCGGGAGCTTCCCCGGGCTTAGCCGATCATCTATTTGGCAAAGGAACACGGCTGCTATTATCACATAACATTTGGGCATGACGTGTGGACCGGCTCGCTCACAGACACATTTTTTGCAGCGAGGCGAATACTGAAAGACTTACTTGGTTGTTTGACAACAATTTGCATACAATCAAAAAAAAAAAAAATCGATTTCTCATCAATCATTATTTTGCTGTCCTCCCTAAAAGCATTCACTTTCATGTGATGTAACCAACGCAAGCACATTCGTAAGCTAAGCGATGGTCTTCATTGCTCCCTCCACAGCTTCCTGAGCTCGACTTCGTCTGCGCTGTCTGCTCAGGATTCCGAAGACTTGCAGCTGTGCCTGCGCAGCCTGACGCCCTCCATTGAGGTGAGCAAAAGGTATACAAATGGTTTTGCTTTGAGCGCTTCGCCACAGCCGACACAGCAACGTTTTTCGCTTTGAATTCCCCAAAGCGGCCTGAAAACGCTTTCATCTTTGCCCCTTTGCAGGAGTCCCGTGCTATGTTGTATGCTCCGTCCATGAACGACATTCAAGTAAGTCAACCCCCCCCCCGGAACATATGTTTTATGGCTAAATCTCCATTGTGAAATCCGTCGATGCCGTTTGCTCTCTCCCGCAGGCCAAGTGTCATCTCCTGTCGCTCAAATGTTACTTCTTGGAGCTGGCGATGGTTATGGACGAAGAGGAAGTTGACGGCGACAACATTTACGGCAACTGCCTCTACGATTTCAACGAGGCGCTGCTTCCCGAAGGCGACGCTGTGAGTCAAGTGGATCGTACGCTATTTACGGACAGTGAACCCACGCTCAATGGTGGTGTCTTGTTTGCTTATCCACGACATGACCGCTTTTTTTTCGATGCACATTTTTTTAAAAGGCACATTTTTAGAGTTGCGCACCCTCATTTCAGCACCATGATGCGCCACGACATGTCCGCGAGAGATGAAAATTTGAGGAACTTTCTGTTTGTATTTTATGCATAAAACCAATCCAAAATATGCACATAAGGTGGAGGTATTATTTTGGTTAAATGCGCGACCGACAAGGATTTTTGGAGGCCGAGACCAATGTGTCAGAATAAAAAGAAATTCTGATAATCCATTAATTGGGTGATTGAAAAAATGTATTTATAAAAATACATTAAAAATATATATATTTATATGCACATGTATAATTAAAAATATATATTTTTTGCATTAGTCACGAACCGCCTGGTCTTTATTCCCTGCAAATAGAGCGAGTCAACTGTATATGGGATCTTTATTAGTAGATTTTTAAAAAGATATATATTTTCACGTCTTGTTTTGAGTTGCAGGTCAGCTGTCCACCATGCGAGGCCCACTCACTGGGGAACATCACAACCTTCCTGGATCGACTTAAAACACTCCTGCAAGCGGTGACCCTGTGAATGCCCCCAGCAAATGCCATGAGGTGCAAATTTGTAAGATACTGTATAGAAATTAAAATGTCCACATATGTACAGTGAGGTCCACACGTTTTTGGACAGTGACAGCTTTACAAAAAAAGTGGAAAATTACAAGAAAATGGTGATTTTATAAGAAAAAAAGTTATGAGCAAAGAGAATTTTTTTTTTATCTAACAAGTTGTAATGAATTGGGGAGAAAAAAAAATATAAAAAAAGAAATTTGTAATTGATCCAGTAGTCACCACTTAAAAAAAAATTGTAAAGTTGCAAGAATAAAGTCAAAATTTCGCAAGACAAAGCCATAACCGACGAGAAAAAAAAGTATTAATTGTCCAAGAGAAACAGGAGAAAATCTGAACATCAGAAGTATGTCAGAGAAAATGGAATCCAGTAAAGAAAATGTCGTAAGAATAAAATGATTTGCAAAAAAGAAATCAAACTCTGAAATTAAAGTCAATTAAAAAAAACGTACAAGAAAAATGTTTGAAAACATCGCGAGAAATATTGTGATGCTCAGGAATAGTTGTCATTTCACGAGAATAAAAATCCGAGAAAATCTTGAAGTTATAAGAACTGAAGTGTAATGACAAGAAGCCAGAGTCATTTTAGATGTCACATTTTAGGAGGCAAAAATCATGACTTTTCAAGAAGAATACAGCAACGTTAGAATAGTCTTTTTTTTTTTTAAACGAAAATAATGTTACAAAAAATAACTCACGAGAAAGACACCTTCATGTTATGAGAACAAAGATGTTTTGCTCCAAGAAAAATGAACACTTCACAAGAATATTTGGTCATGCCACCAAAACTCATAATTACAAGATAATAAGAAGACACAAAAGAAATAGCTCACATTTTTAATGTGATTTAACTGATGACGTACTTTATCCAGTGCCTGCATTCATCCCCTCATTTCAATAGTTTGCTTTTATTCCATCCGATTATTTAATCAAAAAACATTTAAAAAGAAACTGTCACTGTCCAAATACGGCTGCAGTTATGCAAGTAAATAACTTCAGATTTTTTATTTTTTTTTGGGGTGCATATAAATAATGCCTCGTAGCTTGACATGAATGAAGTGTGTGACGTACTCTAATGTTTTTGAGATGTAGCAAGGTGTGTCAATGCTCGGCAAAGATTTAGCCGTGACCATAAGCTAATCGCTAAACAGCCATGAATGTACAGTAAATCCAAAAATATCCTAATTGGCAAACTGAAACGAATGATGCGCGCCCCAAATATGTTAACTGCCACCTAGAAATCAATGCAACAAGTCAAAATATGTTGAATATGTAGTGGTACAGTAAACCCTCGTTTATCTCAGAGAATGCATTCCAGACCCACTCGCACTAGCACTATAAAAAACAGCTGGGTTGAAAATAGCCCAAATTGGGTCAAAAAGGGACCGACCCAAATTTTTGTGTTAAATGACTCAAAATGTTGGGTCAAGTTGTTTTGTGGGTTATTCATTTGACCCAAATTTTTGGGTTAAGAGTGCACCCACGATGAGTGAAAATCTGTGCTACAGACCAAAAAAAAAAAAGACAAGTTTAAAAGTGTTGCACAAAATTGAATGAAACGTGTATATATTTTCATACGCTGTGATATATTACATATTTTTATCATTGTTAGTTTTGATATTTTGATTGTTTGTTAGTTTTTAAGAGTAAGTTTGTTGGTTTTTATTTTTTTTTAATTAAAAAAAAACTTTTTAGTAGTTTTAGGATTTAAAAAAATATTGTGTACTTGTCAACTGCAAGAATAATTTTTTTAAAAAGTCATGAAGTGGGCGGCCCGGTAGTCCAGTGGTTAGCACGTCGACTTCACAGTGCAGAGGTACCGGGTTCGATTCCGGCTCCGGCCTCCCTGTGTGGAGTTTGCATGTTCTCCCCGGGCCTGCGTGGGTTTTCTCCGGGTGCTCCGGTTTCCTCCCACATTCCAAAAACATGCATGGCAGGTTGATTGGACGCTCTAAATTGTCCCTAGGTGTGAGTGTGGGCGTGGATGGTTGTTCGTCTCTGTGTGCCCTGCGATTGGCTGGCAACCGATTCAGGGTGTCCCCCGCCTACTGCCCGAAGACAGCTGGGATAGGCTCCAGCATCCCCCGCGACCCTAGTGAGGATCGAGCGGTTCGGAAAATGGATGGATGGAAGTCATGAAGTTCTGTGTAATAAAGCAAACTACAATTCAAATTTAAGCTCGTGTATGATAATGCAAGACATTTTCGCTATCATTAGATTTTTTTGCAAGTTTGTTTCGTCTTCATCGAGTATGCCTCTGTTGGCAAAAGTGATTTAAATCATAAAATCAAGATGCAAAAGCTGTTTAATTCTTTATATTCTATTTCATTATTTTATTACTCTGTGTTCCAAAATACCATAGTGTTATTTTTCTTATTAAAACAAAATGTAACCACATTTTTTCGTTGGTGTTTTTAATAGGGGACTGGAACCGATTAATGGCATTTCCATTCATTTCAATAGGTCAGGATGATTTGCGATGTACGCGGTCATCAAACAAGTAAAACTCGAATATGCTAGAGTTCACTTTAGTTTCCTGTTGCTCTATGATACAAACTTATAAAGACAGGACGAGCAAATGGAAAGACGGTTTTATTTCTTCAATGCTACAAATGACATCATTTTGTACAATAAAAGGGGCAAAAGCCATCGTTTCAATGTAGAAAAAAATAAATATTTGTTGGAGCGTATTATGAAATGACACGTATGACATGTCCAATTGATATAAGGATGTCTGGACCGGATAGTACCTTATCAGCCATCACCATTCTTCAGGCAGCGACTCAACAAAGACAGGAAAACGGTCAAGTGTCCACTTTTCCATACGAGCCCTCGGGCGGCCGGTAAGACCTGGGGAAGGCCATCAGCTGCAACATGTTGAAGGCGTATTTCCGGCAGCCGATGTTCTTTTCCACGTTCTCCATGCGGCAGCCTTCTCTGGCGGCCAAAACGACAATGGTCATCGCTCAACTCGACAAATGTTTTTTTTCCCTCTCAGGCACGACTGAAATGCCCTCACACCCACTCTAGGGAAATGCGCTCACATGCACGCATTCAAGTTTTCTGCCACACACTCATACAATTCTCACGAACACTACGAAAACAATCACACGACTGAATAGTCTCACACACACACACACACACGCACACACTAACGATATTTTCCTGAAATGCTTGCATATGCACAGACGGTCTTTCTCACATGCAATACCAAAAGAAAAAGTTTTGTGCATGCGCACTACTGAAAGGCAGGAAATGCAATTTCTTTGCTCACACACTCCAGAAACATCTTCACACTCACTATGGAAATGCTCTCAACACCACACACTGCTGAAAGATGAAAACAAATTTTTTAGTCACACACGATCAAAACGTCTTGACACCCACCGGAAATGCTGTCACACCCACCCATACATTTCTACTGAATACTCACCCACAACTCAAACACTCACGCACACTACCGAAACACTCCTCATTCATACAGTACAATGAAACCCCAAGAACGCTCTCACATAACAAAGACCGAAACCCAAGTTCAATGGTGTGTGTGAGTGGTAAGACGAAGAAGAATGGTGAGCACGGGTGCCGAAGAGAGCGAGCGAAGGCCTGATAGTTGTCAGCAGCTTTATTGGTACTTTGCCAACAGAAAAACCAGACTTAAAATGAGCCAGACGACCAGCAGGTGGGAGCTGACGAGCAGCAGGGCGATGGGGTAAAAGTGACGCGACGTCGGTTTGCTCTCGGCCGCCGCGCCCACCTCGGGGTCCTCCCAGCGCCCCAGCTCTCCGTGGGACAGCCGACTGAGGGAGGCAGGGAGGGGGGGGGGAAAGACGCCTCCCCCCGATCGCGGGCAGAGAGAGAGCCAAACAAGACAGGTTAGTGAGAGATTTTTAGCCCAGGAACATGAAGACAACACGCAAGAGAGGAAGCGGGAGGACGAGGCGTGGAGGGTAGTAGAAATGATAGGAAATGGAGGAATGCGGTATGACTGGAGGGAGGCGGCATGCGAGATGCACCTCCCTAGCAACCTACCCACCTACATGTCAAGGAACCTTCCAACTTGCCGACCGAACACCCACTGTCCTACCTACCTGTAAAGATCCGCCTTCCTTCCTACTCAGGCACAAGACAGTATGTACTGTCCCTAGCTACCGCCCTTGCTACCTACCGTTGCCTGTCCCTCCTTTCTCCTTTCTCCTACCAGCAAACTATCTACCAATTTTATTTTATTTTTTTGTGCCGGTTAAGACGAGAAACAGTTACCTTTGGAGTCCAATAATTCAATCAAGAGGTGTGATAGATCAGTACCTTGAGGGACAGAAATCGATCCCTCCCTTCCCACATATCCACCAAGCTACCATCTTTACATCTTGACTTTTACACGTTGCGGATGTTCATTTTTTGGGGACCTGGTATAGCTAGAAACCGTTTCCTAGGAGTCAACTAGATCCCTATTTCTAACAGTTTACCTCCTGGCCTAGCCACTGTCTCAGGAAAAGGTACAATGCGGTTTTCTTTCAGGACATAAAGCTTGTCCCTGGAAGATTCTGCTCTGGTGCGCTCAACCTTAACCTGATCTTGAGACCTTACCCGAACTTTTGTGATGCTGGTAATCATAGAAGCTGCTATTTTGGAGTCAGTGTTACCCTTATTTTGGGCAGTGGACCAACCCACCTACACATGATCTAAGGTAAAAAGTACCTTACTGTACCCTTGGGGATCCAAAGTTTGTCAGGGGTTGTACCTTTGAGGATTTGGCTTTTGTAACCCGGACGCCCCTAGCTTTAACAAAACACATATCTGAACTGTACTGAGCCTGGTACACCTTAGAAACAGCTCCCAACAAGTCTATTGTACCTCTAGTGCTGGCGATGGATCGTTACTATCAAGCCACCTAGCTTCAGTTTCAGGTTATTGTACCTTCGGGGATGCAAAACATGTCATTGGGCTTATTCCCAAGAGGATTCTGCTAATGTACAGTACCCTCGACCTTATCATCTCGGGAACATACCTTTCTGGTGCTGGTAATCACAGAAACAGTTACTTTGGAGTCAAGTGTACCCCTTTCAGACAATGGATCAATCCACCTACCAAGAGGCTCTGGTCAAAGAGTCTATTAGTGTAGCCTCAGGGATTCAATAATTGTCACGGGGGTTGTACCCTCGAGGATTTGGCTTTTGTACTTTGCACACCACTGACATACCACATACCTAAACCTCCCGGTAAACCAAGAAACAGTTACCTTCGAGTCTACTGGTCCTCCATGACCGACCGACCGACTGTTTCAGGTGAAAAGTACAATATTGTACCTCAAGGTATACAAATCGTGTCACTGGGATTGGGAGAATTTTCCTTTTGCATCCTTTAGATGAGAAGAACATCCTTTCTGGACGTGGTAAACAAAGAAACCGTAACCTTGGGAGTCTTAAAATTAGCCTGAAGTGTTGAGGCGGAGAAACTGGTTCCCCCATGGCGACACGGAATTATCTTTGAGTCAATCGGCAGTCCGACCGTGTTCATGAAGCCCTCAAGGGACAAAAATAGACGTCGTATTGAATTACACGTGGTGGCAACATTGGTTGCAACTGAGAGCGCAGGCGTCGCAGAATCCGTGTTCGCCACTGAGGTTGCTCCACGCCAACCAGTCGAGCAGGTCTTAATCGCTGGCCTACTTGTGCATCATTATCTTTTCTTAGCCTGTTTTGAAAATATGTATTGTCATCTTGCCGGAAAGCATGTGAGCCACACGTTGGGTCAAAAGCGCATTCCGGCATGGCGAGCGTGCATCAACACAAGCGCGTTGTTGTCCAAGTTGAAAAGCAAAACACCCGTGTTTTGAACCCTCTAATCTTTCGGTGCAGATGTTTATGTAACCCAGCCTTGATAAGACTGTTATTTTATTGTTAGTTTCTGTAGGGTGATATTTGTTTCGACCCGCCTGGGAAAGTGCGAGAATGTTCCGTCTCTCTCGCTAACGGGTCCTCGCTCCGAGCGCTGCGGTGCGTTCATTGTCCCTCGGAAACAGCAGTATCACAAACAAATATCACCCTACAGAAACTAACAATAAAATAACAGTCTTATCAAGGCTGGGTTACACTTACATTCACGGTCCGCCGAGTTGGAAACTTGATGAACCTGAACGCTCGCAAGAGTGAAGTTGTTTCTTTGTTGTTGGGTGGTGCATCCGTGGAAACACATTCACGTATGCGTGTGGTGATGGCGAAATGTGACAAGCGGCGCCGGTGTATGGACACAAATCCAAATCATGTTAAAGGGTCAGTTCAACTAAATTCATTTTATTTTCAGCTTTAAGAGAATTTAAATAAAGTGAGAAGTGGATTTATGAATTTAATTTCGTTGTGAGCGAGATGCGGGATGCCATTTGGACGTTGTGCCAATTTCTATCGCCGGATAGAAATCTAAATTTTGGATTGCACAAATTCCCTGCGGGAAGTTTGTTCCGATACGATGCCTTGGAAATGGTCCTAATTTCGGAAAAATTCCACTACCCAAATAGCTGACTCGGTGAGTGTGTTACACTTTAGGTTCTTTTGCGATTTTTCTGTAACTGACTTTGTGTCAATCAGATGCACTGATTTTGGATGCTCATGTTTTCAAACAGCCCCTGTTATGAAAACCTGTCATCCACCTGTCATGTACAGTGATTCCCAAAAGTGCAGTACATGCACCACTCGCGGTGTGTGGTGACTTCATGTTTTTAATTTATTTTTTTCATCCAGTTTTTAATCCAATTTGTTAAGTGCAGTTCGGTTGGAATGCACATTGATGTGCAATATATTTTCATTGAATTGTTTAGAAATTGAAATGCCCCGAATCTCCCCCCCCCCCAAAAAAAAATGGCACCTTCAAACCAAAGTGGCCGGTTGACTGTGCGTCCGGTGATTTCGATGAAATGACCCTTGAATTTGGGCTAATTGCATTCTTTCGGAAGAGCAACAATCCGCAGCAAACACAATCGCGATTCGTTGGAAGTCGTTACCTCCGCATACAGTCCAGGGCACGGATGAAGAAGTCCTTGCTGAGCTGGTGTTCGTCACGCAGCAGGGCGCACTGCTCCAGCGTGACGGACATGGACGTTCGGTCTTTGGCACTTTTGCAGCTGGTGAATCTGATTCCGTTCAGACGTCGGCAAACCTGGACGGTTGGGTTTAATAGTTAATCCAGGGCTGGGGGAAAAAAAAAAATTCAGTACAAGGGGCTACATTTGATTTTTCAATTGGACTGGCAAAGCACTGCCATTAACTGAAGCTCCTCAATTCATGTCAACATGATTGCCCAGCACCATCGTAGGGCCAAAGCACTACTTTTGTCTATCTTTTGCGCCTCAACTCATTTCGACATAGTTTTCTAGATGCCAAAATAGCAGCTAAGCACTACTTATGTCCAAATGACGCTCCTCAACTCAACAAAGTTCCTTGGCACCGAGACGCCACAAGTGATCATAACATCGTAGTATTTTTGCAAACCCATCCTCCATTTTTCAGCATGTAGCGAAAGATGGGTTCCGCTCCCTAAAATCTGCAAACATGTGAATTCTCTAATGCCGAACTGCAGAAATGCAGACGTGAGACATCTTTTTACAGTGTAGTTCAACTGATGCGTTCAACAGCGTTTTCTGCCAGCATTTCGGCATCGAAGCCCAGTTATGTGGCTTATGCGACGCAAGGCTACGTTGTTTACATGTCCGGGTGGGAAATTTACAGTCCTCCCCGAGGAAGGCGCGAGACTGTTGATGCTCACCACCGCGGCACTCCACAGAATCTCCACATTCTTCCTCCGCTTCGCAACTACATTCTGGCCCAGGGTTTCAAGTAATTCCTTGACGTCGGTCTGGGTTTGGAAACGCGGTAGACCTGTTTTACACAGCAGGGGAGCGAGAAAAAAAAAAGGCGAGAGTGAGATTTTCTCCTGCGGTCTATCTGACCACACCTTGGTGATAACGGCTAGGCCAACTTACATTCACGTGGCACCTTTTCACTCAACGTTTTGTAATAACACTGCAGCGTTTCAAAGTTCGTCTGGTTGATCCTCTCCTGAAGAGAAATGTCTCCGAATCTGAGGACAAAGTCCATTATAGAAAGTCTTCAGTATGATCGCAGGTGGTGCTCAAAAGTCAAGTCAAAGTGTCATTAAGTATGAAAAAAGAGGGAGCTCAACGGGAGCCTTCAACTACACATCTTCTCCCTACATACCACCACCGGAGATCCAAAATACAATTTGTTTTTAACATTGTTTTATTATAGTATGCAACAGAAAAGAAAGTGCATACATTTGACAGAATTAAGAAAAAAAAATGCAAAATTGAGAGCGGCACTGCCACCTAATGGAGTGGAATTGTAATTACGAGAGAGAGAGAGAAAGAAATATTTTCTTTTCCAGTGTCACGTGCTCCGAGGGCCTGCCCCACTATTTGAGGATTGCGTTAATCTGGCTTGAAAAAATACAATTTGACATTTTGGTGTACACATATTAATCATGTTGCATTGGTGTCACAATTATGAGGAGGTCCTTGGAAGAAAATGTCTTCCTTGTCAGAAGGAGAAAATCAAAAAGTATGAGAAATTCAAAGCGTTGAAATACGCTGACCTCTCGGCAATGGTTTGCTGCTCGTTGATGCCCACGTTAAAAAGCACCGGAAACACGCGCAGAGGTCGGCCCTCCTTGATTTCCTCTGGCATGTTCTGGAAGGCGGGGCCTGGCAGCGGGACCTCCACAGTGAAGTGGTCCCTGAGCACAACCACAATGCCAAAGTTAAGCATCAATCACGACAGGGGACAATTGTGATTTGACAAAGACTTCAGCACATTGAGGGAAGCAGTTTTTGAATAAATGTCTGCCGGAGTGATTGATGTGCAACTTGGACATCAATACTAATGCATACTGCATGCAAGGAAGCCAACTTTTGACTAAACGTCCACTGTATTGACTGAAATGCCACGTCGGCGTCGAAACTCATGCACTGTGATGAAAACAGCTTTTGAAATTGACACCGGAGTGACGGATGCGCCAACGTCTCACCGTCTGCCTCGCACCACAGGCTGAAGGTCACTGAGGTGGTCCGTCCTGGCCTGGGTCACCTTGAACACGACCCTCCGGAGGTCTGCCACCCCCACCTCCATGTCCTCCAGCATGCCGATCTCTTCGCCTTGGGACGGTTGGCATGTTCACATTAATGCGATGACTCAGCCAAAAAAACAAAAAAAAAACAAAAAAAACACGACTGTACTGTACTCCTAAACGTTGTCATTTGTTTAATTGTGGTTCCAAACTCACTGTAGGTGCTGAGCAGGCTTTCAAACTGGGCCACCAGGCCGACCAGGTGGAGCTGCCTCAGGAAACCTTTGTCCTGCATTCCTGCGTACACGCGCATGACGAAACCACACGCCAACACTGCCAGCTGGTACGCCCGCCCACACACACACACACACACACCACACACACCGTTGTTAGCATTCGTAGCATAGTAATCTTATTGTCGTCGTTTTGACTTACAGCCTGACTGAAGACGACGTCCCTCCTCTGCTGAAGTAGGAAACCCTGCGGGATGCTGCAGGCGGCCTCCTGCAGAAGCACAAAGGTGACGGCTCTCTTGGCCTTGTCCACCACCTGTGTCACGCACTCCTTTAACCTGGCCACTAGGGGGCACAGCTGCTCCCGCCAGTCACTTGCTGCGTCAACATTGGGAAAACAAAGAAGAACTCAAATGACGTTGGTGTTACTTCACGTCTCACGCGCTGACCCATTGGCAAGCAAGGCATCGCTTCCTGTTTTCGAGGACATCTGACGTCTCAAGGGTGACTTTTTTTTTATACCGCATCACATTTAACGGCGCATCATTCAACACATTGTGAAATTGTCTTCGTGGAAAGGACGCGGCGCCTGTGAAAACTTTGTAAAACCAGACAATGAAATGGCATCAGCAGTCTGCACTGATAAGCGAGGTGTCCATTGTATATTCCTTAAAATTACAATTTTTTTCCCCTCACAATTAAGGTTATTATATAACTAAAAACATTTTTTTTGAGGAAAACATTTTTGTTGTGGAAACAACAATGAAAATGCCTAAAAAGGTAAATAAAACTACTGTTTCACAATACTTCACAACTCTGTTTATATCTTGCACTCGACAAAACTAAACCCCAGACTAAACTATAGAAACTAAAGAAGAGCATTTTTGAACAAATAAAAACCAAATAACCTGCTCTAAAATTTTACGTGAAATATTTTGCCATTTCCCACATGAAATGACAACTTAAGTTCGACATTGTACCACATTTTCTCATCTCAACTTTTCCCCAAATTTAAAAAATGTGTCAAATTATATTCAAAACAAAATAGCGCAAAAAGAGTCACTTCAACGTGGCCCTAGGACAGTATTCTTTTCTCGTGAAAAAAAGGAGCCCTGTGAACTCTGCCGAGCAAAAAGTAACCTAATTTGAAATGAAAATGTGATATTTTATAAAGAGTAACAAATACTTTCTATTGCTTAGTGAGTTTACGAGAGAGAGAGAGCAATTTTTTAGGTTCGCAACGCTTCTTTAAATACTGTAATTCTCTTAGCTGTCAATAAGGGGCAGTGTTGTATCAATAATGTCTCCTACGGCCAAAACGCTCGCGCACACACACACACACACACACACACACACACACACACACACACACACACACACACACACACACACACACACAAGCGCATTGAAAGCAATTGAATGATCTCTGGCAATGGTCCAATGATTCTAATAGAGCCAACTTCAGTGGCAAGAACAAATCATGAGACTTTTTTATTAGTCTGCTTTTGTCATGTCTACCGAATATTAAGTTGCCCAGTAAAAGTGGCTTTTGGGGTTGAATTTACAATCCATCCATACTGGGATGAAATCAAGACAATTTTAGCACTGGATTCTTGGGCCCATATGATTCTATTCTAATTTTCCAAACAAATATTTCCCTTACCAGGGTTGTGTGAGGTGATGACATCAGCGAGCTGTTGCTGCTCGCCGCTACGCTCCTGCTTGCTGCGCTCGTCCTGGTCGGCCAGTTGGTCCACCATGGCGATGACACAGTTGAGCCGCTTGGCCACGCTGGCCCAAATTCTGTCCTGAAAGAATCCAACAATCACACACTGCACGCACACACACACACACACGATACTAACCAACCAACCAACTAACCAATCAACAGGAAGGAAGCCCACATCACTCTAAACAACAAGGACGAGAGAAAATGGATGGTGCGGCCAGGGTTTCCGGGGACAATGCTCTAAGAGTCTCTCATAGAAAAACATTACGCTTAAAAAAAAACAAAAACAAAAAAATACAAAAATGAAGAGCAGTTGTGGACAAGTTGTTATTGTCATGATAACTTCACAGTCACAAAAAAAGAAAAAAAAAGGAATTCACTGCCTTTTTATTTTCCATGAAACACAGTGAAGACAAACAATATCAGTCACAAGAGTGACATGACCAAAAACTGGACATCAAGTGTATTGTTGCACCCTTTCAGGTCAACCCAATCCAAGCTGTGATTTCTGAGCAGAGTTCACGACTTCCTCATCCCTCAGTTGACTTCACAAATTGCATCCTCAAGCCTTCATTTTCTGTTCATTTGGCGTTTTCCTTGGCAGCATTTCTACATCTTCGGGGCTGCAAAATCTTGAGCGCAATGGTCCTTTCTATACATGCCTGCTAATAGTTGTTGCTGCCATACAATACAATACAATACATGCTGATTTATGCATTCCCACCAGCTGCTACCACTAAATATGATGATAGCGGAAATGTCGTTCGTTTTTGTTTTGGCCAAGACCATACATGAGCTTTTGGGCTTCATTTCGATCCATCCATCCATCCATCCATCCATTTTCCGAACCGCTTGATCCTCACTAGGGTCGCGGGCGGTGCCGGAGCCTATCCCAGTCGTCTTCAGGCAGTAGGCGAGGGACACCCTGAACCGGTCGCCAGCCAATCGCAGGGCACACAGAGACGAACAACCATCCGCGCTCACACTCGCACCTAGGGACAATTTAGAGCGTTCAATCAGCCTGCCATGCATGTTTTTTGGAATGTGGGAAGAAACCAGAGTACCCAGAGAAAACCCACGCAGGCCCGGGGAGAACATGCAAACTCCACACAGGAAGGGATCGAACCCACGAGTAAGTAAATCCCAACTTTCGAAAGCCAGATGATTTTCAGCAACAACAATTATTACTGATTGACTCCGCCCCCCCGCTAATTTATTATCACAAGAAATGGCTCAGTGCAATAAAAACAACAAAACGTGACAAGACACGTACCCATTCCTCTTCGTCGTACTCTTTGTGGTGCGGAATGGAGTGGTCACCTCGCCTCAGGCCCTGCGTGCAGCCTTCCACGTTGTTGCATAACATGGCCTCGTCGACGGCGGGGGGCAAGGGCGACGCCGTCCGGACGGGACTCGGGTCTCGCTCGCCGCTCTTTTGGTTCTTGGACACGTAGCCGGGCTGGGCGGCGTGCAGTGCCAACAGGGCGCACTTGACCAATTCATCCTTGAGCGTGTGGACAAATTGCTCCGTCTACAGCCGGTAAGAGACAAGAAGAGCCGGCGGGAAAAGAAAAAACAGCCGGCGTTAGTGCATCGCTATACCCAAAAGGCAGTGTCGGCGGAAGCAGGAGCGCCAGAGTGAGATCGAATTAGGTCTTAAAGCAAAATTCTAAGTCGTTCAGGTCAAGGTAATCTGCACGGGCCACTTTGGAGTTACATCTTCCCTCGGAGGGCCGTTACGACAGCGAAACTGAATCAATGTTTCATGGTCAAATCGGATCAGTACTTGTACACAACAAATTGATGGATTACTAGTCAACGATTTGTTGTTTGTTCAATTATTGTTCAAGTGAATGTAAACAAGATTCTTGCAAAAGCTCAACGTCATTCAATAGAGATTTTAGCAAGGATCATCGAAGTTGACACATGATTTGCTTTCGCGGGCCACATAAAATGGCGTGGCGGTCCGGATCTGGCCCCCGGGCCTTGAGTTTGAAATGGAAAAGTTTAAAATTTGAGGGGGGGAATACCCAATTCAGAAGGACCCGGCAGATTTAATTGGCCAATATTATTTCAATAAAATTGGCCGATTTTTTTTTTTTTACACATTCCAACATAAAGACAGTCAAGCATTTTCTTGCACCCCCTAAAAAAAACGGCAAAACAAAAATCTTCAATCGGTCAATATTAGCTTCGGTATTCCCTTGCTATAACACGTTTTTCCTCTCTTTTTTCCCTCAGAAAGCAAAAAAATAATAAAAAATTTAATTCGAGCAGAAGTTAAAAAAAATAAAAAATAAAAAATCATAATTATACAGTAAATGTATTTCCCACTGAGTGTAATGTCACACTGAAAAATGTAGTTGTAGGATCCTTTTGGATTGAAGGTGGGAAAAAAAAAAAAAAGAACGGCTCGAAGACATTCCGGCCGGTGAGAGTCAACAAAAACAACAAACGATTCAATTACTTGGACGGGCGACATCCCCAAGGAGCGCCCCTCCTTTGATCGTGACGTTCATAAAGAACACGCCAATGTCAGTCGCCCCCCCCCCTTTCCCGCCAGAGTGACAGTGATAAAAGCTCTCCTGAGTCATGTTGGCGGCGATGCAATTACACCCGAGCAAACGAGAAGCCCTTCATCAGCAAGCTGCAAAGTCATTCCGCTTCACTCTCTTGAAAAAAATCACAACTTTTTCTGTTATCAAAGTACTATTTTGTTCTTGTCATATTCAGGAGAATTTCTCATCAAACGACAACATTCATTAATTTTCCTTGAACAATTTCAACTCTACTCCTGTAATATTTGGAAAGGTTTCTCTTGAATGACAAATGCATTCTTCTAACACGTTCTAAATAAGGAATCTTTGGTTTATTTTTTTCTCATTTTCTTGAAATAATTAAAAGAAAAAAAATGTATTCTGGTCAGACTTTAATTTGTTAAAAAAAAAAAGAAGTCAAGATTATGAACGTATATTTGACCCCAGCTATCGGCGGCAGAAAGGGACGTGCCAGCCTGCAAATTGTGAAAATTTGCCTGTGACATTTTCAAAAAAATGTGAACAGTTCTTCAAAAAAATATTAAGTTTATGTTTTCCATGAAAAATGGGTGGAAAATTGGGGGACAACCTCGCCTGCGAAATATATTTACAAACACTGAAAATCAATCAATCAATCAATCAATCATCAGCGAATATGGGAATGGCGCATGCTGAACCACTTGTATCCACGAGTCGACTATTATATTGACGGAAAAAGGACAACCTGTTGCATTAAAAAAAAAAAAAATTCTGTCTGCCTGACTAATTCATTCCTTGATGCATTTCTCCCCTTCAAATTCCAACTTCATTTCTTTGTGATGCTTCAATTTATTTTTACTTTTTTTCATGATCGCCGACAGGTTTGCGGCGCAAACTGTTTGTTTTAAATTGACACTTGGGAGTGAAATGGAGAACCACTGTTCTAAAGTATCGTCCTATAAACAGTGAGGAGCGAGCACACTTTTATGCTTTTAGTCAAGCAGCAGTTGGGACTTTGGTGATCTCTTGAAGCAGCTGCTGCGACTCATCCACTGTTGTGTCGCCGGTGCATTGGAGTGATAACATAACTGCTCTCCTGTGGTGTGTTAAGAAAAAAAAAAAAAGCATTTGGCAGCGCCGCAGGACGCGTCCTCAAAATGGATCTCAGAGCAAGGCGGCTCTTTGTGAGCGAGGAAGCGCTTAAATGGCAACTTTGCATTTCCTTCCTTTTTTTTTTTTTTAAACACATGAAGCCACAAGATGCCACCCCGGAGACATTCTGTTCCTCACTCCACCTGCATGTGCGTGATTGTGGAGGAGGTAAAATGGGCCTCTGTGGACACCTTGAGCTGAGAAATAGGAAGAAAACATTTTTACGTCGGGCGGAACCGACGTAAAAATACAACATTTGTACGCTGGAAGATGCATGAAATCTCTTCATCCGGGTAAGCCAACAAGAATTATCTTGACATCCACGAGAGTTTTTCCCTCCGCACAACACCTCTTCCTGAACATCGATGACAATGACAACTTAAAGAGAGAAATGGCAAAGGAAGCGGCAAGTAAAATGAAGACAATAGAAAGCATCAATGCTAAAATTTAAAGTGATACGAAAAGCAGGTTGGCAATTTTATGTCAGGCGAGACTAAAATTCACTGGTTGTTTGCTCCAATCCAACAATGCCGTATTGATATTATGACCACAAATACACATAGGGGAGGGGGTGGGGAGGAAGACCCTGCAAAAAATGCAATAGAAGGAAATTAAAGTGGATGTGATGTCACGAAAAAAATCAATTGAATGAGAAAAAAGTTGGACCTTTTAAAAGTATAAAGTTCTCCTTGACCAAAAAAAAAAAAAAAAAATCCACGACAAAAAAAAGTTCATTTTTCGTTTGAAGCTGCCTTTCAAATCCACTACTTAACCCTTTCATGCAGCAAAACTGACAACCTGTCACCTGATAACATGATAAGCTGTCCACTGTAGTGAGCGCTGTCCCTCAAAGGCTTAAAGATGCCAAATCAGCCAGCGCAACTCATCGCGGGTTTCATATTTCGCGTGTGCAAAACGATGTACGTCATGCCCCCTGAGTATCAAATGCATTTTCTCTCACTTACTCATACGTTCTCCTCTCAGTAACACTTTCACTCACTCACATTCTCTCACTGAGCCACACTTTGTCACTCACTCCCTCGCTCATTCAAATGCACGCACGCACGCATGCTTGCACGCACACGTTTATGGTTAAGCTTCCAATCAGAGATCTTGGGCCCCCCCCCCCCCCCCCCCCCCTGACGGGCGTCCACTGGCCAGGGCCGACATTTCCTTGGCAGGTGCGTGCATGTCTAATCAGGGATGAGAGCAAAGTGAGCTCCGGCAATTAACGCGGGCTGATTGGGCTCTGTTCCACGCGGGGCTAAAAACAATCTCTGGCACAACAGAGTGCAGTCTGACAGCAGCAGATGTCATTCATTAATTACGCTGATAGAAAGAAAAAGATGTCAGCGGCAGGCGCGGCGCTCCGATCAGCTGCGAGGCTCACCATCATCATCATCAAGTCACAATCTTCCAGGAACGACTCGTAATATTACCGGAATAAAGCCAATGTGCGGATTTAAGACAGTAACAGGGACTCATTTTGCTATAAAAATCCACTTTTTTTTAAGCTGTGTAACATTACAAGAATCAAGTCAGGCGAGAACAAAAGTCCTATCATAAGTACGTCTTATCTACTTGAGAAAATACGCACGCGAGTGGATAAATGGCGCACGGCGCTTTTGGGTTTCCTCACCTTGTCCGAGAGGTTCTTGAGCGCCTCTCTCAGGCTGGGAGAAGAATGCTCGTGAGCAGCGTGAAGTAGTTGGTCCGCTAAGGTGCCGATGAGCGGCTGCAGGAGGCTCACGCTGCTCAGAACCTCTTGAGCTTTGGCCGTGTGCTCCGGGGAATAGTAGATACACTGGTAGGCCGTGCTGAAGCTGCAGCGACAAAAAAAACACAAACAACAGGTTGAATTCACTTCTTCTCCAACTTCAATAAAACTTGCGGATTTGAGGAAGATGAAAATGAGTTGCTCTTTTTGCGCTCAGGCCAAAGCGCTAAAAATATTACTAAGGCGCCAACTGGTAGAGTCTCGATTTCACTGTTCCATTTATTCATCGATAGTGTTTTTATTGTCTTGGGTTTTGTTGGTGGACTTTCACGACACCCCGCGTTATTTCGGGGAAAATTCTGGCAAATAGTATTGTGAAGGTGGTTTGTTTATTTTGAAGAATTCAACTAACTGAATACAGTAGTTGAGGCCACATGGGTTTATGATCGGGAACATGCTAGAAGCGTGGTGTTGATGTTTGATGAGCATCTCCGTTTTAAAGACTTTTTTTCAACCCACCTCCATAATGTACAGATAAAAAAAAAATCCAGAAAAAATGGTGCCCTTTACAAATGATCAAAAAGCTGATATATTATGAAAATAAGTCACGTTTTTTTTTAGCAAAATGCTGTAAATTAAATGATGAAAGTACATAGTTTTATTTATTTGAACATAAAGCCTTTAAATAAATTGAAAAAAAATAGAATATGTGGATTATTTTCCCCAAAAAAATCAATTTAGGAGAAATAACCAGATTTAATATTTTTTTCTGAGTACATTAATATTGCTTCAACAATAAACTCATGGAAAAAAATGAATAACTGTTATAATCCGTGTTTATTTCTCGAGCCTTTAATCAGAAAAAAATCCCAGAGGCTTTGGATTGTAATATTCCAAGAATGAGGTGAATTACGCCCATTGAAAAAACATACAGCACAATGAGAATCAATAAATACTCACTGGAACACGCAATACATTTATTAAGTCCACACATGGCACACCTGTGATTTCGTGTACTAGCATAAATTATATTTGTTCTATAATCTCACGCTTGAGTGTGTGTGTGTGTGTGTGTGTGTGTGTGTGTTGTGTTGCGTTGTTGTTGCGTCACTTCCCAACGAACCACTCTCCAGTTTTCCAGGCTGAGCTGTCAAATTCAAGCCGCGGGTCCAATGTCTTTTCATGTGTGTCGCTTTATGAATACTTCATCTTTTCCTCACTTTGAAGGCAGCCGTTTAGTCTCAGACAAAAACACCTTTTGTCACTTCCTAGATCCCGGGCAAATTACTCCAGTCAAACACTCTCCCGGGGTGAACATTCCAGAAGAGACTTGGAATTAATTTTGTAAACCAAATTCCTCCTCGCCCCCCACCCGATTTCCTGCCATGAGCGACGCAGTCATTTGTAAAGCTTGAATGTAGACTAACCCCGAGAGGCACAAAGTCCCAAGACGTCATTGGCGAGAGAAAACCAGAGAGCTGCTTTTCACCCCCCCCCCCACCTCTCCAAAAAATAAATAAATAAATAAAAAAATTGCAGCTCTTGCGAGGTGAAAATTGCATTCCACTCCACAGGAAAAAAAATAATGGTATGTTTGAATTGACTCCATTTTATTTAATCAAGCAGCTGCACAAAATAAAATCATGAGGATCCAAATACATTTCTTAAGTGGGTGTATCGTCGAAAGAAATTGCCTGGATCCGGATGATTTTATTTTAGTGCAGCCATTCGAAAAAAAACTAATTTCTTTTTGCGTATATTGTGATGTCGATTTGAATTAGACTCGTTGTTCAGCCCTAGTTGTGTATTTAACCAAATAAACTTTGCCCACGACTTTAATGAACACACACACACAATGCAATATTTCATAAACAGGCTGAAGAAAGGCAGTTGGAACGCTTTAAAACATAGACAAGACAACCCTGCTTAGATTCTTTATCCTCTGTGGGGGGAAAATGACTAATATGAATGCAGCTCACTGAGTTTAGACTAGAGGAAACCATCTTCTTCATGCATTTATTTTTTTAAGTATTAGACCACCCCCTTGTGGTCCAAATGAGCACACCAAAAATTTCAAAGGGCACTGCCACAAGAAATCCCAATGCACCAACCGCTCACCTTAAACCAAAGATGTGGTCGAGAGACGTGAATTGCCACATTGGCATTTCTGTCAGTCTCTGAGGCAATCGAATCTGCGAGGCATGCTAACGACTTCTGAAACGTTCACAATCTCGGGATGTCTGATTGAACACCGAGGGGTATAGGCACACGAAGGTGCTCTTTTTTTACACCTGGAATTCCAAAGGCAAATTAACACTTCCGTGCAGGTGAAGACAATCCCACAAGCTCCCCGTATTAGCACAACTCGGCTTTTTGTTCCCCCGAAGAACTTGTTATTTTCCGTTTTGTTTAGAGGGGGTTAGAGCTGCTTCCCGTTGAGATGCAAGACTTCAAAGTTCCACTTGCTCTTGTTTTCTGTGAAGACACCTTGCTCCAAATTACAAGGTATGGGGAAAAAAAAAAATAATTAAAGTACGAAGGGTTGGCTGGGGAAAGCATTTGGGATCTACAGTATCTCTATTTCCTGAAAGTGTAGTTGGTGCCGTCGTTATTTTTAGACATAAGAAAAAGACTTTCAAAAGTTCAAATCGCAATAGTATGCAACGGAACGGTATATAATAACGATGTGGGGGGGGGGGAATACTTGCATGCCATTATATCAAATCGTATTGCAGCTTAGTTGGAGTGAGCCTTGATTTGAGTGGATCGTATTGTAATTGGACGGAATTCGATTGTAATTGGATTGCATCAGGTGACTGGTGTTGCAATTGGAGCGAAATGTATCGTAACCACACATAAAAATATCATCACTCAACAAAACAGGATCGTATCCTAATTGAAGTTAAGCATATCCATAATCGTGGCACATGGGACTGAGTCGTACTGTGTAAAGGCTGACCGGAGTGAATCCGAATCCGATTGTCTGAACCGGGTCATAATTGGGAGTATAGAGCGTAACCAGATGAAATCAATCAATCAATCAATCAATCTATCTACTGTATCTATCTATCTATCTATAGCTAGCTAGCTAGCAAGCGATCTATCTATCTATAGCTAGCTAGCAATCTATCTATCTATAGCTAGCTAGCAATCTATCTATCTATCTATCTATCTATCTATCTATCTATCTATCTATCTATCTATCTATCTATCTATCTATCTATCAATCTATAGCTAGCTAGCAAGCGATCTATCTATCTATCTATCTATCGGAATTGTTGTGATTTGGAAAACAAAAGTCAAAACAAAGTCAAACCCAATTCAACCCTGACAGTTCTTTGGCTTGCGAGCCAAATTTGACCAGTGACAGTATATAAAATGGACCTACGTCAATGTCCCGGATTTTCTGGCACAAGCAGGAAGTTGTTTTGTTGGACAACATTCTGCCATGTCGCATTAAGTCGGACACTAAACCACCCAAGAGACTATTATGTGACATGTGGTCCCACAAGTACTTCCACCACTACGACGACGACAACTCCTGTGTTCAATGGCGCCTGACATTACATCTTAAACCCAACGTCTTAGTCCACTGTACCGTTTGTGGTTTGTTAGTGAACAGGCTACTTGCGAATTCATATTGCTGTCCCAAGAGCAATATGAATTCGCAAGTAACGTCCTGAAACGAAAAAATATATATACGGCAATATAAATCTGTCCAAGTCAAAATGAGGCCGTTAATGTAAGATTAGATCGGCTGAGTAAATGCACAGCGTATAGGGTTCCATTTAAAGCAGACGTTTATAAGAGCAATTAAAGCGAGACTGCATGGATTAAAGAAAGATAAATGCCGGGTGCACTTTCATCCGCGGCCTCCCAAAGAATACGAAGAGCAAATATTGATTATAGTCTTTCGGGGCCCATCCTGCAAGACAAACCACATCAGGCGTGCCGCTCATTGCCAAGTTCGGGCCAATGTGAGGTTTTTAATAGATGTTGAAAGCTACATGCACGCACGCGCACGGGACAATCCAGCGGGCCAACATCCCCGCCTCCTTTCTCGGGTGCATCGAACAAAGACAAATTGCTCTTTTATTGGGAGGCCACAAACACATCGGTGCTTCGGCTTCTTTTCTCTGTCCGTCTCCCAAGTGTAATGGATTCATATCACAGTGAGCAGATTGCCAACGTGGAGATGAAAGCCAGCGTGCGGTTTGTCTGTGCGCAGCACATGTATACGGCTTATGGCTTTCTGCGTAAGGATGAATGTGAAATCTTTTTGATCAAATTTGGAATCGTTCAGGGCGGCCCGGTGGTCCAGTGGTTAGCGCTTCGACCTCACAGTGCAGAGGTGCAGGGTTCGATTCCAGTTCCTGTCACTCTGCGTGGAGTTTGCATGTTCTCCCTGTGCCTGGGTGGGGTTTCTCCGGGTACTCCGGTTTCCTCCCGCATTCCAAAAACATGCGTGGAGGGTAATTGGAACAGTCTAAATTGTCCCTCTGTGTGATTGTGAGCGCGGATGGTTGTTTGTCTCTGTGTGCCCTGCGATTGGCTGGCAACCGGTTCTGTGTGTCCCCCGCCTACTGCTCGAAGATGGCTGGGATAGGCACCAGTACCCCCCGCGACCCGTGTGTGGAGAAAGGCGGATCGGAAAATGGATGGATGGATGGAGGCAATCTGTGTCAAGTGGTGACTCTCAATATTTTTAGCAAGGTGTACAAAAAGTAAGAGTGGGAGATAAGAGTCAAATTCAGCATGAGTGAGGGGAAACAACATTTAAGTCGTACTTGTAAAGAGGATTGTCAAATGGGCCGAGTCAAAACGTGGATAAGGTGAAGCGCCAGGCTCTCGGCGGCGACTAGCCAGGCAGAAAATTGGAAAGTTTTAAGCTACAGCGAGTCATTAGCTAAGTCAAATATGAAGCCAAAAGCTTTTGTCTCCCTGGACGATTGTGTCTCAAGTCTAATCTCTCCCTTTTCACTTCAATGGATTCTTCACAATATGTTTCCTTTATCGGCATACTATGCTGGGAGATAGGAACGACTATCGCTTTAGAGAGAAGAAGTCTTCATTTTTGTATGGCTTAAAAAGTCCTTTTCTGCATTCATTTCCTTGCAGTCCGCCCCTGGTGTGGTGCTGCTGCACAGTCCACCGCTAATTGGATCTGGCATGGACTGTAATGGTTTTACGATCTACGGGGAGCTTGGGCAGTGAGGGGAGAGAGAAAGAAAAAAATAATAAAAATCACCCGTCATTTTTTCTGGCATCACTCAAGTGACCGCACTGGGAACAACGGCGACACTTGGCTCGACTCGACGTCCAAACGGGCCCGGAGTGCTCATCTTTCAGCTTGGAGGAAATCACATTGGTGGCCTCCTTCGAGTAATTGCTTTTTGGTCTTGGGGCATGCGCGGAAATTGAAACATCGAGTACAACGGGCTGGCGACCCTTCCGCGGCCCAGGATACCGTTTGACCATTTGGACCCACAGTCGGTTTTGATGGGTGTGACTCAAAGCGCGATCCCTTGGAATTCCGTTTCCCTTCGAGGTCGAGGTCCTTGAGACTTTTCGGTGTATAAGACATGCCAACTAATTTTGGTTCGATAGGTCAAGCAGGCGTCCGGGCACATTTTCTTTTCACAACCCTCGTCTTCCAAGACAAATCCAAAAATGTCTCTCTTCACAAATTCACCGATTTGTGTTTATTTCTGCGGAACCGATCTGAAAACTGTCCATTTTTCCATTTTTTTTTTAAAATGCAAAAATGAAGAACGTTTCAAGCAAACAGTACTTTTCATACTCTTCACGGGAGAGAGGCACTGTACCTTTTCTTCTCGGCTTCGTATCTGCCGAGGAGACGCTGCAGACCGCCGCCTTTGAAGCCCTGGAAGTGTGCAGCCGGGGCGCCCGCCGTGACAATGTCGTACGACGCGTCTGCAAAACAGAACGACGCAGAATAAAGCGCGCTCTTCTTCGTGCGCTTCATTGTTAGGGATAAGAAGTGCTAATTAATATGTTTGGGAGCAGTCGCCAATTTGCCATTTCACAGATTATTTTTAGGGAAGAAAATGCTTACAATATGTCTCTTACGTATTACATATGAGAATTTTGGTAGAAGTTTGGTCGAGACTTTAGCGAGCATCATGGAAGTTGACATGTTTGATTTGCTTTCGCGGGCCACATCAAATGATGTGGCGGGCCAGATCTGCCCCCCCGGGCCTTGAGTTTGACACCCGTGGCGTACAGTCAACAACAGCAAACACATAAAAAGAATTTGTTTCTGTTATTATGTATGAGGAAAACACAGCGACAAAGTTTGTCTTGCCATAAAACTCGAAACTCTGATGACTCCGCAAGGTCGGCACGAGCACGTGTCATATGAAAGCCCCCTTGCAACGCTGTCTGTTGGTTTCGTTCCGAGGTTACGCTATCAATTAAAAGTGGCGGAGCGATGTGAGGTGATGCTTGTAAAGTCAGTAACGCAAATAATAAATAAACATGAGCCAGGCTGTACGAACCCGTCTTTCTGGGGCACGTCACCCTCATCCTCTGAGTGTGCAGGTTGATTGGGAGGAACTCGAGGGATTTCTGGGCTTTGCAGCAACTCTGCTTGAAGGATATCCCTGAAAGCAAACACACACACACACACACACACACGCACCCGCACAATGAGTGTGAAGTCACACTGTCAGGTAGCGCAAAATATTTACTATTACACATTCTGAGCCGCACTCCGCTTCCCGGCAGGAATTTTGTATGAGTAAACAAAACAGGATGAACATTTCGATCCGAAGATACAAAATGATCAATACAAAAATATTACACATAAAATACATGAACATTTGACAAAAATAAACTAATATTTGAAAAAAATGTGAACGGATTGGGAAAAATTGCATTTGCGCAAAAGGTAACCGAAATACCAGAAAACAGAATCAATTGAAAAAAGCAAAATGAGAAAAATGCTACTTGACCAAAAAATGACACAAAAACATTTGACAAAAATATAAATATTACAAAAAAGATAAGTCAACAAAAACAAATATTTTAAAAAAATAAACAATACTATGCAAAGAAATACAAATACGTAAAATGCAAAACATGAAAATGTTAAGATAGCATCAGAACAATACAAAAATGTTACATAAAAATATAAAAATATATATTTGTTAAGAATATTAGAAAAATATGAATGTTAAAAAAAATCAATCATAAAAGTGTGAATAAGAAAAATGTATTTTGAAACACAAAAAAAAACATTTGACAAGAATACAAAATACAAAATAAAAATATAAATAAAAATAAATTAAAAAATACAAAATATGAATATTAGAAAAATGCACCAACAGTGGAAAAACAATAATGGGAAACATGGAAAGAACACCTAATGGTCTGAGAGACACCGAAAACAAATTTAAAAAGTAAACGTTAAAACGCAACATTAATAGTCATACTGTAATGTTGCTGGGACGCAGATGAAGCAAAATGTTGGCTTTTCCCTGTATTTAAAAAAAAAAAAAAAAAAAGCCTCGCGAGTCAGCACATTTGCATGATGCTAAAAGATATTAATGGCGGGGGCCAAAGCGCAGGGCGCAGACGCAGCTGCTGAGGTCCATCTGCCGGCCCAGACGTGCGGACAGCAGGGCCCAATGCCAATGCAGCCATCTCTCAGCTTTTTTTTTTTTTTTGACTCTGATTGGGCCTCCCACTGAGCTTGAGGAGTGGGGGGTGAGAAGAGCGACTTGTAAGTGACGGTTGACAGGCTACTGGAGAGATTTTTATTTTTCCCCTCATCTTATGACTTCCTCCTCTGTGCTGCATGTGTGAACACATATCACTGTACGGGGGGGGGGGGGGGAATTAAATAATGGCATGACCTCAGATCACACGTCGACACCGTTTCATTTCAAGACAGTATTAAATTCTTTCACTGATGGTTCTTCAAAGCATAAAAATGATTCATGATGATAAGCTACAAAAGTGCGACAAGGAAGCCTGAAAAAAAAAATCGGAGTGATGATCATGATTACTAAAAAACTAAAAGATAAAAATGAAATTAAATAACAATCCCCCCATTAATGTGACTTTTAACCTGTGCAGCTCAATTGAATAAATCCCGTTTTACACAAAGTCAAAACAACTGAGATGATGAGTTTGCAAAAGGGTGTACACCCTCTTATATCTGTGCTTCCCCCCCACTGTTGAAAGTGCCTCTGATTAACTCAAATAAACTTCAGATGTTCTAGGAGGCTATTTTATGACATTTAAAAAAAACGTTATTTGTTTTGCTTTCTAGGAGAAGGCCAAATGTTTTGTTCTCACACTGACTGAGATTTGAAGTTGTCCATACTTTCCTCTACCTCGACGACGGCCCCAATTCCAACTGACTAACCCATTTTCGACGTGTTTGTTCACTTTTTTAAATTTTTTTATCACAGTCTCATTTTTTTTAACAAAAACCTCACATTTGAACCGAGCTGTGTACACTTGATAGATCGACCAGACTGGACATAAAAATTGTCCACTTTAACAGTTTTTTTCCCCCCCCGCGGCACTAATCATCATCTTGCCTCTACTGTCGTTGTCATGTTGACTCCCCTTTGCATGTAATCACATTAGCTATCAATAATTAATGAGCAGCAGCTCACCCACGCGGGTTGTCTAGCAACGCGCAAGCAATCGTCGCATTCGCTTCGCGGCGGACTAGATCACGACGCAGAGGCTTTGCCGCCTACCTCGGGAAAAATGGGGCCCGCAAATGCGACCTCTGTCAAGACGTACTGAAGAACATGGCCGCAATGCACATTAGAAGTCTTCATTGCTCATCAATAGAGGAATGAAAGAAAAAAATAACAGCAGTGCAATGTAATAAGTCATTAAGGAAAACGAGAGTGGAATAAAAGTCATTGGTATTCATGCCCACTAAAACATGAGTTGATTTTGCTCGTTTTGCTTTGCAGGGTATGCATACATGAGAGGACGTCGCTTTGTTTTTATGACTTAATTGAGCCACTGAGAACTGGTGTGGGATGACTCGAGTCGAACTCTTTTCCAATTTTGTCGTATAGTTCATCAGCGCAACACTGGGCCAACATCCCCGGAATTGCGCTTCGGAGCTTGAATGAAGGCTCAGATAGGAAGGAGAGCTTTAGCTTGGCTGCCAGTGAATCTGCATGTGAGTAATTTGTCATTAAATTCTTGATTGACTTGAAGGATTAATCACGAAAAAATGACCACCAGATTTAATTGCAGATTGCAAAAATGTCAAAGCTTTCTGCATATAATAGAAAAATGGCAAGAGAAAAAAGAATGACTGCAGTGGAGTATCGGCAATAGAGTACGCAGTCCCGTGTCTCAAGCATGAAGAGTGAGCACACAAATTATTTTGTCATGTGAAATCAGAGGCAGTTGTTGCAGGACCGTTTTTGGGCTTTTAGAAAGTCAAACGCAGAATTTTCTTCTTGCTTTCCACAAAGAGAAAAAAAAAATGTCGATGAAAGACGCACCCGTTTAAAAAAAACCCCAAAACATTTCAGCTGATGAATGTTGAAAAAAAAAACAGCATTGTTATGGAAACAGGCCGACAAACGCCGATCACACACAGTCGTCATAATCTATCGAGCAACCCGTCAACTGTCCTCTGGACATCTTCTGATGCTGCTGATGCGATTAACTGATGAACCGACTCCAACTAAAAGAACCAAAACTAAACCTACTCCAGAAATGAAGCCAATCAAAGAAACGAGATTAACACAAACTAACCAAAACCAAAGAACTACAAAGTAACAACCAAAAGAACCGTACCAAGTGAAACTAAACGAGAGGAACTGAAACTAAAAGTAAACTAACCAAAGGAGTCAAAGCAACCAAAGAAACTAAACTCGGGTTTTTTCACATTGGTTGTTTTCGCGACACACTTGGGGTGGCGATCGTAGGAGATGACAAGAGAATCTTGTTGACATTCCGAGGACGTGCAAGGTTTTCATCAGAGAGCATCATCAAAGCCTGCGCATCGGAAGCGTCACCTTTGCTACCCAGAACGGATGAATTCCAGAGACGGAAAGGAAAATTTCAAAACCGGTTAATTAATAAGCTCCGCAGGGATCCTTGGTGAGCGCAGTACTCTTGCCTGTAAACCGCCGGAACCGCGGCGGAGGAGGAGCGCCGTCGCATTTCAATGCGGGCGAACGGATTTCCAAGGACAAATGATGATAAGAGCAGCGAAAGTTAATTTACATACACCGGAGAAAATCTTGTACAAAGGCATCGGAGGAAGCGGGCTTGCGGGGAGCCAAGGACAGGCCACGCATTTCGTTTGCCTTTGAAATGATTTGCGCTCTGTGGCCTTTGCGCTCATGAATGAGTGCGTGTGTTTGATGAAAAAACAAAAACAAAACAAAAAGATCCAAATCACTCTCACCGGTGATCTTTTCCATTTCAGCCAGGGTCTCCTGGTAGGAGCTGATGATGCCGCTGTATCGCGTTATCACCTCCTTTCGTAGGTTGTCCCAGTGCGGAGAGAGTTCGCCCAGCTCCTTCAGATCCTGCACCCTGCAGATAATAACACATTTGCAAGGAACCCGGCGCGGTTATTCTCTGTTGGTGTTCTTTGTCTGTGTAATCCTCACACAGAACCTGGAAAAAAAAAAGCAAGAAAGTGGAACGCATCACAAAAGTGGAGTGCCAGCAAACCTTTCAGTAAAAAATGGGTCTAAGCCTCCAACTTTAATTTGGATGTCATATAACCAGAATATGTTTGACAGTTTTTAATTTCTGGATCTGCAGCTCGTGCAGATGCTCCCTCATATTATATCAGGCAGGGGCGTCAAACTCGTTTTTGTTGCGGGCCACATTGTAGTTACCGTTTGCCTTGGGAGGGCCGTTATGAATTTTGGGAAACCATATAAATGTTTAATCGCCTCCACATATTACATACACAACGCACAACACATTGATGAGTAACTGGTTTCAAAAACAGAAAAATAACTGGTGATGTGGATTACATCACAATTTGAAAGTTTCGTTCAGTCTTTAGCAAGCATCATGGTACTTGACGTGCTTGATTTGCTTTCGCGGGCCACAAAAAAAAAAAAAGATGTGGCGGGCCAGATTTGGCCCCCGGACCTCGACTTTGACACCTGTGATATACAGTACAGTATAATGTTATCATGAGAGTGAATTTCTATCCCGCCTTCCGTGCAAACAAAACCAACTAGAGAAACCATCAAACCAAAGAAACCCGGCCAAACAAAGAAGGGATACCAAACAAAACAAACCGTCCCCCTGGCCCCCAACCCCCCCCCCCAAAAAAAAACTAGATCAATGAAAATTAAACCACCCAAGACACGAAACACACTAAAGAAAGCAGACCAACCAAAACCTAAACAAAACCAAATAAATAAATAAAAACAACTAAGTCCACAACCGAATTAACTAAATAAACTCAACAGTTGCTCATCAAAGCAGTCCAAAGCTATTTTGCTTGAAATGACCTGACCCGGTGCAAGTTTTTAACTTGTCCACACCAAAAAGTTGAGTACAGGAAAGCTTTGCCAATCAGCCAATGGGCTTTTGTTGCTCATTCCATCCTTCTCAAAAATCGGTGATGATAATCTACTGTGGGGAGCCCTAAACAGACTCCTATAGCTTTTATTCATGATATGAAACGTCTGGTGAAGGTCACTTGGCCGTAACGGTGCTGTAAATTTTGCGCAGGGTGTCGCGGGGAGCCGTGGGCTGCTGTTCAGCCGCCTTTATTTCAGGTTGTGTTATTGTGCTGGCTCAATTTTAATCACGTCGGGGGCTTTGTGCGCCTGCTCAATAAATCCTGCCCAAAACGAAACGTGAAATACTGGACACACTTTCTAAAACAAACAAACAAACAAACCAAAAAAATCTAAACCAACCACAGAAACCAAACTAACTAAACACGCAAAACCAACCCGATACACCACACCACCCAAAGGTATCCAACCAAACTAAAGCTACGAAACTTAAACAACCTCTGACCCGAAACCAACCAAAACTAAACCCTTCACACAAGCGAAGTAAAACTAAACCACCCATGCGAACTAAAACAAGCAAAGAAAAGAATCCAACCAACGTAAATGAACCAAAACCCAATAAACTAAACAAAATGAAAACTAAACCAAAGGAAAAACAAAACCAACCAAAAATAAACCATGAGACAGATATTGCACCAACCAAAACAAACAAACCAAAACTACACAAATCACAGAACCTAAACATGGCAAAGAAACGAACCCAACACCAAGGCAAACCAACCAAAAAAAAATTTTAAATGACACAAACCGAAACCACCCGTAGAATTTAAACCAACCAAACAAACTAAACCAACCAGCCAAAGAAAACCAACAATAGCCAACAACAGAATATTTCCGCAAAGATGGAAATAAGGCAAACCGTTGTGCTGTTTATTTACTTATTTGTTCGCATTACGAATGAGCCTTCAAAGCCGGCGTACGCAAAGAAGGGAGGAAGATGATGAATGGCGGTCATGCTTTGCTACACCCTGCTGTGCTTGCGCGTGCTGCGTTACATTGATAAGGAGGAACAAATACATATTTCATGATCAACTCTAAATGTAGCATAAATGATCAGCGCAGGGAGCAAATCATACTTAATCACTCTTCATTGGTGACAAAAAAATAATTGCAAGTCCTGCTCAAAACGGGATCGCGTTAGTACGACTAAACAGACGCATTCATTTATTTTAGTACGTTATTCGTTTTGGCGAAAGACGGCATGGAATTAAAGCGATGATGAGGTGCCAATAATAGCAGGATGCTTGATGGGAATTAAGTCCAGCAGTGTATTTGATGCAAATTGCTTTGTATAAAATGGCCGCAAACGCGCCACACATGGCTGACACACCCCAAAATGTGATTCCATAGCAGCCTGCACAAAAGTGGCCAACATAGCATTCCAACATGGGCCGAAAACACGAACACCTTCACCACCTATGTCACAAACATGGGCGACATGCTGCGAGCGGCACGTGCCTAAAAAATGGCCGACATGCTACACATTCCTCCATAAACATGGCCGACACCGCAACGCACTAAATCAGGGGCGTCCAAAGTTTTTTTTCCCTCTGAGGGCCGCAAACAGAAAAACAGAAGACTGTTTAGGGCCCCTTTGGAATTCTTCACCGATATTAAAAGCGGTGAAGCAAAGCAATTTCATATTGTTTATAAATCGTAGTCATTAAAAAAAAAAACAGCTACATCACAGCTTTCTGTTCAGTAGTGATAAGCAAATTTCGGGGTGCACAACACGGTCATTGGTGACATGTTACAACATATTGACGCCAACAAACTAAAAGACAATCCCAAAACATGTCTGCCACAATTTTCGGCACACTCCTCAAATATGGCCGACAAACTGCAACTTACACCTCAAACATGGCTGACGTGCTTTGCTGAAAAAAGAAAAACAAAAACTATCCTGTATTGTACCGCTAAGCTACGCCATTCTGCTACAATCGACAACATATTCTGCTCTAATATTTTAGCATTGCGCTATAAAATGAATACTTGTGATAATAATGGCGCTCGAGTGAATTCTAAAGACGCTTGGAAACACAACGGCAGATGATTACGGCTTTGTCCCCGTGACAATCGCCGATGTGTGCGCCGTTGCGGCAGGCGCGCGCTTGTCCTTGAGCTTGCGGTACAAATCAACCACGGCCCTCTTCTGTCACCATTATCAACCGCATGTCTGTCTGGATCACATTTTTCATCTTTCTTGTGATGACACGAGCAGAAGGAACTGACCGGAAACATTGCACGTGTGTGTATTTAAGCTTTCTTCTGGCTCACCAGCTCGCGAGCAATAAGAGAAGACGTTGTGGCCATGTGACATCACCGTCTTACCTGCTCATGTCCTCTTGCATGTAGAGCGAGAGCAGCTGCTTGGGGATGCTGAAGGACAACGTACACTCCTCCATTTGCTCGCGCACCAGCATCCATTTGCTGTCCGCTGTCTGGAATCTGTACACTTTGCATACCGGGTTGGTGAACACTGTGGAGAAGGGGGCATAAAAATATGGGGAAAATTAGATGGGGGGGGGGGGGGGGTGGGAACGCTCGCACACTAAATTCCTCAAAGTCAAAGGACAGACTCAATTTGTGATCAATAACTGCGTCCTCCCGCAGATAAGACGTTCTTCATCGTGTTCTGCTTTTTGGAGTACGAAAGAGACATTACCCTCACGCCGTTTCCATTTTCATTGCTTCTGTGGCGAGCTTTCAACGGCTAGCAAGTTGTATCATCACCCAACTCGTGACTCTCATGACTGACATTTAATCAATAACTAGTCAACACTGCTGTCATGATTGACATGGACAGTACTATGACCAATGGGTGAATGACGCGACAACGGTCATATATTACCAATGGCTCATGAGTACCAATCCGTGATACAGCAAGGAATGATTGACATATTGGCGGAGCAAAAACTAGCAAGCGGGATCATCATTTTGACTTGTGACTGCACAATGGAAAAAAAAACATTCGGTTGTTTGCCAAACTAGGACGAGAGAGTCGTAACCCGTCGTTAAAAAAGCGGGCACCAGAGAGCTCCCAATGACCAGTGATGGGACATCACTTCCCCAAACCAAAATGATGACGACTAGAAAAACGGAGTGAAAACAATGAGCGGGGGGGGGGGGGGGGGGGGTAGCAAGATCGGGAACGTCTCGAAAATTGCACATGAACAATGGCTTGAGCAAGGCGAATTATCGGCGGGAGTCCGACAGGTGCACAGCTGGAGGGGAACGCCCACCTCTCAGCTTGAACTCAAAACAAAACAGACGGAACATGACAGGAAATGACGAGCTTGAGCTGTAATCAAATAACCTGTGACAGCAATGGTTGCCGTTTGGGACTACCGCGTGGCAAAACTCCCAAATTAGTGCGACTGCATCTAATAAAGTAATGTGACTTAAGATTTAAAAACACACACACACACTCATACACAGCACTGCTGGCACACTAAATCCTTCAAAGTCGAATTGTGAACGAAGGGAAAAAAAATCAATTTGATGATCAATAGCGGTGTCTTCTGCAGATAGGAAGCCTTTCATCTTCTACTTCAGTAGTCAGAAAAGAGAAACACTGTCCTCACTTTCGCTTTTGCCTTTTTAATTACATATTTACTGTGCAACAGTCAAGTCCTTTTGAAACCGCAAACCGCCCGACTTGTTCCCCAATAAGCCAATTCCCATTCCCGCGCCTCAAAAAAAGTGGTGAGTGTTGACGGCGTGGAGGCGCGCTAATACTCTTATCTGCTCGCTAGCAGCAGTAGGAGAGGAAGCGGCGCGCCTCGAAACGCTGTTTACCGCCACTTTTTGCGTCCCGGCGTTGCAGTCAAGACAGCGAGTCAGTCAATAAGTCGGCCACTGTGAAATGCCGCGCTGACGACTCGGAGGCATTGAAACACGCACGACCGCCCTCGGAGGGAGGGACGCCGCTTTAAGCCGCTCCCTGGCAAAATAGCTTCCCAACTGACTGAATTGAAGCCGATTCTCCCCTGCAATTTTCAGCTTTGCGAGTTGAAAATGGCATTCGACTACTTTGCACACTGCGATTTGAATTTGAGTCATTGTTCAACTCTGTTTGGCCAATGACAAGTGATTGACTCGACCGGCAAATTAGTTATTATTCATTGGTCAACCAATACACGTCAATCGTTATATATGGCAGCGAGGATCGTCTTTTGCACCGCTCGACTCAGCCTCTGCGCATAATTCTTTGATTCTTTTTCATTGTTCTTAACATCAAAGGGTCTCCATGTTGCTATTAATTCAATTAGCGTTGAGGTGGCCTTTCAAAGCCCTTCAAGCAATTGGCCTTGGGTCCAAACTCGGCACTTTCATCATTTACTATTCCATTAAATGGCTGTTTTGGGCCAGAACTGACATTTTGCGAGAAGCGGAAGCTGCTCCATCAGAGGTGAGGAAGTGAAATAAAAGAGGTGAGAACTAGTTAAGGTCGCGACCCCCTGCTGGGTCAAAATTTCAAGGTCCGTTGTCATGGCGTTGCTGTGCCAACGCGCCCCCCCTCACCCATGACATGCACATGCATGACAAAATACAATATGTGTGAGGCAAAATACAATATGTGTGAGGCAATTCAGTCCTCCACTTTTATTACCTTTCAATATGAGCATGAAGAGAGCAGGCGTGGGAGGGGTGTGTGTGTGTGTGTGTGTGTGTGTGTGTGTGTGTGTGTGTGTATATGTGTGTGTGCGCGCGCACTCGCTTGTTCTACCAAAGTCATTTTCTTAAGAGGTGCGAGGAAGAGAAACTGCGGTGCGGCAACAACTGGGGTCAGTTCAAGAGTTTATCTGCTCCTCTGTCGGAGCGTGTTGCTCGCTCCATGACGCTAACTCATTTGACGACTGTCCGTCAATGCGTTGGTTGTTCAATCCACATGCCACTCAAAAATGTGCGGCACCACTGATTGGTCAGTCAAACCGCTCAGCATGTCACTTAATATGCAGCGTCGCTGACTGATGTCTTGTCACACTCTGGCCGAACTGTGTCAGTCATCGCACATGGAAAGCTTTGACTAGTCGGTTGCTAGCTTTACTTTCCATTGGTCAGTCTACAGTACTGAATTGACATTAAGGTCCGTCACTAGCCATCTACATATCATCAGACACCAGTACGAGTGATTGGTTGGTTCCATGAAATAATCAGTGGAACAATGTGCCGTCAATTGTCATCAACGAGAGTCCTAACAAGGAGTGTCAGCGATGGCAAATGTCGTCAAATGCACTTTTTGTTGGTACTAAGCTGGGAAAAGTCTTGGACAACTCTGGTTTGATCATGAAGCGAATTTACAAGTAATGACATGTAATGACACACATATACGCATGCACACATGCATGCGTGGCAAAATGCACACACACTACTACATACTACTACCACTACTAAATAGTGTGCAAATAGTTAATAAAGTCTGACACTCAGGGGTACACTTTTTGACAATGGCTGGCATTGAAAGCGTAAAAGGGCAAAATGTTTATTTGCTTTTGGCAGGAAATGTATATTTATCAAGTCTAAGGATGTGAATAGACGCAAGTACCTGGTCCTGTCAGGAGGTGGTCTCTGTCGATGCAGCTGTGGGACGCAGACTCGCACACTATGGGACACTGCGATGACCACAAAAAAGAGAATTAAAACGACTAATATGAACATGTTTTATTTCCCCCCCAAAAAAACAACAAACAGAAAAATCCTGGTGGTCGACGTCCAGCCTCACACAGACGCATCCAGCAGAGTCCTTGCAGTGCAATCGCCGAACCCGCCCGCTGAGGCTTCGCTGATTGCACTGTGCCGTGGAGGTTCATTGCGGCTACCGCGACTGGAGCAATGATCAACTCCCCATTGTCACTGCCCACTTCACTTGAAATGACGAGGGGCCTTTTCACACTGCACTTAGCAACACTCCGTTGATGAAGCCATTTATTGCATATGTGCCGTGAGGGCGCGAGGGCGGATCACCATGTCGGACCGCACAAGCTGGCCAATTGTCGTGACACGACGTGCCCTCAAGTTGAAAAGCGTTCGACTCCCGAGCGGCATTTCAGTAGCGCCAGAAAGGCACATCCAAAATGGCGACTGCACACGGCGCCAACAATTTGACAATTCAAAATTCCTCGTGAGCACTAAACTGTTTTACGAAGTATAAAAATAGGTAACAATTATTTGTTACAATTAGATTATTGCACAAAAAAGTGACATTTGTGCATAATTGTTTATGTTGTTTATATTGTTTATAGCGTTTATACTGTTCACATTACATTCGCTGCTATCTTGTCTTAGCTGTGTGTTTAATGCACAGCATGTTTGCATGATCGCACTGAGGAGGAATGAGAGGAAGAAATGTCATCTATGTTGCATGCCATACCTAAAGCATATTTGACAATAAAGATGACCTTGACCTAATGTAAAAAACAAAGACTAGAGTAAAGAATAAAAATGATGGTCATTGAATTTTTAACTGTGTCCTCAACGGTTTTTGCCCTCTTTAGTTCATGTTCTCTCTCAGGAGTGGTTTTTGCCTGGCGTTTTGTAAAGAACTGATCCAAGGTCGTTCGCTTTTGTCGGCTTTTAACAATCCTTCGAAAATGTCCAAGGCAAGCATCAGCATGGTGAGCGACTGCCCGACTGGTAAATGTGAAACACCTTTTCTGGGTGATTCACATTTACTTAAAACTATTGGAACACGTCATGGCCCGAGGGGCAAATGACGAGGACACTGCTTTGACACATATCTATCGAGCTACACACGTAGACACGTACGGTAGGGGTCCCTCTTAGCCAATGGGATGCCAGCAAGATGCTCTGTAATAGCCAATGGCAGAGCAGCTCCAAGTATGTTGCGTTCAGGAAACTCGGAGCTGCGAGTGGCAGTCCAGACTTTTTTTTTTATCTTCCGCATCTTGAAATTTGTTTTCAAGATGCGGCAACCTTTTCCTGATGAGGTGTTTCGTAACTTGAAAATTTCGTATGAAGAGACGTTCGGAAGTCGAGGTACTGTACCAGCGTAACTGGACTCTGTTGAAAAACGGGTTCTATTTCAGCTTTTTCATGGTGAATCTTTGAATGAGTTGATCGGGTGGAACAAATAGGCAGACATTTTGTATTCAAGGCAAAATTTCTGACCAATGGTATTTGAAATTTGGAAAAATGTCGATCAATGATATCGGGGCGGTCAAACACTTAATCCCTCTCTTTTTTATGTTTTGATGAACTCCCCCGACATTGTTTGCGTTCTTTTGCCGCAACGTATACAGTACAGGCAGACATGGACACACACCACACGAACCCAATTTACGACGTGTCCTTCCTTTCATGTTTTGCGACAAAACAAATACAAGGAGAAATGAGCAGCGACAACACACATATGCACAAGCCCACGCTACACGCTAACACCCCCCCCCCCCTCGTTTTTTTGCGGGAGAATCAACACACAAACAGAAATGTGGCGTGACAACGCGCGCACACACGCGTACACAGATCACACACTAACCCACACTCCCTTTTCAGTTTCTATCATCTTCCTTCATCTTCTGCAACAACACACGCAGAAGTTGTGCGTCGTGGCAAACACTCACGCACATGCGCACGCACACCCGCACGGGGCAACGGATTCATCATCGAGACATGGGCAGATTGTCAGTGACACGGCGCAGCCTGGCAGGGAACCTCCCTTCACCAGCCACACGAGTGGGCACAAACCACAGTCAGTCAGCCATGTGCGAAGCCCTTGGCCAATTATATAAGACAGTGATGCATGTGTGTACACACACACACACAAAGAAAAAAAACAAAAAAACTGACGCCACGCGGTGTGGCGCAAGAAAACCACAACGTTCGCTCAAACAGACCCCGATTGAAAACACCTTGCTCGTGTTGTAATACACACAAGTTCATTTTTGCGGGGGACCCTCGACTGAGCATGTGCAGGCAATCAGGAAGAGTACATACGATGTCATTCCTGGTGTGCCGGCATCCCATTGGGAAGAAGGGAAAAGGGTCCTGTTACTCCCGTGATGGTCGCTTTTGAAGGTGAGCACTTTGTAGGAGATTAGTGTGCGCACGCGCACACACGCACACGCGCACGCACACACACACACACACACACACACACACACACACACACACACACACACACACACACACACACACACACACACACACACACACACTCTGCAAATCCCCATTAGGCGACAGTGGCGCGCTTCTAATCTCATTGGTGGATTTGAGACGTATTACGAGCTCTTATTTCGCTGAGCAGCCTTCCGGAAACTTTTCGAAACACACGCCAGTGTCCATCGTATTTGGCACACCTGCTCTCACATCGACATATGCGACAACGTTAAAACTCATTCAGTACCAGCCAATTCTAGACCAAGTCTGAAAAGACGTTTAAAAACGTCTTTGGAAGTGAATGAGTTAAGACATTTCCGTGTTTGGAGGGGAGGGGGAAGGGCTTTCAAAAACTCGGCTGATTTTTCTCTCAGGGGACCAAAAATGAAGTTATTTAATTCATCCATCCATCCATTTTCTGATTCACGAGGCAGAGGTGTTGCTTCATTATTTTTTGTCATAGAATTATGAGTTATTTGATTTGATTTCAGCACTACGCTTATATACTTTCAATGCACTCCTTGGCGAGCGCTTGAGTACCCCCCCTCCTCCCCCCAGGGATACACACAACACATTTTGGAAATCCCCGCTCCCTTACTTTCTGGGACGGTACATCAGTGGTGATGTGCTCCGCTTCTTCCATCTCACCCATTTTCAGTCGACTCACCACTACTGTTCCGGCTGCGCACCCGCCATCGGGTGACCTGTACGGGGGAGACAAAGACGGGTTTGTGAGTATAATAAACACATTCTATAGAAATGCTTTCAACATATTTTTTCAAAATGTCTTTCAAAAATATTTTTGAATTTTTTTTTGGGGGGGGGCAAGGAGGGGGGGAATCTTCCCACACTGTGTAACATCCATGTGCTGATTGATACCTTTGCCAAGGGGGTTTGAGACATTTTTAATTCACAGTCTAAAGAGTTGGCATGCTGCTTCTGCCTCTGTAGGGAAGCAAATGGGGCCCAGGCTCCATATAACGGTCCAAATGGCCCGCGACGCGCTCTGACGGACACCAAATTGATACGAGAGATTTCACACCGCAATGCCCCTCCTTCCTGTTCGATTAAGTCGCTGATAGAAAATCGATGGTATTGACGCAAACTCCGACGCTGCGGAATAAAGAAAAAACGCTCCCCCGGGGAGTTATGTTCATGTGCTTAGTTGCGCTCCAGCCGGAGGAAATATCGGGTGCCCGCCGCTGATCAGGCAAGACAAGCGCAGGTGTACGTGAGGGGAGGGTGGTGACGGAAGACAAGAAAAGGAAAAAGGATGGCGATGGAGTCAAATTAGAGATGCTCTCAGAGATAATCCATCTTGGCTGGCCGGAGGGAAAATCGGATTGCACCCAAGGGACGAGAGCAGACAAGACGATGTGGAGAGGGACTTCGGGGGTGGTTCCGAAATTCAGATGGTGAAGGAGGTTAGTGAGGCTTAATGAAAACATCCATATTAGGTTGGGTGGGGAGGATTCTAAATTTAGTCTTCAACATTTATGAAAAGCCAAATGTTGGGTTCATTGAAATTTTTTAATTGTACCCCAATAAAAAGCTATTGGCGTGCGTACAATGGGCATGACTCAGTGGGGTTACAATTGGATTCGAAGTGGTGTCTCTGCTATTACCCGTTCGGACTCAAATTGCACAATTCGGATTTGGCATTTGTTTTTCCGAGTCACCACCGATTCGTGCACAGCCTTGATGTATGTTTACAAAAACGCGTAGATTAGGTTCAATCTAAATTCTTTACGAAAAAGCTCTTTAAAAATTACAATCTCTACGGTTTTTACAAAAATGTACACATTTGAAGAATGAAAGAAACAAACAATTTGGACTTTCTGAACAAAAATATGTCCAGTACTTCTAAATTGTCAATGACATCTACGAAAAAGCCTCCCCGGTTTATTGGACTAAAGTGTCATCGTACAAGAGGTTCGTTCAAGACCATTAACGGTATTTGATGTTTACAAAAAGACAGAAATTTTGGTTCAGACTTTAGCAAGCATCATGGGAGTTGACATGCATGATTTGCTTTCGTGGGCCACAAAAAAATGATGTGGCGGCGGGTTTTGTGAACACAACCTGACAGATTTTTCCGAAAATGTGTATGCTATTGTTGAGTGAGTCTCTGAGTACCCGGGAAGCCTCTGTTGGCTCCTCATGTCATGGCAGTCCTCGCCCCCAGCCCCCTCCAACAACAGACAGAATAACATTGCCTGCTTTATAAATCCAATCAGTGTCCCTCGCCAGACACCTGTCACAATGTTGACTCGCCCATCCCCCCCCCCCCCCCCCCCCCGCTTCCTCCCACTTGCTCATCATCTCCCTGGCCCTCGCAAAATTTGAGTCGCCAAAAGTCACCCTGACTTTGAGCAAACGCCGTCATGCGCATCGCAAAGGGAAGCCAGATTAACATGGGCCATTCCATGATAGCAAATCTGGGGGAGGAGGTGACATTCCCCACCTCTCGGCTGCTCTCTCCCTATTTTATTTATTTATTTTTTAAGACATCTCAATCGTCTAATAGAAATTCCACGGGCTTGTTTTTGATTCGGAGCCAAACATCAAGTCAACACCTGGTGGCGGGAGGTACTTGGACGTGAGGATATTGAATCGTTCCAGTTGGCCACCATGATTTGATTTAGCGCCGTTTTAATACGACATTGTAAAAGTACGTAACATAAAAAAAGATGTAGACGCATTAATTTCCTCGCAGACAGTGGTGGCACGCCCTTCCCGGGGGAATAGAATGAGCGTAAAGGTTGTAATAAATGTCCACTTCGTCCCCTCCTACCTGGATGGCTTCTTCTTCTTTTTTTTTTTTTACATCTATTTGGCCCACAATCTGTTTCATGGCAGCACTTCATTACACACTTTTGTGAAAGTGACAGATACAATGTTGTTCAGATGGATGACTCCGGGACGTTGGCACTGCTGGCGGACGGATATTTATTAGGGAAAAAAAAGGTTTCAGTGCAACAGCGTGAGGCCGCGAGCGGCGATGAAGGTGCCATCGCTCACGCTTTGTCACGGTGAATCCTGCAAGTGATCAAACTATGCCGATAGCCGCTTATGATTGGGGCTCAGATGGGAGCATTCCTTCACAGCACAGTGCGTCAAAGTAAAAGGTATCCATTTCGGACAAAATGGCTGACTTCCTGTTCAACTGCAGGCAAGGGTCCTTGAAATGTTTTCAAGCATCTTGTCTCTCTTTTTTTTCGTTTGTTTTTGCCCAAAGGCTGATTACAAGTCCAAATGGCAGATTTCCTGTTCAATTTGTTCCAAAATGACGACAGCAGTTTTCAAGTGTATTTCGTGTTTTTCATATTTCTGATCACAAATGGACTTTTTCAATGTCAACATTTGTTTTCCCGTTCCATTTCAAAACAGCCTTCACATCTCTCTTTTGTTAGGATTTTGATGAGAGGTTTCTGGCACTGCAATGCATTATTATTCATGCAAGCGTTCAGCCAGATTCTTGCTTTCTATTGTCAAATACCAGCTCATAAAATCTTGAATAATTAAATGTCACTTTTATAAAAATAGGCAACATGAATGGAAGATTGAGAGACCGTCAGAGGCAGTTGGGATGAGAAGGAGCCAAGGTGAAACAATTCTAAGCATGATCGTCAAGATGTTTCAGTGATTGGTGATGCATGGTAATGAGCATTACAAAATAATGGCAATTTTATAGATATATTTTATATAATTTTAATTAATAAGACAACAATAATGAAGATCAGCAAAAAGTTTCACGTGCAGACGACGGGAAAAAAAAGATTCTTGACCCATATAATGTTGCGTGCGTGGGCTAAATATAGCCCACGGATGGCTTTCACCGAGGACAGATGCGAGACGTGTCGTAATGCGGCATGCCAGCTTTCGGCTCAACACTCCAGCGGGATGACTGATTTTGTATGACTCAGCAGTGATGAAGCGCTTTGCTCATAATAAAAGCGGTGACTGAGGAGATTACAAGGGGCGGAACAAAGCGTTGGCCGGGATTCAACAGGGTGCTCATGTGGACTGCATGATCTGTATTTTGTTCATTTTTTGGGGTTGTTCGTCTGTGTGTGCAACCGGTTCAGGGTGTCCCCCGCCGACTGCCCGATGACAGCTGGGATAGGCTCCAGCACCCTTCGCGACCCTTGTGAGGATTAAGCGGACTGGAAAATAGATGGATGGTCATTATTATTATTATTGCTATTACTACTACTGTTATACAGTTTTACAACATCCGTTTCTTTTTAATCATGTTAAATACTGGTTGCAAAAACTAAATACATTACAGAAAAACGGGTGAAAATGTAATAAGTGGGATTTTTTTTTTGTTTGTCTAAAAGGCAACAATGAATACCGAAGGAGTTTTCATTTAAAAAGTCACAGCAACAAGGGGTTATACATAAGATTTAGTATGCAGCAACTCACAAAATAATCCCCCCCAAATTTTGCAGCAAATTGTACAAAAACCAACCAAACAAGGACTCCCTTCTGTGACTTGAGCAAGTAAAGCTGAGAGGCCTTTGCAACGATCCATCAAGACATTTGGATTCGACTCAAGACAAAATGGGCAAGCACATCGGTTCAGGGGCGCCCGCGAATTCAACGTGCGATGTTTCCCGATTTTAACGCCACAATTACAGTCTAGCCTCAGACCGGCGCTACGGCTTAAGCGCCAATCAATAACAATCCAAACGGTCGCCGATGACCGGCGACCGTCACTGCCTCACATCCTCAACACGTGCAGGCTACGTGGGGTTAAATTGAACTTGCGGTGCCACAAACATACTGTGTGTCACATTTGCAGAGATGAGGGCCTTTAAAGTGTAGTGAGCAAGGAGAGTAAACGTCGCACATAATGAGCCACGAAGACTACCTAATCATTTATGCGCATTAAAAAACAAAACAAAGGCTGATATGATCCATGTCAAACAGATGCTTTTGGTGATGTAATTGCTACCGTCGCTAACGAGCTAACTGAAATGCCGGCGTCAAGTGTTTGCGCGAAGGGCTGAGTGTGATGGCTATGAAATAAGAAGAGGAGTCAGATGATGACAAAGACAATTTCGCAGTGGCAACAAATCCAATGTGTTTTTTGGAAAACATCAAAATCGATTTATCGCAACCAACACTTATGGGGTACCCCAAGGGTCTGTAATAGGCTCTAAATTATTATTCAATGGACCTAATATGTGTTTTTGGCAAATAATTTAGCCTTTGAAAAACTTTGTATAGAGTATGTGTCATGAACATCAAAAGATGATTAGATCAAGACGATTTTTATAGAAATCGAAAACAATTGACTTGACAGTGAAGCTATCGTATCACCGCGTCCACATTTGGTCATCATCATATTTTTTCACAAATCAATATAATTGGTCACTCCGCAGTTGGATCGGTTACTTTTCCTAAATTATTTAGCAATCCAGAGTGTTGCAAACAGCTTGCTTTCTTTCACGGCCCCCACTAAAAAGTGATGCCTTTGGAGACGCAAGGTGTCTTCTTGTTTCCGTAAACTTCAAAGCCTAACTTTACGTATAGGTTTCGCTGAACATTTCTGTTGACATCCAAAGCAATTTGTAACCTGTAGCAAACTTAATATAGCCTACATGTCCTTTGAACATCGGAGGCAATTTTATCTGGAGCACTTCGCAGCTGTCGGAGAAATGTCTTCCAGGAGCGCACACAAAAGACTCATTCATCAAACCCGCAAAGCGTCTGTTGTTGAGCTCGTTGCCGAAAAAGAAGTACGACCGCCGCGTGTTTTGACTTCATTTAAAAAAAAAAAAAAAAAAAGCAACTCAACATCCAAGCAAATGACTTTTTATCGACTAACATTTCCGAGGACAGAGCAACTTGATAAAGGGTTTTAATATGTGCTTGTGCTTTACAAGCGTCCGCCTGCATTTCACTTGTTGTTGCGCTTCTGCTTTTATTGTGCACGGGAGAGACCGCAGAAGATTGCAATGAAGTCGGGATCCGACGACTTGCTGTTCTTTTTATTGACTTGCTCGCTCATTAGCATACACTCACACACCGCTAATCCTATTAATCTAGCAACAACTGCTCTGCCATACTTACAAATAGACTATTGATTCAGGTAAACTGAGACAATAGCATCGCCTTCGTAACACTGTGAGTATTAGAGAAGAGTAGCTGGGTGCATGCAGCGGTAAAGTAGGAATCACAAAAGGCTTTGATTCTCAGCGGCTTCATGAGAGGACAGAGCAAACACTTGGGTTTTATAAAAAAAATAATATTCTCACTTTGGGGGGAATAAATACTCCCTCCTTACTTATTTTCACCAGTTTTATCCCAATATTTTTTTAATCACAATTCTGCTCTAAATGTTGAAGAAAAGAGGAAACAAACAACACCTAACGTGGGTCAAAACCTTCTGATAACAAGATACGTGTTTTCAAAATTAACCAGCAACTTTCAAACTGGTTAAATCAAGCTCAGCCGTTCTGATCGACTATACGTGACAGGAATGTGACTGCTAGCCGATAGCGCGGGACGCTAACGTGTCTTTGTTCATGTGTTCCTTCTTGTCAAAAAATGGATTCAAATGGGCGCAAATAAAAAATCCATGATTCCGTGATTTGAAGCCACGACAAGCGACGCACACCTTTCTGGAATATCCACGTTCATTCCCGGGTCACGCATGCTGGGTGTGTCAGAATTCCGGAAAGGAGAATTTGTGCGGTTGAAAAACGTGCAAGCTCAAGCGAGCAATGAAGTATTTCCACGCAAACAGGAGAATATAGCCCTTAGTTCACAAAAAGTCAGGAGTTTCCAATGGTTGGGTGACTGAGAACATAGCGGCTAGCATGAAGAGCTAACATAACAGTCTACATATTTATTCTGGTCACCATGCAGCTTCCATTTAGGTTGTGTATGCTTGAAGGAGACAGTGTGCGTGTGTGCGCAAAGTCATATGTAGTGTTGTTGACTTTGGTGGCCAGAAAAGTGATTCTGTGCTCCGTTGACACTAAAAGGTGAGGCAAGTGAGCGAGAAGTCTAATGTAAGAATTCAGTGAAACAGACCGCACGCACACGCACACACAACAGACTGTGCTAACACACTCGGCAGGTCGCCTAATCCACAGAGACGCTGTGGGAATGAAAGTGGAGAAAGCAAGGCGCCGCCGACAAAGCTGTTACGGAGAAAAGTCACAACAAGCAGGCATATAAAAATCACAACAGTGAGCTTGAATACCAAAACAGCCTTTTATGTTTTCAGTGCAGTCCATCTTGACAGAATGGCTGACGAAATGAAAAATAAATAAACAAAAATAAAACATCGACGAATCAACATCAATATAACACAGTGCAAAACATGAAAACGTAACGCAGACATGAAAACATTCTGATCACAAATGACAATTATGTAGCAGCTAGCCGGTCAGCGGCAAACATTAAGCTAACGTAGCATTTAAATTCACCGCTCTGTCGAAAAAATCCCCCAAAACAAAACAGCTAATTGAAACAACCTCTTTTTTCTGCCCCTCTCCTGATGCAGCCTTAATAACACAGTGTGATGTCATATCAGTTGTACTAGCATGTTATTTAGAGAGGTATGCTCGCAAATGCTAGAGATGAGAGTCGTGTCACGTCGCTTGGTTTGTGCTGATGTCAATTTGGACAAGAAAAACATTTGAAATGCTTGTTATTGATTCCCTTTTCTTTGTTCCCTACAAACCTATTCCTCCCTTGACGAAGACGAAAAAGATGGTGAGGAGCTGAGGTAAACATCGTTGCCAGCCACCGCCGCAGATTAGCGGCGTTCACTTGAGCGCGAAAAAAACGCCTGGCGTGTATCAGAGTTGGTGAAGACGTGCGGTGGACATGTTGATCCGTAGGCCACGTGTGATAAAAGCGGGTGCCTCTTGTTAGCGATTTCGGAGTGTATTAGGACGCCGGCAGCTGAGCGTCACAAAGGTGTGGGCGTTTTTAAAACCTGCGGCGGCTGCAGCGCTTTGACGAGCAACAAATGCTCGCTCAATGAGGAGTAAAGCAGTCCTGCTCTGCGTGAGGTTCCTGCTGGGAAATCTAAATTTAGCTCAAACGGGACAAAGTGAAGTAGGATAAACCACACAAGTTCTGTCTAGATGTGTGTGTGTGTGTGTGTGGGTGTGGGTGTGTATGTGTATAAAAAAACACGTACAGTTTAAAGGGTAGAAACCGTGTCAAAATCTTCGGCTCATGCAGAAGAATTTTCTTTTCAGTATGCCACTTTTTTCACAAGACCAATTGCCAAATGAATGCAGAAATTTTACTCTTTCAACTTTTCTACTGGAAACTAGGCCTCGACCGATACGGATTTGTTGTGGCTGATGCCGAATCCGATATTTATTTTTTTAAAATGGGGGTAAGATAGTATGACTTATTTTTGCTTGCTTAATGTTTATAACATTAAAATATTAAAAATCGGCACAAGATTTGACTGATTGACAATACTTTATACTAACGGATTTAACTTGACGACAGAGAAATATAATGAGCCTATTTTTGCCAAGTTTTTTTGAGGGAGCGTGGTGGTTGATAGTCTGAATGTCATTATTTTTGTCCTATGTTGCAATGTTAAGTGGGCGGATGCGCAAACAAATTGGCAGATTTTTGCTGACTTTTAAAATGGCAATATCTGTTGATTAAATCATCTGGCCGATTAATTGGCATTGATGAGGAAAATGTCACAATCCCACTTTTTATTTTAATTTTTTTGTATTTGACATTCCCTTCTCAAATTGAAGAAGAAATTTCCAAAGTCAGCAGTTTTACCCATTAGTTTACATTTTCTAAGAATGTTGCATAAAATGTGCTTCGACTTAAGTGCGATACACAAAATGTATCCAAAACGGCATCCACTAAAAATATCTCTTCAACTTGCCCAAATCCAATCAACCCCATTTGCTGGGTTAAAATATTTCATCCAAACTTGGGTAAAAGTAAGCCAAACTGCAACAACTTGACAGCTACCAAGCAAGTGGGTTACGCAAACAATCCAGCATTTTACAGTGTCTAAAGGTCCACTTTGTAATTAAGCCCTTAGCTCGAATAACCAGAGCCGCGGGGCCACTTTTTAAGGAAATATGGGAACAAAATGAGCGACGAACCGACAAATATAGATAAAAGCCGCACCTCTCACCTTGAGATGCTGGCCTTTGGCGGTGGTAATTACAGCGTCATCAAGGGCTGCACTTTGATGCGGCGTGGCCCAACATCAGATAAGAAGCCGGCCACTCTCGGGCCGAGTCTCCCTGAGGGGAGCTCCTGGCTGTCACTCGCAGGAACACGATAAGAAAATTCAGCCGTAACTGCATGCGCATTTTTGAAAATGCGGGTTGCAGATGGCCGGGCGCCGAGCTTCCCCTCTCTGCCTTTTTAACGCCTTTGCTGTTATCACTATTGACAAGGCGGCTCATCAGCATTCTGCAAAGGCTCCTTCTGGATGTCTTACGGGAAAAATACAACCTGGTATAGGAACAGAGACTTTATGCAAATCGTGTTGTGTGTACACGGTGATAACAATGGCAACATTTTTTTTCTCCCGACGAAACGGCAACAACAGATTTCCTGAAGGTACAATCTACACCGATTCTTACCAGGCTCGACAGCCAAATTACAAACGAACTGATTAGGTGTAAGACGTTTTTTAGTCACATTTATCCACATACCCCGCCAAAAAATAAAAAAGCAAGACAATGACCCAATAGACATGAGTATTGAAACAACAAATAAGTCATGGAAAATCTAGTGTTTATATCTGGAATTATTTCACATCCAGTTGTATAAGTGAGTGACTGGATTGTGCAGTTTTAGGGGAAAAATAAAATCTGATATTGGAAGAGGAATTCACGAACAACAGTGGCACTGGGTTTTCTCCATCGATTCACTGACGGCACAATCGACACCAAACTTTGTCAGGACGAAAGCCAGATGACAACAATCTATCACGTATTGCCAGAATGGCAACATGCGCATATGAATGAATCACGCTGAAGCCCGTAGACAAGAACACAAAACCCAGCGAACCAGACCAGGACGACAGCTGTAGCGAATGCAAATGGGGGAAGTCTAAACATTACATAAGAACACCCCAAACTGAGTCATTATGGTGCGATGAGTCACGGCGCGCTTCATAATATGCATGAAGGTGCAGCATTCGGGAATCAAGACAATGACAAGCGTGCGCACAAATTCCCCAATGGCCAAGAGAATTCAAGAAATTTGGCTCGGCGTCAGATTGTACACCTTGGCCTAGAACCACTGTTGTGAATCGGTCAGTCATTAGGAATCAGACAAGAATCCCTTACATACAATTGGTGTACAAATCTAACTAACCAACGAACCTAAGACCCAACTTGCTCGCTCACTCAGTTATTTACAGCATCCGCAAGTGGGGATATTGCAGTTCCTTATAAACATACTGAAATGAAATAGACACTCACCTTAGACCTAACTGTTAAAAAAAATCAAATAAAATACTGATTGCATTTTATATCCACACAGTTCATTTGCATCACGAACTAATGCAAGACCAAATTTATTTGCTTACTCACTCGCCAAACTTTGAACGAAAATATCATGCAATGTTTTTTTTTTTGTGTGTGTGTGAGCCCGTCTCTTCCCGATAACGACTCCAATTACAATACAGTCGTAATTATAATTACAGTACCGTACGTATAACTAATAAGCCATGTAATGATCCGATCGGCGAAGCATACAAAAGAAAGCAACGGCTGCGGAGGACGGCGTCATGCTTTTGAAGGCGTCGCCGACGCGGAACGGCTCGGAGCGGCTGCCAGTTTTTCACCTGATTGCAAAACCCTTTCAGTCACACAAGTGTTTACTCACCACACGCTGTAACGCAAACGCTATTCATACGCTCTAAATAGAGGACATCCATCACACCCGCACAAATGGGACACGCACGGTGGCTTTCTCGTGCATAATCATAACATATTACCAAATTAAGACCAAAATGTTTTGTCTAATCTTCTATCTTGTTATTACTGTATGTTTACCGGTTCCGGAGAGGACATGGGGTCTAATGTTCTCGTTGTGTTTCACAGCGCTAATGAGAGATATTTTACTCTAAAATATATTTTTATTGTGCCCGCTCTGGTCTCTTCCTGTGGGAAATGGTTCATTTAATTGGCTGTATTCCGTGATCCCCGCTGCTGCATCTTGCTGTTTGTTGCATAATTACAACAAGAGCGGCACAGAGAGTGCAGACCTTCACAAAAGTGTTTGTCATTTCAGTAATCTCGCCCTTAGTTGCAGTAATAAGCACAGTACAGTAGTACCTCTACTTACGAAATTACTTGGTTCTGGAAGAAATTTCTTAACTAGAAATTTTTAAGTAGAGATCAAAATATGTAACAAATACATGTAACAATTAGGTTATTGCACAATAAATGAGAGTTGTGGATAAAGGATAAAGAATAAAAATAATGGTCATTAATCTTTTAACTGTGTCCTCATTGTTTTTTTGCCCTCTTTGGTTCATGTTCTCTCTCAGGAGTGGTTTTTGCCTGGCGTTTTGTAAAGAACTGATCCGAGGACGTTTGCTTTTGTTGGCTTTTAACAGTCCTTTGAAAATGTCCAAGGCAAACATCAACATCGTGAGCGACCGCCCGACTGGTGAACACTTTTTCGAAAGCTATTGTTGTCCGACAACTATTTTATACATCACAACAGATGCCGGCAAGTGACTTCACATAATGATGTTGTTTGCAGTAAACTCAGTTGGCAAGGGCAATATCCCGTCTTCCTTTGATTCTGTGTAAAAGGCAAGAGCAAATCTGTAAATGCCAGATGACGGCCTAACATTTCAGGTAAGAGCAATCTCTTCTGTAAATGATTGGTATTGTGTACATAAGCGGCCTGCTCGCCGACAAGTGTTGCTGCTAGCTTACGTTCATATTTGCTCTTTATGCGCTCTCTGTTCAATTTCAACAGTCTGGAGCTGGAATAGCAGGCTAAAGGCTCTAGCGCTATTCAAAAAAAAAAAAGAAGAGGAAGACAAAAAATTGAATAAAATGTTGCAGCAATGATAAAAACAATAAAAGTCATCCCGGGTGGTTTTATGGTATTGGACAGCTCCTTTGTTGTTGTTGTTGTTGTTTTTTTACTTCTTTGAATTGAACTCGAGTGCCATGACCTGCAATCGAGGCCAATATTTCAGGCACTAAGCAGCACATTTTGCTCTTGAATGCCGTGACAATCTTGAGATTTCAGAGATTCACGACACCCTGGACCTAATGCAGCCAAAAGCACGCTAAAAACAGAGACCAAGCTTTCTGACGCTCTCTCCCCCTTTTTGACTTTAGAATGCCTTGAAACTCTCGAGATTTCACAAGGCCAAGCACAGGCGCAAGACACCAGCCTAAAAAAAAAAAAAAAAAAAGCAGTCCCGGAACATAACTGAGACCAATCTTTCTGTTGCTCAACAGCGCAATTGTCTCAAAAATGCCTTGATAGTCTTGAGATTTCACCGAGCCCGGCACAGATTGAAGTTTGCCGGGTGCAGCTGAACAGCCGTCGCCCTCCACATTTCACGGTAGGCTCTGTGTCACTTTGCTCCAAAATCCCTCGACAGTCTTCAAATCTCATTGTACCCCGCACACATGCGAGACACCCTGTGAACAGGACAATGCCAGATCTACGATCAATCAACTCTATGCTTAAGATAAGCAAAGAAAGAAAAAAAAACACTGAAATTACTGCGAAACATGGGATGAGAGTTAGCTACGTTCCGGGGCTGCTTTACTCCATCTGGCACGGACTCTCTTGCATCTGTGCATGGTCCAGTGAAATCTCTTGACTGAATGAAAAAAAATGTATTACTACGCTTGATTGAATCACTTTTAAAAAAAATTGCATTTGCCATCGCTTTGACGCCATCAGAAAAAACGGGAGACAAATTGACAGGTGAAGTACAGCTAGCCATGACATCTGCTAGCCAGAGGCTGAGCTGCTCTGCATGTGTTTTATGGTGTAGACTTGTGGTTGCAGCGACACTTTCTGGCCCTGCCTTAATACCTATCATGTGTGAAAATCTGAACCATTCATGACAAATTGAATCACCAACAAATGGCATGGAATGCATATTGCAAAATCCACAGCTGTTTTTGCTGTTCATCAACCACTTGTATTTTGTTTCATTATTATTGTTTTTTTTCCAATTCGAATTCTGTTTTGTAAACTTGTAGCCGTGCCCACGCGCGAGCAGATGCACACTAATACACCACGGGGCCAGGCGACTGCACAACATACATCTCAGAGGAAAGAAGTGGCATTCGGTTGGCCAGAAATAAATGCACATATGGCCTCCTTACTTCCTCCCTCTCCCTCCTTCCAATGCTAAATTGCTTCATTCCCGCTCTGTTCTTCTGCATAATCTGTCAGATCCCTCAGGCACCGGAGCTCACCGGCAGCATATGAAAATAACTAACTCGGGCCAGAGCCGCACTTATGTGACATCCGAAGGGGAAGAATAGGAAATATTACCCCGACAAGCTACATTAATTAACTGCTATGAGTGATTACTATTGGGCCAAAAGGAACGGGTGCTGGCATGCATGATGAAGAGCTTTCAAAGAGAACATCCTTATTAAAGCAGGTGTCGGGGATATTGTGGCATCCGCTTGGCTGAGTCGATCATTCATCAGGTTCTTCCTGGAACTTGACTCCGTTAACACGCACCGGTTGTTGCGATGGGGACAAACGAGATAGTGGAGACACTTAATAAATGGGAGCCAAATGCCGCAATTGTGGAGCGATGATAGTAGAATAATGACAACAAATTGTGCGAAACATACCAGCGGCTTTGTCTGAGCGTGTACTGTCAATTTGCCTCAAAGATTGCATTCTTCCATGAAGCTCCGTCGCAAAGGAGAGGAATGCAACCTTTCCTTTTGACTCCCATTCCTAATATGTGCAAAGGGGTGAAAGTCACGCATAATATCCTGCAACCCAGTTTCATATCAAGTAATGTCCGCTGGTGGGAATATAATGGGTTTACAGCTGGGGTGTCACACATACGGGCCGGGGGCCAAAACTGGCCCGTGGGGACAGAAGCACATTAATTGGCAAATTTTCAATCAAATGAACAGTTAATTTTGTCCACTGGAGGGCGCACTGATAACAAGTCACATTCTGAAATTGGCCGCCGTCACCTAAAGTTTGACATTTGATATTGATGCACTTGCGAAGGCAAAAGTAAGGCAAAAGTAAGACAAGTTCACATATGATGCTGTGAATAATACAATTCAGAGAAAATATTTTCAGAGACTGAATATCAAATTGCCAACAGCTTTGAGTTCATAAGACTTTGATTTTGGTGGAACCCCCTTTTGTTTCATGTACCGCCACAACTTGTATGCATTTTTGTCTAATCTCAATTTTAGCCTTCTGTGCGTGTGCGGGTCGGGGTACGCTGGCTTGAACCCCCACTTTTAACAAATACCCCTTCACTTTAATGGCCTTGAGTTAAAGTCCCTCTCTGCTCTAATGACTCCTCCAGCCAATATTTATCTCTTTTCATTTGGCGTTTCGCTACTTGGACGGCCATTGATATTCATGTGGCGTAAAAGCAAACGGCTCCTTATATACACAATTAAAAACTGTGAATGAGCAGGACCTCCATGTGGGAAGGAGGAAAAAAAAAAAACTCCAGACAGTGTAATTAACAAGACTGCTTTGAATGTCGAGTATGCACGTCTGTGTTGCCTTTTAAAAATTTATTGAATCACACTGTGGCATTGTTGTGAGAAGATAATTAATGCAGATTACCTAAGTATACATTACTTGGACTGCATCGCAAAGTCGGTATCAGCCGCAGAATCACAATTAGATCAGTAAGCTTTACATGATCAGGATTTTGTAGCCAATAATTGATCAGTGACCTCGCACTGGGCTTCAGTTTTGGACGCAGTGCCATTAGCGCATATCCCTGTTTGAGTTTCTTTTCGTCCTTTTACTTTATTTATTTCTTCTTCCCATTTTGTTTATTGCACTTAATTGAACGGTGTTTGTTTGTTTTTTCTTCTTTCTTCTTTCTACCCACATTCTTGCTGCTGTAGGCTGTAAATTTCCCCAGGGTGGGACAAATAAAATCTTAATCTTAATCTGAATTACCGGTATGTGAATCTAGTAAAAAAATTAATAAATAAAAAATTGGGTGATGAGACGGGCCACGACAAGATTTTTTTTTGGGGGGGGGGGAGGTGAGCGAGAGAAGAGGCCAATTTTGTAAGATGTTAAAGAGGCGTACATTTGCATTAAACATGCTGCCTTCACTCGGGGGGGGGGGCAAAGGGATGTTGAAAGGGGTGTGCAGCTCTTTTTAATCCATCGTGTAATTAATTTGACTTTCGTTTCGGATTAACTCCCCGCCCCACAGAATGATAAGCACAAGTACACTAACACCGGATCAGATAGTCCATCTTTCGGCTTTTAGCTGCGGCTTAGACATAATCAGCCGCCGCGGATTCTGTGTAAAGTCGGCCGCGGGAGGATGAACGCCAGTTCTGGGACAACGAGAGCAGGTTAAACTTTTGAGGAGATGTTCAGACCCAGCGGGGAGAGGATGAATGAACCGTGGCAAAAGACGACAGACGCAGTGGTCTGTGATAATGTGGCCACACACACACACACACACACACACACACACACACATAGAGGCACTTGAACTCCCGCATTAAAATTCACATTCAAATCAAATGTTAAACTGCGGAAGTGGGTCATGGAGCGCCCTCCGCTTGAGAGGTAACAGTCAAATCCATGATGTAAGACGTGGGGGAATCATGAGAAATCATGACACACTGTAATCATACATACACACAGAATCAAAGGCAAATTAACCATGAATTAATATATAACGGTTGCTGTTTTCATCGAGCTCAAAGCGCAGTTTAACTGTGTGGATAGGTGGAGTTTTCTTTCTTTAGGTATTTTGCTAGAATAACGCATGTCGAAGTGGACGTTTGCACCGTTGTGGGAGGGAACGCAGCCGACTCCTGATCAATCAAAGCGGTTCCCAGCTCATTCCCTTAAAATTAAGCGCGGAGAGAAGCGAGGAGACTCATTTCAAGTGCATTTTACAGTAGAAGGAACTGCAAGATGTCCACTTGCTGATGATATCACGTAGGGCCACTGAATGTATTTTTACATGATGAATGAATGAAATATAACACACCACACACGTCCGCATCTGCCTGTGCCTCGATCAAATCCAGCAAAATCATGGTTCACCACCTGTGCTAAAATTTGGAGATGCTTTTAGGTCATCTACATCTCGTTTACTTTTGGTCGACACCTTGCGTCGGCGGCGTGCAATTGAAAACTGCGGAATACCTGTTGAGGCAGAGCTGGCTGCCCCTCTGCCGTCAACCCATACGAATACAATCGATACAAGAGGGCCTGACCGACTCCATTAGGTTACCCGATGCTAAATGCTACGTGTCACAAGGGAAACCTCAAAATAACACCAATACATTTAAATTACGTATCTGATTCATGTGTATTCCACCAATATTTTTGGCCAGCTTTGCCTTTGCCCTTATACACAAACACACACACACACACACACACACACACACACACACACACACACACACACACGCACGCACGCACGCACACACACACAAATACGATAATACATGCAAAAAGCTGGAGAATCTCTGTGTGAAACTCCCCTGAGCTCCCATGAATATGATGGCAGGGGTGTGAAAAACCAACAACCCCCAAATTACCATCCTCCTGAAAAAAATGCAGCTTCAGACGAAGGCCTGCCCGTCTGTGTCCGCACCGTGGGACTCATTTGCTCCTAAAATGTCCGCTAATGTCCCTTTGATAGACACAATTTTGGACATTTGCTACACTCCAAGCATTTGGACGTGATCGCCGCAGAGAGCGAGAGCGGCCTCCTCTCCCTCGACGTCATTTCCCTCCTGTGTGCAAACACCACATGCATTATTGAGAGAGCTCTGCAGCATTCTCGTCTTTGTGTCTCTCGCACATTGCGAGTGAGGTATTCTGGGAAGGATGGAAGCCGCGGACCATCAGAGACCCCCTTGACTGGGTTATTGCATTTTAAAAGCCAAGAGTCACAATGTGTCTCAAGCAAGGGGGTTGGCAAAGTATGGCCTGCAGACTGCGTACGGTCCACTAGTATTTAGTATTTGTTGCATTCATTTAGCCTCTTTTTTTTTTTCATAAAATGGATTCATGAAAGGGGTGGCATGAGATAAAAAGTGGTTAGCACATCGGCCTCACAGTGCAGAGGTCCGATCCCGGCACAGGCCTTCCGGTGTCACAGGTTGAAAATTTGGATGTTGGGTGTTCGATTCCGTTGGAAGACAATCGCTAAAAATGCCCTGGTGCATGTGAGACCCAAATGTTTTTATTTGATTTGACAAACTTTTGTGTTATTTGCAGCTAATAACAATGCAATTCGTGGAATTAAATAAAAATGATCTTCACTCTTAATTTTCACAAAGTTGTGAATAATTTTCAGTCTTAAAACCGTTTCTATTTGATGAGTTTTGAATGTGGTGTAAGCTAAAAAAGCATCTACACGTGCATGTGTGGATGCATAAACAGGTCAAAAACGTACAATTTCCTCCCTACACATCCTGCACGGCAGGGTAAAACTTGAGCCTATGAAGCAACGCCGTTCCGGGTCATATTGTCTCTGCGATCCACAGAAAGGATTCAATCAAGTCGCCCTTCAGTGCCTTTGCTGAACGCAATCACCTCAAAGTAACTCGGGATTTCGGGCCCCATCTCAAACCCAAGCTTGGCCAGTTGAGCCAACGTGAACCGTGACTCACAGACTCATCTGTGGGTCAAAGATGACTCACAAAAAAGCAAGAGTCTGTTCGAAAGCAGTAGTGAAACGATGACCACCACATTCTGCCCTGCGTTGTCTGATGTTTCTGCACAAAATGTTGAAAAAGAACACTTTGGTCGAATTTAAAGTATAGTCCTAGCGTAAAGTGCCGAACAATTGTACGACTTGTCCTTAAGGCAGCATCTACGGTAATTACATGGAATACATCCGTCCAGTTTTTGGATGGTTTGTGTGGTAAATTAAATTTATGATGAGGAAAAGTGATACCAATAAATAAATAAATAAATAAATACAAATGGGTCGCTGTATTTCCATGTGTGGCTTTGCGTATGCACCATCCATTAGCAGTCTGGACGCAGAGGGGTGAACTACTCAGCTTGGAAGATCAGAGTCTCCAGAAGTCTGCTACTACATTTGTTGCGCGTCAGTTTCCTGTTTTGAAAATAAGCACCAGAAGGTGTACCGAAATGTTGCTGAATTAACAAGTTGACAACACTGAGGAGCAGGTCATGTTGACCCATTCCAAAAAAAAAAAAAAAATCAAAATCAAAAACGTGGCTTGTATCCAAGAAGGTTTCATGAGTGAGACCGTTTTGAGCCAAAAACACAATACATCCATTTTAGGCGGTTGAGGGGATTTTTTTTTTTAACATACAAAAAAAATTGGTAATCAACCTCGTCTATTCCACTGCCTGACGTTAATTCACCAGAAAATGGAAAGGATACTGCCGCGAAAACAATCAATGTGATTTATACGACTGTATTTGAACATTTTAGACCAGTTAGTGAGGATGAATAGCTCTGTTTGTAGGGTCATTACATTTCTTCCAATCCTGAATGGAGATGAATAAGTGACATTTAGTTTCAGAGGCAACTACAACACTGCTAAACACTCAATTCAATGTGACACTTTGGGGGAGGGAAGGGGGGGGGGGGGTTATATATTAAAAAAAAAAATTTCAAGCTATTAAGACGAAAGTCTTCTGTGCAATGTCCCTGGATGACTTCGTCACGTTGTCCATGGCAATATGCAAATAGGGGCCAGGCTCTTGATAAAGCCGTCTGTGCGAGAAATACAATTATATCCTGTGTTTCCGCTATCCCAGACAGGAAATGAAAAGCGGAACAAAAGAGAGAAAATTGCCAAAGGAGGTATATTTTCCCCCACTGCGCGTGGTCGGACATTACAAATGGGAGTGGTAATCTTATCAAATGACAGATATATGCAAAACCGTCCAAAGCCCTTGCGTGGAGCACGTCGGCTATTAAAAAAATAAAAAAATAAAAAAGCCATTAGGCATTGTTGCATCCTCAATTACACTGCTGCTCTTAGTTGGAGTTGTGTTGTCTTTACAGTTGCCATGGTAACCTCTGTCAAATTCCGAAGGCAGCTTCTAGCGCCGATTCTTCAATGGTCGGGAGTGTGATGGTTTGCCGGGTTCAGATCAAAGTAGATTTTTTAGTGGATGTTATTTGAAAGAAGCTATTATTCCAATTGACAGGCCAGCCATGGAAGCGGTGTGCTGAAGCAAAAGTGGCATGATTTCCACATCACGTACGACAGGTTCGATGACTACTTGTTTGTCTTTGTTCTATGACATGTTCATTGTCATCCGCCAATCGATCCAGCTATCCGTCCATGTGCCACGAGGCCGTCGGTGCATCGATCCATCGATCGATCAATCTATCTACGGAAACAGTTCTTGATCCAATGCATACCACACCATGTGTCAATTGACCTATCAATCAATCAAAGGGAACAGTTCACGATCCCACATTGTGCCAATCCACCCAGACTTCGTGATTGAGAGATTTTGCTTCAGCAAGCCTCAATATCATTTTTAAAAAAAAATTTGGTTTCATTTTACATGAGTAGCTATGTATCCATTCATTTTTGTAAAAAAAAAAAAAGAGATTGAGAGATTTAGCTCAGCGTTGAGTTTTTTTGTTTGTAATAGTTTTATGACACATTAGTAACCTAAAAGCTAAAAAATGGCGGCTTGTCTTCAGTATTCCTTCAGCAAATGCAGCTTCCCACTGCTGCAGTTCCACAAAAAACCCAACTTGATGTTTGTTCCGATGAAAACACATTTTATGGCTAAATAAAAGAGAGAACAGATGTGCCTACCTGAGACTCAAGGACAGTCGTTCATCTTTGGCCCGAAGCAGATCGCCCACCGAAAATGTGGCACTGCCCAGGAAGCTACCCTGTGCAAATGAGACAAACAAAAACAAAATGTAATTCACACCTTTAGATTGAACCCTGAACATTAATTTTCTCTGCGCTGTTGCGACTCGCCCGGACACGGTCATGTTTGGCTGAGTGTGATGTAGACGCCTCAAGGGTGGGTCAAGAAAAAGAAGCACCGTGGAGCCCATCAATAAGTCAGCTGAGACAAATTTACAGGAACAAACAATGGACCATTTAAAGGCCTTGGCTGAATCGTGCCAAGTACACTGAAGAGTAATTAACAGCAGAGGAATACAAATAAGGTGAATACAAAAACATCACAATCAAAATATGGCAGCACAGCCCAACAGATTTGGTGAGAAATGACTGGCTTCGATTCAGCAAAGCGTCTCCAAACACCTCCTTTTGTGCAATTTGGCAGATTCTGGCTAACAATTAACACTAATTACATATAAGCCACTGTTGAGTTTTTCCAATTAACTACCACTCAAGATGCAACTTCCCCGACGAATTAATAACTGACACAAGTGCTAGTTAGCTGACTATTGTAAATGTGGTAGGTGGGGCAGGGCTGGTGTTTCACATCCTCAAACCGTAAGTAAGTAAGTGTACAATTTCACCAGGACGAACACACCTTCATAATTTGGTGAGTTTCTGAGTGTAGGTGATTGAGTTGATACGCATTTGACAACAAAAACATTTCAAGTAGGGCTTCTCACTGCATGCTCAGACCCCAGGAAACCCACAGACTCGCATAAAGTAGCCCACAAATGCTCCATATATAAAATACTTCATGAAAATCTTAGATTTTTCATCGATTTAGTATGTCCAGTTGGGGGATTGAGGAAGCCTTCGTTTTTTGAAGTACCCCCACAACCAAATCTCATCAAAATCGCAGACTTCCTGTGTCATTTCGAGCATGGGTTCTTGCTTTTTTTGTGGGTCTACTAGACTATTTTTGTACTGTTGAGTGAAATGGAATTTGGGGCAGCGTTGTTCCAAACTAAGTTTTTCATCGTAGGATCGGCCTCATATTAGTGATTTATTCGGCAATAATAGCTATGAAGATGGACCTGACTTGATCGACATTACATGTAGATCATTGGGTCATTCGTGGGACTTTAACACAATGTAGCTCTGTTACATCAACAATGGCAAGTCACATCGTTTGTGGTTACTTCGGCTCTGTGCGGTTTGAACTTTTCAATCTGGCTTCCTTCCTTAAACTAAATGCTCTCTCTGTCTCTCTCTTGCTCAGCAATAGTGCATCAGATTAAAAAAAATAAATGCATCCTGCCTACTGACCTTTCCTTTCAATCATTTCCTCCTTGAGCTTTTTCCTGCTCCCCCTCGACAAATCTCCACACGCGCTTAAGGCCAAACTGTGCCCGCACGTAAAGAATAAGAGAGGACGAAAAGGTCAGTCAACAAATGCAAAAAATAAAAACAATAAGATCACTTGAGGTTTGTCATCATAGCTGACTGACCTGAATATTGAACATATCAACTAACGACCCAAGTAACAAACTAGCCAAATAGCCAACTAAATAGCATGCTGACGACCCAGCGAACTATGTCGCCATTCAATGATCTAATAAGAGTTGACAAACAAAATTAACAAAATAACTAGTCATTTACCCATTTAGGTAAGTATAGATACAGTCATTAAGCTTACTACAAACCAACCACCAAACTCAACAGTCTTTGAGCCTAAGTCACTGAGTCAACGAGCAGATTAAATGGCTCGTTCACTTTGTGAGATTGCTATTGATTAAACAAAAACACTACTAACAAAAACAAACAATGACAGGACTTGAGGATTACCACACAGAGTGGTCATGATGGTTGCGACATGGTGATCCTAAACAGGCTTTTGAGGGTGTCTCTTCTCCATGGGCCGGCCCCAACGAGGCCCCCGCATAGCCCACGAGGGCATTACACGGGAACATTACAGCCCACTGTAGCCATTACTTACAAGTCCATCTTGGAAATCCATTCGGTGGCATCTTTTTATGGCCATTCACCGTGAATGCTTTAAAAGTAATGAAGCTCCAGAGACCGTCCCTTGCAGGCGGGAGATCAAAGCGGCCAGGCGGGCAAGAAATGAGAGGTAAGATAGGGACCGAGAGGAGAAGCGAAAGAAAGCACCGAGGAAGACAAATGGCGCACTGGTGCAGGATCAAGGAGGATTGATTATGATGCGCCAGAGCTCCGGTCCCGATCCATCTTTGCACCTGCGACCAATAGAATGTGATTGGTTCCGTTTGGCAGGCACACAAACTCATCTCATTGACTCATTTAAAATCTGAAATGAAACGAGCAATGATTGCTTAACTAATGTAAGAAGCAATAACTTAGAGGCCAAACAATTCAGAAGGGAAAAATCGTCATGAGGTTCCACTCTTTTCTAAAGCAATGAAACGATTAAAAAAAGCTAAAAAAAACAAAATAAAACTGCAAACTATGGTTGTAACAATATCGAACTGATTGACTAAATGGGTAGCTAACACAAGAACTAGCCTTTCAGCCACTTAGCTAATTAACTGTGTCGTCAAACAACAATTTACATAATTACATCGAACTGACCAACACGCCAGTTATCCATCAAGCTAACTCACAAGGCTCTTAGCTACTTACCAAACAAACAACCCACTGGGCCAAATGACTTACGAAGTAGTTGGCTAACAAAGCAGCAAACCGTTCTGATGCGATTAAAATGACAACTAGCCACTTAGTCAACGACTAGCTAGCGCACTATCAAACCAACCAATCAACCAACCAAAGTCGTCAACCTAACTAAATACCTAACTATGCGCTACTTTGAAAATGAACCAATTAACCAACTATACAAATAAATATATAGCCAACTAAAGAGATAACCAACCAATGAGCCATTTAGCCATGTGGGAAACTTATTAACTCGTTAGCTTGGGAACAAACTACTACCTTAAACAACTAACAAAATACAACCATAGTTACCCAGCCGCTTTGTCAACCAGCTAACCAAATAACTCGCTAACTAACAAAGGAGCAATTTAAGCCATGTAGCTAGTTCAGTAAGACAACTAGTCAACTAGTTTGCCAAATAACAAATTAACTAACCGACTGACTAACTATTATCCAACTAACCATTTAGCAACAAACTCAATAACAAATTAGTGATTTGGTAAACAAGTCAGCTAAAACCACTATTCCACTGAGGGATGAACGTTTCCAATGAAAACTACAGTTTTTGCTATACAGTGTAAATAAGACCAAGGTCCTTTTAAAGACCAATGCCTCAGTCTTGCTCTCAGTTGGCAGAAGTTAATGCTCAAACTGTAAATGTATTGATTCCACACACTACACACACGTCAGAACTGTCCATCATCGCATTCCACCTCATCTGTCTTCTGGAGGACAAGCATTCAGACCGGGCCAGCGCGTGACTTGAAACATCAGAGGCAGCATGTGATTCTTATTTATGAATTATGAGCACATTCATACCAGGAAGTGTCAGCAGCGTTGTCTGCACTAATAAAGCGCTCCCTCCTTCACCGCAAACAAGGCCGAGCTGGCTTGTCCTCATTAAGTCGTTAGAGATGTGATGAAAATGCACGTGTACTCTAACGAGTCAATGTTTGGACAGCGCCGATTAAAAATGAACCGATGTGGCAGCGGAGAAGAAGGAAAAAAACACAGTCAAACAGCCCCATGTCAAATGTATTGCCATTGGATGTTTTTGATGTTAAAACAGTAACTGAAGGATTGTCTGTGGACACTGATGCCTTGATGTACGTAGGATTCTTTAACAAGATAATTAACAAGGACGGAGAAAAAGGCCTTTTTGTAAAAGCATGCATTTCAAGTATAAATTCTAGTACCACTATTTTTTTTTTGCTTTTGTGATATCTCAAACATCCAAGTAAGACATACCTTCAAACAAAACATCACAAAAGGGCTTTTGATAGCGGAAACATTTATCTGCACTCTATTGAACTGATGAAACGAACTATCAACAGAACTGAGACAATGAGTTCAGTGAGTGTGTGCACGTGTATGTTTGCATGCACTGTATGTGCACGCTCGTGCATGTGTGTTCCCTCCACCCTGTAAATTCGTGCGCATGGATGTGTGTTCCCTTCACCCGGCAATTAATGCCTTTTGTGTGTGTGTGTGTGCAACACAAAATGATGCAATTTATTTACTATGCAGACAAGCTTGAACCTTAGCCAGAGGCTGTGTCAGACATTTCTGCACATTATGGAGCAAAAAAAAATAATAATAAATAAGAAAATGACGTATAGATACGTCATGGGTAGGCGACAGTAGTGGGTTTCAATGACTTAAGGCATGTATGTTAAATACACATAATTATCTTTGTTTTATGTTTACTTTGACAGTAAATTTCAACTGGCAGTGTTTAAGAACTGCTAAAACATGTTTGATATCTGCCAAACAGCTGCTCATTGGAAAGTTGGGTTCACTGCTGCCATAAAGTGCTTCTATCTCAAAATTTTGTTTTCAGAACGCCACAAACTACATTGTGAGGAGTGTGGCGGGAATGATAGTGAGGGTTTTTGGCATCTTACTCAGTAACATTTTGACACCACAAGAGTCAAAGTTCAATAAAAGAAGAAAGTTAAAAGTGAATTTAAAAAATACAACTTTAGTCTAGAAAAGATGCCTTTATGGAAAATATTAAATATAAGGGATAATAAAAAAATATATACTCATGCAGGGATGTAATATTTATTTAACATACAGTACCGAGCTTTTAATGGGCCCAAAGCTCAAGTAGGAAGGAGTAATTGGTCTATTAAATTTGTTTTAATGGCAGAGGTCTGCACTTTGCACAGAATGACAATTCATTGAAAATTATTTTATGGACCCTAAACAAAGGCTGGCGAACCCCCAGGGATCCGGGGACCCCTGTATGAGGACCACCGGTCCAAAATGCAAACTTGAAGCAGCACCATCAGAATGGAAACAGGAGTACAGAACAGTCCATACATAGGGGTTGGGAGGGGGGCAATTTACTACATTAAATTACACACACAATCAATCAAAACAATTAAAAGGTCCAACCGAGAAAGCCGACTTACAGTGAGTGATGTGGCACAGAAGCCGAGCTGCAGCCACCAAGCCAGAAGATCACAGAAGGAAAGGAGAGGTCACAAGAAAGACAGACAGAGGCTAAGATAGAGGCTCCCTCGTTCTTCTTTATAAAAACAACAACAATAATAATAATAACAACAATAAACTCCCGGATTGGCACGTCGTGCGCTCGTCCCCAGCTAGAGTAAGTCCACACGTCTCGGCAGCAGCAACAGGCAAAACACAGATGCTCAAAGCAGACGCCTCTGCTATGACTGAGCCCAAACGCTTGACAGAGCGAGCAAGGGATGGGGGGGAGGGACGAGCAATGGTGGGACGGCGAGAGGGAGGGATGAAGAACATCACAGAAGAGGAAGACGAAAACAGCCAGGAAGGAAGGGAGGCTCGAGAAAGAGTGAGAGAGAGAGAGAGAGAGAGAGAGAGAGAGAGAGAGAGAGAGAGAGAGATGGACACAGAGCGAGTGAAGGGCTCGTGACTCACAGGAAAAGCATCGCCCTGCGACGCCTGCATGGTGTGTGCGTGTGTCACATTGACACTCAGGAGTGTCACACAATGGAGGGGCGCCGACCGCTAAGCCAGGATTTAAGCAGCAGTTCCAAGTGCTCCTGTTTTCGTGCCTCCATATCCATATCTATTTACGTGTCACCCAAATTGCTGTTTACATTTACTACCTGCTCGTGAACAACTACAGAAGGTCCTCCCTCGGTTTACAACGGCGAGAAAAATACAGTTGTGCGATGAACGCATGGACGTAGCTTGGTGGAGATCGATTGTTTGGGTCGTCCGGGCAAGTTGTGAAGGTGAGATGGGGTGATCGCTTGTTCAAATAAAGGTGTCGACAAGGGAGATCGGTTGATTGACTCTATGGCAAAGAGTCAAAAAACGGGTTGCTGGTGCTTGATCGTTTGGCGAAGGAGGCGAGGGCTGAGTGGGTCGGTTTGGTGCAAAACGTGATTGACAAGGTTGCCAAAGGGGATGGCGGTGATCGATTATTTGGAACTTGACTACAATGGGTTTGATCAGTCGATCGGGGCCTTAATTTGTTCACCGGTGGTTTGGTTGTCGGATTGTCCAAAGGATGAACGATCAGTTGGCCACACCGGGTGTTGGTGATCGACTGAAGGGCACAAAGATGTCAGTGGGAGCAGCGGCGATTAGCGATTGTTTGGTGCAAAGTTGCCGAAAAGAAGTGAAAGAGACCTGATAAGATCGCCACAAAATGTTGAAATCGTGGACAGAGGTTTATCTTTTAATCTGTCGCTCAGCCAAGCTCTTGACGAGGTGGTTGAGTTGTTGCCGATGGACTTCTGTTGGCCGATTTTTCGGCAAAGTTGCCAACAATGAAGTGGCGATGATGCATTTGGTTGCTCAGCAAAGCTTTGGATTGTGGTTTGTTCAGCAAGCAGTTGGCGAGATTGTTTGGTGAAGTTGAGGTGGGATGTTTGATTAAGTGCAAAGTCGGTGGATCGGTCGTTCGATGAAATTGGGATGATGATGGTACTTTGTTGACTGGATCGTTTGTTTGGTGGGGAGTTCGCAATGACTGCAAGGATATTCCGCAAAGTTACCAATGGGGCTGGTGGTGACCGGCTGGTCCTCACCAAGACAGTAATTGGAGGGGGGGGGGGGGGGGGGGGAATCGGTTGTTTGCTGAAAATGTCCCCAGGGGGGTGTTCAGTTGATCGACGCAAATGTTGATGAAGTTGGTGATCGTGGGAGATTACACCCGTTACAGGGGATCAGATCTGGCTTTGCGGTCAAGTAAGTGTTTGTCAGGAACCACAGTGTGCTGTAAACACACTGACGCCCCCCCCCCCCCCCCCTCACGCCCCAACCATCAACATTCCTTAAAAAGATTACTCTATAGCAGAACAAGAACAGCAGGCGACAGACACAAAAACACCAAAATGAGTGACACCAAGCTCAGCTTTAACCTGTCTGTGCTGGCATGTTGGATTAGCGAGTAATTCCGTTGGAACAAAGGCTTGCGGCGCACAGGCCCTTATCACCCCGAGCAGGTACACAGGCAAACACAAGAAAACGTTCAAATACATTTGCTCACCCACTCGACAGAACTTAACATTTTGAACCACATTCAAGTCGCGCCACGCATGGGCGCCGATGACCTGCGTGCCGGGAGGATTGAAAGTAAAACTACCCACAATGGAGTTCATGTCCTCTTATGATGATGACCTGACAATCAGGTACTGAAGTACCCTTTGATGTGCGAATCCACTACTCTAAATTCCGACATATGCCAAGAATTAATGGAAACCTATTGACTAAAAGCAGCATGAATGCATTGTAAACCGGAGAGGCACTCGGCAGAGCGCTGACCTCCACCAAGGCCGTTGACACCTGCTGGTTACGACTGATATTCATGCTTTATTCACTAACAAAATACATTTCGCATTTTCATCCATCCATCCATCCATTTTCCGATCCGCTTCATCCTCCCAAGGGTCGCGCGGGATGCTGGGGCCTATCCCAGCTGTCTTTGGACAGTCGGCGGGATACGCTCTGTATTGGTTGCCAGCCAATCGCAGGGCACACAGAGACGAACGCCCACACCCAGGGACAATTTTTTTGAGTGTTCAATCAGCCTGCCATGCATGTTTTTGGAATGTGGGAGGAAACCGGAGTACCCGGAGAAAACCCACGCAGGCACGGGGAAAACATGCCAACTCCACACAGGAAGGCCGGAGCCGGGATGTTCCAATTCAACACCCGTGGGAACCTGAACAAGAAAGGCCAACACGCACTTTTATCTGTATTAACAGTAGTTTATAATTTTGGGAGGTGTTTTTTGGGTGATTTCTGGGATCTGGAGAGCTGTTTTTTGCAACCTGTTTGATTTTTCACATCAAAAGGCAATGTATCATACATTTGTTTGTACTCCTTGAGTTTCTGGATGTGTTTTCATGATGACCCCCCCCCCCCCCCCCCGCCTTCCCAATTCCACACACTATCGTTGATGCGCAGTGTAATCCCTCACATTTGTATTGAATCTGAGGCGCTAAAGATTAAAGATTGTGCATTAAACGTGACAGAAACAAGGAAAGAATGAATGCCTCCAGGGATTGTACAAGGCGGAGGGGGGGAACCACGGGAAACTTGAATCTTGAACGATTAGTGCGCTTATCGCGTGTTAAATCGTGGACGCCCGCTTTTAATTGCCGTGGCTTTTGTTTTCCTCCCACGCTCGAATAATTTCACGATAACTCTTATCTGGCATCTGAGTGCAATACAAGTGCAAATTAGCACAAGGATACATGCAGCGCATAAGATAAATTCTGAAGTGGACGACGAGGCACAGGTACAACAACAACAACAACAATGGTGGGAGCAAAATTGGGGGGGGGGTGTTATTAAGAGTGGAGATTAAGAGTTAGTTCAAAATTTTAATATCCCAGCATTCTTCAAATCGCAGCGGAAACAGCTACAACAGAGGCGTAATGGCGATACTAAACACGTTTCACGGCTTAATTTGGCAAGCTGAAAGGAGTGGTAAATACTGCGCACGTGATTCATGATTCTGAACGTTGAGTGAAGGCACATATCAAACAAAATATCACGGCACCACCACCAAACAAATGCGTCACAAAGACAGCAGCTCCTTGATTTATAACTAGGGCTGAAAAAATTCTATTGAACTATGTTATTAGTGCAAGTTCTTACACAGTACAATAATAAACGAGTGTTTTTCATGGGGTGGGGGGTGGATGGCGGGTATCTGCAATGGATTTATGGCACTTCCATTTATTTCAATAGGCAAAGTGGACTTGGGAGACATAACTTGAAAGAGTGCTAGCAGGGAAAAAAAAAAATCAAAGTAATCAGTCGAGGTACCTCTGCGTGAATGAAGTCATTTCAAGTCACTTGCCAATTGCCTTAGTCATTGTGAAATCTGTGCCTGCCTATGACTAGTAGTATTAATGCCAAGGCAACATGACGTTGGGTAGTCAATACGGTAAGCTGAGCCACAAAAAAAAAAAAAAAAGGCTCAAGAACCCACATCGCAAGTCTGCCATTGTATTTATTGTTTGCATTCTCGAGCGTGTTAACTGAATTATTTCATTGATATCTCACCAATTTATTACAAGTTGAACGTTTGAAAAGAGTTTTGGCCCTCCGAGGTCACCTGAAATGACTAGCGATATAAATTCCAAGAGTGAATTAACCTGCTGAAATTTGACTTCAAACTTCCACTTAAATGTTGCCGTCCCAAACAAAAGTGCATTCTCATGGCGAGAAAATGTTTCAAAAAAGACATAACGACTACTATCATCAGTCGAGTTTCTAAGGGTGCTAAAATGAAAAAAAAAAAAATCAATTATGTCAAGTGGGGATTAATTCGTAATAAATAAATAAATACATAAATAAAATCCTTTTCATAACCTCAGTAGGTCAAAGCAGGATATGTGCAAAACAATCAGATTATCGTGATGCAAAACCTTTCATGGGATAATCCCCAGATGAATAGGTTTGGTTGCAAAACACGTTTAAATATGGTCGCTAAAAGCAAAAATTTCCAAACTGAGGGTCTGGGGCCCAAAGGGGATCCCGATAAAATTATTGTGTCATTAATTTAAGTACAGCATATGTTAAAGCAACACGTACTGCATTTTATGAAGGCTGGCTCAAAGAGAAAGACCGTTTTTTTGTTTTTGTTTTACAGACTATTTCAGCCAGTCGGTAAATACTCACTCAAAGCTGTCTAATGTACCACCGGGGAAATTCCTTGATAAGATTCCTTCTCCGACAGGAAGTTACCTGCGCGCTCCGTATGATCTACTCAACACTGAACGGCAGGCATGCAAGTTAAATATCTATCTCTGTCTCCTTTGGAGCAAACTGAACAAGAACAGAGATGGCGAGACGTTCCCACCCGCTTGCCTGTGCAGACATTCTTCAGCTTGTCAGTGCTTGCCTCCAGCACGGGGAGAAAAAGAAAAATAACGACAGTGGCACTCAGGAGAGGAGCAGACCTCTGCCATGGTTGGTAATAGAGGGGGAGAAAAAAAAATGTTGAGGATATCACTGCAATCGGTTGTGCGTGCTCGGACAAGAGCGAGGCATTCGACGTCAACCAGTTAATTCTAGTTTCAAGACAGTCCCCTCCAAAAGTTTTGCAAAATGAATTCATTTGTTTTTGTTGTGTTTGTAGGCATCTTCAGGTTTCAGATTAAAAGGTAAATATGAGGGAAAAGGTTCAAAATGTCAGCGCTTATTTCGCTTTACTTTTCTTTTCTGAGACTTTGGCCTTCCCATCACTTATGCAGAGGTTAAACTTGGTCTCATTAGGCCATAAATTCTTTGATTCTATTCATTTTTTATGGTGGCTCATCTTTGTAATTTTTAGCAAAATCCAATCTGGATCAAAACTCATCTGTCAAGCATGGTGGCGGTCATGTCATGGCTTGGCTGATTCTGGAACAGGCTCGCTTGTTTTTACTGACAATGTAACTCATGATGTAAGCAGAATGAATTCTGAAGTCAACAAACTCATTTTGCCGATTGGCTGGCAACCGGTTCAGGGTGTCCCCCGCCTACTGCCTGAAGGAAGCGGTTCAGAAAATGGATGGAAGGATGGATAACACAAACACACAAGATAATAGATTAACATTAGCATAACAATAGCCTAAAATTAGCAAGCGCCCCATTTGCACCAGGAGTTACGTGAGGAACATTTTGGGCCTTGGTATGAAATTTATCACTTCACATTGATACATTTTCTTAAGCATCAAAACAAGCCGACGCGGTTTCATAAACATCAAAGTCCATTTATTCTTTGGAAAAAAAACCCACGTGTATTTTCTTACAGAAGCTCTGCTACAAACCTAAACTAGGTCGGTAAGTTAGTAAACACCGCAGAAGAGTTGTTAGCAATGAGACGGTTTTCGTTAAAAAGTCTACCCAATATATACAATTTCATAAAAATCAAAGACAGCCGAGTCTTGAACAAACCCAAGATGCTCGTTTTCACCAAGCCCAGCACATTTTGCAAACCGACGCTTCACGATTATGAAAGACAATTGGGTGTTTAGCACCCAAGTTCTTAAACTTCACAAACAATTTGGTCTTTGATTAACCGAACCCATAAACATCGAAGGCAATCAGGTCCGTGCGGCATTTGTTTTCATGAGCACAGCACCAAGGAAAAACATGTTTTTGGTAAACGTTAAAGACAAGCTAATTAAACTAAGCAATGCAACAAAATCGGCCCCTCGCAAACCTGTTTAATTACTCACAACTCCTTTGCCTGCTCCTCTTTTTGTAATCAGCAGCATTGACTTGATGTCCGGCCAACAGCCGGATTATGCGGCACCTTTGAGACGCTTACGCGAGAAGGCTACTGAGAAACGATTATGGATGTTTCTTCGAAGAGACTAAACAGAAAATCTAACGCCCTGCCGTGGGGGAGCAGGCCTGAGTAAAGTATAGAGACTCCTGATACCTCCCCAAACACACTCCTTTTCGCTCCATAAACTTTAATGTGAAAACCCAGTGCAGACGAGGTGATAAAAATCAAGGCACCCTTTGTTCTTAGTCTGCATACATGAGTTGGCAGCGAGGTCGAAAGACAATAGAGACTCCGTCCAATCCCTCGCTATTGATTTGATTGTCGTTTGTTTTAAAAAATAAAGTGGCTTTGATAAAGTTGCGTGGCTGCTTCCAAGTTTCTTGCCTCCGTCAGCGGATAAGCCGTCGGACTCGTACGCTTTGATGTGCAACGGTTTCTTCTCAGAGGCCCAGATATACATCAAAGACAGTTTACTCTTCGAGAAACGCAGCGCATTTTATGAAACGTTTGACAGATACACAACACAGAGAACGTACACGTTTCGAGGAGCCTAACGCACGTCTTTGCATGAGTATCAAAGACAATTTAGAGTGTGTAATGAACGATACACAGTACGTTGGGAAAGCGTACAAAACACATTCGTTTCCAACAAAGTTAAAACATGGATTTTTGTGAAACTTCAGAGAACCATCCATCCATTTTCCGAACCGCTTGATCCTCACTAGGGTCGCGGGGGGTGCTGGAGCCTATCCCAGCCGTCTTCGGGCAGTAGGCGGGGACACCCTGAATCAGTTGCCAGCCAATCGCAGGGCACACAGAGACGAACAACCATTCACGCCCACACTCACACCTAGGGACAATTTAGAGCGTCCAATCAGCCTGCCATGCATGTTTTTGGAATGTGGGAGGAAACCGGAGCACCCGGAGAAAACCCACGCAGGCCCGGGGAGAACATGCAAACTCCACACAGGGAGGCCGGAGCTGGAATTGAACCCGGTACCTCTGCACTGTGAAGCCGACCGAATGGGCATTTTCATAAAATTATCACAGTCAGTTTAGCTTTTGACAAACTTAGCGTATTTTATGCACTGTAAGGCGCACCTTCAATGAATGGCCTATTTCAAAACTGTTTTTATATGTAGGGCGCACTACATGGTAAGGCTCAGAGAAGCAACAATAGTGGCTGCGGTAGCGCCATGCTTCCACTAGATGGTGCTACGCTAAAGGGAATATAATGCAGCTTGATTTATTTAGAGCAGTGGTTCCAAACCCAACCAGTTCATTTGCACATTCACCGAACCCTTCATTACTGAAAAATAAAAATATGATTTTTATTTTTACAAAGACAAAAAGCTGCATTTATTAAAAACAGGGTGAAAAAAACCCGTTTTTAATCGTGCACAAAATGAACCAGCCAGTGATGGCCAAACGGGCGTGTCATAACTAATTGACACGTTGAGTTTGGGTGTGTCTTATCCTCCATGGCAGAGGCTCTGTTGAACGCCCGAGACTGATTCACCGAACCCCTGGGGTTAGTTCGAACCCAGGTTAAGAAACCACTGATGTAGAGCATTTACAACCAACACAGCCATGAGAACTGGTCACGAACACAGACAAGAAACATAAATATGAACGACAAAAGTTACATAGACAATTGATTCAACAAAAGGGCACATAAACCTTGTGGGCTCGAATCCACAAGGGGCAAAAAAAAAAAAAAAAAAAAAAAAAACGAATTTCATGGCAACTTTGTCGATTTAAATTCTAAAGTCCCTTGAATAATATATTGATCTGTGTCATATTTATTTGGCGATTATTGATGAAATGTAAGAGTCAGGTTGCTTTGACTTCACTCTCCCACTAGATGTCCGTCAAGTTGCTTTCACTGAAATACCAAAGCGCGGAATCTACTTTGGGCCAATTTGAAGGAAAGCCTCAATGCTTCATACTTGACCCGCCCATCTCTACATCTCAGCTCCTCCTCCTCATGCGGCCAAACAAAACTTTCCTTGGGTAATTGTGTTGAATTTACTCATCAAAACGACTCTTTTCATGCTCGGGCTTCTTTGTTTTTCGGTGACTCCCCGTGGCTGTGCTAGAGTACCACCTGAGACAGGGCTGCCCATTACGTCGATCGTGATCGAAAGGTAGATCGCGGAGTGGGCCCAAGTCGATCGTGAGGGGTGTCGAGAGAAAAAAAAACAAAAAAAAACAAGCAACCTTTTGTGTGCGCCTTTGTGCATGTTCGTAATATATTTTTTGTGTTAATGTACACTGCACACTAATCATCCTGTCAGTCTCATTTTCACAAAAAGTATTTAAAAAAAAATAAAGCAGGTGAATCGTAGGTAAATCTATGTGTGAGCTATGATAGTTAACAGGCTGCAAAAGTGCGTCGCACGCCTCCGTGTCAGGCTGTTGCTCATCATGGTATGCGTGCATGTGTATGTGCGGGCGCAGTCGCGGGTCGATCGCGGGTGGTTGGTCGACCGAAACGTCGATCTTCGGCCCAAAGGTTTTAGGCACCCCTGACCTTAAGACCTTGCATGACAGCCTTTCTGTGTCTTCTTGTCTTACACATTTCCTCAAATGATTCAGTGTTTATGAATTATTTTTTTCAAATTATTCAACTGCATTTCCATGTGGACATGGCCTTAGGTTGGTCATGTTCTCCCTGTGCTCCATTTTTTTCCTCCCATGTCTGGCTCAATAGGTTTTAATATCCATCCCTTTGTGTATTTATTTCTCTAGTTTCTTTTCATCTTAGTTGGTACAGCGTGTTTGCTGCTTCCGTTCCTGTTGCTGGGAGCCACATCTTCCCAAAGAACATCTTATTTCCTTTTGCAGCAAGTTTATGGGCAATGTTAGTTCGCTGTTTGGAATCTCCTTTTTGCGACGTTATTTCTTTTAGTTTTGTTGATTCCTTCCACGATGTAATCTGGACTTTTTGTTCTTTTGCAAATAAACTTTTTTTTTTTTTTGGAATTATTTTTGCTCTCCACTCCTGTCTACCTGCTTCAGGGCCTTTGGGGCCCCAGACAAATGATAAGTACTCACGGCCCCAATGCAAAAATAAAGCAAACAAATTAAATTAAATTAAAAATAAAAAAAAAGAGGCAACCGGGTTTGCGACACGAAAATGTCTCATTCAGAGACATTTGAATTTGTTTTTTGGAACGTCAAACATCCTGAAGCAACATTTGTATAAGCACTGCATGAGTAGTACAAATAGTGATTTTGCTAACAAAATAAGAGGCCATCTGTTTTCGTACACTGAAGTCAGTGAACAGAGGCCATGGCAGCAACCAAGAATTTATTCCTAAATGAAAGAGATGCAATTATGATACAGTGGCACTTTCTTATTCCCCCCCCCCCCCCCCAAGAGCCCATATATGTGCTGTCGTGTTTTCTACAGTAGGTACACAAGAGACACATCGAGGCCTCCGAACGTCGAGCTTGGCCTTTGTCGTTGGCTGTTTAAAAAATAAATAAATAAAACAGTGAATGGGTGTGCCCCGTCTCCTGGGCACAATTACATTCTACATTTTCTACCCTAGCATCAAGTCGACTCCTGAAAAAGAAGCCACGTCAACAGCCACGTTTACTGCTTTGGAATGCAAGCGTTTAAAGTGTTCGCCTCTTCATTATTACCGGGGTTCCCCAAAACCGCAAACCAGCACTGGATCAAAGTGTTTGGTTAAAAAAAAAAAGAAAAAAAAACAAGCCAACAAACAAACAAAAAATGTTAATTGAAAAAAGAACTCCAAAGTCAAGTGTGTATCATATGGCTGACTTTGTCTTTTGTTGCTTTGAAATTGGAAGTGCTGTCAAAAAAAGTGTCCAGTGCTTCGCATATTCTGGAATTTTACACAGCAGTCATTGAACATACGTACATAACTACAAATGCTAACGTCAAGCAAGCAGGATTTGCGTAGTTTCACCGACTGCAGGTGGGTCTGAAATGTATCCAGCGTGGTTCACTGTAGTATTTGTAAAAACAATGCCATATGTGGGATGTCACAAAAGATGTATTGGAAATCCAAACGACAAGATTGTCCCTTTTGAAACAATCCACCTGAGTTGAAAACCGTTTTCAGCCCTCTGTGTCATGCCCATATGCACGTCAATGTTGATGTTGTCTAGATCTTCTATTTGGGTCCTCTTAGTTGGGAAAGAGGAAAGGGGTGGGGAGAGGCAAGGTGCTCCGGCACGGCGATGTTCTCGGCCAAAAACTGCCGGATGCTCAGGCCCTTGTGAGCACAACCGCGACCTGCCATACTTTTCACCTCTCCTCACACACTGGATGACGCAAACACCGCCGTATCTCTTGTACTGGTTGACCCGTGTGGTCCACGCTGAAGGGTGAAAACTCAAGAGTTTGGGTTTGAAACGCATCTTTTGGGACAGCGAACTGACAAATTATCTAACCCCCCCCCCCAATCACCTTCCATCTGAGGTCCACAAAGGGTCCCGCATGAAACCGGTCATTTCTGTCATTTTTGAAGCCGTCTGTCACTGTTCTATGGCCATAGATGAAAGGGAGGATCCGGTGGAGCAATTCCCCGTCCTTATGTAACTGCAAGATGCTGCCGGCTAACCCTCGCTAACCGCCCCAACAATCCCGGCCGGTCTCTCTCACACACACGCACGCGGTAATGGTACGATAATATGCCTGCTCATGCCTGAAGTGCTTGATAGCTCTCCTCTTCAAAAAGCTAGTCCACCGGAGCCCGCAAAAGTAAACAGCTCGGATCAAACCAACTCCCGGCTGCCTTTGAAGAGTGGGAGACAATTACAGAGATCAATGGTGCAGCTCAGGGCTGGTTAACAGCCCCAACAGCCGGCGATTGATGCCCGAGGCGTACGAGAAAGAGAGAGCAACTCCTCTTTGCCCGGCGAGGTGCTGGACGTGCACGGTGGCCGACCGCACTCGTGCTCCGGCCAAAGCCCCGAGCACACTAAACAGGAATGAAAAACAACTAGGTGTTCGCTACAGCGAAATGTCTCTCGTCGGATGGGAGGAAAGTCTTTTTGACTTGAGACTTTGGTTGATTTGTGTTACAAAATATTAGCGAAAAGATGCTAACTGGGACAAATGATGGTCGAGTCAACACAATTGGCAGAATCGTTTGTAACATGGTGCAGTTGACGAGCGTATACATCCGTATGTACGCAATATCCCTCGGTCACGCTCTTTCATGCAAAGTAGTTTTGCTTTTTATTTTGCCACGGGATGGTCATAAAAAGTGGATTGGGTCACCGAAATCGCGGGTCAGAAATGCGCAGCCTGCCACTGAGTTTCATTTTGATTGCGCATGAGATGCCTTCAAAGACCATCAATGATACCAAATGAAAAAACACAATCATTGACTTGAAACTAACAAGAACATCAACAGCATTTCACAAATAGCACCAAAGCGCTACTTTACTTTGAAAAGAACACAAAAACAGGCAAGTTAGTAATTGCCGAAATGCAACAATGCTGGGATTCACTGTAATAACGACATAATACAGATGCAATAACTAGCAAACTGGATCAAGTCGGCAAGTTGAGTACAACAAACGTGTAACAATAGGAAAAATGCAGTTTTCGCAGTGTTTTTCTACCCCTCAATTGGTTGTTCTTATTGCGCGGGCGGTCCACTGCCTTCCCTGCGGGACACCCACAAAACCGAGACCAGAAAGGTGCTGTTATGTCAGAACACCTTGACGACGTAAACAAGTTGCAAAGGGAGCACACGTCTTGCCATCAGCTATTTTTTATTTTTTTTGCACCCCGGCTGTATTTAGCAGTCTTGTAGCCGTCGGTTGCAACGCCTACGCGAGAAAAAGAGACTTGGGAGGCCAACTGCGCTTTTTGACACAGCTGGTGCCTGGACACACCAGCGCTGTTGGTGTGCAGTAATGAGACTTAGATTCTTTATTTTTGCTCTGTGAATGCGAAGAGACAAGCAAAAACCAAATAAAATACGATTATGAAACAGGTCGTTTGATTAACAGGAGCGCCGTGCTGAGATCACAACATGCTGCATGTTCAACTCAAACGAGATATTAGTTTTCTTGGCCCAAATGTTTTTACTGCAAAATATTGAAACCTTTAGCATGTCATTAGATTAGTCCTTTCATGACTGGTGACACACACACGCACACGCACACACACACACACACACACACACACACACACACAGTAGGGCGGCATGGTGGTCGACTCGTTAGCACGTCGTCGTCACACTGCAGGGGTCATGGGTTCGATTCCGGCCTATAGCCTTCCCGTGTGGAGTTTGCATGTTCTCCCCAGGGCTGAGTGGGTTTTACTCTGGTTCACTCCCAGATTCCAAAAACATGCAGGATAGGTAACTGAAGCGATCACTCTAAATTGTCCCTCGGTGCCACTGTGAGCGCGACTTGTTTTTAGCCTATGTGTGTCCTGCGATTGGCTGGCAACCTGTTGAGGGTGTTCGCCACCTCCTGCCCGAAGACAGCTGGGATTGGTTTCAATGAGACCGCGACCCTTGTGAAAATAAGCGAATCAGATCATGGATGGATGGCTGGATGTTTAAACATTGCTGCTCATGTATTGTTTTTTCCCCTCTGCTACTGGTGTGCTGAGGCACCCTGTCAGTTGCTCAAACTCGTCATAACCGGCCGGGGGCAACGTGACTGGAGACAGACTGATGGCTCTTGTCATTCCAAGGCGTGGGCAAAGTTTAAAACTTGATGAATTAATAATCAGGAATAATCATCCAGATAAATATATTTGGACCGGGGCTGTAAAGTCTGCCGAGACGAGAAGCAAACAAGAGACATGAATGATACATAAAAAAAAACACATTTGCGTGAACTGATCATCTCACCTTGAATGCACCATGTGACGACAGTTGTGTGTTTACGATCAAGCTCGGCTCCAAACATGAGCTATGAGTGTGGAATTTCAATTTCAGGGTTCCATCGAGATACGTACGGATGTACGATCGATTACTTCAGTTTGTTCGTCATCGATAGTGGTGCTCCACTCTATCACTTACCAAGGCTCATCTCACATTTGCCAGAAGACATTTTGATGATCCTCAAGAGTTTGGGAAAAAAAATTCTGTGGACTGATGAGTCAAAAATGGAACTTTATAGAAGATGTGCGGCTCGTTATGTTTGGGGCAAGAACATTATGCCAACAGTGAAGCATGGTGGTGGCGGTGTGATGGTCTGTGGCCGCTTTGCTCCTTCAGGACCAGGACAACTTGCTGTGACTGATGGGACAATGAATTCTGCTGTCTGCTAGAAAATCCTGAAGGAGAACGTCCGACAATCAGTTTGTGCCCTCTAACTCAAGCGCTCTTGGATCACGCAGCAGGACAATGATCCGAAACACACCAGCAAGTCCACCTCTGAATGGCTCAAAAAACCCAAAACAAAATTTAGGCTTTGGTTCGGTCAAGTCAAAGCCTGGATTTGAATCCAACTTAGATGCTATGCTGTGACCTTAAACTGGCAGGTCATGCTCGAAAACCCTTCAATCTGGCGGGGTTGAAGCAATTCTGCAAAGAAGAGTGGGCCAAAATTCCTGCACAGCGATGTGAAAGATTCATCAGCAATCATCACAAATGCTTGATTTCAGTTATTGCTGCCAAGGTTGGCACAACCCAGTATTAGGTTCTGGGGGCAATTACTTTTTCACAGAGGGTCAGAAAGGTGTTGGTTTTTTTTGGTGCCTTAATAAATTGACTTCTCATTTGAAAACCGCATTTTGTATTTTATTGGGTTGTCTCTGTGTGATATTAAAATCGGTTTGTTGAACTGTAACTCGTGTGTGATAAATATTCCAAGAACGCAGTCATCAGGAAGGGGGCAAATATTTTCACACGGCACTGTATAAAAGAACAAATTTGACTAAAGTGATCATCGATTGGAAGAAGCGTCAACTGACAAGTCGACAACGGTCTGCTGTGGTGAACACGACAATGAAGTGGTTGATCTTGGCTTTCTGCGTCGCCGTGCTGGTCACAGCTGGTGAGTGTCATTTTCCTTTCAGTCAGTCTAGACTTCACAAGAAACAAGTCAACTATCACAAACTGCAATTTCACTAGAATACATCAGCAATTTTATAAGGGGGGGGGGGGTTATGTTGCATGAGACCAACTATTGACAAGCCGTAATCCTACAACAAAGGGATCATAAACTATGCAAAAACTGTGACGAATCATAATTCCACAAGAACACCTTTTCCCCCCATAACTTCAGCATAAGTAGCAACTACCAGACCACAAGAATGAAGTCTGATTGTTTCAAAATAAATTTAATTATTCAATTCTTGTCCCCGTTGTGGTACTGAGTCTCTTGTTTGGGTGTAGAGGAAAGTTTCTAAAACACTGGCGAGGCTGGCCATGATGTGCGCATTCGAGACAGTTGCAGTGACAAAATGACAGAGTCACCAGGAAGAATTGGATCAGAAATGAGCTCATCAGAGGGACAGCCGAGCTTAGATGCCTTTGGGTGGTGGGGGGCGGGGGATGACTTAGCTGGTTGGTTCACGTTCACAGGACAGGATATGTTGGTAGAAAGACTGAAGACAAGCTCAATGGATGGAGCCAGGGAAGACATGAGTCAAGTCAAGAGCACTTGAAAACAACCACCGCTGTCTACAAAATTCTGCAAACGCAGCAAAATATAATTTGGACCGCAACGAACTAAAAACAAAAAACAAATCAATTGCGAAGACAGCAGAAAGCACAAAAATAGTCCAACTCTAAATCAAGTCTCATCCGCAGTCAAATGCCAAACGAGGGCAGTCGGTGTTCGAGATGAGGACGCGCGAGGCAAACCGATGCAAAAGGATGACACGCCGCGGCGACGCTGAATGTGACAAGCCGAAAGGAAAAAAATAATAATTTCAATTTCTCAAACACTCCTTCCCATCTCTACCCCTCAGGTGAAGCTCTGACATGCCATGCCTGTATTCAAATGTCTCGGGGACCATGTCTTCCTTTCAACAACCTGTGTAAAGACGGCCAAGTCTGCCGTGATATCGTACCAGGTGAGTAGCTGTACATTGTTTCATCCTATTTTGCCAACCTTGTGCACAGAGAAAGCAAAAGCCAGATGTGGGTTTCAGTCTTACCACCGGCGTGGAGTCGGCACACTGGGGGGCTGACTAATATGAACAACGTGTGACAAATGCCCTTCACAATCAATGGGGCTTCACTCGCAGAAACCAAAGAATACTGACAGGGTCACACATATTGTTCTTTCTCTGCCTTGCAGCCGAACATGGACAGTATTGCGCGTGGCCGTGAACGTGACAGCGGACAAACCCCCGCACCTTGAAGTGCTCCAGAATGGACCACTGCGACCATCCTTTCAGAAAAGCATCCAAGGATTGGAGGGTGGTTCAACCTATCTTCTCTGTAGTTTAGTTGGAAAGCATTAAAAAATGTGATAAAAAAAAAGTGGGGGATGTCTTTTTTTTCTTGCATTGTGTTACTGAAAAATTCTTCTCACGTTGAAAGTAGCCCTGGCTTTGGGTGCTGGCCATGCATACCGTGGCCAAGAAAGTACTATCCTGTTGGGCCAATGGCTTCTGAGCACACAAAAAGGGTGTTCACACGGCAACATTTGCTCCGGTGCTGCCCCCGTAGAGCGTTCACACGTGCAAAGTTACACCGGTGTGGCGCCTGAAAACAGCTTCAACCGGAGCAAATTTCACCCTGCTCAAGGAGGTGGTTTAAAAATTTGCTCCGGAGTAAATGCTCATTTGCGGGGCAGCACCGATGTAAAATGGTACGCGTGAACGCTACAGGGGTAGACTCGCTACGCATGAGAAGAGTTGATGACATACGGCTTTCGTGCTCTGTTGGACTTCCGTCATCTTTCCTTTTGGAGGAGGCCGGACTGTCTCCGAGATGTTTGTGTAGTTTGTTCCTCTGTTGTGCGTTCACAAAACAGAATTTATTTTGTGATTTCTTCTCTTGATTTTCTGTTTGGCGCATTATGTTTGCTTTTCTCTTTGTTTTCTATCGGACTGCACGGCCGCAGAAACTGCCGTGTGAACGCATGTGGGGCTGCACCGGGGTAAACACGCTTCGCTTTGGTCAGCAGCTTTTTGCATGTGAACGCTCCACAAAATTTGCTCGGGTGTAAGATATATCGCAACAAAATACGTCGGTGCGGCACCGATGCAAATGTGTGCCGTGTGAACACCCCTCATGATACGTTCTGAAATTCAGGAAATGACTTTTCCCGTTGAGACAACCCCTTCAGAAATACTTCCATGTTATTTTGAGGCGGCACGGTGGCCGACCGGTTAGCGCGACGGCCTCACGGTGAAGAGGGACAGGGTTCGACTCCAGCTCTGGCCTCCCTGTGTAGAGTTTGCATGTTCTCCACGTGCTTGCGTGGGTTTTCTCCGGGTACTCTGGTTTCCTCCCGCATTCCAAAAACATGCGTGGCAGGTTAATGGAACACTCTAAATTGTCACTTGGTGTGAGTGTGAGCGCAGATGGTTGTTCGTCAATGTGTGCCGTGCGATTGGCTGGCAACCGCTTCAGGGTGCCCCCCCCCCCCCCCCGCCTACTGCCCGGAGACGGCTGGGATAGGCTCCGGCACGCCCGCGGCCCTTATGAGCATAAACAGATTAGAAAATGGATGGGTGTCATTTTTATTTGTGTATTTTGTTCCGATTTTACCCTGCCAGTCACTGTGAAGGGGGATGCACTTAAATAGCATGAAATGACCGAGGTCATCTTGGTGACACCCTCAGGCTCTGAAGCAGCCAAGTCCCAAACAAAATATGGAAAACCGTGTTTGCAGAGCTTACATTGATGTTCAGAGAGCATGCATATGAGTATCAAAGATAAAACATGTTTGGTTTGCAAAAAGAAGTCGTTTTACGGACACAATTAAAGCGAATTGCATATTTCTCCATCCTGTTCCAAATGATCAGCTCATCAGCAAGCTGTATCGGAGAAAATGATGCTGATCATTTGAATCAGGTGTGATGCAGCAGGGAGACATGGAAAACATGCAGGGCACCTGCCCTTGAGGTCCGGACTTTGACGCCAGTGCATTAAATGGCTACTGTGGCGAACATGACGATGAAGTGGTTGATTTTGGCGTTCTGCGTCGCCGTGCTGGTCACAGCCGGTGAGTGTTTTCCTTCTCCAAAACCCTCCTCAAAACTCACTTGTATTCTTTGGCATTCGACTCAGCATGACTTAGATTTGTTCTTGGTTTTACTGTTTGGTGCTTTCTACTGCCTTTATTACCGATTTGTCTTACTGTTTATTGTGCATGTTAAATTGCTCCATGTACAGCACTTTGTATGCAGGGATGGCTGTTTGAAAGTGCTCTATAAATACAGTTGACTTGACTTGACTTTCAGACAGCCGAGCTTGTTCTACGGAGGTGAAAGTCTTTGCACGAGTCATCATTTCAAGAGTATAAAATGATACAAGGATCAGAAAGGTTTTGTTCACGTATTGCAAAAGAATGCTCCTAATTTCAACCAAGAGATGAGTCGTACGAATACAAAGGGGGTGGGCTGGGATGGGGGGCTTAAATTTCATGAGACTAAATATTAAGGAGCCACATTTTCACAAGATGCTTTGGGGGAAAGGTTAGAGAGAGTCGACTGAGATGGTTGGGTCGCATTCACAGGACAGGATATGTTGGTCGGAGGGTGCCGGCAAAGAGGGCAAGAGGAAGACCCAAGACGAGTTCGATGGATGGAGCCAGAGAAGACATGAGTCGAGTCAAATCAACTGTAGTCATCGAGCACTTCCAAACAACCACCGCTGTGTCCAAAGTGCCGTACATGGAGCAAAAACAATTCAGACCGCAACGAACAATAAAACAAATGAGTCACGAAGACAGTAGAAATCACAAAAATAGTCAAACTCAAAATCATGTCTCATGCGCAGTCCAAAGCCAAACGAGGGCAGTCGGTGTTCGAGAGGACGACTCGCAAGACTAACTGAATGAAATGGATGACGCACTGCGGCCACGGTGAATGGGACAAGCCAAAAGGAGAAAAAAAATATTTTCAATTTCTCAAACACTCCCAACTCTACCCCTCAGGTGAAGCTGTGCAATGCCGTATCTGTAAACCGTGGGCCCCATTTTGTCTTCCTCAAACGGTTGAGTGCGCCCCGGGCCAAATCTGCCGTAATGACCTATGTAAGTACCTGTACATTGTTTCATCGTCTTTTGCCAGCCTTGTGCACAAAGAAAGCAAAAGCCAGATGTGCTTTTTTCGGTTTTTGCCACCAGCGTGGAGTTGGCACACTGACCAAATTGTGTTCATTGATTGATGAAAAAAATAAAAATAAGAAGGTTTGAATAATTCAGCAAGACTGTCACTCTGACCTGGCAATGAGCAGTGCTGCCGTATCTGACCCCATCCTGTCCAATTCCACTTGCGAGAAACAACTGCACCCGTGCGCGATTCATGAGTGGCATCCAATAAGTTCGCCTCCTGTCTCTCATTGGTTGTTTTTGCACAAGTGTGGTGCTTTCAAGCAGAGGATGTCATCCAAGCCGCAAACCACCAACTTCACCGTGATTCATCGCAGAAACAAAAGAAGACTGACATGGTCCCATGTTGTCCTTTCTCTGTCTTTCCAGTCAACCAAGGCCAAGTGTGCGCATGGCCGTGACAGTGACAGCGGACAAGCCCCCAACTTCACGTGCTCCAAAATGGACCACGGCGACCATCCTTTTATAAAAGTATCAAAGGAGTGGAGTGTGTTGGTTGGTGGTTCAACCTATCTTCTCTGTAGTTTAGTTGGAAAGCATTAAAAAATGTTATAAAAAAAATGGAGGTTTTTTTTCTTGCAGTCTGTGTGATTGTGAAATTCTTGGGTTGAAAGTAACCGGCTTTGGGTGCTTGCCATGGATACCCTGGACAAAACAAACAAACAAAAACCCTACTATCCTGTTGGGCCAACGGCTCAAGTGGCTTCTGAGCACGCAAAACCACAACAAAACAACATTTTTAATCATGGGGGCAGCACTCGATGCAGTCGACTGCACCGTGTGTGAACGTGGCGCATGGACACAACAAACAAGGCTAACCGAGACGACACTCGAAGTCGGACGGACACGTTTTCCTGCCAATCTGTGCGTTTCCCTTTTTGTCCAAATACATTTTTTACGACAACAACTGTCTTGTCCACGGCATCTTTTATTCGTTTCACTGGCGTTTAGCAAGTGTGTTTCTAAAGAGACGAAAATCTATTTACTGTTCCGAGTGTTAGTGCCTCAACATGGCTACGCCCGTGAAAGCAAACAACGAACTCAAACGCGTGTTTGTTCAATGTTGTAAACTAATATCCGGATTAATTTTAGGCACTTTTTCCTCAATTCTCCAGAGAAAGTTTCATTAAAATTTGAAAATCCGGAATTCAGGGATAATCCAGAGGACTTTCATCTCTGAACCCATTATTAGGTTCATTTTCACAGTGGGTCAGACAGGTTTTTTGGGGGGGGGGGGGGGGGGGGGTTGTTTTTGCGCCTTAATAATTTAAATTGTCATTTGAAAACCACATTTTGCATTTCCTTGGGATGGCTCTGAGGGATATTAAAATCGGTTTGTTGAACCCGTGTGTAATAAATATTCCAAAAACATGGTAATCAGGAAGGGGGTCAAATATTTTCACATGGCACTGCATAAAAGAACATTTTTGACTAAAGTGATCATAGATAGGAAGAAGCGTCAACTGACAAGTCGACAACAGTCTGCTGTGGTGAACTTGACGATGAAGTGGTTAATTTTGGCTTTCTGCGTCGCCGTGCTGGTCACAGCTGGTGAGTGTTTTCCTTTCAGACAGCTGAGCTTATTCTACAGAGTCGCAAGTCTTAGCACGAGTCATCATTTCAAGAGTATAAAAATTATACGATGATCAGAAAAGTTTTGTTCGCGTATTGCAAAAGAATGCTTGGCAACTACTTCAGGGTGTCGCAAGTCTTTGCACGAGTCATCATTTCAAGAATATGAAATGATACGATGATCAGAAAAGTTTTGTTCACGTATTGCAAAAGAATGCTCCTAATTTCAACCAAGACAGGAGTCGTACTAATACAAAGGGGGTGGGGGCTGGGGTGGGGGGCTTAAATTTCATGAGACTAAATATTGAGGAGCCACATTTCCACAAGATGCTTTGGGGGAAAGGTTAGAGAGAGTCGACTGAGATGGTTGGGTCGCGTTCACAGGACAGCATATGTTGGTCGGAGGGTAACGAGAATTGGAGGTCAAGAGGTCAAGAGCACTTGAAAACAACCACCACTATATCCAAAGTGCTGTACATGGAGCAAAAAAAATAATTTGTACAGCAACAAACGATAAAACAAATAAAAAATGCAGACAATAGAAAGACAGTAGAAAGTCAAACTCACAATCAAATCTCATGCGCAGTCAAATGAGGGCAGTCAGTGTTCGAGTGGAGGACTTGCAAGACAAACCGATGGAAAAGGATGACACGCCGCGGTGATGCTGAATAGGACAAGCCGCAAGGAAAAAAAAAAGATTTCAATTTCTCAAACACTCCCATCTCTACCCCTCAGGTGAAGCTCTGACATGCCGTTACTGCGCAATGACTTTCCCAATGTGTGTGCCTCGTGAGATGGAGTGTGCACCGGGCCAAGTCTGCCGTGGCAGTTTCTGTGAGTGATCTAATATGATCAAATTGTGATTAGTGATTAACCAAAACAACAAACATATATATACATATATATAAATATAAATATATAGTGTGTATACACACGCACACACACACACACACATACATACATATTTGAAGGTTTGAAGAGTGCAGCAAGATATTTGGTTTTGCAAAGGAGTGACTACGATTTGCAAATTTCTTGAAAAATCTCCTTATTTGTGCAGAGTCAATAGCTGGCTCAAGCCAACAGAGAAAATACACAAAACGGTCACGCCTTCTATCTGTCATTGGTTGTTTTTGCACAAGTGCGGTGTTTTCAAGGATGAGGATGTCATTCAAGCTACAACCACCAACTGCCCCCACAATTCATGGAGGTTCACTGTGATTCATCACAGAAACAAAAGAAGCCTGACATGGTCACGTGTTGTCCTTTCTCTGTCTTCCAGTCTTTGGAGGCCAGAAGTGCGCAGATCCGTGACCGTGACAGTTGACAAACCGCCAACTCGCAGTGCTCCAAAATGGACCTCTTCGACAATCCTTCAATAGGAGCAGCACAGGATTGGAGGGGTGTTGGTGGTTCAACCTATCTTCTCTATAGTTTAGTTGGAAAGCATTAAAAAATGTCATAAAAAATGGGTGGGATTCTTTTTTTTTTCTTGCATTCTGTGTGATTGAACCCGGTCCGGTCCCTCTGCACTGTCAAGTCAACATGCTAACCACATGACCAGAAACAAGTTAACAAACTACCGGTACAACAAAATGCAATTTCAAGAGAATCAATCAGCAATTATAGAAGTGATGTCATAATTTTGCGAGAAAGGAAACTGAACTCATGCAAAGTTTCAACAACACTGGTGAGGCTGTGATGTGCGCATTCGAGACAGTTGCAGTGACAAAACGGCACAACGTTTTTCTTTGGAAGTCACCAGGATGGAATGGATCAGAAATGAGCTCATCAGAGGGACAGCCGAAGTTTGACCTTTTTTTTGGGAGGGGGCAAGGGGGGTGTTAGAGAGAGCCGACTTGGATGGTTGGGTCACGTTCATTGCACATGTTGGTCGAAGGGTGACGAGAATCGGAGGCGCCGCGAAAGACGGCAAGAGGAAGACCCAAGACGAGCTCGATGGATGGAGCCGGAGAAGACACGAGTCGAGTCGTATCAACTGTTGGCGTCGAGCACTTTTAAACAACTACCGCTGTAACTGTTGTACATGGAGCAAAAAATAATTTGGACAGCGATGAATAAGAAAACAAATCATATTGATTTGACGGCAGGAAGCACAAAAACTGTCAAACTCAAAATCAAGTCTCATGCGCAGTCAAAAGCCAAACGAGGGCAGTGGGTGTTCGAGATGAGGACGCGCGAGACAAACTGATGGAAAGGGATGGCACGCTGCGACAACGCTGAATGGGACAAGCCGAAAGGAAAGAAACCAAATCTACACCTCGGGTGAATGCGATGCCATTCCTGTCTTCAAACGTTCGTGGCACCATGTTTTCCTTACAGCGCAACGTGCGAAGCGGGCCAAGTCTGCCGCGACGATGCAGGTGAGTCGCTGTACATCGTTTCATCCTATTTTGCCAACCTTGTGAACGGAGAAAGCAAAAGCCAGATGTGGGTTTCAGTCTTGCCACCGGCGTGGAGTCGGCACACTGGGGGGCTTACTAAGATGATCACCGCGTGTCAAATGCCCCTCACAATCAATGGGGCGTCACTGAATCGCAAAAACCAAAGAATACCGACAGGGTCACATATTGTTCTCTCGGTCTTGCAGTCAACCATGGAGAGTATTGCGCATGGCCGTGAACGCGAGAGCGGACAAAGTGCTCCAGAATGGACCACTGCGACCATCCTTTCAGAAAAGAATCAAAGGAGTGGAGCGCGTTGGTGGTTCAACCTATCTTCTCTGTACTTTAGTTGGAAAGCATTTTAAAAAATGTCAGAAAAAAATGGGTGGTTTTCTTGCATTCTGTGCGATTGAAAAATATGTTTATACTTATGTTTGCCTGTCATGCAACACCCGTTGGGCCACTGGCTCAAGTGAGCACACAAAAACACAACAAAAGATTCTTGGGATGATTGTCATCACGTAACCTTTGCGGAGGTGCCGGGAATTTGATGGCCACTATCACTTTGAACAATGGAGGGGGGAAAAAATAATAATAATACTAATAATTAAAAAAAGATCATTACTTTCACACCGTAGGAAGCAAAACACATGGCCAAGAAGTCATTGTTGAACATACCATCCACAGTCATGGTTTTCATGACATGGTTTTCACAAATCTCACAAAAAAAAAAAGCAACTTCAAGAATTGTCAAAAATTAAGACTTTGGCATTGCTGTGCTTTTTCGATATGAATTGAATGAATGAGCCGCTGACTGCAGTCTTGGGAAATGACAAAATAAAGTTTCAATGCACAACTTGTTATGCGTGAGCGCGTGCACGCACACGCGCACACGCACACACACTCCTCTGCCTTCTTAGCAAATGTGTAATTATTCATTCACCCAAATAAAAAGTTGAAGATGGTACCACAGCCATTGGACAATGGAGCCAAAGATCTTGACTCATCTGCAAGCCAACTCCGCCAAGAACACACAATCTTCAACTTTTGAAGTGTAAATCTCAATCATCATTTCTTGGGTGGATGGAAAAGTAAATATTTGTAAAAAGGGCAGAGTATCGCCGCATGACTTTGAATTGTGAGCTTGACAAAAGTTTGAAGTCCTCAATGACGTTCAATAACAAATGTATGCAAATATATATCAAGACCGAATAAAACGTATTTTTTTCCACTGGAAATGGCAAATTGGTGATTATCAAAATAGCACCAGTGGATTTAAGAATTACTGAATTAAATGTTCAAACTGTGCATGACACAACTTTTTTTTGTTTGTCGTTTGTTTTTGATGCCAGTTTTGTCATTTGTGAGAGCTCAGTTGAATTTAATTTTTAAGTTCAAAACATTTGGATTCTATTTTTTTTCCTTTCAGAGTTCCCGCATTGTTTGGAACAAAACCTTTACCGGCGTTTAAGGTCATTAAATCATTTTCAAATATCCCATTTTAAAACATGGCGCGCTTTAGCTAATAAAGTGTGTACATACAACATATTTTCTTTGGCTAAAGTTAGCTGTTGCGGCTTTTAATCAGGTGTGCTTTGTTGCATAGAAATTAGGGAACACGGATGAATTTTGAACGAAAGAGGGCAAATTTGTTCTTTAACCACATTTTAAGCATGCACAAACAAAAAAAATGTATAATTTTATTTTTTTTCCCTGTGGAAGCCAATCAGCAACTGTGCCAAAGATCTTGTTTCATCACCAACAAAACTCCACCCAGAGCACACAATGCGGTACCATCGTCAACTTTTGAAGTGTAAATTCTCCCAAATATTTGATGACGGTTACATATTTACAAAAGGGGCAGAGGATTCCACCACCCGCGGACATAACCTGTTCTTCAGAGCGAGTCCGAGATGACCCAAAGAGCCTCCTTGATTCACTCTTATGAATCAGGATGGATGGAATGTCATCATCGAATATTTATTGAGGCAATGTGACGGTCGCATTGGAAAGAAAATCCTTTGGATTTACTTAATTCAAACATGGACATTGGTTGGAAGTGATTAAAATGTATTGCACTAACACCTGGGATTTTTTTTAATTTTTTTTTAAGGAGAAGAGGGGTAAATTATGTCAGATTTAAATCACATGCAACCCAGAAATGGCTCCAAAGATTTGGAGTCATCAGCAGGCCCACTCCACCAAGAGCACACAATGCGGTCCCATCTTCAGCTTTTCAAGTGTGTACCTCAATAATTATTTGGGCGGCAAGTACATATCTACGAAGAGGACAGAGGTATATCGTGGATATCACGACCTTGAGGACAGCTTCAATGATGCTCAGGACATTGTCTAAGCCAACGTGGCACACGAAATAATTCAATGCTCAGGGTGTGCATAATATTTGGGGCTGAAAGGTTTTTTTATGGTTTGTTTGTTTTTTTAATTCAGGAGATTTGTTGACAGTTCAGTTTCTTCAGGACGGTAAATGAACAATTCGTGTCTGTCGTGTATTCACCTGAATCTACGTTGAAAAGCATTTGCAAATCATTGTATTTCAGGTTTATTTCATTGTTATCGTCATTATTTCATGTTATATCATGCCCCGACTTCATTTGAAATCATATTCTGCTGAGTGCAGCCAGGTTCTCGGTTGCTTTGAGTCAATAAAGCTTTGGGGAAAAAAAATACACGTGATAATAATAATAATGATCAGGTCAAAACCCGTCCTGTCACTCTGAAAACCGGTGTATTAAAATCAACTTCGGATTAGGTGGGTAAACACAATGAGTAAATAACACTCAGTTATAAAATGACACTTTTTCATCAAGTGATCATTGATTGGAAGACATCTTGACGAATACGTCGGCAACAGACTCCTTTGGTGAACAACACAATGAAGTGGTTGGTTTTGGCTTTCAGCGTGGCTCTGCTGCTCACAGCTGGTGAGTGTCTTTTTCTTTCATTTTACGTTTTACTATGTAGACAAAAATGTACATATACTGTATAATACTCTCTCTCTCACACACACACACACACACACACACACACACACACACGCTATTAGGAGATTTAAGTGGAATTCTAACGAGAGCAAGGTCAGCAAGTTTTAATTTGCAACCCCCCCCCCCCACCCCCCACCCCCCCGCCACCACCATTCAGGTGCAGCTCTGGAGTGCCATCGTTGTATCCCGATACCCCTGACTGATGTTTGTGGGGATGTGGTGCAACAATGTGATGAGGGCCAAGTCTGCGGCTTGGGAAGAGATGAGTGTGAGTAGCTGTGTCACGTTTCATCTTGTTTTGTTCTCCAGGGGAAGTTTGCAATCAAAAATAAATACATATTTTAAAAATATTTGTTAAAACCGTCATTATGAAGCGACAAGTCGTCCACAGTGAAAATGAGAAGTGGTTAAAAAATACAATCAAATTAGCCGTCTGTGGCCGCATTTTGCACTTATAATTTGATTTATTCAAAATCACTCTGCTGTAATCATGGCACTCACCTCTGAAATCCACCAAGTCAGTGGTCTCCAACCCCCAGGCCGCGGACTTATACCAGTCCGTGGGTCATTTAGTACCGGGCCGGTACTTCCGTTTTATTCATTTCGGACTGTGAAAGATGCTTTATTTTGAAAAATTATCGGATTCTCTGTCAAATCCGTTTAGAGTATGTCATTCTTGATATAGGTCAAGGCGCACTTCTCGGTGACGTGATTGGTTACCGCTAAAATGAGACCCAGGAGCTGGCAAAATGAGTAAAAGCCAAACGTCTTTGGAAAGGGAAAAAGACCCAGAAGGGAGCCAGAAGAGGAGCCTACGACTTCCGAGAAAAAGGACAGACAGTAGCAAGAGTCCCACTTAAAAGACGGACTTATCTCAACGGGAGATTCCCACGCACCAAGCCCACTCTGCATAATGTGCGGCGATGGCGAGTCGTATTTTTCATGCGCTTTGTATTTGCGGTGCATCTTATTTTGAAGGCACGTTTAATTAAATGTTACCACAGTGACCAGAGAGTGTTGTGGCCAGATAAGAGGTCACCCCGGTGTCATGATTGGGCTTTATTATTTTATTTAGAAAACATCACAGTTTTCATGCAGGTCATATCATATTATTTTGTCTTATTTTTTTTTATCACACCTTAAAGGCCGGTCCCTGAAAATATTGTTCGACATAAAACTGGTCCGTGGGGCAAAAAAGGTCGGGGGGACCGCTCCACTAAGTCACGCCTTCTGTCTCTGATTGGTTATTTATGCTCGGGCATCAACTAAACTGTTGATTATTGCAGGGGGGAAAAAAAAGAATGGGAACATGTTTTTATATATTTTCCTGTCTCTGTCTTGCAGATGGCAAAGTCACACTTTGCGTGGATGAGTGACAAAAGACAGCAGATAAACCCTGGATCCAAAGAGCTCCAACAATCGTAAAATAAGAGCATGGAAGGATCCAAGCGGTTTGAAGTCTTTGCTGTTAGTTAATTTAGTAGGAAGGCATTAAAAAATGTTGAAAAAAATGTGAGCATTTTTCTTCCATTCTGTGTTAAACATGAAGGGATTCTTTAGCTTCTTCCTGCAGAAGCATCCCTGATCCTTACACCGGAATATTATCGTACTAGCATCTTAGATACAGTGCCAATGAAGTGGTTGCTCTTGGCTTTCGGTGTCACCCTGCTGGTTAAGTCTTAAAAGGAAGAAAATGTAAATATTTCAAGACACAAAAATGTACAAGATAATATGTGTACATCAAGTCTTATGACTGAAAAAAAACAACATTGCAAAACATACAACATACTACAGAATATAAAGTCAGGATTTTATGATAATCAAAAGAGAACAATTTGTCATTTTAAGAAAAGAAAATAATGTAAAGTTACCCAAGTCATATGAAGTGAAAAAAGAAAAAAAAAGTCAGTCATATTGAGTCAGAAATAGATTTAAGTCTTACGATCATGGGGGAGTCTAATTTTCCAAGATAGACGCGCCGAACAAGATGATTTTCAAAGAGTACAGTTCATAATCTGAGGAGTCAGTCACACTTTGACAAAAATAAGGTTGTAATTTTGTCAGAAAAGTCTATTATCAGCGATGTCATAATTTCTCGAGAACAGAAGCGTTCTCATGAAATTTTTAGACAACGTACTGAGAAGACACAGTTGTACAAGAACAACCTGAGATAGACTCGTGCACAAAAACATGTACTGTATTTTTTTCAACAATTAAGTCTTGCAATAAATTGTAATTCCCAAAGAATAGCCTACCAAAAATTTAAAAAAAAAAGGGAGGGGGAAACAATTTGAGGAAGAAAAAAGTTTGAAAGAGAAAACTCGTGACTGCAATTTGCAAATTCTCAAGAATAGTCTCCTCATTGTCAGGAGAAATTGAAGTAACATCAGAAAAAGGTCGGTCATTTTCAATTTGACAATTGGAGATCAACGTGTTGAGCTTCCACCACACACACACACACACACACACGCACACACACACACGAACAATTGGCATCAACACTTTCCATCTCTCTCTCTCTCTCTGAGGAAAGCACAACACTGCAGAAAGCTGAACAGAAAGGGGATTTTCCTCAAGAGCTTTTCTTTCTTCGTGAAAAGGTACATCATCATAAAAATAGTGGGAGGGCAAAAAAGTTGGACTCCCTTCCCAGGAAGAAAAGAAATCAATCATCATCAAATCAAGCATTTAATTCAGTCTTGACTGACTAGTTCATTTGTCTGATCGTCTCCTCCAGAGCCGACTGGGATCATGGCCGCAAAAGGGGCGCACGATTACATCGCCACCCTAAATTTGCTCGGCATGTCATTAATGAGTCTCAAGGCGTCATGCCTGAATAGAAAAAGTTTGCCACTTTGGTTTGAAGAGAGACACTTCCGGGTCATTTTGAACATTTCTCGGGGTCCTTCAAAACAAAACTGTACAGTACCTCACGTCCTCATAAGCCCCCAACCAGATTTCTGATCAAATATGTCACAAAGATCAAACTTTTGTATTTTCTTATGCATAATGATTTGCATGCTTTCATCACAGTCCCTCTGATATTTTATTTGGGTCCCAGCAAGTGGCACGAAGCTCTGCTTGAAACGGCTTTGTTCAGAAAAAAAGGCTTTACCAAATCAAAAAGACTGACAAAATTTTTGCAGGCCTGTTCATCCTGGTAAAAAAATAAAATTCAGATGAGACCGCCGAAACTTGACTCTGATGCCTCAACTGGAATTTGTTAAAAACTCATCCCACACAACCAGTTTCCCTGATCAACTCCAAATTTTGTTGACGCTTCCATAATGAGTATAGTCACACATAAAGAGCCTCCCAACGAAAAAAAAAAAAGGGGGGGGGAACTCCCCCCCCCCCACTGTTTTTGGGTGGAGCACGATAACAAAGTTTGAATGCAACGTCTTAAGGGTTGTGTTCAATTCCCGCCCTTGTATGGAAGGCACTTTTCGCAACTTCTGAGGTGATGGGAACGCGGTCGCTCATCACTGCAGCCCAGGTTGCTGCCAAAAAGTCGTGAAGCCCCTCCACCCGTGGCCTAACATACGAGACTCCCGCCACTCTGACACTCATCCAAGAACATGGAGCCGCTACTGCCAAAAAGTGTCATGACGCCGCCCTTTCCCCGCCAGCTTTATTGACAGGCCAGGATTAACTGACGCTGCTATTTCCATACTTCAGCAGTTTATAATCGGGAACCGCAACTCCAGAGTGGCCGCGGATGATCAAGCAGACTCGCCGAGACGTCCGCTACTCCCCCTCCTTCCAAAATCAGGCAGTGAGACGAAGATTTACATTTGCACTCACTTTCTTCTATGTGCCAAATACCTCAAATGTCTCTTGTAACGTTTGTCAAAAAATGTCTTCTTGTGGGTGTTTCTTTAATCGAGTCCTGCTTTAGTCTTAAAGTGGCACTTTCTCCTTGAACGTCACCGCATATTGTCAGCTTTACAGATGCCATGTCTCATTTTAAGGCAGCGTGTGCCCTGGATGTTATTGACTCATCAAAGCCAGATTGCCATTTAGTGCCAAGGTGGCACTTTGTCTTTGAACTCCACCGTAAATGTCAGCTTTACAGATGCAGACCACGTCTGCGCTCAAGGCAGCGTGTCGCTTCCAAGATGGCGGAATCACACGTGCTGCTACTTATAGGGAGGGAAGAGGGCAGAGAGAAAGAGACAGAGAGAAAAAAAAAAAGAAATGAAAAGTTCGAATACCTTGAGATGCTGAGAGCACAAATATGAAAGAGATTCCACAAATGCTGCCTGGTAAGAGCTAAAATAGCGGTCTGAAAAGGCAGATTTTCACTCTGACATTTCATGAGAGCTTTACGAAAGGGCATCATCATCCTCTCGCCACCAGAACTATTCAAAGTGATCAACAGCTCCGCCTGCCGAATGAGGCCTGCGACTAATCGGTTTGTGCCAACCAGGAGCGGATCCGTCATCAGCGACTCTTCAAGCCTCTCGCGAGCACCAATCACCTCGTGCAAACAATCACTTTGGCGTGCTTTTCGCCTAGAAATGCCTCCGCCTTTACTCCGATGAGGGTTTGACACCAATTATCATGCTTGCCGATATTGATCACGACAATGGTTGTTGACCCAACTTCCAAGTGAACCCAATGCGACCGCTTGGTGGAAAAGTGATTATTACAAATTATCATTGAAAAGACGGGAGTGCTTCAAACCGAACAGAATCAAACCATGACGCATGAAAAATGCACCGCCCTTGAATCGTACCGAGGTACGTAACGAATCATCTCTTACTGGAGAGATGCTTGTTCAATATCGGGAGCCATTCACCGTGTTTGCTTGCGGTGTCACTTTATCATACAAGACTGCATTGCTGCAACTTTCTTGACACCGTCTTCCCCAGTTCGATTCATTTCTCCAGTGCACATGTGGTAGTCGTTTCGAAACGTCGCATGGAAATGACGGCCGTGGCATATTTCGAGCCGTTCCGTTTATTTTCCGTGACGTACGGTAGCAGTTATTCCGAACTGCTGTGTTTGGGGAAGGGTTTTGAATTGTCGCCCAACCTCCCAGCACCAACCTGCGAGGAATCTGAGCACAGGAAATAAACGCTCGCGTCCACAACGTGTTGAGTCACTTAGCCCGCCGCCGAATGTAGAGGAGCCTCCGGTGGGGACTGGCAGCAGGCGGATAAGACGTGCACTCAGGAAGGAGGCGGAGAAACAACAGAGGCTGGATACCTTGCGGAGCTCACATGGGTGTTGTTCCGCATGAATATTCAATGGCGCCTAAGAATACACTATTGTGCTCTTGTTATGAAGCTAACTTCAGCAAAAGACGGAATGAGGTTCCCGCTCCACGAGCACACACAAATACAAAACAGTCGCTTAATTGTATTCGACAGGTAAACTACGGGACAGATTTAACCAGCGTTGTTCATAGATATCAGATGGCATGAATGGCACATAACGTCTGCCACACATACCTGCGCTTGAGAAAACATAACCGTGGACTCGGACATGGCAGATTATTTTGAGCAGGCCCAGATGTCAATCACGCTTGATAATGTTCCACTTTGGCGAGTTTTAAATAAATAGAAAATCGTCCATGTTCCGCCTCGCATTCAGAGCAAAATAGTCTTTCTCCCTTTGTACCACTTCTAAAATGTTTTTGTCTTCCTATAAATCAATGCAGGATGTGCGCTTCTAACACAAATCGATAGCGTCGTGATGTGCTGCGCACTCGGAAGAGAACCCACAATTCATCCACAGTTATTCAACATGACCACATTTTAACGGTCTGTTGGGTGTCTTGTTTTGCTCATCTCATCATGAAAATGGGACACGCTCGAGCACTAGTGCTCGTCGGTTGGGCAGGTGTATTTTTTTGCTTTTGATATAAAATACTTGCACACGATGGAGGGAGGAACTGAGATTATTTTGTTCAAACCAGGACAACAAAAACAACACAAATGTACAAACGGCGTTCCGTGAGGTCTAAGTGTGATTCATTCCGCTCCGTGGTCCTCTAATGGAGTCCTTACTCACCATAAAGCTCATGAATGTTTCATTTCAACTTATGGCAAATTAAGATTGCGGCGCCCGGGGATCGAAGGAGACGCTCCATTTATATCGGGAACGCGTAGCCGGCTCATAACGTCTGTTTGAAAATGTATGAACATGAGGTCCCGGCCTTTGAAAGATTCCCTTTCTTGTTCTTTTTGACATTCCTTGTGATGTGACCCAAATGATGTCCTCTGAGGGGCGGGGGGGGGGGGGGGGGGGGTGTCATACTTTTCAAAATCTAAAGCAAAAGGTCTGAAAGTGACTCGTATGAATTATGGAACTTGCGACACGCGACCTTTTAAACCTCAAAAATATTTCGGATTCAATTTAGCGCAAGGAAATTGGGAGAAGGGGGAAGAGCTTTTGTTTTGAATAAAAAATGAAAGTGTCATGTCATTTAACATCACGCGTTGGCAAACCAAGAGGTGGAAGCTAAAATACTGTGGATAAAAAAGTCGACACACCCCTATTCAAATGGCAAGTTTTTGTTCCAAAATGAGACCTAGGGAAGTTATTTTAAATGATTTGATAACTGCAGATCATGTGGTTGCACAAGTGTGCACACCCACTTCGGAATGAACAAATCACATTCCAACTCATCTGGAGTCAACCAAATAAATGTCGGATGTTCTAGTAGGCTTTGACATGCTTTGCTTTCGAGCAATTTTGCTTTCTGGCAAAAGCATTAATTCTACCACTAAGACAACAGGACATTTCATTTATTCATTAACATTTATGGTTTGAGTCATGTTCTATTACACCCCACCCCCCCTCCCACTCACACACACACACAAGAATTCAAAATGGCACCATCTCATTTTTTTCCCCCACTATGTGTCCATGTTGTCCCTTCATCACAGGAGCCTAGTCGGGACCTATTTAATTTTTTTTAAGAGGAATTCTCTTCATTCTCTTTTTCTAATTTGACGTCACCTTTCCATACATGAGTAAGCAGGCTGCCAGCCAGTAACATACTGAACAGTTTACTTACCACTTCCTGAGACTCGTCCTTAACATCATACACTGTCAACTTGACGACCGTCTCTGGGGTGGTAGGACAGTCTGAGGAGAGGGTCACCCCGGTCAAAAAGCGTGGGTCCTTGTTTGCCTGTCAGGACAAAAACAAATAATGTGGGTGAGAACTCCATAAGAGCAACTGCGTGCACCCCGAGAGCGCAACATGCTAATGAACAGACCGGAAGCCAAACAAGAGCCACACAATGGGATTCTTGACAACGGGAGCGAGGCAACAGCTGGGATCAGTCGCTGGGATCGGTCGTTCCTCAACAGAAGGCGACAGAGACGTCCCCAGCGGGGCCTCCTCGGAACGTTAGCATGGAAGCCAGGAACAAAAATGGTACATTGGCACTTTGTAGCCAAACCCTCCACGGCTCCTGGCGCTGGGTCTTTAAACGTACCACAGGGCTCAAATGCGGGACATCACCTCTTTTGCCAGCTGTTAGCTATTAATGTGTGTGTGTGCGCCTTCTAATTTTGGAAGAACCTTCATCCAAACAGAATCGTCTAAAACTGGAGTCTAAAAGCAACAACAACAATACAACTCTTGCACCAGCGCGGACCCAAACTGCAACAGAAAGGGTTTCTTGCACAACAGAAATAAGCAGAAAGACCAGAAATAATCCAACTGTCAAAAATTTTACAACTCTTCTAGATATTAAAACATCTAAAACTGGAGTTAAAAGTAACTCCAACTGCCAATGTGGACACGAATTACAGCAGGAAGTTTTTCTTTGTTTTCTTTTGGTCTAAACATTTTGGATCTATTGGGCTAATTCAAAGCACTTGAGTGTGTTTACACTCGAGGCTTCCTCTTCCTCCTCCGCCGGGCGTCTCCAGCCAGGAGTCCTCTGGGGATGTTTCTTTACTAATGACTCGCATTTAGACAGACTGGCGGATAAATCCAATGGAAAATCTGGTCATACCCTTGCATGTAAAATAACAAAAGGGGAAAAGTTGGCTAACACAAATGAGATTTTGTGCCTTTCGTACAAAACATCAAGTGTGTGTTCATACTTGACCTTGCAGTGAGCAATCGGTGAAACAATCTCGCATTTGGAAGCCGTTCAAGTGTTTGCCGTCATACAGTATATCAACAACAGGGCAGCCGAGATTCGCGTTGACATTTACGTCGGCATTTCCATTTTTTTCCCCCTTCAATCCCACTCGGACATGTGAGCGGTGGGTGATGTTCAAACATTTTTGGACAAGTTTTAATGGGTGCATCGGTGGCCTCGTGAGGCTCCACTGAGTTTTGCGGAAATTGCATTGGCAGGTTAATGGCCCATTGCCGCGCATTGCCCAATAGAAATGTACAGTGGACATTCACACCTCATGGCCGGTTTCACGCACACACTCTCGCATACTGTATACACACTCGCACTCTGTCACATGCGCGCTAACACACGCAGTCAAACCCAGACACTCATACTCAGACGCACACACAGACACACACAGAATCTGGCAAGCTAAGAATAAGTCTCATTCAAGCTTACCAGCATGCTTGGCAGCGTCCACCGGGTGCGACTCTTCTTCGTACTGCTGATGGGCCAAGATGAGCTCAAGTGCTCAGTCCGACACACCCACACACAAACACACACACACACGGGCCTGTCGTACAAGCCGTAAATACGCATACACAAACAGGTTTTTGGCCATTTAAGGTCACAAACCTCTGAGGAATGGCCAATTTGCCCCATTTAGAGTGTATGTATGTTCAATAATTATGAGTGAGCAAGGGAGGACCGAAAATGATCTCCACCCCCCCAGCCACACACACACACACACACACACACACACAAGAGAGGGCAAGGCATGAAAGGCCGTTTTATCTCCTGGCCTGATGTCAAATCTGCTCTCCCTTCCTGTGGTGTGCAAATGTGATTTTCCCGCAGACATATTAGCAGACTGGCTGGCAGCTCTTCCCAATGCTAATGCATTCTCAGTTATGCAATGCAGCCAGAAAAGAGGGTGTACGTGTGTGAAATACAGGAAATTGATGCAAATGTGCAGAGAGGTAACAAGGGTTAGTAGAAGTGGATCAAATAGAGATTTTACAGTTTGGAGCTTGTGAGTCCTTTGACTTTTCTTTTTCCATTACAAAGTGCGTAAGAGAAACACTGGCATGGAGATATGCTTGGCATGAATGAAAACCAAGTCCTAATTTTATTTGGAACCTTCAAAGTGGAACGTCCCCAAAATTCAGTTTGGAGCCCATCAGTGGAACGTTCTGGAAAAATGTTTAATTGTAACCATATAACAGCAAATAGAATTTGTGTTGGCTGCATAGACAACAGGCACGGATCCTCACTCACTAATTGACAAATTTAATTCAGCGGTTTGCTTTTGAAGCGCTGCCTCACCCAGTGAAAATCTAGTTGACGCCGCTTGTGTGAGGCTGCTCAACAAGTGAGCGTCACCTAGCTCCACACCTAGTTGTCATGGTAACGAAAGATGAGCAGTGAACAGGAACGCTTCCTCCAAAACAGCCTTATTATGAATACCATCGAGTTCAAAGGAGTAATGTTTGGTGAACCATTTACATATTATTGCTGAAACATTTGTTTTCAATCCGTAATTTAAAGAGTTACACATGATGCAAATTTGTGTTCGCATCAAACAGTTGTCCGTTTTAAATAACAGATATACATCTCCTTGTTTAAAAAAAAAAAAAGTATGACAGTAAAACTAACCTTCAATTGCATTAGATAGCTTGAAGCCTCTTTTTTTTCCAAGAGCTGTTCACTCTCTGCCAAACTGCTGCTGTTCACGGCCACCAGAGAGCGCTTATATCTCAAGTCTGCTCTCACAAGTCAGCCCCCCCCGCCCCCAAAATAAATAAACACATCAGTTGAACAACCGCTCGTATGTCTGGAATCTCGTACATTGACGTACACTTGTATCACAAAAAATAAAATACAAGTGTTTAGACTGCATTTTCATTTTCCCCCCTTTGTGAGTTTTGCAGCGTATTTGTAGGTCACGTTAATGGTGGAAACAAGTTGAAAAAGATTCCAGTTGGTTTAATTTATACCGCTCACAAAAACCTCACATTTGATCAAGGGAAGGGGTTGGGGGTGTCGACTTTATATTCATCGTATTTCATGACTGAGCAAGATTATATGAGTTTGATTTATGACTCGCTGAACCCCCCCAAAAATGACAAATTCAATGACTTCCCATGCTCCATTTTTTGCCACGGTAACTTCAGACTTGCTGAAAACTTGAAGGTTAAGACTTGAGGCTTCTGACATGTGCATCTCTGACTTCCTCCCACCTTTGGGGCTTAGTGTAACTGATCTTTTATATCCCCCCCCCCCCCCCTTCTTTAAACAGCTGCAGCAAGAGAACATTCATGGTCCCCAACTATGATGGGAATAAAACCCTGTCACATTCCCTTTTGACTGACCCCGCCATGTGATAAAAGGAGAAGACAAAAGAGCTAAGGAGGCAAATAGCACCTTGTAGGTCCCAACATTGATCTTCCAAATGAAACCTTCACATCATGTAGTGAGAGGACCACATAATGCATTGGTCGCAAAAAGCCATTCGTGTGTGGCGGCAAAACCGAAAGCAGCTGCTGGGAGGAGACATGCTGGGAATCTACACACACACACACGCACGCACACGCAGTGGCACTTGGCCTCGCCTTCAAATATACGCTTTCACTCACGGCCACACAAGCTCACAAAAATCTCCTGCCTCATAAGTTAAATGGCACTATAAGCAGTGGGGGGGGGGGGGGGGGGTCTTATGTGGAAAATAATTAGTGCGGGCACTTGTTGCTCGGCGGACTTCGTGGGGCTCTGCCAAGGAATTGATATCAAGGAAGCAGGTTGAAGTGATCCATCTCGACAGAGACAAGCTTTGTATGTCAGGGAGGAGCCAATTTTCACTCGGGTTGTTCAACATTTTGAATGGTAAGGTGGTAAGAAGAGCTTGATGAAAGTGTTTGGGGCATTTTTCGGTAGGTAACAAATATTTTCTTGGTTTCGCGGCAGGGCTCAGTCCCGGATTACTTTACGAGTTATTAAAAATTGTCGACAGGAACAGGACGGCAAATAGAC